>NC_134366.1:128941755-129558755 GCF_035582795.1 Mycteria americana | reverse complement strand
TCACTGAAGCTCACAGTGCTTCAGCTGCCCCCATAGTTTCAGCAAATAAAGTAGGGGGGTTTTGTTTTGGTTTGGTTTTTTGGGTTATACCCATTCAAGGAACAGCTTAATGCATCATGCTATACTTCAAAGTCTTTAGAGAAGGTCAAATGATCTGATAGGCAGGAAGGTGACACTGGCTTACTAAATCCTGTTTTCCTATCACTGAGTTCATTTCTCTTGACCAAATGTCTGATTGCTCTATCCAGTTTCTGACTAGCTATTCTGTGGCTCCCGAAGCTACTCCAGAAGCTGTCAGAGTAGCAGGCTTGTTTGGATTGTGCTTTGGCATGCCACTCTTTCCCTTCTTCATAGGTCCAAAGCAGCAGAGAATTTCTTACCTCTTGGGCTATGCAGTTAATGTACCATCTTTCTGTTTCATAACAGCTCTGTCACCTTAGTAGACATGGCTGACATTAGCTTCAGATACTGAGTTACACAGAGGATCTTCTTGGTCATCACTGTTTTAGGCATCAGCAGTTTCACTTTATTATAATAGCAGTAAAAGACCACTGGATTGGCATGCTTGCACAGCTACTCTGACCAGTGAATGCTGGGGGTATGGCTCAAGCTCCTGGAAGTCACATACCTAAACCAAATTTGACTAAGACTCCTTACAGTGATGAAGGGAGCTTTCAATTCTTATCATCTGAGTCACCAATTAGCCCTCAGTGATTTCCAGCTTGTTAAAATACGTTCTGCATGTCTCCTATGTTAGTTTTCAAAGAATGAAGTGTTTTGGCTGTTTAAACCAGACCTAGGTTAAGACCATTGCATGTAGGAGTCCAGTTCTTGTTATGGCATCATTGTGTATAAACCTCTGCATGCAACACTTAACAATGTAGACAAGTATTTTAACAAAAGATTCTCACATGTTAGATTATATTCAAACATATATTCAAAAGCAAATATATTTCTGCCATGACGATTTTGAACAATGAATCCCTTTAAGCACTCAAACACACATTAATAGCATTTTGCTTTTATTCAGTTTACACCTGCTTATGAGAAACTTGCTATCATTCTTAGCAGAAGCTAATGGAAGTTTACTGCTGACTATTCAGTTAAAGATAACACAGCAGTGTCTCAGGATTTCAATTTTAGTTCATATTATTTCTCGTAAGTCCTTGAAATAAGTCTACTCTATCAGGTAAAGGCTTGATCTGCAGACCTGCTTTTGAGAGAAAGTATAGATGATGGAACAAACCTGCTAGGGTGAATCAAATCTTAGAAAATTTGTTTCTAGAGGACTTTTAAAATTAGTTTAAAACAATATATCAGGCAGTGTCTAGTTTTAAAAATGTCCAAGAAAGGATTTTGTATAACCTTTTTTCTTGGGCAGCCTATAGATGAGATAAAGAACTTTCTTCTAGAAACTGAAGCTCGAATTTTAGTTCCTTACATTCTGGAATATACACCACCTAGAGCAGAGCTTCTCTTTCTAATAAATGCGCGTCTGAAAGGTGAGACTTTGATTAAAGGTATTAAACAAAAATATCCATGTTTCACTAAAAATGGCATTACAAGTTGTAATAGAGAAGGCACATGTGAATAGACAGATGTGGAAGGATTAATAGCAAAATATCTTTCTATGACCTGCAACTCATCCCCACCTGACAAAAATCAGACCCAATATTGGGAAAAAAAAGAAAGACTCGAATGCACTTAAAAAAGACTGACTTGTCCATGCCAGAATACCATGTGAAGCCAGGCTGTTGCATGCTGTCATGGGGCATGTGCCCAAGCCTGCTCTTGGACGGTGCTCTGCCCAGGTGGTAAGTACCTGCAGCTGAAAACAGTCACTTTTTTATTTCAACGAAACTTTATACTGTGCGCTTAGTTAACTTAAGCATTTGCAATTCTTTCATGGTCTTCTGAGAGGCTGATTGATTGTGATGTGGCTCCTGGATCAATACTGCTATAGCATACCAAACAGTTGCCAGGGCAAGTTGTGCGATTGCTTTCTATAAAGCAATCTGTCACTTTTGCCTGTCTTGTAGATATGTTAATTCAGCTCTTTTTCTGTATGCAAAGCATATCCTCCATGAGTGATATCTGTGTATATGTAAAGTGCTTCCATTGGTATTTTTTTTCTGAATACCTGAGTACTTAATGAATGAAGTACCTTCAGTACCAAAATGGAAACCACAAGTAATTAATTTTGTTATAGTCACTAGCCAATAGAAAAAGTTATCCAGATTCAGGACACAGTATTGCATCTTCACTTGCACTTCAGCTGTGGAATATTTATTTTTGACTACTGCTGATCAGGTTATTAACCATCGCTTGAAGAAACAGTCTTACAGAGCAGTTCATTGTGGTTTCTTGCTTCATGTAAGAGGGTTTTTATTCTTGATGCCTCATTATATACCATGCTTTTAAAAGCTTCAGTTAAGAATAGTATTTTGAACTTGGAACAAGTAAAGAAAGGGCTGAAGTTTTCCTTATTACCTGTAGGAATCCATTAGTCCTTTAGAAGCTTTATGAGGCATTGTAAGATCAGGAAGTGAGCAGAGAAAAAGTCTGCAGTCATCTTCTTAGTAGAGTTATTATACATCATGTTCTATTTCCATTTTTCTTAAGGCTGTAGCTTTCATATCCACCTAGTCTGTCTCATAATCAAACCAAGAAGAAGCAAAACTACACAAGTATTACTGAGCCGTGATCTGTATTGTATAGGGTGGAACGTACCTCCTGGCTAATCCTAGAGAGAACATAATGTTTTATTAAAGCTCAATGTCACAGGCAAGTTAAAAAAATGTTTCCTCTGGACCAGTTTTTCAACTGGACCTCCTTATATACAACAGAAGGTAAAACTGAACAGGGTAGATTCACTGCAACAGTATCATCTGTGCTATCAATTTTGCCTCAGTTTTTAACTACAATATAATGCAAGGTTGTTACGTTACTGGTATTTTGAAAGCATGTCTCTTTGGGGCCACTATGTATTCTGAAATGAAAATCTGAAACACATTTTTAATAAAAAGATATATGGCTATGGCAATTTATTGTTTTCCACCCATCCTTTTGCTGTGGTAAAACAAAAAATTAAAGTACTAGTTTCAGATTCTAATGGAGTAAAACTGCTCTTCTACAGTGATGCCTGCATATTATAATTATGTGTATTCAAGACAAAATCTTTATTTGGCTCATTCAGAAGTATTGCAGAAGCAAGTTATCACCTTTTTTCTTGCAGGCTGTAGTGTCAGAGAGAAGCCTCTGGTTCTCTAATGGCTAACAAGTCTTTAAACTAGATATTAAAACATTCTACAGGGCACTGGAACATAAAATTTCCTTATGAAAGTAATACTGCCAGTATAAATCAAATTCTAAGTTTAAAGACACAGGAATAAAGACATTTTTAGATTGCCCACATACAACATTAAAATTAACATATTAAAATATATTTGGTTACAGCAACAATAAATTTAAATCATGCCTGTAGCAGCAGCAGCAGCAGATGCTTTCAACAAGAGGAACAACAAATACTCTCAGCTGATGTTCAAATACTGAATACACAATCAAGCTAATTCTCAGGAACAGACCAAACAGTTTGAGCACCTGCAGAAACATGTGTAAGGCTCAATTCAATTATAGTTTCTTTTAAAATCTTTTTATGTGCTCGTATTGCTAGCTGTACCATCGTGGGTGGGTAAGCTGAGTGGGTAAGCCTCATGCCCAACATCTCCTAGACTTTGCTTCCCTCCTGCCTTGCAGAAGCAGCCGACAGCTCCTGGCGGTGCGCGCTCCTGGAGCTGGATTTGACTTGGGCGAGGAGGCGATGGTTCACAGGCAAATGATATGCTTCAGTTGATATTGCTAATGTGTTCTTCTCAATCCCTTTGGCAGCAGAGCACAGGCCACAGTTTGCTTTCACTTGGAGGGGCATTCAGTACACTTGGAATCAACTGCCCCAGGGATGGAAACACAGCCCCACGTTGGACGCCAAAAAAGGACTGTGGTGGTTTAGCCCCAGTCGGCGCAAGCAAGCACCACACAGCTGCTCGCTCACCTCCCCCGTGGTGGGATGGGGGAGAGAACCACAAGAGCAAAAGTAAGAAAACTCGTGGGCTGAGATAAGAACAGTTTAATAATTGAAATAAAATAAAATAAGATAAAATAAAATAAAATAAAATAAAATAATAATAATAATAATAATAATAATAATAATTTTAAAAAATGTAATGAAAAGGAAAACAACAAGAGCATGAGAGAGGAACAAAACCCAGAAAAAAGCCAAGTGATGCAACCGCTCACCACCCACCAACCAATGTCCAGCCAGTCCCTGAGCAGCGATCGCTACCCCCCAACCAACTCCCCCCCCAGCTTTATATACTGAGCATGACGCCATATGGTATGGAATAGCCCTTTGGCCAGTTGGGGTCAGCTGTCCTGGCTGTGCCCCCTCCCAGCTTCTTGTGCCCCTGGCAGAGCATGGGAAGCTGAAAAGTCCTTGACTGGTGTAAACATTAAATAGCAACAACTAAAACATCAGTGTGCTATCAACATTATTCTCATACTGAATGCAAAACACAGCACTCTACCAGCTACTAGGAAGAAAATTAACCCAGCCAAAACCAGGACTCTGTACTTAATAGTCATGCAAAATTAATTGAAAATTAGATTACTCAGAAAAACTCTGTTCCAATAACTGCTTCAAAAAGGTGCCATGCAAAATGAACACATGCAAAAACAATAATTTATTGGGTTTGAATTTAATGAGACTTATAAGAGCACCCGTATCTTATATAATGCCTGTATCATTAGTTGCTATTGTTTAAAGAGAAGAAAAAGGTAGTGTTTAAGTATTCTTAAAATTAGAATATAGACCTTGGTCATAAGCAAAGCTTAGTTGGGTATGTTTATTTCTTTAAATGCCCTGACACCTCAAAGAGTACAGTAGCCTTTCACCAGTCCAGATCAATGTAGGCAAAGCTAAATTTAGGCTGTTGGAGTTTGATCATGAAATGGTGGTTTAGAGCTAACTTGTTACGGAATTCTCCCTGCATCCTTTTTTTTCTTTAGCAAAAATTTCACTTTGAACACTGTTTCTTTTATGAAAGTATCTATCTTTCTAGCTCTCATAAGGGGAAAAAATGCAGCATCTTCCCTGCTTTGGGTGATGATAGATTTAAGAAGATTGTTGCTGCCAAGGATAGTTGTGGAATACAAGGCAAATAACTTAATGATTAAGATTGCTTTTTTGGAACAAGTGGTACAATGGAACATGAACATGTGAAAATATGTATTAAAGGAGAAACCACTTTAATTTGCTGCATCTTACATCCCATCAATCCAGTTGAAAATATGTATCAGATGCCTATGCCTATGCCTGCTCTTAAAGATTCAGTTTTAAATCACTCAGGACTTACTAGCAGCACAAGAAAGTCCTGCATAAACTTAATTTCCTTGACATGACACAGACTGAGCACAGTTTTCCTGTGGGGTATGGAACTCCTCTTGAGGTCAGCCAAAATTCTGTAGTCTCACTACAGATCAAGACTGAATGTTAAAGTGTCTAGTGCTAAATTATGTCTTTTTCTGCATGGGTACAAAAGGAGAAAAGCACTGGAACACTTCCCATGCAGCAGCTATCCAGAACAGGTGTGTGGAGTCTCTATAATAAAAAGTCAAAAGAAGTTCAAATTTCTGATCATATGAAAATGTCTGTACCCCAAATATACTTCTCCAAAAGGTAGGGAGTAACCACAGTTCCCTCTGATAGTCTAGCTTTAACATGTTACTGCTTCCTACAGCTCTGGCAATTGTTGAGAGGAGGTGTAGCAGTCATGTCCCTGAGTTAGATGGCAATGCCTGTCATCTAGCAGGTAAATGAAAGATGAGGGCTTTCAACTCTTTCTGCTCTATGCCCTGTCCCTCATCAGTCTCACAGCAGTTCTGTCTGCCTGTGGAGAGAGAGAGGCAGGCAGATCATGAGAAAGATAAGTTTTCTGTGGGTTGGATGGGTCCATTTTCCACCTTAAGCTCTAGAGTTTTTAGCTTTGATGATATGAATCTACATGGATGGGTGAAGACAAAAAAAAAAGGGTAAAAATCTGGCTGGATGGCCAGGCCCAAAGAGTTGTGGTGAATGGAGTTAAAGCCAGCTGGTGGCTGGTCACAAGCGGTGTTCCCCAGGGCTCAGTATTGGGGCCAGTTCTGTTTAACATCTTTGTCAATGATCTGGACAAGGGCATCGAGTGCACTCTCTATAAATTGGCAGATTGGGCGGGAGTGTTGATCTGCTTGAGGGTAGGCAGGCTCTGCAGAGGGACCTGGACAGGCTGGATCCATGGGCCAAGGTCATTTGTATGAGGTTTAACAAGGCCAAGTGCCAGGTCCTGCACTTGGGCCACAACAACCGCATGCAACGCTACAGGCTTGGGGAAGAGTGGCTGGAAAGCTGCCTGGCAGAGAAGGACCTGGGGGTGTTGGGCAACAGCCAGCTGAATATGAGCCAGCAGTGTGCCCAGGTGGCCAAGAAGGCCAATAGCATCCTGGCTTGTATCAGAAACAGTGTGGCCAGCAGGACTAGGGAAGTGATCATGCCCCTGTACTTGGCACTGGTGAGGCCGCACCTCAAATGCTGTGTTCAGTTTTGGGCCCCTCACTACAACATTGAGGTGCTGGAGCGTGTCCAGAGAAGGGCAACGAAGCTGGTGAAGGGTCTGGAGCACAAGGCTTATGAGGAGCGGCTGAGGGAACTGGGGTTGTTTAGCCTGGAGAAAAGGAGGCTGAGGGGAGACCTTATCGCTCTCTACAACTACCTGAAAGGAGGTTGTAGCAAGGTGGGGGTCGGTCTCTTCTCCCAAGTAAGAAGCAACAGGACAAGAGGAAATGACCTCAAGCTGCACCAGGGGAAGTTTAGATTGGATGTTAGGAAGAATTTCTTCACGGAAAGGGTTGTCAAGCATTGGAACAGGCTGCCCAGGGAAGTGTTTGGGTCACCATCCCTGGAGGTGTTTAAGACATGTGGATGAGGTGCTTAGGGACATGGTTTAGTGGTGGACTTGGCAGTACTAGGTTAATGGTTGGACTTGATTATCTTAAAGGTCTTTTCCAACCTAAACCATTCTATGATTCTAAGTTTAAGGTAAATTCAGTTCCTAATAGCTAATAGTCCAGTGCTCCCAAAGCTTGTTTAAAGAGCTAAGCATTTCTTCCCTACAGTTCATTATAGTGCCTGAGCCCTCTGCAGAAACAATTTCTCACTCATTTATAGGAGGAGATGTTATTGACATTACTTTTATTTAACCTTCAATAGCACCTTAATTGTGCTTTTCAGTTGCAAAGAAAGACCGCAAGAGAGATGTCTCTGAAGGAACAGACATTAGAATTTTTTTGGCAGACGTCTAATTTAGCAAATCAATGACCAGCATGTACTTTCAGATGTGTGGGTTTAAGTATTCAGGACTGAAAATGTGGACCTATGATTTATGGGTATCTCACAATGGCTATATCTGAAATTAATGTAAATAATATCCTGGAAAAAAAGTGAAATACTTTGTGACAGGACCTAAATTCAGCCAAAGCCTTGAGAGTAATATCTGCTATTTTTCTTAAGGAAACCATGTCAAAAGGAACACAAGATAGAAAAGCTTTCTAAGCACAGCAAGTTTCTGATCTATTGGCAGATCAAAATAAAATGCTTTGGGAACACATACATCTTTCTTGTGTGGGAACACATACATCAGTGGGGTTTTGCGGGTTGCCCCAAACTTAATCTCAGTCCAGCAGCTTCCAGTGGCATTTGGGATTGCAGGAAATAACAACCCCACAGGGTCCCTAGGAAGCATCTGTCTTTTCATCGCCTTGGAAGCCTGACCGTGAGTGTGCTCCCCACTGCAGATTCCTTTCCACATCCCCTCTGCTTCTTCCCACCCAACAGCCTCGATGTTCTCACATACTCACTCTGGCACAGACACTAAGGTGTCTCCCATGGCTAATTCATCCACTTGTGGAGGAATTGTGATGTATATAAACTCAAAATTAGTGATTGCTTCTTCTGAAGAGAAGATTCCTAATAATGACTCTTGATCATTATTCATATGATTGGCTAGCTGAATAAAGACACACATAAGCCTCACTGTATATTTAAATTTCATTTAATTTAGTCTGAAGCAAAATTTAAATGATGGTCAGAATCATTTTAAAAAGATACTTGACTAGCTCTAATCTGAGCTTCTCACCTGAGATAGCAAGTCAAGGTGAGAAAAAAACAAAGTTGTCTTTGTCAAAAACCTAGTTTGAGCTAGCTCAAAATAAATTAAAGGAGTTTTTTCTTTTGCTATCAGTAAGGACTCTAAGTAGTTCCAATTAACATTAGGAAAAAAACACAATAGCAACTTATAAATTAATCATAAGGTCTGATCCTGTGTGTCTTGTTCTGGTAAAGTTGTCAGAATTAGTTGTGTGAGTGCTAATAAATCGTGGTTCTGGGCTTCCTTACATATGGTGAAAAAAAAAATCAAAACCTACTTGTAGGAGCAGAAGTGCATCAGATCTTTTCTTCAGAAGGAAAAGTTTAGTTTTACAGATCTTCAGATTTTCAAATTTCCAGAAAACAACAAGCTATTTCTGGCTTTACACCCTGAACACAAGAAAGCCACTAATCAAAGATGGACCTATTTTCTTTCTTCTTAAACTAGATTTTTGTCAAGGAGGTGAGAGGAAGACACATTTTAGAAATGTATCTCTTTCTCATTAGGAACAACACAAAATCTTTGGAAAAGTTTTCCAAAAATAGAAAATCAAAGAAAGGGAGAGAAAGGAGACTGGAACAAAGTTAACCTCTCTTACTGAAGTGATCATACTTTTTTGAAATATTTGAGTAGTCATTTGAGAGGGAAATGGGAGAAAGGATGAAAGAAAAGTCAAGCTATGTTCATCTGGTCTAAAGTATTATATCTAGTCAGACCAAGAGAGGCTAATTAAAGATAGGAAGTGTTAATATTAGACCTGAGAATCCTAACCACTGAAAATTTGATGAGAACGGGTTTTCACAAAAAGGAAAAAAATGATTGTTTCATCTGATATTTTTCTAAAATAAAAAAAGTTTTATCACCTTTTGGACATATAAAAAAGGCTTGGATTCCATGTTAGTTCATGCAGTTTTTTAAAGGAGAGCTCTCATATAGTTTTCAAGGAGTCCTAAACAATATAGGTTAAAAAAATGGTATTATCAATAATAGAAAAGGTCAGTTTTACAGCAGGTATCATACCCTGGGCTTAACCAGAAGAATTGTTCTTTGCATCTGCAGACAGTTTAAAAATACTCCGATCCCAAGTATTTGGCAGCAGATCTAAAATATGTCTAATCCTCTTCAGTCTCTTCAGTTACGCATGAGAGCAAAGGCTGAGAATGTTGCTTTTCATAGGCACAGCACAGGTCTACACATCTTCAGAGCTTTTGGGGTACAACTTCACTCTCTTTTTCAGAAGATAAGGTAGCTTCAGATCTAAAATAAATTATCATGGCCTAGTATTAGTTAGATTCATAATTACTGGAAGTTTAGTTAAGTAAAATCAGAATTTTTAAGGTAAACAATAATTTTGAGATAATCAGTCAAGAATTTCATTTCAGGAGGCATAATAGAACTACAAGTTTTGAAAATTACAGTATTCTAATAAAACAGTACCATGTTCAAAAACACTATAACTATTTCGAACAAAACAGTACAGCTTTTTACTGCCTAAAGAAAAGGAACCAGGAGGCAAGAACAGTAGACTAGCCTACATAAACAAGTTAATGTGATTTGTACTTTGGATCTGGTTCAGACGTGGTCCATGTCTACACTAACATCAAGCCACTTCCTGTTAGCCAGCTGTTATACATCTGCCATGTTTTTAACTCTCTAATTCTTGAGTAATGACGTAGCCCTGAGGAGCTGCTTCACAGTTTAAGAGCAGTTGATATGCTCTCATGTTCACTGGGTTTGAACAATTTAATTCTTCTCATCTTAAAAAGAAAACTATGCAAATAGCAATCATTGTTGTTATAGTCCACAGTTAATCCTTTTTTCCTAGAGACAGCTGGTTTGCATAAACTAGAAACTTGGAAGTTGGTTGCCTCCTTGTTTGCCTCCCTGCCAGGGCTGTTTCCTCCACTCTATTAACATTACCATCTCTAATTGTTTTATATACAAGCTAGCTTTTAATTTCCAGCAGCAATCTGTGAATTGGTATAAAGGTTTATATTTCTTATGTCAGAAGATTCTCATTAAATAAATCCATTGTTTTCTGTTGTTGCACATTTTTTATTGAGCTAACTTCTCTCTTTCTTTTCCTGGTCTTGATATCTTCCGAATATATCAATATTGCCCATTTTTATCTATTTGTTGTTGTTGTCGTCACTTATTTACCGTTTATTGAAACAAGAACTATCAGCCCATAAATATTTGTCTTTTCCAATTTTCCAATTAACAGTCTTTCCACCTATCGAGTCTTTCAAGAGGCACTGTCCTTTTAGCTCCCTTTTCTTTGTCAGACTTGTAGAAATGTGTCTAAAAGGTTCAAAGAACAATTTCACCACACCTATACGCAGAATATTTATCATTCATTTTGATAATATGGTCTCTCTGAATACTCACTGTGGCTATGGGACTTAAGTTGAAAGTGAGTTCTAAGTATGAAAAAAAAGTTTGCTCTTAAGCTATAACCAGAGGAGCAGCCAAGACCAGAAAGACATACCCCCCATATTACTACAACCTCCACAAGGAAGAAAAGACACGTCATAGTTGTAGGAGACTCCCTGCTGAGGGGAACAGAGGGTCCAATACGTCGGGCAGACCCTTCTCATAGGGAAGTCTGCTGCCTCCCAGGAGCCCGGGTCAGAGATATCACTGGGAAACTTCCTAGCCTCGTACAGCCTCCGACTACTACCCATGACTGCTCTTCCGCATGGGACGTGATGAAGTTGCAGTACGTTGGCCCAAGGGAGATTAAAAGAGACTTCAGGGCCTTGGGACGGTTAGTGAGGGAATCTGGGGCACAGGTGATTTTTTCCTCCCTCCTTCCAGCTGTGGGCAGTGACACTGGAAGGAACAGGTGGACCCAATCTATTAATACATGGTTCCGTGGCTGGTGTCAACGTCACAATCTGGGGTTTTTTGACAACAGGGTGGCCTACACGGCACCAGGCTTGATGGCGTCAAATGGGAACTACCTTTCTGAAAGCAGAAAGAGGGGTTTTGCCCAGGAGCTTGCAGGGCTCATTGACAGGGCTTTAAACTAGGTGTGAAGGGGGAGGGGGAACATATCAGGCTTGCCTGCAGCAAGCCGCAGGAGGACACACGATGGTTAGAGGGACAGGGTGCTAGTATGGGCCCTCAGGAAATGGCCTGGGAAATGGTCCTCAGGCCCTGGGAAATGGTCCTCAGGGACAGTGGAGCAGAACAGAGCTGGCAGATCTTTAAGCATGCTTTCCATAAAGCGCAAGAGCTCTTGGTCCCCAGATGTAGGAAATCAGGCAAGGAAGCGAAGAGACCAGCATGGCTGAGTTGAGACATGCTGGTCAAACTGAAGAGCTAGAGGGAACTGCACAGGCAGTGGAAGAAGGGACAGGTAACCTGGGAAGAGTACAGGGACACTGCCCGCCTGTGTAGGTATGGGGTCAGGAAGGCCAAGGTGCAGCTGGAGCTGAACTTGGCAAGGGATGCAAAGAATAAAAAGAAGGTCTTCTACAGGTATATCAACCAGAAAAGGAAAGCTAAGTACCTCCACTGATGAACACGAATGTTGACCTAGTATCAACAGACGAGGAGAAGGCTGAGGTACCCAACAACTTTTTTGCTTCAGTCTTCTCTGGCAACCGCTCTCCTCACCCCTCCTGAGTCAATGGACAACATGATGGGGACCAGGGGGGTAAAGCCCTTCCCCACTGTAAGGGAAGATCAGGTTCATGACCACCTAAGGAACCTGAACATATATAAGTCTATGGGACCTGATGAGATGCATCCCAGAGTCCTGAGGGAACTGGCTGATGTAGCTGCCAAGCTACTCTCCATGATATTTGAAAAGTCATGGCAGTCAGGTGAAGTCCCTGGTGACTGGAAGAAGGGAAACATTGTGCCCATTTTTAAAAAGGGTAGAAAGGAGGACCCTGGGAACTACCAACCTGTCAGCCTCACCTCTGTGCCTGGGAAGATCGTGGAACAGATCCTCCTAGAAGCTATGCTAAGGCACATGGAAGACAGGGAGGTGATTTGAGACAGCCAACATGGCTTTACCAAAGGCAAGTCCTGCCTGACCAACCTAGTGGCTTTCTATGATGGAGTTACCACATCAGTGGACAAGGGAAAAGCAATGGATGTCATCTATCTGGGCTTCTGTAAAGCCTTTGACATGGTCCCCCACAACATCCTTCTCTCTAAATTGGAGAGATATGGATTTGATGGGTGGACTGTTCAGTGGATAAGGAATTGGTTGCATGGTCGCATCCAGAGGGTAGCGGTCAACAACTCAATGTCCAGATGGAGATTGACAAGTGGTGTCCCTCAGGGGTCCATACTGGGACCAGTGCTGTTCAATATTTTCATGAATGACATTGACAGCGAGATTGAGTGCACCCTCAGCAAGTTTGCAGATGACACCAAGCTGAGTGGTGCAGTCGACACGCCAGAAGGACAGGATGTCATCCAGAGGGACCTGGACAAGCTGGAGAAATGGGCCTGTGTGAACCTCATGAGGTTCAACAAGGCCAAGTGCAGGGTCCTACACATGGGTCGGGGCAATCCTCAGTTTTAATATACAGGCTGGGGGATGATGTGATTGAGAGTAGCCCTGCGGAAAAGGACTTGGGGGTACTGATGGACGAAAAGCTGGACATGAGCCGATAATGTGCACTTGCAGCCCAGAAGGCCAACTGTATCCTGGGCTGCATCAAAAGAAGCGTGGCCAGGGAGGTGATTCTGCCCCTCTACTCTGCTCTGGTGAGACCCCACCTGCAGTGCTGCGTCCAGCTCTGGAGCCCTCAGCACAAGGACAGGGAGCTGTTGGAGCAGGTCCAGAGGAGGGCCACGAAAATGATCCAAGGGCTGGAGCACTTCTCCAAAGAGGACAGGTTGAGAGAGTTGGGGTTGTTCAGCCTGGAGGAAAGAAGGCTCTGGGGAGACCTTATAGCAGCCTTCCAGTACTTAAAGGGGGCCTACAGGAAAGACAGGGACAGACTTTTTAGCAAGGCCTGTTGTGACAGGACAAGGAGCAATGGTTTTAAACTAAGGGAGGGCAGATTTAGACTGGATTTAAGACAGAAATTTTTAAAATGAGGGTGGTGAGGCACCGGAACAGGTTGCCCAGAGAGGTAGTAGAGGCCCCATCCCTGGAAACATTCAAGGTCAGGTTGGATGGGGCTCTGAGCAACCTGATCTAGTTAAAGATGTCCCTGCTCTTGCAGGGGGGTTGGACTAGGTGAGCTGTAAAGGTCCCTTCCAATCCAAAGCATTCTGTGATTCTATGATTCTATAATTCTGGTGTAGCTGGGTACTGGTGCTGTACCCATATGCATGCCCAGTGCACACTTAATTCCTTGAGGAATTCCCCAGCCAGTTATCTTCAGAGGTGAGAGAATGGATCAGCTTGAGGCAATGGACCAACTTGAAAACTGACTGAACCTTCCCTTCACATTTAAGTATTTGACTGATGGTTACAGGAGCCCTCCAGCTGGGAATTTTGAACCATTGTAGAAATTGCCACAGGGCAACTCCCCACTCTGTCTAGCCCAATTTGTATGCCTAAATGTGTTGATTAACAACCTGAGTGGAGTGTCTCAAAGTGTCATTACTGCAGAAGTATCAGATTGTGCATAGATAAGACATTTGTCAAAGTCAGTAGAAACTGTTCCTGCAGAAATGGTCACAAGTACAGTCTTCTGACGGTAGTCCTTAAGAGGTGCTTTGTGTGTAGTTACGATGTATCAATAGCAATGGATTATGGATCTGCTGCGGTGGTCACATAGCATCGTGGTCAGCTGGATTGTAAGAACAGAGCAAAATGGTAGTTTGCGGAGTCTCTCCTGATTTGTCTGAATGCACCACTGTAAGGACCCTTGAGATTAAGCCTCCCATCACCACTGGACAGCCATTAGCCATCCTGCTTGGGAGATTTGATTCTCCATGCAAGTGTTACCCTATATCAAGATTCCAGTAAATTATTATTTTTCCCTTTCAACAAACACTTTGTCCAAATGTCTGTGCAACAAGGCCAGATTTGGATGGCAACACAATATAGCAATAAATAAAATTGTATTTCCTACTTTTCCCAGGTCTTTTTCAGTACTATTGCCTTAAGCTTCCTCCTTCTAATGGCAGGAGGCATCTTTCTCCCATTTTCCAGTGATTCCTTTTGGGTCAGGCGCCTTGCAGGTAAAGTTTCATGACCAAGAATATTTTCAGGCTGTGGCAGGACATGCATGTGGTATGGAAATAGTTCTGCAGCAATTACATTAATTCTTAACTGTTTTATGAAGGATTTTTGCTTCAGAAGGTTTTATCATAAGACTCCTATGAAGATAGTTGATTCTCATGAAACAGCACGAGTTGATTCCCATGAACAGTAGCAACACCAAGTGAACTCTTGGTTTCAGTGTGTCAGGACTGTACAGAATTGCTGCAAATGCAGTTGTTCCACACATAGCATTGCCCGGTTGAAGAGCAAAATCTTCCTTCATAGATTTAACTAAGACATGGACCTCAGAAACAGGCATGGATTTGTCACAGTGATTAGCTTTCTCTCTTGCATAGGCTGGTGAAGTATCTGCTCACACATCATGTCTTAATGTCACTGCTGCACAGTTCCCCTTTCTCTCCTGAGCTAAGGCTGGACCATCACCTCTTTAGAAAGTTCATATGAACACTGTATTTATTGTTTTCAGCCTGTCTCTTAGGCATCCCAAACTACTCTGTGGCTCCTGTTTCCCAAGGCTCAACATCAGCAGCACTGAGAGTTAGTATTTCTTAAATTTAAGTGCTGGAGCTTGTGGTAACCTACCGGAGCTGATGCCCATTTCAGACCTCCTTAGGTCAGCTGCTTCACTGGTTTTGCTTTGTTCAGTGACTAGTGAGCCTCATATTTTTCTCTGGTAAACAACATACAGGGCAAGAAACCTACTTACTCCTCTTTCAACTGCTAATTAGAAAAGGGGAAATGCTTCCAGGAAAATGAATGAAAGTAAGAGCCTTCACATATATATGCTTTGTGTTGAGGGCTTCCTTATCCTTGGGAAATAGCCTCAAATGATTTTGTTGTCCCAAAAATCAGGGTTCGTTTACTCAGTGTGCAAAATGCCAATATACACACAGAGCAGAGGTATTTTATTGCATATTTGCACAGATATAGGTGCCTGTCCCAAGACAGCACACACAGCTTTCAAATTAACAGTTATTTATACACAAAGCGTTAACATATTCAACTTCCTAATACATATGCAGTATTCTCCTATTAAATGATTGGTTAAAATCTCCTCGCTTATCATGTAAATTAGTACACACGCTTAGTTGTTGTTCTTCAACTTCATCATTTGAGTCAGTGGTTTAACTGGGGTAGGTGGTCTGTGAGTCGGTGGTCGCAATCTCCCCGTGCCAGAATTACCTTTCCCCTGGTTTCCTACCTTTTTGGCAGCTCTAAGCGGTTCTTCATGGTTTACTAACTAGACTAGTAATACATCAGTTACCCTTCTGCTTTTTGACAGCCACATCCTGCTTATTAGACAAAAGTACCTTGTCCAAGTTCCTATGGAGATCGGGTAGGGCTCTACAGTGGATTTCTATAGCAGCATCAATCTTTATGTGAATTGTATACTTACATTTGATTATTACAACAATTTCTCAGAGGATTTGGTCCACTGTTGCTCCAAGTGCTCTTGATGACATGTGCCATTTTTAACCAAAAGGTGGACATTTTCTCTCTTAGTATTATCAAACATTTTCCCTTTTATGTTTCTTATTTAATGAAAGCGCACATGTATATAATAGATTTTCAAGGTTACTCTCTTCCACTCTGGGTAGCTGTTAAGACCACAAGAGCTTAAAGTGTGATCTGAAAAGGCTGCCTGTGATTTTCTAATTTTTTATGACAACTATTTCTTGCAAATATAAAATGAATAGAGATTGCTTAATCCTTCTCCATTTATTTTGTTACACAGCATTTCAGCTTACTTGAAGCTGTTCTTCTACTACCTGCTTAGTGTCTTTTCCTGTGTCATGTGGTATTCACTCACAGCCACTGAGGTCCAGAGAAGTCTATTTCATACAATATCCCCTAAAACATGCCATCTTTGTTTAACACGAACCTATGGCCTGACACAACACCATTCATGGGAGTCTGGTAAAAATACAGTTCCCTACAAATGTTTTATGTTAAAAAAGATTCATTTCCAAAATATTCCTATTTTATCTCCACCAATTCTCTCCAGTAAACCTTGAAAGAGAGACCTGTTCCCACTCTATCCAGAGCATAAGTTTCAGGAAAACAAATTGGAACCAACAGTAAGCGTATCACATTCCCTCTGCTCACATATAAATACAATGGAAGTCCAGTAAAATGGAAAAGAAAAAAAAACAAAAAACAAAAAACAAAACCAAAAAATGAACCAAACAAACAAACAAAAAACCCATGGAGCCACTTCTAAGCAGTTTTACAATGCTGCTGTGATATATATCTACTTATAAGCAGATATTTAAGCAGACTGGTTAGAAGCAACTGCATTTTGAAGTTGGATATAAACTGGATATAAAATGGTTATAAAGTTTATCTCTATTTTGAGAATCCTCCTGATTGCATTCTTGCTGTTGTGCACAGGTAGTTTGCTACTACTCAGACCTTGGGCACCTAGCTCAGTGCCTTCAATTATAAAACTGATCTTCTTAGGTTCCCTATACAATCAACAGAGGTAGACAGGGCATCTAAGCTTAGCCATGTTTGGAGTCAATGTTTGGCAAAATGTCATTTCTTTTTCATAATTTTTTTCATATGTAAGAGCTGGCCAAAGTCACCAGCTAAAATAGGTACTTAAATTTGGGTGATATAAGTGACTCTGTGTACACTGAGTATGCAAATATCACACAGAAAGAACAAAGTCCTTCAGTGTAAGTTTTAGTGCATCTTTTCTTTTCCTATGTGGATTACGATTTAGCAAAGTGATGAAGAAATTATGATGCAAATAAAACAAATCTCTGTGCTGAAAGAGGTTTCAGTCCTGTTGCACCTGATTTGGAAATGTCAAAAATTAAGAAATATGGGAGTCACCTTGTGATCGTGTGTGAGCATCACTGAACTGACTTTTTATTAAAAGGTGAACATTTTGCTTTTCTTGTACTAATAATTCATGATCACAGCTTTCTTCTTCAGATGTTCCTTGACTAATCTAATGTTTTATTCTTCACATTTTTTAGGAGTGCTATTTCTGTATCGTTGTTCGACCTTCATTTTATCCCTTAATTAGCAACTTTTGCAAAGTTGACTATTAAATTCTTGAACACAACTCAGATGTTGCATGTTAATTTTGTGGCACTACGTGTGGTTACTATGCTGAATAAGCCTGGGGAAAAATTATTTCCCATCAACGGTAGAGGACTTTGCTGTCTCAAAAGCCATTTGACTTGCAGTCCTGAAATAAAGGGTTCTCACCTAAACTCTGAGGAAAAATTGTTCATGCACTCTTCAATGAGATTTCAGTGAGACCAGATTTCACTCCCAAGTCATCAGGTAACTTAAGAAAGTGGTAGATGCAAAAATTAACTGCCATAAATCCTGATACAAAGTTGGCATGAAAATCCCAGGAAACAAACCATAGAAGTTCTAGAAAAATAGAGAAATAACACCTCAGACCACAACCATGGACATCAGGTACGTTGCTTATTTAGCCTCACTAGTCCCATGCCTCTTCTCAGGGACTCTGAATTAAGGTGGTTTGGGGCAGGGAGGGGCAGGAAAACTGCAATAAATAAAATAACTATTTATTGCAGTTTTCCTGACTGAGAGAGTCTAACATCGTAGACCTTTTTATTGGAACCAAATTGAGACTAGTCTGGCATACACCAGTTTGAATGCTAACATAGGGGCGCTAAAAAGACATACCCTTCTCCTATTTTTTTATCTTTTTTTTCCCCACCAATATCAAGGACCATGGACTCTTATTTATGTCGTGGACCATGGGTTCAGTTCTCTTTCAGGCTGGACTTCAAAAGTTTGGTCTGCAAATTGCACTCATGTACAAGCGTGGGTGCATAAATTATTAGGAAATATGGACTAAATTAGGTATTTATGTATATATTTTGAACTGTGAAAGGGCAATTAGAAATTGTGATTTATAAACTGTATGCTGAGTAGAAACTTGAATAAATTGGGCAGCTATCATCTCATCTGGACAAATTTAGATGGCTGTCTGAAAATCACATTATTCAGTTCATAAGACAAGTGAGGGCATGAAGATATTAGAAGCGTCATCTTCCAAAAAGATTATAAAACACTTTCAGTCATTAAAAGGCCATGTGGCATTTTCCAATGAAGCAATACAGAAATCAGTTATTAAAACCAAAATAAGTCATTTTTTTTCTCTAGGCATTTCACAAACATCATTCCTTCTTAGTACCTATGCTGTCCGATTCCTAAGTTTAAGGACTAGGCAGCAATCGCATTTTGCACCGCTGTGAGCACATTGTTGGTACCTAGCATTTAGTAAAGAATGTAAATGAGTGACCATAATCAACAACTGACAGACCTTTTTTTTTTTGTTTGTCTGTATGTTTACCAAAATCCTGTTTGGATAGCAATATCCCATGCCTACTTTTCTCCCCTCTGGTCTGTGCTGAAGAGGTGATTTTTTAAATTTAACTTCATAGAAAAAAACCACACGTTTATTCTAAGGCAAAATGTGCTTTAGAATCCTTTTAGGGTAGGAGATGGCTTAGCAATGGGAAGTTATTTAAATCAGCTACTGTCCTCACTTCCATTTATAACCCTTGCAGTATTTGAAATTGGCATGTTGGCTCCTCAGGGATGTATTTTCATAAAAACTAGTCATCCCTGCAGCATTTGTAAGCACACACACTCAGAAACCCATGTAAGGAACAACAAGGGCTCGATAATACCCACTTCCACATTGCACTAGTTCTAATAGGAAAAGAATAAGGTCTTTATATAAAAAGATAAGAGTAATGACACGTTATGCCACTAAAAATAAATATACACCAACACACTATACCAAATAGTGTATCCTGGGGACAGCTATTCCACTTAGCCATTTTACCTGTTGATCCTCTTCCCATTATGAAACAGCATTTAGATGCAGCAGGTGAAATTTTTGAGTCCACCAAGAAAAGAAAATCCCATTATAAAAGACTTCTAGAAATGTTCAGTGCCTTTGCAACCTCATTCATTTTCCTTTTTGGTGAATTGTCTGAAATATGATGACCGCATGAGAAGGAAGGGCATAGTTGTCCATGGTAAATGTAAGGGCAAATTATATGTTTAAGAATAAATGTGTCTTTAATCCACAGAAAGTTTAAAGTTTAAAAACTGCTTTAATGTATGATCATACCGAGACAATTTGTTTTTCCTGAAATATGCTTCTTTAGAGGGCCAACTTCTTCGAGTAGACTAGAGGTGAAGGCTTTATTATTGTTATTGTTATTACCACGATCATAATCATTATTTTAGTGGAAATAAGATTCAATCTTGAGCAAAGCACAGGATAGCCACAAGACAAAGCTTTGATAACTGAGGCTTATCGTGTTGTAAGACACAGGCTGTTACCGTCAGATAAGAGAACTAGAGAACATCTTGGGCCAGCAGAGTTGATGTCAGTTACTTTGACACAGATACCAGTTTTTCTAAATTATGACCCTGTCACGTAAGATCATTACTACTTCTGTGGGTAGCACTGCAGAATTTAATGCAGTATTCAATGCATGTTTTAGCAGAGAGTCATGCAGAATATTACGAACATCTCTGGACTTGCCCATTCTACTTGATTTACTGAGGGATGTAAATGAGGGATCATTTAAGTCATTGATGGATTCCTCAGCCACAGGGAAGTCCAAGATAAACTCAGAGATGAAAGGAGGATGACATAACATATGCACAGGCCTGTTTGATCAATCATTAAAAACTAAAGCAACATGCCTTTGGTAGAAGAACAGCCCAACTTGAGTTCAGATTCATGATTCTGAATCCAGTGGGTCTGTGAGGACTTCTTCCATAATACAGGCCAGGAAACTTTCCCCAGTAAATGAGGACAATTACTTTAATATACCACCTGATCAATAAAACAGAAGATATATTTTGTATATTTTCAACTGGCTTAGTAGCAGCTGTTACCAAAACTGTGTCATGAACCGGTGCCTAAGAGATAAACCACATGGAAAATTGTACAATGTATAGTTTTCTTTCAGTCTGAAGCTCAGCTCTAATTAAAAAATATTTTAATGCTTGCATAAGCAATTCATAAGCATCACTATTCATTATAATGAATAAAAAATTACTAGTTTTAATATTATTACTGTGGATTTTAATAATAAAAGCAATTTTAAAATATACAATGTATGACCATTCCTAAATGTAAGTTTATATGTACACAAAAAAAAATGCATGAAAGTGCATCTTTTTACAAAAACGAAGCGATTTGCTAGGAAAAAGAAAACTGCTTTATAAGAATTCAGTATATTCAGAAACAATTCTCCTTGCAGAAATGCAAGCACCATTACACAGCATCCTTGATTATAAACTTACTCTAGTATAGGCCCCACTAATTAGGCAAAGGCATCATTAGTGGTGCTTTGGTGGTTTGATATGAGACTGAAGAGAGGGAACTAGGAAATGAAATAGATTGCTTTACAAAATACATGCAGCATTACCCATTTTATATGAAAGAAAAGAAAATATGCTAATACAATTTTAAGATGACACTGCCAAAAAAGTTTGGGTATGCAAGTAAGAGTTTCTATGGAAATGCCAAATGCTGTGTTGCAGACAATAACATAGTAATGCTAACTTTTGGGGAAGGAGCTATGGTTCAATAAATACATACTATGCTGTTTAATGAGCATTATAAAGTATGTATGTGTATAGAATTGCTAAATCAGTTCCAGAAATATTATTTTTTGCATTTGGTAAGGTATAATATTGTTGCTTACCCTTATATTAATATAGGATTTGAAATAACATTTTACCTGTTATTGAAAGAAAAAGCTTGTACCTATTGATGTTAGGTTTTAGATTCTGACTTTTAGACCTGTATGTTACAAATCACTGATGTTAAGTATTCCCATTGCTGTCCAGCCAGAGTCTTGACTGGCAAAAGTAGAATAGCTATAACGTGGAAAAAATCAATTTGATAACAAATGGTCACTTCAGATTTTTCAGAAAACTGCAGAAGGAAGAAACAAGCTAAAGTCAGGGGGTTTATATTCCACCTTCTCTGCTCCTGTCTCTCCCCTCTCAAACATTTCTGGCTTTCCATGTCTTTAAATACTGAATGCACGTGTTGCAATCTGCTGATTTTTTAATGTACAATTCATGAAACAGCCCCACACTGCCCCACAAGTTCAGAACTCTTTGTGTCCTCATTTCATGCTGTGTCAGAAAGCAGGGCTAATCAGACAATGCTAAAGGAAATCTTGTAGGTCTCAAAAGAACATTCTCAAAAGAGAGATTTTGCTTATGCTTTTACTGCTACATTTTGTGCCTACATGTTGCGATGACCCAAAAACTGTGCTGTTCAATAAACACTGAAAGTACAAAGAATTCTTTCTCTCCTTCTCTCCCACGTGCCTTTACGCACATGACTGTAGGAGGCTCATAAAAGTGAAGCATTAGGGATGAGGGCCTTTATTTAGCTGAGGCATAATGATTTAATACAAGTGTAATGCACATAATGTGTTGACTTGCAAACAGAATAATCTAAGATCTTCAAATGCACGCTTTCAATAAAGCAGTATTTTAAGAACACTTTTTTTAACCAATGCATTCAGACAATGTATGCCTTCTCTATTATCTATTCATGAATATGCTTCTCCTTCATACACTTGAAATAAATGTTGAATTGACTTGCCAACTAATTATAGAACAGTGCTAAGCAAGCCTCAGCCCAGTCACTTCAACTCTAGGTGACTTATGTAATACTAGAGGCGCTTGGATTTCTTGGAAATAAGGAGCTACATGAGATGAACTCCTCATCCTGTATTTGTAGTACAGTATTTCAGCAGCCAAATATAAGCAGTGTTCTTTCTAGGTCACTCCTCCACATGAGGGAAATGGAAGTGAGGTTTATCAACTGAAATTTACTTTCAGCTGAACAGCCTTTTCAATCCTGAAAAGACACCATAAAAATATCCTGTATTTGTTCATGCTGAAAGTGCATCCCTTTCATCAACTAAATGGATACCAAAGTAGCTGAAATCCTACTAAAAATATGTCCTTACATATATTCTGCCATAAGCTGCATAGTCACTCTTCATATTGTAAATTATGTAAATAAAAAGTAACTTCAGTTAATGAATTTGCATTATTTTAAGCAAAATGCGTATCAAATTCATAATAATATATGTAGCTAGGTTTCAGGGAGAAATTCTCAGGAGGTAAAAAAATACCAACATCACTTTCTGGGCATCCATTTGCCCAAGAATTTTCAGCTCATTAGAGATTTCAGTCCCTACAGCTAAAGTCTTTGTCAGGTTAAAAAAAAAAACAACAAACACCACCTTGATTTTTTACTGTAAAATGGTGGACAACCTCCGCTAGTTCTGTGACAAGAAATTTGTTATGTTAGGTCCGGGCCCCAGATGAGCCTGCAGATTTTCTTTCTGATAAACTGCAGCAGTCAGTGAGAGTTTGGCTTATTCATCCTCCTTACCTCCTCTCAGCCTGCCCATTTGATGGCTCTGGTCTAAGTAGAGACATCACTGCTAGTGCTGTTTAGAATCATAGAATCATTTAGGCTGGAAAAGACCTCTAAGATCATTGAGTCGAACCATTTATTGAAAGGAAGGGAGAATCAAGCCCCCATGTGCAATTTACTACAGCGGTTAGCATTGCTTTCTCAGAGATTAGTAAAATGCTTCCTCTCTGATATCACAGGTTACTGTTAAATTCCGCTTATTCCTCACACTACATCTCCTTGTAATAGTCGTTATTACGGTCAGTCAAAATGTTTTGACTTATATTTTTTCTGTTCTTTCACCGAAACACTACAGATTTTTAAAAAATTATGTTTGCCCCCAAATTCACAACATATTGAATTGAATACACACCTGGGGTACGTCTCAAGGAGTTTTTGCCTGGCTGCAGCCCATCACTGTGTTCCCCATAAAGACTTAATCCACCTTAATGTAATGTGCATAAAACTGCAGGGGAAAACAAAGGAAGCAATTCCCGAGAATACCAGCCCATAAAAGAGGTCTTAAACAAAACTCCCACTAGCCATCGCAGGAACATATCCTGTCAACATATTTCAGGGATGTTATTTTTCAGCCAAAAAGTCAAGGTTTTATTGAGGTAAAAGGTTGTGTTTTACAGTGAGGCTGTGGATTCTTTCAATCCATTTTCCTTACTTGAGAGTTGGCTCAATATAAATTATACCAGTGCCTGGTCTTTCTGAGCTTCTGATACGGTGTAGATTATTTCTTGGCCACAGCAAAATACCACTTTTTTTTTTTTTTTAACCAGAGATGGAAAGTCCTGGAGATAGGCTGACCCATTCCAGGATTGAAGGGACTTTTTGCCCTGGCTGTCCTGTCTATATGATTTCTGTATTATTCCTATAATACAGGTGCTAAAAGATGGTTTGAAAAGAAAGTTTTTTTAATTAGTGCAGAGAGCAACCAGGGGAGAGAAGAGTGAGTGAATGAGCATTGACATGAACTTAAACTCTGTGATGCTTTGAGCCATAGTAATTCCTACATATGTGTATCATTAAGATTTTAGGTAGGTGGGAAAGAGTATCACAACTGTTCACTTTGTGACCTTTTTACTTTTTAAATTCAAATCCACCATCAATGAATTTACATTTATTTATTGTGAAAATCACTTTCAATCTCAGTGGATTTCAGCATTAGGTGACATTGAAGAAGAATGGGCTTCAGTTTAAATAAATCTCAGGTGACTTTCCTGTTTGGGACTGAACTAAATGCTGTGAGAGTGAGCAAGTTAAATATATGGAGGACATAGTATTTGAGTGATATTGTATAGAAATAGGCCTGTTCTCAGCTGAGGAATGTTTTGGCCAATAAATCCTAGTCCTTACTCAGGGCAAGTCTTCCTTTAAAATCTATAATAAATGCTGTTGATGCTTTAATGTCCAAAAAGAAGTGAAAGGACATTCACTTTCAGAATTAGTCATAAAGGCCTCATTTAATATTATAATGCCTAGCAGTTGACACCTTTCAAGATTAACATCCAATGCTATGTTGTAAAAATGCAGAATAAAAATCAGTCCTTACGTGAGAGAGTTACAGTCTGCGCACATTTATCTCAGAAGGTCTGAGCTGACCCGCTTAGTCACTGGAGCTCTGTTTTAATGGTGTGTAGGTGTTTAAAAAGTGTTTACACCACAAAGCTGCCCCCTCCAGATAGCACTCCTGTTACACTCACAGTATGGTGATAGATAAACAGAGAACAAACTACTCCCCCACTAAATACATTAAGCAATAATGGCATAAGATTAATGTAGGACAATAATTATGACAACCAGGAAAAAGAAGCAGTGAAAGTAACAATCTGTTTGCTTAATGCATTTCAGCTTGTCATTATTTTGCAAGGAAATTAGAAAGAAATACAAAGCAACTAAAGCTTCACCTAGAAAAATACGTTTCTGGAAAGCACAGAATGAGAACAGGGAGGTGTTTTTTGGTGGAGTGTTTTGGGTTTTTCCCCAAATTGATTGTGTATTTTGCAGGCAGGCATTTTATAGTGACAGAATGTGAAAGGATTACTACATACAACGTACATTTACCTTGTCTTTTACATTCAAGGTTTCACTCAAACCTGCTACTGCCATGGAGAAATTGTCTAGCCCCTAACACATCCTGTCAGTGTGATTCAATAGTAATTCTAGATTTCACCTGAACTTAAATGTATGGTGGGTCTGAGCTGGAGTCATGACAACATTAAATTAACCTGGTTAAAATATGATGGGAAAATACTTATTCAAAGGAACTTATTTCATTGTGTATTTTACCCCTAGCATTATCCTTTCACTTCTGCTGCACTATTATGAGACAGTGAAACTTGCAATTTAGAGGTTCTTAGAAAGATAGCTTATATCTGAAATAGGTTTATTGTAAGAACCTATTATAGGGTCCAAAATTTTCTTCAAAATTTAATTTTTTTTTTTGAGATGAAGATGCTACTCTATAGATGTGACAACAGAATTAAACTCAAAAAAATGCACAATACATGTCATCAAAGAGAGGATTGACAATTATTTTAAAATTAAGTTTTGAAAAAAATGTGAATTGGTGTGCTATTTCATACAAGTAGTTAGTTGCAATGCGTAGAACTCTTTAAACATATTAAGATTTGAGATATTAAGGAATCTATTCATTAAATTCTATTTTCAAGTGAGTCAAGTTAAAGCATGAGGTTTAGGTTCCCAGATTTCAAACTGACCAACATTTTTATGCCATCCCAAAACTGCACCATCACCTTTTTCCTTCTCATTTGGCTTACTTAGCAATAGTTTGTATGTCCTCGCCTAATCTGAAATAAGTAAACCGCAGAGTGGGAAACATACTCTAAGTCTGGCTTTTAGCTTTGACTCTCAGAAGCAAAAAGCGTATCTCCAGCTGCTTCCACCTATTGATCCATTCCTACTGCGCTGAACTGCTTCTTGAAGTCAGTGTAGCTGTGGGTTAAACAAAATGATACGACCTCTTCCAAAATCACTGTCAAGATCCTTGAAGAAGAGATGGAATCAGCACTTTAAAACTTTTCTGCTTGTTATTTGTCATGCATTCCTGACTAACCCCTGAAATGCTGTTCACAGAGAAATTCAAGTTGGCAGCAATGGGGAACATCTTCAAAGGTAAGTGTGATCAACTACTGAAAATTTTACTAGGGTGTTTTACGGGCTCTCCATCACTGACTACTTCAAAGTCAGGATGAGATGGTTTTTCACTTGTTGCAAAAAGAGCAACAGCAAAAAAAAAACCCAAACCCAACCAAAACCTGAATAATGTCTTTTTAAAAAGTTATTCCCAGTATTGATGCCTTTCTCCTGGACATCCTGGCCTCAGCCTATCCAGGAGATGATCCCAGTAGAGTGACTGATGTACAGCCAGTCCTGTCAGTCCTCTTCTGTTATGGTAGAGGCTGTACCTCAGTGCACCCCACAAACTGACAAAACATTTTTATCTTGCACCCAATACTGCTACCTCAACTAAACAAGAAAAGTGAGATTAGGGTTCTGCTTTACAGGTATAAGTGAAAATTAATTTTATTGAAGCCAAAGATGGCAAAGTTTTAAGGAGATGTAGTGGCTGACATAGCTAAGAAAAGCAACAACTTTTTGAGTGTACAATCCCTTTTTTCCCCTGTTATGAGTTCATCTAGTAAAAATATTATATCTCTGTCCAGATCATGTCCTGTCATCGTGACTACAAGCATTTTATAACTCTATTTTTGAGAAAAAGTCAATAGAGTATCTCTGAAGATACCATTGAGTATTGTAACTGAGAGCTGAATCTTCTCTTTTGGCATAGGGCTGGGAAACTGATTTCTTTCTCCACAGTTTCTGAGAGAGATAGAAGAAGTAGAAAAAAGGAAAAACGATGCTTTCCCCCTGACTTCCTCCCAATATACTGATCTGATTCTCTTCCCTATTAGTGATAGCCTCTTTCTATTACAAAGACCTATCTTCCAGTGATTACGTACAGTATATTTCATATCTGCTACTGCCAGAACAGCTTAAAATGACATATGACAGAGTGCATGACAGAAGAAATCTGACAAAATCCGTCCATCACTGAAGAGTCAGCCAGGACACTGAACATGGTCATGGTCAAAATTTTCAGTCACCAGCTGTAAGTGCAATAATCCGAGAAATGTTTTGCAAACAACATTAAACCTGGTAGAAATGGCTGAATGAACCCTGCTTGGGTTTTCCTTTGCAGAAGAGTTGAGAAGTGACAATAAGAGAGAATCTGCCTTCAAGAAGAAATAATGTATGATTAGTTAAGATCATGGAAAAAAAAGAGGGATTTGCATATATTTTAAAATATCAGAATGTTGTAATACCACAAACAGGAATGACCCTTCCAAAGAAGTTACGAAGGAATGCTAAAGCACATTGTTTATGGGAGTCTTAATCACTGCACATATTAGAAAAAAATTACTTATTCCTAACAACTCAAATTGAGTTTGATTTGCCATTTGATTTGCTGTTCATTCTTATATTGAAAACCAGTTTCTTAAATGGGTTCATTTATCATTTTTGTTTCTGCAGAAAAGGCTAGTATACCAAAAAAAATCCCATTTCATAGCAATAGCTATACTCTTTACAGTTAATCCTTACTATTGTCCATCCACAATATCTAGTATTGCTTACCTCACATACAGGCAAGAAAATCCTTGGAAAGAAATGCAACTTTATGGTATTTCTTCCAAACCACAACAAAATTACTTCATGGTAATTAATTTCTCTCTCTAAATGTGCTCAAAAGGAAGATTTCATCCTTCTTGAACCAAAGCAAATGATGTAAGATTTGTCTTTTATTTTGACTACTAAAATGGGGTATTACTAGGACCAGGAGACTACAACTTAGGTTTTCCTTTTAGGAAAGAAATGGAAGCCCATTATTGAATATTACTGCTATATGTGAACTTAAGCAAAATAAAGTCTTTTTCAAGTCCACCTCTGTTCCTAACTTGGTGATGATAGTTGGATCTAACTTAGTACTTACGTGCTGGCACAAGTCCTGTTTCTGACACTTTTTTTTTCCAGATGGATAACAACATAAAGCTTAACTTCATCAAAATAAATCTTTACCTATAGTCCTTCTAACAGGAAAAAAACATTTTTGTTCTACTACAACTAATCTTGATCAAACATTTGTACCCGTCTTACCCATATAGGTATTAAAATCATATTATTTTCCTGTTTTTCTTATTCTAAGCTGCATTTAAGCTATACAATATAGTTCCCCCTTCATATTTTTCTCAGCTTTTTAAAATAATTTAAATTTTGGCTTTTTCCCCCCCACAAAGTTACATTACGTTGACATTTAATTTAAGAAAATTGATGTTTCCTTATTACCATTATGTAACAAAATGTAGCCCTTTGATAGCTTGCACTTTAATGTCCCATTTAGCCATACCCTCTCAGAAGTTTGTCATAGCAACATTAGATGTTACTTAGAGTTGATTCATTGCAGGATAACTGTACTTTGAAGAACTGGCACAAATAACTACAAGCTGGCAGTGGTACTGCTCCAGTAAAAGATGAGGATGGCATGAGGGCATCTCTCCAGAACAGATTTTTCCATCACCACCATGCTATTTAAAAACAAGTAGTTCATAGAGCTTAAGCAGATGAATGTGAACAATATACAGTCCCCCTCCTCTTGTTCTTCCAGCCTTTCCCCCCCTCAAAAAAAAGTGGTGTTTTTTTAGGGGGTCTTAACAGTTTATCAGCTTTTTCAGCATGTTCTGCACCCCCCTTTCTGACTATATAAGGACAGAAGGAGCTTAAACACAGCAAGCAATATAGAAGCTTGTCACTGCACTTTTCCAGTGTTTCTGAACCCTGTATTTCTCATGTACATTAAGGGCTATAGCATTTCTCTCTCCTATGGCTTCAAGCATCTTCAAAGAGAGCCACAATCACCTTCTTGCCACTAGCAGTTTGAGTCTTTTTTTCCCCTTCCTTTACAACACACTGTTACAGAAAAAGGTATTAGGGTCTTTTTCCTGTCTTACATTCTACCACTCCTTCACCTCACATCAGACTTTAAAGTGGCTAAAGGAAGAATGTGAGTCTTCTGCAGGAATTTTAAATTTTACTAATACTTCACATTAAAACAACACAAACAAAACAAAAAAACACAAAAACCCACATCCCAAAGAAACACCCACCAAACACACCATAAGCAACATTGAACACCAGTTTGTTATTAGAGGCCAGAAATAAGTCAGACCAAACACTGATTAAATCTTTATTAATAAAAAAATCTTAGTATAAAAAAATAGAATAGTTCATTCTGTACACTTAGAGAAAGGACAAAGATGAAGCTACAGAACAGCAGTAAAGATATGTAACATTTAAAGATCCCTGAAACAATGTTTTCAGAATTGTATTGTTTTCTGTTGCCATGTGCCTTGCATTTATGGTCTCCACCAAAGCTATAAGCTTCCTGAAGCAGTCACTTGATACACTTTGGAGTCCTATGCATAACCATAACAACCATTAATTTATAATGAAAAATGTTTGCTGTATTAATGTTTGCTATTGTTAGTTCATCCAGTGATGGACAAAGGCCAGGTATGTTTAGTGACAGTACATCTAGCAGTTGCACAGCTAAGTTACAGAAATATCATCCAAATACCTGTTATTTTCTATGACCTCTGATGCATGTCAGTCATACCCAGTAGAATAAACAATCTGATGTATTGCTTTGCCATGCTGAAGACCAAATGAAGCTATGTTACAGTATCTTTCAAGAGCATGAATCATAACAAAGGTAGACTTGGTTAATAACATTAATGTGATTACTTTGAGTTGAACACTTTGCTAGACCTAGCACATAACTAAGCTGACAGACAGTCGTGAATATTGATAGGATTAATCACTTGAGAACAAGTAGTTCTTTAAGCTACAGCAAAGCAGGTGAGCATAATCTAAAAGTAAAACAGAGCTAGTACTATCAACTCTGATTAAGGTTGCTCTTCAGCTTGGAAGATGTCAGTGTCTGTTAGGATTACTGGTTTCTTGTCCATCTCTTCTGTTCTGTCCTCAAACACCAACATGCGTAGATATGAATGAAAGCTGTACCTGAGTATCTGAGGTTGGGATCTATGCACCCTGCTCAAAGAGACCAAACTAATCACTGTTTCTTTGTGTTTCTTCAGGCTTTCTAAAGGCAAGCTATTAACAAGCATTCTTGTAAACTTACTCCCTGTAACTGGTACACAAATACTTGATAGAAAGCATATACCATAGAGCAGTCCTACTCTGGACTATATATCTGAATCTTGTTTACATCAGTGTGACTGCCTATAGAGCTGGTATCTTAAAGGTAAAACTTAACAATATCACCCATTGCAAAGTCATTCAATATACATGCTTCTCCTAAACCTACAATATCTTACTTTCACTGTCATTTTTCTCTAACTATCCAAGTCATCAGGATGTTTAATCCAGGTAACTTCCATTAGAGAGACATCTCAAATTATAGCAACTCTGTAATGAACAAGGTAGGCCATGGACATGTCCATTAAGCAATATCATTTAAGCTACTGACAAATATTTTGAAAATACACTTTTCCACTCTCCTAAAGGTTTTGTTTTCTTCTTGCAGCTGAACCCAGACGTTAGGAAGATCCCAAGCCTCTTGGAAAAACAAGTCTGTACGTAGTATCTCAGTCAGTAAAGCCAGTATGCTGTTCTATTCAACTGTTGGTACTGCAGAAATATATATAAAAAGGTTATGAGTAGAATTATCATTATATTTTCCTCAAAGATATTTATCTGCCTAATTATTCTTGAATGCATTCATATCAGCTTTTTACATAAAGTAAAATGGGTAAACTGCATAAGTGGGTGTGCAAGTGCTACAGGTAGAGGATTAAATAAATATCACTATAGATGTAGAACAGTAATAGTCACTAGCACCTGCTTAGATGTGAAGTAGGATGAGTTCATTTATTAAAATGAAAACATGGGAAGCTTCTATAGCCGTACACTTGCAGCATCTATTTAAGTCATCAAAATAGCATTGCACCCCCCAGATTGTTTTAGCTGATTACAACTTGTTTAGTAACACTTTTACCAAAAGGAAAATGGAATGAGTAAGTCATCCCCATCATTGTAAAAACAGGACTCACCTGCTTGCTGATAGTGTTTTTCTGCCAACAGTTGGTGGAGATGGTTCACTATGGAAAAAGCTTTTTATCCACCAACATTTATCCATTAATTCAGGTAACCCTGCAAAAGGAGAAAAAGCCCACACCATTAGACACTTGCTGAACAACAAACAGGCAAAACTAGAAGACTGTTTGAAAGAAGGGAACAATACCATGAAATGCTTTGTCCTGGTCTGTAATGTTCACAGCATCTGAACAGCAGGAGGAGCTGGAAGAAACACTGGATTCTGAGTTCTGTCTTGCTGTTTGTGGAAAAGAAACACACACATAATGAAAAAATGCTTCAAGAGAAGCATTCACACTATTTCTATGCCAAGAATCTGCTGCTATCTTGGAGGAAGCATTCTAAAAGATAAGTTTACTTAACTACAAAGTCTAACTTACATATATTATACACCATTCTACTACAGTTTTATATAAGTTGATACCTCAGTCTACATACTCTTCACTTAAAAGCATACTGAGATCTGTTTGGATAGCCTTCACTGAAATCAGTGACAAGTCTTATTATCATGTACACATTGCTATCAAGACAAATGAGTCTATTCTTGAATATTCAAGTCCAAAACAACCCAGTTGCAATACTTTGCATTGTGATACAACTAAATACTATACTCTCACTACAGTGTCCATGCTGTATAGACGGATCCTAATACACCAGATAGTCCCTGGTTTGAGAGTGTATTTCACATATTTGGAAACAAAATGTAAGCTGATTTTGTGTTCTGTCTAAACCTGCAAAGTAAATATGAAGTACCGCTAGAAGCCAGGATTTGCTGGGCTAACACTTTTTCTATATCATGTTTTATAATTTAAAAAAAAACAAACCAAGGATATTACATATCCCTAATGAACAATTCTAAACAGGAAAAAAAAGTAGATTAATAACCAGAAGCAGATACTCATTAACACTGAAGTTCCTTGATAGAATGAAAGCCTCCCCAAGCAATTAAAAACTACCAGGCAAAGACACCCTTTTGCCTGCAGCTCATCCAGACATCACCTGAAGCACTTCCTGACTTTTCCTGAGCGGCAACAACCCGGACCTCTCCTCGGGAGAGGCTCGGGGCGCTCAGCCTCCCTCCTCCAGAGGAGCCCCCCAGCCTGGGGGCGGGGGGTGCTGCGGGGCAGCTCCCGGCCCCCGAGCACTTACTTCTGTAGTACTGGTTCTTGGCCAGGAGGCAGCCGGCGGAGGGTACCGAGGCCATGGCAGCGGCGCGACGGGAAACCGCCTCTCTCCGGGAGGAGCCTGCAGGGGGAAGGACGCGCTTTGCCGAGGGAGCCGCGCCCGGCGGCGGAGGGCGGCCCGCAGCCCCCGGCACGGCCGCAGCGGAGCCCCGGGTCTCTGCCCTGCCGGCCCCGGCAGCTCACCTGCGTCGCCCAGGGAAAGCAGTCGTCGGGAGGGAAGAACGAGGTCGAGCTCCCTCCGCAGCGAGTGCTGCCGGCGCCCCTATATGGGCCGCCCCTATATGGGCCGCGGCGGCGGGCGGGCGGCCCGCCCCGGGGGCGGTGGGGCGGGACGGGACGGAGCCAGCCCCCGGCACGCTGCCGCCCTGCCCCGGCCCGGGACGGGAGGGGACGGGACAGCCCGCCGCGGCCGCCGGGTCCCCGTGCTGGTCCCCTCCGTCCCTCTTCCCGGGTGTCATCTCCGAGCACTTTTCTGGAGCGCGTTAAGCGGGGACTAGCAGCGGCTGCGTTAGTTAGTTACTCTCTGCCCTGTGGGGAAGGGGAAGAGGGGGATGAAGCAGCCAGGTACCCGTTTCAGTAGAGATTTTTATTTTGTTTATAAATATGCACAGTACTATGCACATACGCTGGAGAAGGTGAAGTGAAAGGAATGTTTTCCACTCTCACAGTAACAAGTGAAACCTGTCTTGATCTAAACTCTTGGTAAGGTTAATACTAAGTCCCAGATAGATCACCGTATAAGTTTTGTCTTCCCATAGATAAATGCACAACTCTCTCTAAATTGTTGTAATCCTATCTCATGGCAAAACTTGTCCTACGATGTGTTACCTCACCTTTCAGAGTTGTCAACAGAAAAAGTAACAAAGGGTTTTTTGCCTATTTGGGTTGCTCCTGCTCCACAAGGAAATGTTTTGTCATTGTTTTTTCATAGCAGGAGCTGTGGGTAAGAACACAGCCATGTGTGGTGTGTGATACCGTGTTACTGCGACACATCTGACTGCCGGGGTGGTGTGTCCTGTCTCAAACGATAAGCACATAGTTCATAATAGCTCCTAGCATATTTGTAAGACTATAAAGCGTACTGCAGGGAAAAATGCCTGTAAAATAACACTCACACAACAGTTGTACCAGATAACCATAATGTATTTTCCTGGGCCTTTTTATTGACCTGCTGTCAGAGTCTTCACAACATGGTGGACTTTCCTGAGCAAAACCTTTGTGAAATCTGCAAGACAGAAAATACTTTGCAGCTGGGTTGGTACCAAACTTTAGCACCAGTTACCCTGTATGTTTATCTTGTTATGTAAAAAAGCACTGGAAGAGTAGAAAATTTTACATATTTATTTGTAGCCCCTTCACAGCGTATGTCCCTACATACTGTTGCAGCTCCGTGTTTCTGGATACCTAAATGTAACTGAACTATTAGCCCATTGTATCAGTCACCTCTTTTCCTGTCTTAACAATGAATTTCCGTTTTGAGGCTTGTTCTATTTTGGGGCAATAACCTTGTGCACCACCCCATTTGTTTTTTTCACCGTAAGTGCCCTCACACTGGGCACTCTGTTGGTTTCTCAGATCCATTCCTGAAAGAAGGGAAGCTTCTCCCCAGAGAGCCAGAGGAAGTGCTCCTCTTGGGCCATGAGGGTGGGCGTTTGTAGTGATAGCACTGTGTCCTAGACGGAGCGAGTAACATTATCATTTATTGTATCTGCCGTTCTCTTTCAGATTTAATATCCTGTTTTAATCAACTCATAACTTTGTCAAGGCCATTACTTTGTCATAAAAACTGTTTAGGCTCTAACATGCCCATGGTCTAGGCATTGTATTTGGCAAGAAAGCAGACATAAGTGGTTCTCTTGCAATCTGCATGAATATCCATCCATATTGGTTGGAGCCATGCCAGAACACTCAGGAGCTGGGGAACACCAGGTCTGTGAAACTTCAAATTGCTTCACAGGTGCATACGTATTATTTTACTATATCATTTAGTGTACATGGTCACTTACCAGTTTTTTTCTGGAGCCCTGTTTCATGCATTGCACTGGAATAGAAAGTACTTAATGAGAAGTTTTCCACCATTTCTCCCACTCGGTCTGGCATTATGTCCTATCTATTGTATTTTCTTCAAGTGATGCTCTGAATACAGAACTACAGATTTCGCCAATGTTTTTTCTTCAATAGTTATTTTGACAGAGTGCTTCTAAAATACTAGCACATTTATTTTCAAGCAAGGCATGCTATTATCTTCAGTTAACAAGTGGGAATTCTGAGATCCAAAGGAGCTAAGATAAAAGAATCCACAAAGCTTAGGTGCCTCATATAAGAGCAGTCTAGGACTACTTTTTTATAACTATTTAGCACTATGCCACACTTCATTTACCCACTTATAGCTCTCATTAATTTCAGATCCAGATTTAAGTACTCAGCACGTTGATAAATCAGATTCTCATGAGACATTGAAAAAATTGGTTAGTGGCCACCTATGATAAATGTAACTAACTCGCATAGCATCAATTACAAACTCAGGGACAAGGTTATAATTTAGCTCTCAAGACAGCGTTCAATTGCCTTAACCACTGACCTGTTCTTTTCTCCCTGGAAGCCTTTGCTGCATTCACTACTCAACTTCTGTCACAAACATGGGAGAAGTCCTACAAAATGCACTCTGTGATCTCTTTAACTTCACAAGCTCAGTTCCTATCCATGCTTCATGCCAAAAGAGGCAGGGGCCCTATGAAATAAATAGTACATAATCCCCAATACTATGGCTAGTATTGTGACCTTAACAATAGTGTTCATTTAACATTTGTGTATGCAAAACTTTAAAATTAATGAAACACTGAATTATATGTCATCCCGTGAATCATGGATACTTATCAAAAGTATAACTTAAATCAAAAGTACAGTATAACTTAAATCAAAAGTTATACAAAAGTATAAATAAAAATATGACCCATTGAATAAATAAATCTTCCACCTACTCCTGCCAGGATTACCTGGTATAACCCTTTTTTAGATGTTAAAAGTAAAACATCTCAGTCACAACAACAAAAACAAAAGAACAGTCTGTATTGAGCTTCACCTTGAAGCTGACCTGTTAATTATTCACTAGACACTGTTTATCTAATAAACTTAGCTACTGTTTCAGTTCTTGGAATATCTGTGAGCACGATGCCAATCTTTATGGGGACTTCTTTTGGGTGTTTTATTCCGTGCACTTTTGTGACAATTTTTTTACCTTTCCTTGTTACTTGACCTCATGGAAGAGTAGTGTGGGACTGGAAATTGTACAGTATTGCTTCGTGGCTGTGTCCTTTGAATGATTGTATGGGTACTCTGACATTAATGTTTAGAGAGATGTGAACAATTTCAGTGAAAGCATATTTCCACATGCATATGGAGAAAAGTACATATTTGGCATGTGAGGGTAGAGTATTCCCTCCTCCCAAGCTTCTGGAAGAGCAGATTTTGCACTTTTTCATTGCTGTCATGGTTTAAACCCAGTCAGCAACTAAGCCCCACGCAGCCGCTCGCTCACTCCCCCCCGGTGGGATGGGGAAAAGAATTGGAAGGCTAAAAGTGAGAAAACTCATGGGTTGAGATAAAGACAGTTTAATAGGGAAAGTAAAAGTCACACACACAAGCAAAGCAAAGCAAGGAATTCATTCACTCCTCCCCATGGGCAGGCAGTTGTTCAGCCATCTCCAGGAAAGCAGGGCTCCATCACGCGTAACGGTGACTTGGGAAGACAAACGCCATCACTCCGAATTTCCCCCCCTTCCTTCTTCTTTCCCCAGCTTTATATGCTGAGCATGACGTCATATGGTATGGAATAGCCCTTTGGTCAGTTGGGGTCAGCTGTCTCACCTGTGTCCTCTCCCAACTTCTTGTGCACCCCCAGCCTACTCGCTGGTGGGGTGGGGTGAGAAGCAGAAAAGGCCTTGACTCTGTGTAAGCACTGCCCAGCAGTGACTAAAACATCCCTGTGTTATCAACACTGTTTCCAGCACAAATCCAAAACATAGCCCCATACTAGCTACTATGAAGAAAATTAGCTCTACCCCAGCCAAAACCAGCACATTCTCCACCCATTATTCCATACCACTTAGGTCATGCTCAGGTCTCACACTGTCCAATACATCATCATTAACACACGCCCCCCCCCCCCTTCCCATCCTTTGATAAAATACAGAGATATCATTCCCTTAGTCTATGGACCACTCTTGTAAAATGTCCGTAAAATATCCAGAAATGTCCACAAAATGTCCATTGAGTTCATTTAGTCCACGACTTTGGGCTCCATCTGTTACGGTGGTCACTCAGGACAGAAGAGGTGGTGTGTTGCATGGAGTTATTGGGCACCAAAGCCAGCTCATTTTGGGTCACTGCTGCACTTGCCCTGCTTCTTGTAAGGCTTGTCCTCCATTGGTTCAGGTGGTTCCTGCTATAGTAATTCCTATAACATGCAACTCACATCATGGGTTACAACAATTTAAAGGTTATTTCCATTACAATCTCCACCCTTGGTCCCTCCAGACCAGACTATAGGGTATAACATTGCAATGAACTCCTCCGCTTACTCCTTGCTTGGGTAACAACAAGGTGTTCCTGCTGTAGTAATTCCCATAACATGCAGCTCAAATCCCAGGTTACAGCGATTTAAAGGTATTTCCATTACAATCTCCACCCCTGGTCCCTTTGGACCAGACCATAGGGTTTAACATTGCAATGAGCTCCTCCCCTTGCCCCTGTTCCAGCTTGGTCTTATCCACAGACTGCAGTTCCTTAGGGGTGTACCTGCTCCAAGTGGAGTCTTATCTGTGGAGCCACAGTCTCTCCAGGGGTATACCTGCTGCGGCATAGACTTATCCACAGCCACAGTCACTCTGAGGTGCACCTATCCCAACGTGGCCTTCTCCATGGTCCAGAATGCCTTCAGAGATATACCTGCGCCAGCATGGCTTTACCTACCGCCACAGTCCCTTCAGGACTGTACTTGCTCCAACGTGGCCTTACCCATGGCTGCAGTCCCTCCAGGGGTGTACCTGCTCTGTTGTGGGCTTATCCATGGCCACACGCTTTGAGGTGCTCCAGCATGGACCTATCCACAGCCACAGATGCTTCGAGGTGTACCTTCTCCTGCGTGGACTTATCCTTGGGCCACAATCCCTTCAGAGGTATACCTGCTGCAGCACAGACATAGCCAGGGCCACAGATGCTTCGAGATGTACCTGCTCTGGCGTGGACTTATGCACGGTCACAGACGCTTTGGGGTGTCCTGCTCCCACGTGGACTCATCAACAGGTCACAATCCCTTCGACTCGAGTTCACACTGGAGTTCCAGTCTGTCCAGTACAGCAGCACAGAAACAGCAGCGATGCCCTGGCCATCTGCCAGCCCAGGCGCATCGCCATGGCTGTTATCAGAATGTTCCCAGACTCAGCAGAGGAAGATGATCAGCAGTACAGCAGAACAGCAAGCAGCAAAAGCAAAAAGCAGCCACTAATGAGCACTAAACTGTAATATACAGTAAGACAAGAAAGCCCCATGGCAAGCACAGGAGCCTATCAATTAATAGCCAAACAACAGTAACAGCTATAAATTTGATCTAGCACATTCTAATCAAATCCATTGTTATCTCGAACCCTTCGAGCCCCCTGTTGGGTGCCAAAAAGGACTGCCGTGGTTTAACCCCAGCCAGCAACTAAGCCCCACACAGCCGCTTGCTCACTCCCCCCCGGTGGGATGGGGGAGAGAATCAGAAGGGTAAAAGTGAGACGACTCGTGGGCTGAGATAAAGACAGTTTAATAGGTAAAGCAAAAGCCGCGCACACAAGCAAAGCAAAGCAAGGAATTCATTCACTCCTTCCCATGGGCAGGCAGGTGTTCAGCCATCTCCAGGAAAGCAGGGCTCCATCACGTGTAACGGTGACTTGGAAAGACAAATGCCATCGCACCGAACGTCCCCCCCTTCCTTCTTCTTCCCCAGCTGTACGTTGACTGAGCATGACGCCATATGGTATGGAATAGCCCTTTGGTCAGTTGGGGTCAGCTGTCTCACCTGCGTCCTCTCCCAACTTCTTGTGCACCCCCAGCCTACTCGCTGGTGGGGTGGGGTGAGGAGCAGAAAAGGCCTTGACTCTGTGTAAGCACTGCCCAGCAGTGACTAAAACATCCCTGTGTTATCAACACTGTTTCCAGCACAAATCCAAAACATAGCCCCATACTAGCTACTATGAAGAAAATTAACTCTACCTCAGCCAAAACCAGCACAATTGCCCAGTCTTATTTCCCATCCGTAATTAATATTTCAATCAAATTTTGTACAGAACATATAAATCACTCTTATTTGAAGGGAACTGTGTCTTGATTTGACACTATGACTCTCCATGAGAAGACTGAACTTCCCCAGGTAGTATTTTGTAATTGATGTATGAACATTTTCAGAGAACTTCCAGAAATATTATTTCCTTCATGCATCTTTCAGTAACTAATTATTTGCTGTCTCAGTAAATTGTTTTGCATACTTGTTCCATCAAATTTTGAAAGGAGTCTGTAAAAAAAGGCTTGCATTGAAGAAATTAAGTAGGTCCACTATGTAAAGTAACAAACCTTTGCTATGCAAAAATTAGTTATCAAAACTTGTTTGGTTTTTTAGCTACTTCCAAGGACCAGTGCCATCACTTACCTTTTCATTCATTCGTTTTACTTTCAAATATTCCTCCAAACCAGACAACTCAGCAGGAATGCAGGGTTCATCTATCAAAACCAAGAGGATTTGAGGAATTGATGAAGAATTAAATGGCAGTGTGCAAGGTGGCAGGGGAATGGAAATTTATATTGTATGTAGCCTGAGAGAGAGACACAAGGCCATAGAGCTGCTAGGGAGAGCCTGAGCACAGAAGGGACAGAAAAAGCCTTTCTCTTCACCGCTGCAGTGTGTGGCACCGCTGCAAATCATCAGCTTTGTAGTAATGACCACTCCCAGTAGTGAAGTGATTGCTTACTGGCAGTTCTGGCACTTTTTTTGTTATTATTATTTTTAATCCTTACTACAAATGTGAATGGAATACTCTGAAAAAAACATCTAGTGATGAGAAAAAGTTGTTTGGTTTTTTTTTATTCCTAACCATTTAAGATATCAGATGAGATGACACTGAAAACAAAGGGTAACTACTGAACTCCATGCAGCATGCCTCTGAATGATGCACATTGCCTGAAATGTCAGCGAAAGTAGGGAAAACACGTATTTTGACCTATAAACTGCACTGCCAAAATACTGGAAAAGAGTATACGCATTGGTGAATTGTTAGTACAACTTTGTGCACTTACAGTTAAATGCATCAGGTGTTCAAAAGCTAACTGTTACAAGTTTCTCTTCATTCAGTTCCATGTCCTGTGTAGCACTACACTCATAAGAAAAGAAAAACATTTCAATGTGTGTTATTTTAGCTGTATTTTAGCATTTAGTTGAAACACATTTCTCTTTGGATCCATATACAAGCCGCACAAGCCTGATAAAATTCTTCCAGCAAGCTACATCTTTTACATCTTTCTAAGGCAGCATATGAATACTTGGACTTTTTGTTACTTTCTTCTCTCAAGTATTCCAAAGAAGAAGCCTTAAGGTTCCAGCATGACCAAATATGGAGGTTATAAACTGCATTCCTACAAAATAGAATATGTAATTTTATGGAATGTAATTGAATAAAGTGAAATTGAATCATAGGTATGTTTATATAACCCTTTAATATGTCCCTAGAGATTGATTGATCTATAGAGACAAGAAGAGTTGGCTTGTTACTCAATTTCACATCCAGTACAGAGATGCAGGGCCAAAACCATGCGTATTTTAGTATCCTTGTCTATTTTTGTTCAAGTAAACATTTTGTTGTGTAGCATCCACTTTTTCCAATTGCTGTAAACAGTACTGTTGCATTTTGATGTACACACAGAGACTATGCTCTGATTCACTTCTGTACCTACTCTCCCTCTGTCCTTGCAAGTAGCATAGACTCAGCCTCACCAGACTGAACACAACCTGACACCTCTGCAGCTCTGCAATGGCAGACTGAACACAACCCAACACCTCTGCAGCTCTGTGAAGGCATCTTAGAAGATGCTTATAGCCTAGCATGCCCCACAGTGTATAGCCAACATTCCTTAGCACTGAGATATGACAACCTTGGCATCCTCATTTCTTGGCTAGTTGCTCTGTCACCAGGCCAGATGCTCAGAATGGAGCAGCATGAGGTGCAAAAGGAATCAAGGAGCTTGTGAACAAGAAGCACATATTCATAATTTTGCAGCTGGAAAATTTCCCATTAACCTAGCAACAGAGCTGGCCCAGGCCAGCATCCACCACATCACAGAGCAGAACTGTTTCAAATTTAAGAAGCCAAAGGTAGTATACTTGTGCAGTTGCGTTAGACCGTCAGGACAGGTTATGTCATGAAGGCTTGTAGGAGCCCTACACAGTGAGGTGGCTATGACCTGTAGTCAGGTGATCTGTGGTCCCTTTGATGGGGGTGTCACCCTGATCTCCCTTGCTCCTGCCCCATCTCCTGATCCCAGTGCTAACATCATACTGAGTACAGTGAGGGTGGTTAGGATGCTGGAGAAGTGTCCGCCTGCCAGGTCACATCAGAAGAACCTACAGCCCAGCCCATACAACTGTCCTGCAGGTGTCAAAGGACCTGTCTGAAATTGTTCATACACAAGCTTCTGGGAAGGAACCAAGCTTTAAAGTGTACACTGCTGTGGGAGCTTACTCTGCTGCAGTGAGTGGGAGCTCACCCCTGGGAACAAGAAAAATGACAGTTACCTTAGCTCTACATAAGTCGTAAATGCCTGCTGATTTAGTGAAAGCCATATTATCAGGAGGACCAAGCAGCCCATGTAGACGGCTCATTCTTCTATCATCGTGTTCTCCTCCATAGCACTTTTGTCTCCTCCAAAGCCACTCTATAGTAAACACACACAGCATGTCCTTGTATGTCTCAATCTGCTCCATTGCAATAAACACATCCAGTATTGTCATTATATGTCTCAGATAATGCTCCGTTTTCTACAGGGACACCTGAAGCAAAATGAAAGTCTTAATCCACTCACAAATCAGACCAGCCTGCAGAGAGGCATAGTGGAGGGACACCAACAGTGTAGGACTTCTTGTGCAGTGATGGTAGGCCAGATCCTTAGTTCATTATGCTCGTTATTTCCTTGTTCTCCCACAATTTAAGCAGTTGGCCTAAGAAGTGCAAACATCATTAGGACTGACCAGGGACTCTGCCATTTTTCTAGACTCCCACACACTTAGTGGTTGTCTGTACTAGTAGTTTAAATTTGCTTGGGACCATTCTTTGGCCCTGAAGACAGTTCGTATGGAATGGCCTATATCCATACTGTTTTGTACTACAAAATAATATGGTTACATCCAAAATGGTCTGTGAAGAGTTGTTTCTTGCTTGTGTTTAATCCCAAGCTGCCTGGGAATTTTTTGGAAGGGAGCCAGGGAAAACCCCAAGCCATTCTAAGACCTTTCTAGCATTTTGATGCTATGGACAAGATGTTCTATTCCCAGGAAAGGTTCCCTGGCATTAACTTAAGGGTTAGCTAATTTAATGTGATGTCACTGGTGCCTGGTATAAGAGGTCCAGCACCCAATAAGCTTGCAAACAAGTGAGTCTCTCCTAGGTATCCATTTGCAAACTTACCGTGTTTAACATTAGGGTGTAGGTGGCTAATAAGGGTTCAGTTACTGGGTTTCTTTACATCGTAATGAATCTAATGTGGTTACTGTTTCCTTCTCCACAGATGCTGCTGGTGGGAAGTCTTTTGCTCAGGCTGCTGCAAAGCTTCCTCTACACCCCCAGTGCCAAGTCTTCTAGCACAGCAAGAGCTGGTGCACAGTCCCATTCACACAACTAGGGAGGCCTTTCTGCCTGAAATATGCTACGTGTCAGCAATGAAAAAGTAGAGAATAGGCACTGCCAATCCCTGCTTCTGTGACAATTTAGGAGCAAAAAGGAGAGAAAAGAGCCAGACAAGCAGCTTATTTGGAACACCATTAGTCCAGTCTCGGTCCTACTTGACACTGTCACTGAGCCTCTAGGCACGACATACAGACACTGCACTTCAAGTTGCCTCCATGAAAAAGTAAAGGTAGCCAAGCTGGGCACCTCTCAAGGTAAAAATGCCCAGCATCCCAGCAGAATTTACACCAACCACAAACTCATCTCAGTGGCAATGGAGGCATAGTTTGGCAGCATTTGCTGGAGCTGAGGAAACAAGATGAGGGGCTTCTTCAGGTCCCCTTGTCTACACATCCTCATGTTTATGTCTGGGAACTCTTTCTACATGATTTGTTTGTTATTTGCTATCACATGTTGTTTTTGGCTATGTACTGTGCATCTTATCTGCATGCTCTTGTTTTCCTATCTTGTTTTGCTTTTCTAAATTCATTTTTGGTCTTTGACCTAGTTTTCCCTTTTCCTGTTTAAATAAACATGTTTGAACTGTTAAAGGTACGTTGATCTCTCTTGTTTTTCAAAGTAATTCTAGGGCTCCTAAGGCTTCATCTCCTTGCATGACCAGCTGCTGCAAGGCAGCGCAGCCAGCTCCTGTGGAGTTCAGGGTTGAAAACTAGAAGACAGCATAAAGAGCAGAGAGAGGAACTCCAAAAGGATGAGAAAGGCTTTCAGAAAAGGAGAAAGCAATGTAGTCCTAGATAGACACTATGTTTGTGAACTGGAATCTTTGCTTTAACATTTAGAGGTATCCTGTTCAGGTATGCCAGACCCCAAGATCTGAAGGTCACAACCTTTGGTCAGACTAGAGGGAAAATGACCCTCTTTCTGTTCAAGGCAGGAAAAAGTTATGATTCCTCCCTGGTGAAATGTATTAGTGGGAGAAGAAGGAATTTATCCAGCAATCTTGGTTTGCCTAGTTCTTTCATCAGGCCTAGATGGCCATGAGGGATGATTCCTAATTGTAGGTCTTAGCTTTCTTGCTGGCAAATCCAGAGTAACCATAGAGGACAGGACCTCATCTTTCCAGTGTGCTTCATGGTCCCAGTGTGTGCATGAGGCAGGTTGGGATTCGTCATCATATTACCAAATTCTGCAATGAAAACCCACAAACACCCCACCAAAGTATAACGTGGATGCAATTGGTTGGTCTGTGTCAGGATCCACTGTTTGCATGGCATGAGCCTTGGGAACCTGAAGTCATTTTCACTGCTACTAAAGCAGTATAGATACAAGTTTAAAACAGTGTAAGTACAGATTTACAATCCTTGAAACAAGGAAGAGGAAATGAAAGAATGACATGTGGTCCTTTAATCCAGAGTTTCTTAATCTGTAGGATGTGCTTTACCAAAGCACTAACAAAAACATGTGAACCATTCTCACCATAGAGCTATGTCTGTAATGAGTCTTAAAGAGATGCTAATCAACTCTAAATAAGACCAATTCAGTTGAGATGTGTTGCTGCAGTCCTCTGCCTCTTATGGCAGGATCAACACTGACAGGTGCTTGTCTACTTACTGTGACACTGAATCATATCAAATTTGATGTAGAATCACAGAAATGGATGTTTAGACTGATGTGCTGCTGGTGGAAGGGATCTCCTTCAGGTAACTGGGAGGCTGACCGCACTCTGCTAATGCTACAGGTACCTCTCCTCAGAGTGACTAGACTCTGGGCTTCCAGAAGACTGGACTCTGCATACAGCTGCTTGACACAAAACGCCTGGCCCCTTGACCTTCACTTGATTCTTATAGTTTAAAATATTCTCAGCTTTGAGGAGCTTTAATCCATTTCTCTCTGACAAACGAGAACTGAAGTCTACACACAGCCTTGCAATTTCAGAAACACAAGTATACTTGTAGCATAATTTCGTTGGTCAGGTTCATAGTAGGTTTTCTTAGCAAATGCCAGTATGGAAAAAATAAACTTAGACAAGGGTCTAAAAAATGGAGTCAATAGCGTAGTCAAAGTTTAACACGGTTAAATTAAGTTTTCCTATTTATTTTCATTTGATCGGTGTTCTATCTACTTCTTATCACTAAATAAAGTGTTGAGTTTAGCCACTTTCTGATTTACCAGTGAGAAGAATGATAGGCATTTTTTCATTTATCTTCATAACACTGAATTACAACAGTTGTAAAATGGTTTTACAAGGGTTAGTCTCAGCTATGAGGAGTCTGACCAGACAGAAAGTGCACAGCCCATTTCCCTCACGCTGCTTAAGTGCAAGTTTTTCCTCCATTTTGCTTGCAAATTAGTTAAATTAAGTTAACTGCAAGTTTCTGGAGTGAATTCAAGCCCAACAGATCCTTTATAAATTTGGAAATGGAAAGCATTTCACACTCTATGTGAAAGTTGACTTTTGGCAGAATACTGGAATTGGCAGCAATTGAAAAGGTACACTAAATTATTATGTATGAGATCACAGATTAGGATTACCACTAATTTGTTCCCTCCATCCCTCCTTCTGTTCCCTATCCTCTCGTATCTGTGACAATTCAATCTACTCCCTTTGAAGACTTTTCCTGAGAAAAGCAGGAGTTACAGAAGACCACCAAAACTGCTTATATACCAAAGCTACCAAAAGTATTGTAGAACACATCAAGCTTTAGATGAGATCCTCCTTGAGAAGAAGGATGACACAAAGAAGAACAAGATGATTGTTAAACCTCTTTCAGTTTCCTGGCATCATCCCATTTTAAATGGCATAACAGAGACTGAATCTTCAAAGAATACAAAGGAAATTATTAAAGCAAACTTGGAAAAATGATGACTCAGCTGACAAGATGAACAACCCCTCAAACTGTGATGGGCATTAGCCCAGCTCAGTGACAAAGAAAATAAAAATTCATGGATTAATCTATCCCTTCATGTAGGGAGAACAAGAAAGAAAACCAAAACAAAAAATGGCTTTCTACCATACTAGAAAGCTAGAAAGCTAGATCAGAAGACCTCCTCAAAGCAAATAGTAACTTCTCTATCCTCACTTGCCAAAATGACTTCCGGCTCTAGCCCAAAGCAAACTAGATCATTGTCTTTTAAAGTCTGCTTAGGTGATGACTTAATCATAAAATGATACCAGATCATACCCACATGTAGAGTGAAATTTCAGTTGGGCACTTTTTGCCTTTTGCTGGTGGTCATCAGGAGGAATCATGGCCAAAACCATAGTTTCACTAGAACTGAGCGTATCTAGCTGAGTGTATCTACAGAGTTTATGAAGAGACACTCCCAGAAAAAGCTCTGGTTTTCAACAGGTTACATCAGAGTTATAAATTAAAAAGGTGTAGTTAAATATTAGCGGCGGGAACAGTACAATTATCAAAAATATGTGCTGTCCAAAAAACAAAACTACAAGGGATGGACTAAGACTCTCCTTTTGCATAGTTTGGTTTAGTAAGCAGGAGCTTTATTCTTTTAGTCTGCTTACAGTGCTACAAAATGAAGGCATGTGTTCCCTCCTGTACCATAAAGCAAGCTTGATAAATAATTTGTTCTTTTACAGGACCCACTGTGACATGTGAACCCTGACAAATACATAGAAATCTAGATACCTCTGAGGAAATGGGAATTATCTTATCTGCACAACAGGTGTGATGATGCCCTTGTTCTACCAGTTTATATGATGTCGAAAATCAAATAAAATTTAAAAAACTGATTGAAGAAGTGGTTTAAGAATAACTAATCACTCAGTACTCATCAGAAAAGTTGTACATAATTTCAAACTTGTCATCTGTTTTTTCTGTTTCAGCTTCTTTTAACACACCAACCATTTACAGTAACATTTCTATAATGGAACCGGGGTGTTAACCAAACACCTTCTTTTCTGAAATCTCCCTTGCAATAAAGAAATATTATTTTACATCTGCCAAGAGAAAACTTACTTTAAAAAAATGCTTTTAAAACTTTAGACATATCGGTACAAGCCTATGAGGTTTTCTTCACATAGCTTTCTCTAAAACAACATAGACCATACATGGCCAAAAACACGATGCTGCAATTGAAACTGTGGTCTTTTCATAATCCTGTGCAATGCTCAGCACTAACAATTCAGAAATCTTGTGATCCAGACTTCTCAGAGTCTTTACTGTAGAAGTGTATCCTCTGCAACACAGGCACCAGTCATGATTCTATCAGGGATAATGGTGGGCCTTAGCTCTGATTTTTTACACGTACATTTCATTCTTTCAGTCAGTGAAAACAAAATACTGACTGTCTATTTAATAACACAGTACCACTACCGTGGTTGATAATGGAATGAAAATTGTTACCTGCAGATTGTCAGCTCAAGAGGAGCAATAGATTTGTTACTGTTGATTAAAAGTTACCATTTACAATGATGATAATGGTTATGATTGAATGATTACTTGTTGACATATAAAACAAGTCACTGTCATCAGTTCTTTCCATGTGAAATAGATGTTCATGTGGTACTATATATAAAATTCACCTGTACAACTGATATTAACTAGATCCATTTTGACAGCCTGAGCAAATGACTAAAGACTAAAGAAATGAGAATATGCTACCCTTTCACATCTAGCCCTAATCGCTCTAGGAAAAAAAAAAAAAACACATAAGACAGGAAATTTGCACTGCCAGCATCCATGTTACACTTACTCTGACTATGAAAAGAAGGCCATCTGACACTTTTATGTGGAAATAGAAATACACTTTTCAAACACTTGCCTTTCTTTGGTACCTGCAATTATCTACAAGTCCCATGAAATGCTTAAAGATCTCATTATCATCCACAAATGAGCCATATAGAGCCTTGACCTACCTTGTGCTTGCAGAAGTGAAGCTCTATTCAGAAGAAACATGTGATCAAATCCTGCATTATGTATCTCCATCTGTGACAAACTCTGTAAATCCTCAATAAATAAAAAGTGTCAAGCTGTAACAAATGACTGAGGCTTCATCTCTGCATCGTTATTGGTTATGTTTTGGTTCTGTTTTTGTAACCAACTTTGCTTCTTTTTTTGCAATGCTCCAATTGCTTGTATGACCAAAGAAAAGTGGGAGCAAAAGAAGCTGGGAGAAGTGCTGGATTAATTTCACATATCTTTGTCAGCACAAATGCAGAGAGTAGGGTATTTGAACTCAGCAAGAGAATCTAGAAATATCTAGAACTGGGTTATACAAGCCTGGAAATGTCACCTCCACTTGGTTCATCTGCTGCTAACATGAGAGGGAGAACTGCTGCCACGTGGTATTTGACCAACCCACTGTGAGCCCTTTCAGGGTGGCCAGAAAGGTACTGCAGTTTGAGAAATAATTGTTAAAAAGAACAGCTTGTCATTATACCTACAGTTTTCTTATAAGCCACCTTTGGGAAAAGGTAGTTTGGCATGTCTGAAAGAGCTTTGGTATTGGAGCTGGGACACACACAGAGAGGTTAAAGTTAGGCAAGCTGCTAGAACAAAGTAGTTTTGCTCAGCATTGGCTTCAGGTCTCACACATCTACTCTATAACTCACCAGCTGGGTACTGTTGGCCTTTAGAAGGACCAGTGCCTGGACAGAAATCAAGAAGACTATTTCTAAATACTTCTGAGGATCTGCGTACAGGTACTTTTTGGTTTATCAACAGATGTCTATCTCTGCAGTCTCATCTGGGAGACCCAAGGACATCAAACACCTGATGTTAAAGCTTTTTTTATTAATATTGTTGGACGGATTCATTCTCAAAAACCAATCTATTTTTGTTTTAACTCTTAAAACCTGTAACTTCATAATAAAGTGCTTTTTTCTAATTAGCTTTTCTAATTAGCTTATTAAAGAAAGTAATCACAAGTAAGAGCAGTTCAAATTCAATTGTTTAAATCTTTAAGCATGTTCTTTTATGCACAATTTGCAATATGCAGAATTTCAGGCAAACATACACAAGATGGCTGTGCATCAACCACAACAGCACATAGGGCAGGGTTAGCTAGTCAGAGATAAATTAAAAGCCAACAAGTAAGACCAAATCCTATGCTCAGACACTCAACTTTATAATCACTGTGATTTTGTCTGTGTATCACAGATACACTTTTAGATTTTTTGATTTGTCTGAAAGTGTTGTACTTATAATAGAGACATAAAATATCATCTGAACCAAACAGCATTTCTGAGTGTGAAAGCAGTGAATCAGATACAGTTCATTGACCTCATTCATTTTAATTTTAATCCAGTCCAAAATTATATCCTTTTTTATTACACTATAATGACTTCTTTAATTTGCCAAAAGTACAAAAAATGAGCAAAAGTTAGATCAGAAAATCTTACTGCAGAACTTTGCAATTTTCTTACAAAATATGATTGCAAAATATTGTTCTAATAGTAATTTGTATCAAAGAGTTATTTTATGGTTTTGAAAATGATAGGAACTTTGATAGTTCTGAAGTGGATAGTTTTTGGTAATTTTTAGAACACTGTTTTGTTTCCCTTGATTCATCTGTTTAGGGTTTCTCTCTTGAGTTGTTAAAACTCAAGCACTTAGTCTATGTCAAACATTTCATTTGTATCATGGTTAAGTAAGCTTAGAAATTATGAGCTAATGGTGTAATTCGGTCCTGCCACCCCTCACTGGAGGCAGAAGGATGCCTGCAAACGCTCGAGCTCAAAAACAGGAGATTGAACTGTTGCAGGCGTCTGCCTGAGGAGCAGGGCTCACAAGGACTACCATCTCAGAAGCACAAGAGGGTCTGCGAAGCAGCTGTGTTCCCACCGGGTGAAATCCTCTCCCTGTGGTTTCCCTGATGTACTGTTCCAGGTACTAAATGAAATCTGGCTCACCCTGTTCTCTGCACTGGCAGCAGGCTTGGCTTGGAAAGGAGCGTCTCTTGGCTGCCTTATGGCTCCAGATTCCATCTTCTGCAAATTTGCAGCACCTTGCCAAAGGATCATTAGAGTCATTTTTGTCATTTCGGGCTTGTAGGAGGAAAAAGGCATAATCTTAACACCTACCTAAAAAAATCTCACATTTTTTTACAGAAGTGAAGATCTGAAAGCAAGTATTCAAACCTTAAGAAATCTGTAATGAAGCTTGGAAATGCGTCATTAGCAATGTCCTTTTATATATACATATATTTGAGCTACATGGAAATCTTACACATAGATATTTGCCTGATCAGCTGTTTCTTCCATGGATCTGCAGTGCCTCATGGCAAGCAAGCAGAATTAGGCCATGTCTACACTGTTCCCATGACCACAATAAGGAGGCCCCAGGCTGCAGGGCCTTGTTTGTGTCTGCAGTTCCCTTAGTTTGCCACAGGTACGTTCCTGCTTTATTGAGGATGAAGTTCTCAAGGTCGTGACTACAATCATGCAAACTCTCATATCTCCTTCGAAAGACATCCCTTACTCCTGCACAGACTATAGGGCCTGTAGGACCACTGCTTGCTGCCATCTTACAGCATCTGCACTCTACTCAATGCATAACAAGCTACAGCTTCTGAGGTTGACAAAGGACAACAGAGGCAGCAAAATCTCCAGATATCTCCAGATTCAAGGACAGCAAAACCCATTACCCTGGATAGTTGCTGGAGGCTGTTTGGCTACTGGATCTCCTAGACTGCACTCTTCAAAAGTTGTGCCAGCACCAGCTGAATCTCCGCTGTTTTCTGATGCACTAAAAGCATGCCAGATGCCACCATCAAACTCAGTTTTGCCAAGTCTTAACAATGCTGGGCGTGCATCACGAGCCCCTCCTGGTGATTTACATTCATGTGTTGCTAATTTCTGGACGCAAAAGATTACCTTTATTGGTCTATCTCAGAAACGGCTCAGTGCTGGAGATGCATCACACCTCTTTCTGTTTTCCTTTTCCCAGTCTAGAAATGTATGGGCATTTCTCCTTGGAAGCTGTTTCTGCCAGACTCCTATAGATCCATGGCACAGCAATATGGTATTAGTAAATCTGTTGTGGCTGTGGATGTAATGAAAGTCTGCAGGCCACCACCATCTGCTGCTTTCCTGTCTGGTGAAAGTCTACACCATCCTGGACATCTTTGCTGTATTCAGGGGGAATAGCACACTCAGCTGTAGGACGTAGGCTGTAGGGGGAATAGCACACTTAGCTGTGAGGATGACATTTTTCCCTAGCCAGTGTTCCCTGGGCAAGGCCAGTGCTTAATACAATCACGTGGGCTGCCAGTCCATCATATTCCACAATCACTGAGATCCCACAGGCAATTCATGCACATAAGAGTGAGCCACGTGCACATCTACTGCAGGTTTCAGAATTACTGCACTTCCTTCTCAAAAAGAAAGAACACACTCATCCCAGTGAAACTGATATCTGTGATGTGTAGGTGCTCTCCCACAAGTTGCAGATAGTCGTATCCTCTTCTGCCAGCTGTATGCAACTCTGTCCTCATGACTCCAGTGTCCATGGGGAGTTCAGCTACGTAACTAAATCTGAATGGCAATTGCGGTACTAGGGAGCCTGATATGTCCTTTCTATGAAATGTCCTTTCTGTGAAAATGCTGTCACATTCACTGCAATTTAATGAGTCTATGCGATTAGGATAGGGAGCTCTTTTCTAGCCCAAGTGGCTGCAGAAGTAGAAATACTTAGCTTGTTCTTTTGCAAATCCTCAACACATACACAGGTTCATCCTACCTTATTGTGCAGCCTTATCTGGGAGCAGTTTCTAGTTCATCTCTAAATCATTTGGCCTTTCTTGTCATCAGTCTTCAAAAATGTTTCTAATTCAGGAGCCTTAGGCACTTTAAGTGGGGAAAGTCCAGCTGGTGAGTTATTCAGATCTTGTGTGGGAGTGCCTCCAGAGTTTTCTCCTCCAGTGGGTGTTTTCAGTCCACCCTCAGGGGCATTTCACAGACTGTGCGACATGAAAAATTAGGCTTTGTCCTCTAGAGTGCTGCAAGGAATAGGGTTGTGTAAATATTAGCAGATGTCTGCCCAGTGGTGTAGACCTCCTCCTGTTGTGAAGTTCAGTGCTGATAATGCTGTGATTCGAATGGAATAAGGTAGAAGTCCTTCAGAGCAGTGGTTGAGAAGCTGTTGCTGTGCAAGGGCCCATTTCATTGTGCCAGGGCACAGCCCGCAGGGTGGTACCAACTTGCACAGAAACTCTCTGACATGCAGGGAAGGAGTCCCTTTCTTTCCCATTTCTACTATTTAGCTCAGCACTTAACATGTCCACTTTGGGCATTTGCTTTGCAACCTGCACATTTTTCAAGACAAAGAAAAACATAAAGCACTCAGTACAACAAATTGTTTTCTTAAGGTTTTATTTTCAGACATTTCTCAGGCTTCCATCTGTTGATCTGCATTACCTCCAATTATCTTGATCCTCCATCTGGTGGCCAGACTTTCTGCTCAAACATTCTTCACACTCTCCAACTAATGCTTGGAGAAGAATTGTAGTTCCACACAGATTTTCACCTGAATTTTCAAATAATTTTTTCCTGATTTTTTGCATAGGCACTAAACCATAGCTCTGGGGAATCTTTCAGGTTTGCTAGTAAAGCTTTCAAATTTGAAGATCACCAAAAGATTTTAAACTGAATCCAAAAACAAAAATCAAGGAGGAAATCGTAGTTTAAAAATGAGCATTACATACTCTATTATCTTTCTTTTTCTTGCTTTCAGGTCTGCATACATAAAAAAGCAGGTGTACTTGTTTCAGCACAATCTATTTAATCCCTTGACCAAATCTTCAGCTGTAACAGGCGACAATAACATTTTTTCAAGTTTTTTAATACAGTTTGACAGGTAAGACTATGAAAGCAGTAGTTCATTATTTGATATTTATGAACCAAGCTGAGATTCTATAATATCCTGTCCTGACATGATCTATTGTTGTACTCTTATTTCCTGCCCCTGTTATCTGACTGCTGCTGGAAATTTTACCCATAGGTGCTGATGCGTTGCCTTTGAATATAATCATGTATTGTTGCCTGTTCTCTCAGTTTGATTTATTTTGGGTGATAAATGGACATCTTGAGGTAGTCATCAGACTTTAATTTGAACGAACAGATCGTATCTGAAAATCACAATTTTGCTAGAGCACTGCTGAAGAGCAGCCAGTAATTTCACATTTAGCCATACATTGTTGGCTGTTTATTGGTTCTCTGCAATATGCACTACAATGCTTTTCCTAGTACTCATGGCACTACTCACGTAAATTACTATCATAAGCTACCAGCTTATGGTACTTCATAAGCTACCAGCAACAGGAAAAAAATATGTTTACCCACAGAGCATGCGATACTGAGGAAAAGACAGAAATGCAACACTATTACCTGTACACATCAAACAATATACTAAGTTGCTTTACATACTGTTAAAACTAAAATGTCCTTTATGGGTGCTTTTTTACAATTTTTTTCTCAAAGTCTCTGGAGAGCCTCAAATTTGAGAAGCTTTATACTTTCCCTTACAAGGCTTTTTAACATAGCTGCATATAGGTCTTGTTCCGCTGTTACTTTGATGTATTGGTGTCAAGGGATTCACTTGTGATTTATAAAACTGGAAAGGTTCTATCTCTTTCCTCTCCTCATTGCTGTCTTTGCTTTCCCTTTCCTTTCTTTCAGCTCATACAGCCCATACCAATTGGGCTGGAGCCCTTCCTCTTGTGTTTCATAGATTCATTGAGTTTAAGGACTAATAAATAAACTCATCCAAACTCCTGTGTAACAGAGGCCACAGGATATTGGCCTCTGCTGAGCCCAATAACTTGCATCTGGCTGAAAAATATCTTTCAGGAAGCACTTAGTCTCGCTTTGAAGGCAGAGAAACAGGGAGACTTTGCCACTTCCCTTGCCAATCTGCCTGCATTTTCCCGTACTCTCAGTTTTCCATCTTATAGACAATGTCATCTGAAATTATATCTTTCTTTACTTTTAGCTACTGTTAATTGTTAAGCACATGTAGAGTTCTAGTAAAGGTGATATACAAGAAAGGAGCTGGATGCCCAAACCCTTTCTTATTGCAACAATTCCATCAACTACAGCGGCAGCTGATTTTAATGGAATTTACTTACTTCAAGAAAACAAAGTTTTCTGGCTGAGTTCTGGTACAACAGAATGAGCATGGTCAGCTTTCATGAAAAACTTCAAAGGGCCAGAATCTCTTTGCTATTTTCAAAGAAACACCACCAGAGTGCTCTTCCCTCCGCTGTAAGTAAGCCCAGTACTGCTGCAGGCTTTACACTCTGGGGAACATGGCGCTGCACTCTCCACTCCTCTGCTGGGACATGTAGGACTCCAAGGGGACAGGAAGGAGCCTGGGTTGTACATTTTTTCTCTAACTCTAACGCTCAGCACAGCAAGACATCTTTTGTGCCATTTGATTCATCTCAGAAAGGATATGTGTGAGCTGAGACAACGCTTCTGTGTGGCAATCCTTCTGTACTGCTGACACTCCAAGTTAGCATCTATGTGGGAAGTTTAAAACTTGTACCGTCCTTACAAAGGTTTTGAACCCTAAAAACTAGATCCTTTGAAATTTGATCCTTTGTACCTACCTGGTACAGTTTCTAGTACTGTGAGTTAAAAAGCAAGACTTTGTTGTAGCCCTCGAAAGTCAAAATCCCTTACTAGGTCCACCCTATAGTAGCTGATGCTTCACATAGTCTTCTGTTCAACTACTTATGCACCATTTTTCTGGTAAACATATTTATTTTTGTTACAGATGCAGGGGAGAATTCTAGCATTTGCTAGCACATTCAAGGAAAAGTATGTTTTTACAGCAAATCTTTTTTGAGTTATTCTGTGTGCACCTCATTCTGAAGCAAGCCCTGGAACACAGTGTCACCTGTCAAAATCCATGAACTTCTAGATCCACTAAATTCATTTCAGACTGTATGAAGAATGAAAAAACAATGGTATGACCTGCTGCCACAAGCAGATAGATCTTCAGAGGAAAACATTTGTGGCCATGCCCTGCTTTGAAACAATCATGGGGTGCTGTTGGGAAGTAATTTTCACTACTCATGCTTACAAGTCAGGAAAGCAAGGTAAAAAGCATGGCAATGGTAACAACTAGGTACGGTATCTGTGCTGATCCTCTTTAGGGAATTAACTTTCAAAGATATATATGGAACAAAATACCTGTTGAAAACATATTAAAGTTTTTTTTTTGAAGTCTTGTAATAGCATACTTCTTTTGTGTAGTTTGGCCTGTAGTTCATATTTGCTCAGACTCTCACTGCAATCCCTTCTGCAGTGGCCTTATGTTATAAGGGGTAGCTGAAAAGCACATGAAGTAATTATGAGAAAATCTGTTTGGAAGGTGGACTGACTATCCATCTAACTGGATATGTCAAAAGGTCCCTCTGCTAACACATTATGTCATGTTCATATAAAGCTGCCTCATATATGGTAGGCCAAATCGTATGTTTTAAATTGCTTATAGCTTCTTGTGGAAAATACTTTTATTTTATTTGGAGCAAAACATCAAACACTGGTTCTGTTGTATCAAGAGCTGCTGCTGTCAGTCACTGGCATTAATTCAGTGGGAGAGAGACTGAACTTGTGAGAATGTTCCAGAATATCACTCCATCTTCCAAAAATGTGTTCAAAACAACATCATGTACTTTTCAGCTGTAACCTCTCCTGCCTCTCTTCCCAGCATCAAGCGAGGGAGATATAGAGGATTGCTGGAAGAACCAGAGCAAACATGCACTAGAGCGCCTGATAGCACAGCATGCCAAGTTACATACTGCGCTGGTAAAAGTCCACTGATATTCTGACAAATAGGAAACAACACTAACTTTACCCTGAAAATCTCTGTTCTTCGGAGGCAAACAAAGTTTGACTGTCTGTCTGGCCTTCTGTGAATAATCTATACTTAGTACTCTTTAAGGAAAACTTGGCTTGACTTAAACAGTCTCCAGTGAATGCAAAACTAATAATGAGTGCACCTTCTGTAAGCTATTGTAAATTCTTGTATAATTCACTTGCAGTGAATTTCCCCACCCCATAGACTGAGCATCAGCCGGACAGCCAGGCTCAGACCTGCCTCAAGCCTGGCTTTGCAAGGTGGGCAGGAGGAAAGGTAGGTCTTCCAGTGCTGTGAGACACACTCAGGACTAAAGGCCTGTCTTGGCAGGAGTGTCAGACCAGAGTACAAGGCCAGCCTAACTGAATACTCATCCATACTGGCAAAGCCTTCCAGTTCAAACTGAGCCGTACTCGAGGTGATGCTTATGCTATCAGGCTGGCGGACAGTTTGCAACTCCTATGCTGCTGATGCTCATGTGGAGTGGGAGAGCTCGTCTGGTCCCTCTGCTAATACTGACACTTTCTGCACTCCAGAGCAGACCGTCTCTCTCTCTGCTCTCTCTGAATTCCCGTGAGTTAAACCCTGTGGGTATTGTTCAAGTGTGGTAATTTAAGCTGACCAGGGCAGTGAAGTCAAGCCCTAAAAGAAGATAATCCTGTTTCTGCTGAACCATATTTAGGAGGAGCACAGCAACAGGAATAAACTGGTTCATCCTACTTTATATTTCCAGCCAAGGTATTCAGCTGCCTTGATATGTAATAGCTCAAAAGCAAATTTCCTTCGTTGAAATGTAATGCTGGAGTTGTCTTCAAAAGATCTGTGTCAGCAGCTCCTTGTTTCAAGCCTTCGCATTAAAAAACATTATGAATGCTGTTTTATGCCTGTATGTTCAAGCCAAGCATTTTATGGTGTTTAAAAATTAATATGAATTGAGAAGTCTTTGATAGTGCAAACCTCAGCATTCTGGATTTCCTTTTTCGCTCCTTTATAGGCGCTGCCAAAATATTTGTTAACCAGCTGCAACCTTTACCCTAGTTTCACTGGGTACTAAAATAGTCTGTTGTGCTGCAGACGTGTTTCTCTGCTTTTAATTTGCTGTTCACGTATACTATAGCGTGTAGTAACCAACAGCCTTTTCTGGGGCAAAGGTAACCTGTGGAATACAGCAAAAAACAGCACAAGGAAAATGTTGAAAGTTCAATCCTACGTACAAACAACACCCTCTGACATTTAGGCAAATCTGAGTTCAGATTTCTGAACTGAACACTCATGATCATGAGTCACATCTAAAGCATTTTCTATCCAATCTCTTTTTTATTCCCTATAAACTCTCCATACTCTGATTTAATGTATAAGCAAGGAATTTTAATGTGTCTTAAGCTAAAATGCTTCAGGACTTCAACACAGGTATGAGAAAATTAATTGTTCTGACTTTGCCTTCTGTAATGCAGCTTGGAACAGTTCAAATCCTCCTGAAAATAAGCAAAACAAGCTAGAATAGTTCTCTTAGTATGCATTAATAATAATAAACAGTCCAAATGCTAATTCAACTAAAATCCCACTGATCAGGCAAACTGAAAAAAGCCTTCAGGGCATAGTCCTGTAACTGTAATTTGCAACATGCAGCACCTTTTGTCTAAGGCCTTTATAAATATTAAAACCCAGAATGTAATAAGTCATTGTAGACTTGACTAAAAGGAATATTTACCCTCAAACAGACAGTCAAGGTTGCAGTCACAATTTCAGAATTCAGGACTCTTCCCTTATTCAACTGCCATGTCCCAAAAGACCGGTAAGAAAAGGAGCCATTGAAGAATGGACAAGGTTGCCCAAAGGTAACAAGAACAGGCTGTATCAGGCTGGAGAATAAATGATCTGCACCATCCTGATTAGCCCGCAGATTGGGAAGGCATTGAGCATCAATGTATTGCAAATTCCTAATTACATTTGGCTTCATGCAAGGCCCTTTGTCTTGGTGGCTGAAAGCCATATTTTGGTCTTTTTTCTCTATTTTAGGCTTTTTAATCTATTTTTCATAGAAAACCAAGATGGGATATGTCTCAAAAACATATTGTTTTAAGGATGTGTATGTTTTGGGATTCCTAGCAACATGAAGAATCCCAAACCTCTGTGGATTTTAATGGCTTAACCAAGTCTGTTGATATTGGATTTAAACTTGAGAAAGAACACATCTCTGCTGCTAGAAACACTGGGAAAGTTCTGTCCTTAATTTATTCTCTGTTGTACAGAAACTCTCCCATTTCCATTATCTCTACATGCATGTGTAAGTCTTTTAAAAATAAAATATTGTAGAAACAAATTTTTCTCTTGATGTTCTCTCTCTGTATTTATGTATTCTTACGCATACATTCCACCTTAAAACTAAATGCTGAAAAGTCACACATACATATGTACAACTTAATTATTCATAAACAAAAGTGACATTTTGAAACTTCACCATAAGACTCAAATCAGCAAGTTGCCAGAGGAAAGCAAAATACGCTGCAGAAAGTGAAAAAAAAACCCAACCTTCTTCCCCAGCCTTATGCCCAGATGTCAAAGAAAAGAAAGATGGATTTCAGGCAAGCTTTCATCAGGAATGTTTTTCTTAGGTATAGACATGACACTCTTCTACATTCATAAAATATACATGTTTTGAGGGAAAAAATATCCCTTCTTTGACTGATAGAAGAATATAATTTGCGAAGGTTCAAATGGTTATGTTTAAAGCATTGAGGTGGGCAGGAGGTATGTTCTGATATCTGTTACATGTCTATCAATACAGAGTTATTTTCAGACTTGTTCAAGAACAGAAGTACAGTCTGTACAGTCTATTCTGTACAGAATCCACAGTCCAAACACACTGTGCAATTAAGTTTTATCTCCAATTTCTTCAATTTCATTAAGAAGCTTTGGAATCATACTGCAAACCATTAGTCTTATTTTCATTATCATGTATGTATGCACAATATTTATGTATGCATAGACATAAAGGAAATATTGTAAGGGTTCTGAAAGAAATAAGTGTATACATGTGCATCTCTCACAGTTCTGCCTAGCTCGTTATGTGATTTTTATTTTGTTCAGGTCATGGGGATGCAGATTCTTTGGCAGAATAATGTGTTCACTGTTTTAACATGGACATGAGCGTAAAAGCTAGAAAATTCATTGTTGGGACCAAAACTCCTGACTCAACCACTCAGCAGTGTTTCTTGTTCTTAAAATTATCTTGTATCAGTCCATAGTTTTATGAATCATATATGCTATAAAGGATGAACTAAGATTAGAGAAGGTATTAAGCCTAAATTTGTGTACTTTTTTAATTATCTGGTTTACCTTTAATATTAAGGAAGGGTGAACTCTATCTAATTTCAATAACATGTGAAAGCTATTGAATTTTTATCCTATTTTGAGGAAACCAGGGTCAGTTAGAAATATAGTGGAAAAAGCAGAAAAAAGGAAAGAGAAAATGTCAGGTGAAAGACAAATATGTTTGAACTAAATTCTACTTTTAGCTATGTGGGCACATCTGCATGGGGAAATCAATGTGCTAGGATATGTCATGTTCCAGTTCCTCCATACTATACATTAAGACCGAGATAATTTGCCCCATACTGAATGTCAAGTAAGCTACATCACACAGCAGTACTTTGAGGCCTAATGTATGGGAGTGACATTTTGGAGACGTAAGGGGGTGTGTGAAATTAGAGCACATTACCTTCCCTGCACTGAGAGCCTCACACACCCTTTCCCCCATGAGCCCACTCATGCATTGACTCAGAAACCAGTGGCTCCTCACGTACAAGATCCAGAGCTGTAAAAAGCCCTTACTTCTGCCCAGGAGCCAAGGCCGGTAGCCTTACCTCTGTGCAAGGCTCTGCAACTAACAGGCCCCTCTAGGCACTAGGTGGTCTCCATGTGCAGCCTTGTGCTGTGCCTCTTCCACGTCGCATTGTAGCTGGGCTCTTGCCACATGGCACATGGTGGCCTGACTCCCATGGTGTTTCCCAACACACAGAGCTTCATAATTGGGCCAGGAAAATAGGGAGAGGTCTTTTAATTAGTCAACCTGCCACTCCTCCATACCTAATGTTCAGTGCATGCCTCCTACACGGGCATTTCTCATTGAGCAGCTCGTGCCCTGCCATCTCTGTGTCCTGGCTTGACTCACAGCCACCTCCCTAGAGAGGCGTACCTTTAGTACCAAAAAAGACAGCTCTAGAGGGATGTGAGTTTGCTCTGGTTGCTTTCTGAGCTGGCCCACAGACTAGCAGGCTTAATAACCATGTCCTGCTAACGTGATCCATCACACATAGCTCACGAACTCCTGGTCTGAGGCCAGGGCAGAGTGAGTACAGAGTACATGTGTGCATCTGTCATGTAGACATAGCTAAAAGCATCCATAGGGAAAGGTGGTGGGGAGTGGCTGGCAAGATTCAAACTAACACTTTAGCTTTCTGATCAGTAACTTGTATAGACAGGTTTCCTGACACAGCTGGTGAGTGAGCCAATGAGGGAAGGTGCCCCGCTGGACCTCTTGTTCACCAACAGAGAAGGACTTGTGAGCCACGTGATGGTTGGAGGCCGTCTTGGGCAGAGTGATCACGAAATGATAGAGTTTTTGATACGTGGAGAAGCGGCGAGGGGAGTCAGCAAAACTGCCACCTTAGACTTCCAGAGGGCGGACTTCGGCCTGTTTAGGAGACTGGTCGAGAGAGTCCCCTGGGAGGCAGCCCTTACGGGCAAAGGGGTCCAGGAAGGCTGGGCATTCTTTAAGGAGGAAGCCCTAAAGGCACAAGAGCGGGCTGTCCCCAGGTGCTGAAAGACGAGCCGGCAGGGAAGAAGACCGGCCTGGCTGACCAGAGAGCTCTGGCTCCAACTCAGGAAAAAGAGGAGAGTCTACGACCTCTGGAAGAAGGGGCAGGCAACTCAGGAGGACTACAAAGGTGTAGCGAGGCTGTGCAGGGAGAAAATTAGAAGGGCCAAAACTGAGCTAGAGCTCAATCTGGCTGCTGCTGTAAAAGACAACAAAAAACACTTCTTCAAATACATTAGCAGCAAAAGGAGAGGTAAGGAGAATCTCCAGCCCCTAGTAGACAGGGGAGGGAACACAGTGACCAAGGATGAGGAAAAGGCTGAGGTACTTAATGCCTTCTTTGCCTCAGTCTTTAATAGCAGGGCCAATTGTTCTCCAGGTACCCAGCCCCTGGAGTTGGAAGATAGGAGACGGGGACCAGACTGGAGCCCCCATAATCCAGGGGGAAATGGTGAGTGACCTGCTGCACCACTTAGACACTCACAAGTCTATGGGGCCTGATGAGATCCACCTGAGAGTACTGAAGGAACTGGCAGATGTGCTCACCAAGCCCCTTTCCATCATTTACCAGCAGTCCTGGCTAACTGGGGAGGTCCCTGCTGACTGGAGATTAGCTAATGTGACACCCATCTTCAAGAAGGGCCGGAAGGAGGACCTGGGGAACTACAGGCCTGTCAGCCTGACCTCGGTGCCGGGGAAGCTGATGGAGCAGATCATCCTGAGTGCTATCACATGGCATGTAGAGGATAACCAAGGGATCAAGCCCAGCCAGCATGGGTTCAGGAAAGGGAGGTCCTGCTTGACCAACCTGATCTCCTTCTACGACAAGGTGACCCGCCTAGTGGATGAGGGAAAGGCTGTGGATGTTGTCTATCTAGACTTCAGTAAAGCCTTTGACATGGTTTCCCACAGCATTCTCCTGGACAAACCGGCTGCTCATGGCTTGGACGGGTGTACTCTTCGCTGGGTAAAGAACTGGCTGGATGGCTGAGCCCAAAGAGTGGTGGTGAATGGAGTTTACTCCAGTTGGCGGCCGGTCACAAGTGGTGTTCCCCAGGGCTCTGTGTTGGGGCCAGTTCTGTTTAACATCTTTATCAATGATCTGGACGAAGGGATCGAGTGCACCCTCAGTAAGTTTGCAGATGACACCAAGTTGTGTGGGAGTGTTGATCTGCTGGAGGGTAGGCAGGCTCTGCAGAGGGACCTGGACAGGCTGGATGGATGGGCCGAGGTCAATTGTATGAGGTTTAACAAGGCCAAGTGCAAGGTCCTGCACTTGGGCCACAGCAACCCCATGCAACGCTACAGGCTTGGGGAAGAGTGGCTGGAAAGCTGGCCGGCAGAGAAGGACCTGGGGGTGTTGGTTGACAGCCGGCTGAATATGAGCCAGCAGTGTGCCCAGGTGGCCAAGAAAGCCAATGGCATCTTGGCTTGTATCAAAAATAGTGTGGCCAGCAGGAGTAGGGAACTGATGGTGCCCCTTTACTCGGCACTGGTGAGGCTGCACCTCGAATACTGTGTTCAGTTTTGGGCCCCTCACTACAAGAGGGACATTGAGGTGCTGGAGCGTGTCCAGAGAAGGGCAACAGAGCTTGTGAAGGGTCTGGAGAATAAGTCTTATGAGGAGCGGCTGAGGGAACTGGGATTGTTTAGCCTGGAGAAGCAGAGGCTGAGGGGAGACCTTATCGCTCTCTTCAACTACCTGAAAGGAGGTTGTAGAGAGGTGGGGGTCGGTCTCTTCTCCCAGGTAACAAGTGATAGGACAAGAGGAAATGGCCTCAAGTTGCGCCAGGGGAGGTTTAGACTGGGTATTAGGAAATTTTACTTCACGGAAAGGGTTATCAAGCATTGGAACAGGCTGCCCAGGAAAGGGGTTGAGTCACCATCCCTGGAGGTATTTAAAAGACGTTTGGATGAGGTGCTTAGGGACATGGTATAGTGGTGGTCTTGGTAGTGTTAGGTTTATGGTTGGACTCGATGATCTTAAAGGTCTTTTCCAACCTATACGATTCTGTGATTCTGTGATTCTGTAACTCATTACATGAGCTTAATTACTGAATAGGCCCACCGACTTTGCTAAAATTGGGAAAAGAGTATGGCCCATATCACCGTTTCCATATGTAGAGCACTCTCCTGAGAGTGTTCTGCTCTTTTGTAATGCATGCTTGCTGCAAAGAGAAAGAGACTGAAACATTTTTTCTCTATCAAGCAACAACAGGAAAAGAAGCAGGGGCTTACACTGCAGCAAGAGATAAACTCTCTAATGGTGCAATCGTTGAGTAATGGAGTAGATTGCCTGGGGAGCGATAGATTGCCCGGGGAGCTATAGTGTCTCCCTCACTGGGTTTTTTTTTAACAGGACATAACACAGCCGTCTGTCAGGGATGATTTATATGTAGCTTATCCTGCCTTGGAGCAGGGGATAGACTAACTGACCTTCTTGGATCCCTTTCAGATCTGTTTTCTGTGATTCCCCAGGCTAAGACACTTCTGTAGATGTGAAGTATGCTTTTACATACTGTATTTCCTTTGTATTCTAGGGGCACAACCCTTAACTCTTATAATTTATCTTCTTCCTGAAACCAATTCCATTTCATTACGTGTAATGACAGTTCAATCCACATTTCTTCATCCTATATATACAGTATTCTCATTCATCTGTAACTCTGCAGTACTGGAAGATAGTCACCCTTAGCTTTCCTTTTAATCTGCAGTTCAAAGCTCTGCCAAAGTCCAGGGTCAGGACCCTGCCCAAATCCATCAACATAGTAAAGGTGAAGGATAGAGCTGATTATCTAACAGAGATGATTGTTCACATGTTGTTAGTTGAAGTTGGAAATGAAAGCCAAGCTGAAATGTAAGAAAAAGCTGTGGCACAGCCAAATGGGAAAAAGGCAATCCATGAGATGTTTTCTGTGATGACTGGATGATGCACTGCCACGTGATGGAGTGCAGCATCTTTGGCAATGGGGAAAGACGACCCTGTTTTTCTCATCCACAACTGTGTAGGACTGAATCCAGTGATTCAGCAGGTCATCTTAAGTCGTTTGTCCCAACTGCACAATGAGATAGGCAAAGGCAGACTATTTCAAGCTAGTACTTTCTAATGTTGCCAAAGATATCTTGAAAGCAAAAATAAATTCTGTATTAATACATAGTGCCATAGGCAACACCTACAGTTCATTACCATCTGAGTCTTACCATCTTCAAAGATGGTCAGGGGTTTTTTAATGGTAATTATCAGTTTCTGTTGACTCTTTAATAATCTTGTCTCAGCTTTTCTCTGTTGTTCGCAACTTAGCTTGTGTTAAACATTTAATAAACTCTCTTTTACATTATGCAGTTCACTCTCAGAACATCTCATGCAAACAAAACCAGTAAGAATCAGATTTTGCATGCTATTCAGGTGCTGTTTTGTAAACAGGATATCCTGGCAGATTCTTGTGTGCCATTGAAATAGTTCTAACAAGTTGATAAATTAATTGATGACACCATAATAGAGTGTTTTCTGCTCAAAATCTCTTGTCGCTGGCATGCACATAAATTATCTCTGTATACTTTCTGTTAAGAGACATAATCAAGTAAGCTATCCTTCACCATAAGCCAGTGCTAACTGTTTTCTTTTAAAGCATGCAGGTGATCTGTGAGCTATTTATAGAAGAACAATGCTAGGAAAATTATATTAAGAGTAACTGTGACCCATTAACACTAACTATTTATGAAACATCTAGTGTAGATCTCCATAATATTTATGTTAAAATTAAAATAGGTGTATATGCATGTGCATATGTATGCTTAAAATTTAGGAAAGTCTTCTATCATCATTTTCTTCTTGAAAACACAAGAAAGGGGGCAGGGTGGCACTGATTGGTGTGCAATGACTCATAGCACTAGCTGAGTTAGTAACTTTAGTCCATACCAAAATACTATTTTCCCCCCATGATCTCATCTGATTGGAATGAGACCTTTTCATTATGGACCAAATATTTTCTGGTCCTTGGAATACAGGGGAGCTGCTGAGATTGGGAACAATCTTCCCCTACCACCTTTCTTCCACTGCAGACCAAAGAAAATTAGAGCCAGGGCGTGTTTGTTAGTGCTTGTTCTTGCTCCTTCTCCTGACTATCAGGTCCTTAGTTCCTGTTCTCAAAGACTCATAACACTTGACGTCAAGGGGGAGAAAAGAGAGAGCCTATTTCATATGCATGACCCATTGAAGAGGGCATGTCATTTAAGGTCAGCTGGCACCTGCAAGTAGAGCTATACTGAGATCACAGGCTGCATTTATACTTATAAATAAAATAGAACAGGATCTGTTTTCTGGGAAGTGGCATGGCATGTTTTATAACCATATGGATATAGTATCTTCTTTCCAGAGCAGGTCGCCTTATTTACACTGACCTGGGGATAGAAACCCCGGTCTATGCCAGCCTCAACACCACACTGAGGAACTGTGTGGGAGAGACTAGTTGCCCTGGACTGAAACCATGCCAGGAAGCATACTAACAATTAAATTAAGTTTTTTATTTAATTTAACAACATGCTATAATTATATGACAATTCTTGAGCTAGTTTCCTTGCCCTGTGTCATTAACTTGAGTAGCTGTAAACTCAGTTTCTGCATAAGACACAAATGCTAGAAGGGACACAAAATTTTGTATTGACAGCATGTAAAGAAGGTGCTATATCCCTCAACCATAGTAACAGCAGCAACCCTGCTGCTACCATTTTCCCTCATGGGAAGTGCTCTCTCTGGATCCATATCAACACCATGGTAGGATGTACACCTAAGGGACAGAACCAAGCCTAACAGAATTTACAGGCGTACAGGAATTTCAAACCAACAGCATTAAAAGAACCACAAACTTTTTCAGTCTGCAAGATCTGGTGTGAGTCATATCTCTCCATTTACTTGTCCTTGTACAAACACAGAGGAAGACACACGCATGCTCCAAGGACCCAACAATTTACAACCAGGCAATTTACTTAAAAGTTGCTGTGAATGAGTGTCTGATCTTCAGGCAGGTACCACAGTTCATTTTCTCAACTGGACGTTGTCCAGAGTATATGCTACCTGAATTTCAACGGATACATTCGGCTTTCTTTTATGATATTTTAACAAAATGAAATATTGCTGAGTATTTTTATTACTATAAGGGCTCTTGGATAATAAACCAATTAATAAAGATTCGTAATTGATTTACTAGTTTAAAATAGGAAATCAATGCATTTCATTAACAGATGAATTAATGGCTTCATATTATCTATTTTGTATATCTACTTAACAGGTAAAGGCTTTGATCCCCTAATGCACGCACGTGGGGCATCTGAGGCTGTGGATCTTATAAAAGGCAAGTTGCTGCCCTCTGAAGTACCAACCCACACCTATTTTAAAACGTAATGCCATGCAAAGGCTTTCCTACATGGCACAGTTCTTCCCTTCAGTTCTTCCCCACTGTGCCCCACCCAGAATTTTACCAAACGCTGCCCGTCCCCCCTTCAGGCCGAGCTGGCATAGCAGTGTGCCTCCGTGGCGGCAGGGCCATCACCAGCAGACACATGCCGGTAAAGGGCTTGCCGGCCCCAGCATGCCATCAGCAGTCACTGTAAGGTCACTCTGTAATACTTCAGAGTTTGCTCTCTGTATTCGTACTGCTTAGTATAATTAATAATAATAATAATAACCTATGCAATCTGCATTGTACTGCTCGTTCTGATCTTATGCTCTTTTCTCATGAGAAATTGCAGCTGAAATTTGCCAAGAGTTTGCATTTGTTATTATTTACATACTGCCAGTAATGTTAAGATTTCCTGCACTTCAACATTTAAGAAAAAATACTGAAGTATGTTCCCCCCTCACTTAATCACTTTGGCTCTCCAAAATGTTTTTTCTTTCGATTGCTATCAGACTTCTCTACAAAACCAAAACAATTGGGGTAAAAAAAATAATTTAAGCAGTGGAATAATTTTTTGTTATTTCAATCTGAGACTTGTACGGTACCCATCAGTTTTGAAATTAGAGTTATTAGCCTCCAAAGCATACATATTCAACAGAACATGTGACAATGCAGTTGCACTCTTCTTATTAGCATTAATGAAATGCTCATCACCAACTCCCTTATCTTCAAGCCGAATACCTTATGCTTTTGTGTGCTTTTGTGCTTTTATTTCATTTCCCTGTAGTCACAATACATGTTATAAACACCAGCAGAGCTTTGGAAATTGGCTGATTTACCTGCTCAGTTCTGAAAGGGCAGAGATTCCTTGCCGGGGTTGAGTGGAGAAAATCCATTTAGGAACAAAAGGGACAGAAAAAAATCCCAGGTCCCTGGGTATATGGGACAGTTATTTGTCCCTTATGCTCTTTCAAAGAAACCAAACAACAATCTAAATCACTTTGAAAAGATTAAGGGTGACAAAGAGCAGTTGTTCTTTGTGTGATGAACCTGCCTCAGCATAAAAAAAAGTTATGGTAAAGAGTGAGCCTTGGGAGCAGAAAAGCACCATGATACAGACATTAAGCTTGATGGCAGATGTAAGCTACAGTGAACTTTATCCTAGAGTCATTCTGTTTGCGTGTATCGCTTATATGCTGTATTAGTTTGCAATCGTTCTGATATTTTAAAGACAGTTTGAGTTTTGATTATATTCAGGTTTTGAGTTTCTTTTTTTCTTGAAAAAAGAAAATGCAATAACAAGCAAAGACAGCAGCTAGTACCAAACCCTGCATGCTGAAATAGTAGAGCTTTTCAGAGTGCTGACTTGTGCAATATGAGACTGAAATTAAGAAATAACAAACAGAACTGTTTAAATGTTTATTTTTACAGCACAGCTGTCTATTGCAAAATGTTGTTTGGTCAAAAACCAAAATGTTCATTTTGAGTATGTTTCTAGTGGGAAATTATTAGACTTATTCAAACTCAAAACACAGTGTTTAGTATTGATTTTTCTCTACAGTTCCATCTGAAATCTTAAATTCCGTGCCATAGATGGGAATTCAGAGTTAGTGTCGTTACCGACAGGCAGTACCCGAATTAAGCATTTGGACATAACTAGGGAGCAGAAAGCATTTTAGCATGATCGTTTTGATGTTTCCAAATCAAAATTCTCTGGAAAATTTATCTCCTGAGAGAAACTTAAAGTTTTATTATTTAGGATGAAAACATTACAGAATGTCAGAATTTCCCACAGGGTAAAATTTGGATTTCCAGCCAGCTCGGCAGCCACTCGATGTCCTCTGGAGCACAAGTGCCCTGGAGCCCTCACCCTCCACCAAGAAGTCTCGAGAGACACAAGCAGCACTCTCGTTAGCTAACACTGCTACAACGCTGTTTTAATTACAGATTTTAATAGAAGAGACCGTATACCTCCACAACAGTACAGCTTGCTTGAAAATACATATAGAGTCAAAACTTTTTAAGTTATGAAGAAAAACATTAAAGAGAGTAGAAAAAAGCAGAAACCATTTCTTCCACTTATCACATAGAACAGTTAAACCGCTTATGCTACACACACCTCTATAAACAAGGTAAAATCCTTTCATTGGTATTTACGGCCAAGCTCTCTTTGAACTCATCTGACATTTGCCAAAGCGTAAAATCTTTTCCCTTATTTCAATTCAATATCTGTATTGATTCTGTATTATAGGCAATTCATCCTTTTTACACCGCTAATCAACTCGCAAACAAGTTTAAAATTATTCCAAATCAGAAAATATCATCCAAGCTTGGGAAGAAACAAACAGAAGATTGATTTAAAAGCATAGATCAACCTATTGACTCCTGCTTCCACCTCTGAATCCTAAGGACAATCTTCCATTTTCTCAGCTTTTGGTTCTCTTTCTGATTTTCAAGTGAAGGAAATGAAACATTGTCTGGTCTCATTTATTTAAGTAATATCTGGACCTCCAAGCTAGGAAATGGGTTTTCACGCTTTTCTGGTTACCTAAGATGTGCTGATAACCTTAGACTCTAGTTCCATTTACATGCCAATATGGTGCATTTAGCAAAAGTTAGGAGTTGTCTCCTGGTGAGAATATCTTAGATAAAATGGCATTTCCAGGTGTCAGCTCCTGAAACATGAAATAATAATAATAAATGTAATAATAAATGTGTTCACACACACACACATTCCTCAACAACCACAGAAGTAAAATAAACACAAGCACTGTTGCAGGTTGGGGTGGGTCCCTGAAGGATCTATATACTATTATACTTATGAACGTCATGGTTCAGGGTCTCTAGTTTCTCTGAGTGCTGCTGTAGTTTCTCTGAGTGCCTTGGACAAGAAGACCTGTGCCACCCATCACCACTCCAGGTGAAGTTTTGCAGCTTCCTTGCTGTAGTTTGGACCTCAGAGCACGCTGCACCAAGCAGAAGCCTTCAGTAAGCCTGATGGGCTTTGAAATCTTCTAGCTTTCCTTTGGAAAGTAGCAGCATTTTGAAATAAAGTATGATTTAATGTCAGGAGAGAGAAAGAAGTGCTGCAAAAGCAAAGGATTTTGGAATACAGCAAGGAAGTCCACATGCACAACTTTTTTAACCAAGGCTTCAAAAGTCATTCCTTATCTCATTCAGTACCAGCTCCAGGGATGAAAATGGGGTTATTGGTCTGTACACAGGCAATCTTGTTCTTACCTTCCTTCTGTTTAGAAGCTGCCATGCTTGCTTACCCCAGTTCTTTGTCTTTTCCTGTACCTCTAGAAAAATCTGTGGTTTACCAAATTGTCCCCAAAACAGTATGTTTTCTTAAGTATTATTCTAGCAAATGCAGCGTGTTTTGCTCTTGATTAGAGGTGCACAGATCTCTGTTACACTCTTAAAAAAAATACAGGTGTATTTTTAAATGTTCATACTGCTACTGCTATGTTTTGGAGCCAGTTTGTTTAGGTACCTTACGTACCAGTTTGGGCTGTGCAAAGATGATCTGTAAGCAGTATACCTAAAAGTACAAAGCAGTGACTTATTGGCCCAGAAGTGCACACAGAAGCTGGGTAGGATTTCACAAGCTGCTAGGCTAGGCATTCATGTGTTCTCCACCCCAGTAAGATATTCAAAGAGACTTTGCTGGTGAGGAGAGGATCAGTCAGCAGGGGAAGAGGTGGCCTCCATGGCTCCCTGGAAGAAAGCTGCTGACTGCTGCTGAGCTGCCATCATCCACCAGTTCCGTCAATACCGACACACCGATGGCACTGACAGCTGGACAAATCCTCATCACCCTCTTCTTCCCTTTAAGATTTTACACCCTGTCAAGCCAATATTTTTCTTCTTGAGTTATTGAGCTCCTCATGATCCATGTCTCAAAAATTCTTATTTTAAAGACTTGACAGACTTTGTCACAGCTTTGCCTCAACTTAGCAACTTTCTCAGCAGCCTGAGCCAAGGCTGTGCAGCCAGAACATATCAGAGGTGGGCCGTGGATGCTTGAAACATCAACAGCTGAAGATCTCCACCCCCAGTTAGTTACAGAGAGGTCTACAGACAGAGGAGGTTATATTAAGGAGAATCACCGTCACAGTACAAATCTAGATATACCTGTCTTCATCTCTGCCTCTAGAAACAGTAAAAGGTGACTACTCCTGATGCAAAACAAGGAACTACCCATACTTTTCAACTGCATTTTTTGTCATATCAACCAGGATCCTCTCTGAGACCTGTGTTATGATCAATGTATCAACCTCAAATCAGGCTCCACGGCCATTAACTAACTCATAAGCCATAAAATTATATGTTTTGATTAAAAAGTGATAGCCATCATCATTTGGCTAATGGCAGAGTCTTCTAATTTCATTCCTGCAATAGAATAATGATGAGCAATTTACTGCTTTTGAATACACACAGCGATAGCATGGGCATATATTTATTGTACTCATTATCATCTAGGAAACCTAATCAACTCCTCCTATATGAGCAAAATACAAAAGTTTATAACGCCATTATTAAACAACACTGAAACAAACGGGTATGATGGATGTAGGGCATAAAGACATCCTCACCTGACCACATCTGGCCTCATGCCCAGAAAGCTGAGGACAGTGAGTGGTACCAAGGTGTCATTGTGGTCAAAACTTGTCATGCTAAGGAAATAACTGCTTTGTCTTGTCACGGATTTTCATACAGATCATCTGCCTTCTCTTATTGCTGAACCTGCACTGCCCTATGTACCTATCATGCTGAGAAGGAGCAACATGCTCAGCCACCTCCAGTAATACTTTTAGGAAACCCTCTACTGTTTTTTTCTGATTGCTTTTTTGTGGTCTCTTGGGTAAAAGTCTTTTCTGTTACTGAAGGGAACTAGCCAAACACAAAATAAAGAGAATGAACAAGTGCTAAAACAGCTGCTCTGGGAAAAGTGAGACTTGGGCTTCCTGTGGTGGGTGGTTGACACAAGGCATATTTGGGGCTTCCCTGGACAAAGGACATGCTGAGAAAGTGCTGACAGATTTCCACTTCACATACTATGCACCTGTACCCCTGAAACACAGTTAGTTCTTCCCATCTCTCGCAGGAAAAAATAGCATTAATTTAGAATGAATGATCAGGGGACCAGAGATGCAGCCTGAAAGAGGTATCATATCAAACTGACAGAGAAAATGCATCACTGAGTATAAGGTTAGAGGAATGTAAGGAACCTTATATTTCCTGTTCTGGTTTCTTCTATAATATAATCCTAAAAATTTAATCTAATTATATCTGCATTAAGTCAAATAACCTGTGTATGAAAATCTTCCCTCGTAAGTACAAACTAGGTAAGGTGTTCACCTGCACATCCTTTTCTGCAGCTCAGATTTCTTGTCAGATTTATTGACCACTGGCTTTTGAGAGCAACAATTTCGGGCATTTGAATAATATTTTAATTTTGATAAAATGTAGAATTGCTTTCAAGTCCTGAACTATTACTTATGCTACCCATTAGATACCAGTAAAGGCAAAAATAACTCTGTGTATTAGTGTTGAATCACAGCCTTTGACATCAAGAAGGCTCATCTGGTAAGTCTACATCCTTAAGCACTGTCCTGGAATAAGATGCCTTGTTGAGATGGCAACATTTTGCATTGTGTCTCCAGATAAGCCAATACTTTTGTGGTTCTAATTATGTGCAATATTTATGGTTTTGTCAAGAATTCAGAATGTTTCTTTTCTATGAAAAAATGTCATACAAATACAAAAAAAAAGCTTTTAGACAAATGAAGGTAGAAAGGAAATTATAATCTCCTCAGTCAAAAAACCAAGAGGGATGAAGTCTAGGAAATGCTATACCCTTTGCTTTGTTTACATAGAGACTAAAGGATATGATATACCCTACTCAGTTCTGTGCCAGTTTAATTTGAATTGAAGGATCATAAAAATATGCTGATAATTAGAAATTTTGGAAAGAATCTGATCTGGCAAAATCTAATCTCCAAACATCTTTACTTCAGTACCACTCTGTTGATTCCATTAAGTTACCTCTGATTTACTCTTAACACAAAGCATAATTGATGTCTTCTATTAAATGGGATGTTATATTTTTAACAAAGAGAGGTTGCTTGCTTCTTGAGGATTACAACCAGATTTATGCCTCATGCTATTCCACTGAAGTCAGCAGATAAAATAAGGTAGAGTATGACCATCCTATGCCTTTGTAAAACTGATCTTATTTTTAAAATTGAAGCTAATAGCAGTCCTATTGCACCACTTTTATTTTAACGAATTGTATTTTTTCTCTCTCATATTTTGTGCATTGCTTGTCTTAAATTGTATATTTTAGTGTTAGATATATTTGTTTCACAACAGGTATCACAAAGCATCCCTCTATGGAGGGTGCTGTAGACTGCTTGGACATTGAGAAAAGCAACTAATGCAAATATGGAACAGAGCCACAGACAGTACTAGATAATGTGGGAAAATTAGTGTTCAAATGTTCCTTCCCATTTCTGCTCATGTGCATCCATCCTGTTGTGTTTGTTTCTGTTCATCTCGCTCTTGCCATTTCTCCTGTCACACACAGCACCTAAGAGGACCATCAATAGCATTTTCCTCATCATCTAAACAGAATTTAGGGCTGGTTTTCAGATAAGAAAGGGTAGTGGACCTGATGCACTACCATGATATTCACTGTAAATTATCATGAGGCCTGGGACATGTTTGACATGGAATAAAGACTGAGAAAAAAAAATACAAGAAAGTGTTGAGGGGTTTTGTATTATTTTCAGGGTAGTATAGCTTTATCTATTAAGATTGGCCTCATGCCACCAGACCAGACTATTCATGGGCTGTGTACTTAAATGGGAAAAAAGAGAACTCGGCGTCAAAGTAACATGCTGCCAAGCCACCAAAACTTTTGAACCTTCTTACAAGACTGCAGGAAAAAAGAACAGTGTACAAACATGCCTGTGAGGTTTAAATTACCACAGTGTAACTGCAGTGTATGTAGCTACATATTTGTAATGATTGCTTTGGTACCGTAACTAGAAATCCTCACAAATCCATTTGTGCAGGGGCAAAGGCCATTTGTGAAGCAGAATTTTATACTACATTACAGAAAATTCACGTTATATTGTCACAGAAGTTTCAAGTTGGTTCTCAGTTTTGCTTTTTCCCTTAAATTGAGTTTAGATTGAAAAATACTGTATTCTCCAGCTGTGAGAAATATAACAGCACCTGAGTGACTGCTTGGCTCTACCAGCATAACCAAGAGCATAATTTGTTCACTGGCTTACAGGTTTCAATTAACAGTTTTCAATTAATTAACAGTTTTCAATCAACAGTTTTCAATTTACAGGTTTCAATTAACAGTCAAAATGCTATACTTCAATTAGGACTCTGGCAAGATCTCACCTTTTTGAAGGATTAAGTGATAAGGCCTTTCTTCAGAATCAACATGAGGCACAGAAAAACTTAATTTCCTGAAAAACTGCATCTTTTTCTTCAGATCCCTAGCATGGTTAACATCGTTATAGCAAAAGCTCTCTCACTGACATGTCTGTAGGAAAAAGGATTTATAATAAAAATTTGACTGTTCAACAAATTTTCTTTTGTTGAAGAAAAAAAAAAAGCTCTACTTTGTGCCTAAATTTAAAATGTTGATCTCTTTGGTGTAAGCCTATACTTACCTGTCTTCTTTCCCTATCCCAGAATTTTCTCCCTAATCTGCTGTTTCAGAGAGAAAGAGAATTAGAAACTGATATCCCTTTCCTGCAGATATCATTATCAAGCAAGAAATCTGTCTCATCTCCTCATCTCTAGCAGAGGCCAAATTTCCTACAGCTTCGTGGTGAGCTCCAAGGCCTATGTATCTCTACTAGAAATGCCCACGACAACTGGAGGAGCCATCACTGTTACCAGATTATAACACAGAAAATTGTCTGTGTGTTCCATTAAAGCTGTCAACAGAGAACATGAAGAAACATAAATGAACTATCAGGAGGTCATGACAGGATTGTCTTCCTAAAAGAAAACCTTGTGTGACAACATGATCATTTTAGTTGAGCTCAGCAGAGCTCTTCTGAAGTGGTTGTCTCCACTTGGTTCACATGGCAAACTATTCTTGAACTGCATCAACTCAATTTCGTTATTTAGATAAAGCTAAGCCAGAAGAGTTGCTCTGCAAGCAAACCTAAAATTTTGTGCTATTTATGGGTATTCAGTCTATGGGATGAGATTAGAAGCACTCCAAAATACAAAAAGTGTATAGCATTACTATCCTATTTGATTATTTATTTATTTATTCATTTATTTATTTATTTTACTAAGAGAGGCGGTGGGGAATCTCCATCCTTAGAGATACTTAAAACCACTATAGAAGTTACTTAGCAACCTGATCTATATGGACCTGCTCTGGGCAAGATGTTGGACTAGATGACCTCCAGAGGCCCCTTCAAATCTAAATGATCTCTGATTCTTTATGTTGTCCTACAGATTAAGTGCTATTGGTCTGTTCTGCTTGCCAGTGTAGACCTAGCCCTTGGAGTCTTCAAGGGCTTCACTGTGTGCTGGCAGAAGCTATATACATCATCAGAAGAATGATCTTGTATAAATTATAGGTACAGTAAAATTTTTAGATACAGCAAATTATCAGCATGTAGTAAAGGTCAGAACTGATAAAAGATAGAAACTTGAGAAGGCAAGACAGGAGACTGTCAAAGAAATAATTTCAGCAGTAGATTCTGGTAAACTTTTTATGAAATTAGCATGCAAATTTTCCTGGACTCATCCCAAAATGGAATGAATCAAAATTTTTGAAGTCTGTCCTTTCTCACCTTAAACCTTAGCAGATCAGTTTGCAAAATACTATTCAGACTTTACTCATATCTGTCATGATTATGGATTCAAAATCTGCTTTTAGAACAGTGAATAGTATCTTGTTTAGTGAAATTTTAAAATACATATTTTTAATTACAACAACATTCAACATACTTGAAGCTGTCCATTCATTTATTTTGTTGTGCCTTCACTGAATGCAATATACTTGATGTCCTATGCTTCCACATTTATCTCACATACAGTATAAATATATTTATTTGAGAATTAGCTATTTTGTTATGAATTTGAAACATAGAGAACAAGACTTAGGAGGATCGGCTGAGGGAGCTGGGGTTGTTTAGCCTGGAGAAAAGGAGGCTGAGGGGAGACCTTATCGCTCTCTACAACTACCTGAAAGGAGGTTGTAACCAGTTGGGTGTCAGCCTCTTTGCGCAAGTAACAAGTGATAAGATGAGAGGAAATAGCCTCGAGTTGCACCAGGGGTTGGATATTAAGAAAAATTTCTTCACCAAAAGTGTTTTCAAGCATTGGAACAGGCTGCCCAGGCAAGTGGTTGAGTCACCATCCCTGGAGGTATTTAAAAGACGTGTAGACATGGGGTTTAGGGACATTGTTTAGTGGTGGATTTGGTAGTGTTAGGTTTACAGTTGGACTCAATCTTAAGGGTCTTTTCCAACCTAAATGATTCTATGATTCTATATTGGTGCATTTGACTGAAAAGTTTTGGAAACCTCATTAACATAAACAATGCCATATGTTCCTGGAAATCTCAAAGAAAATAAATAATAATTTTATCATAATTATTCACTTATTTCATGGACTATTTCTTGAGCGTATTCAAAATTTTTGAGATATAGAAATGTAATAGCTCCTGTCCTGAGGAATTTGAAGTTATTCAAAACCAAATCTGATAATCACTTGATAGGAAATTTATAGTGATTTCACCATACTAATCTCAAGTAACTCTCCCTACAATATTAAAATTAAAATTAAGTTAAATTAAATATGAGTACAGGTTAATGAATCTTTGGTGTGCAGTTGTGAAATTACACAAAAGATCCAACTGGCCAATAATGTCCATACTGAACTTTCATGTTACAAAGATGCTCAGCTGAAGTCTAATATACCTAGTAGATTCAACCCAGCTACTCATCGCATAAATGTTCACACAGGGAGACTGAGCTTCAGACACTCAAATTTACAGGAAAAAGATTGAGGACAAGGCAAATATCACCAGACTGTTTCCATGATTAAAGTGATATGTAATATATGATTTCTTTATGCTGCTCATTATTTTTCAGCTGAAAAAATTGCTGTTCATTTTGAAGTCCCTAACATATTTTTCTTTGTGAGGTCCTTTCCTTTGTAAAATTTACCTTTTTAAAATCTTCAAAATGTGAACCAAGTCTATTCATAATATCCAATGTCAATGCATATTTAAATTAGGAGTCTGTATACTCCCTTTTCTCCTGTAATGCAAGAAAAGTTCCTTGCTGCAATTCATGTCCATCTCATCTCTGCAACAGATGTGATTTATATAGATTACAAATCCAAACCTCAGATAAGCAAAAAAAAATATAGAAGCCTTTATGGCTCTAATGAAATCCCACAGTCCTGAGAGAAGTGACTTATTCTATTGGATGATCTGCAGGCTTATTGAGTATGCAACGGGGTTTTTGTTCTTCTTTTGCATTTTCTTCATATCATTCATCTCCAACAGTGGATGTCTGCCTGTGAACACAACAGAGAATCTACAACACTACCAAAAGGATACCTTAACCACAAAGGCATTGACAGAGTCAGAGTATATAACTACACAGACCAAGGCAATGCCTGGTATTTGGAAAAAAGGTTGCCAGAATTGCAAGGGGCAACTCCCATTTACCAGTTTCCAAGCACCAGCAAAAGACATACGAGTTATACAAAAAGGATATGAAAAGGAGCTCTGGCTCAAAGGAGTTGGTTATCTGAACAAGAAGAAAACGCTGTGGAAAGGCCTTCGGTGACCAGCTGCACAAGTATGTTTGCGCTCAGGCTACCAGGTTACTGCTGTTCAAATTCTTGCTGAGAGTTTTAGAAACTGAAAGAATTGAAGAAGCTCCAGTCTTGTGGTATTGCAACAGAAAAGTACAAAACCAAACTTTCAGTGGATGTTTCCAAGGAGGTCCCTAGTGCAAAAAGAATAAATGGATTTCCTGCCATGCAACAACAGAAGCCTACTGCAGAGACCTGTAACCTGTGACTATAAGTGGCAAAAGTGAAAGAAGGCTCAGACACACTAAGTTTACTTTAAAAAAAACACCTCCCCTACATTTGCAATATCAAAAAGTTGTCTTTTGGTTTAACACATATTGGAAGAAAGTTTAAAACAAATATAGTCACAGCCTGGGGCAAGGATTGTTGCAGAGGGCAAGGCTGGCTTTTCCTCACATTCAACAGCACAAAGTTAGGAAAGGAACAACTAAAGTGACTGGCTTTTCCTCTCTCTTAATGGCTTTCCTGAACAGCCAGAAAACACATTTTTCTCAAACAACAGCACAAAGTGCTGCTCTGTAATACTTGGACGTTAATTGTTACTATGATTGGGATAACTACATAAAGCAGCCGCTTTTGAAAAATATTTGCTGCCTGATTTTTCACTCTTCATATAAATATTGCCTGAGCAATTTTTATTTCAACACTTATTTACTGTAACTTCTATTTTCATCATAACTTTGTGAAGCGCTGAAACTTCACTAAACACACTAACCTTTTTCCCCATATCAAAAAAAAAAAAAAAACATGCCAAAGGCAATTGCTTTTTAACTTCCATCCAGTTTCTCATTACCATTCCCCTTCTCATCTCCTCCTTCACTCGAATGCTTGGATCAGAGAGATACTTGCTCCAAGGCTTACTTCGTAAGTAACACGCACTTGTTCATTTTAATGACTGTCACTCTCTCAACATGAATACAAGAAAGGCTTTACTCTTTTATTCAAATAATGGTCCAAGCATTATGAAAATAAGTCTCATGTAAAGTATTTCATGCTGGGCATGTAATGAACTTGAGAACAGCAATTGTTTTCAGTCCTGCCCGCAATTTCTGCTGGTGTCTACTGGAAGATGTGCTAGTCAGGGAGCACCTGGTCATCTAGTGAAAAGATGAAGATGAAAATCCAGAAGTGCTAGGTCTGAATAGGCTAAACCCAACATTTTTTGACATTTCTCCTAAAACTGGAGCTTCTTGAGCCTGTAGCAAAATCAATGCCTCAGTGAAATCAATGTCCTTGTCAGTTCTACTTTGAGTAGTTCTTCCAGATACTTAGGGCTCTGGGGACATCCCAACTTTCATAGTCGTTCATGTGTGATAGACCCTCCTGGCTCAATTATCAAGACCCAGAGCTTCGGTTTTGCCTCATCAGATAGCAGCTCATCAAAGATCAAATTTAGACTAGCGTTACATTCACAGTGCATCTATCGCCCTCTCAGTGTTTTCAGTTTGTATTTGTCTTAGCTGGTATTTGTATTTGCATCAGGCAGTAGCATTAAGGAAAGAAAAGACTTAGTTTTAACATTCACCACTGCATGGGATCTATAGTGACACTAAATGCTAGCTTAACAGCACCAAGCACATGTAAAATGCCACTGAATATTCTTGTTCTACTATTATGGGATATTGTTACGCTAGCAATGACCTTTCATGGATTAGTATCAAGTTAGTGTAGTGTTCAGGGAGCTGAATCACCATTGGAGATTTGAGATCTAATAGCAAAAAGATGAAAGTCAAATAATCCTGAGCTTCTGTCCTGGATTAACTGCAAGAAGCCAAATGTGCTCCCTGTTTTCGTCCAAGAAAATGTTGCAGCTATGACTATCCAACAGTTTCACTTACCACAGCTATAACCAGGGAACTAGCCAGGAGTTTGGTGGGTTTTGTTGTTAAAAAGCAGATTTTGATATATCCCTTGGCCTGGTTTTGCACACTGAGAGCTGCCCTAAGGCTTCCGTCATCGAAGTGCCAGTGCCGGTGTTCCATGCCAGGTTCTCGCTGCCCGAGCCAAAACCAATGTCTGAACAGTGAGTCCCCACCCTGTCCTCAGCAGGGCATACAGACCTGGCTTACACCTTCCCTTGGGGCTCGGCTTTCTTGGCAACTCAAGAACAATAACAACAAAACACAGCCAAAGATTCACAGCGGTCCTAGAGATTCTCCTCAAGGTCTCTTCTTTCCCCCCTGCCTTCTTCACTTTGCCTAGAGAGCTACTGAATTTTTTATTCTCCCTCACAAGACAGTTAGCAAGTAATATTTTAAACAATCCAGTGGAAAAAAACCTGACAACTATTTGATAAAGGATTTGTAAATAACACACCTGCTGATATATTAAGAACAAGAGCAAAGGAAGTGGAATAGCTGTTCTGTATTTTGCCCAGTTTATAACCAACCAGGTTATCAAGCAAGATTTTGAAAGCATCTAAAAGAAGAGGTATAGATGAGGTATAAATACAATTTTATTTTCACATCTTGCTCTGCAAATCTACGGGCCTCCCTATGCTCTGGCAAATGAACTTGGCAACTGAGCCTGCTTTTCAACACAGGATCAGAATACCTCGAAGCATTCATCCCACCAGAAGACAAAATAGGCAAGTCCTCCTCCCATGACTTTTAAATGCACATTGTATTTGATTTTCTTCTTTTCTGTAAATACTGAAAATATTATACATTATTTTCTGGTACCACCTTCTTGAGACACGAATGATGGTCCTTCCATCTCCCATTATGAAGCTCCCTCCCAAAGCCACTTAATTCCAGTCAGCTTCCAACCTAATGTAGAACGGAAAATATACCAGCTCTAAAACAGAAGTGCCAGCAATCTTAACTACCACATGTGCCCAACTGCTCAATCTTTAGCTGCAAAATGTACCCTTTCCCTCCACAACTAGTTTTTAGGTGCAACCATAACATGGAAACTTTGTTTATACTTTCTTTTTACGGAAGAAGTTGGTTAACATAATACACAATACATCCAGTCAACTGACTGGAAGGGGAAAATCTTCTAAACAAGAGACCACACGTGCTACTGAGGGCTTCTTCCAACCTGCCACTGGGGCCAGGATCACACCACTAAATCTTGCAATTGTGGTCATAAAAATGTGACTTTGCATGCAGAGTGGGATCAGACACTGACATGAGCAGGAATGTTGCAGCTTTATTAGCAGAAATTCTCTTTTCAGCACCCACTGCGCATCCTTCAGCTTCACTGTAAGCAACCCTGAAAGGCAAGTTTAAGTTCATTACTAGCTTCATTTCATGTTCCTTATAGTTCAGATACAAGACTATCAAGAAATATAATGTGTAACCTTGTCTTTGCCATATCATTACAGTCGTTTCTCTCAGCCTCAGCTCCAGTCCTACAGTCCTATACCTTATATTTCTCCTTGTCAGGGTACTTCCAAAGGCCTAGAGCCAGCCAGTGGAGAAGAGACATAAAGTATGAAGCAAATTACAGGCTATTTTAATCTGGTCTCTCTGATGGCTAAAATATAATCCCTACAGAATTGACATCATTGTTTGATGTCATAGAACCGTCCTTTTATTCACACTGATCTTTCATTGTTTATTTTCAGTGAGTTTCAGAAGTTTATATTGTGTGTACCTGGATAGAAGCATCAAACTGCTTGTACACTCAAACGTTACTAGATTCACTGCTGGAAGATCCTGCAGCTGGCATGGTTGGCAGGCACTTATTGAAATTTCTCTCTGTTAACCCTCCTAAACAGACTTCATTAACCTGGCAGGCATAATACATAAGATCCTATCTTTTTTAAATCCATTCCATTATTATTTCAACCCACTTGTTAGGCCACCTTATCCCACCCCAAACAGCTGATGCGTCTCTGACACAAACTCTGATCAGAGGCACTTGTCCCACCGTGCTCTGCTTCCGTTTCCCCAGCTGCACATGTGCTTCTCAGCAGCGAGGCCAGGCAGGACACTGTCTCCCAGAGAACAACCCCATCCTGCAGATGGTGACAGGTCTCTACGGCAGTGCAATGCCATGGGAGTAGAGAAGGGGATTGCAAGGCAATGTGGAGAGAGGGTATTGCTCTTTTTTCAAGCCTGCACAAGAAATAACTCCGTATCTGGAAATGACACCCAAGGAAGTGGAGAAAATAAGGTGAGACTCTCTCAGCAACCTCACCGTGCAGCATCAGCGGAACGTGCGAAGCAGGGTGTGGGATTTCCCAGGGCTGAACCAGGGGAGAGCTGTTAGAGCTGATCTGGCAGCCTCCTGTCCACAGGGGTGGAATACAGTAATTGCTTGCTGGAGAAGCTTGGAAAGAAAGAGACATGTGGTGGGCAGTCGTGTGCATGTCCAGAGGCTGGCAGGGTGCACAACTGGAAATCAGGTTGCTTATGTTGCCTTCTAGCTGACCCCTTTAATATTTCTTCCCTAGATCTTAATTTCTCCTTTTTCCTTCCTAATTTCCGTTTTCCCAATTCTCTGGTCTTGGCCCTTTGTTTACTAGGTTTCTATTCTTTTTTGATGTTGAAAAAAATACTGTGTAATCCCTCTGAGACTTTCTTTTCAGCATTTCTCATCTTCCTTGCAGTCACAATAGAAAAGACCTCAGCCTTTACTTTTTCAAGGTAGGGTTTGTTAATGATATTTTTCTTAAAACATACGATTCAGTAATGTGGAAATGCAAGCATTTCAAACCTGAAAGGACAAGTAAAACAAATATATGGGCTCTGAAATTCTCAATCACTGCTTGCATTTTAATGTTTCATGATCTGCAATATCACTTACGGAATTTTTCAAAGTTATGTGTAATGAAGGTGACCTTTTCACTTCTCAGGAAAAACCCTAAATAATTAATTATCTGTCTGGTACTAACGTCAATGAACATAGTCATCATTTCTGAGCTTTCTGACAGCAGTGGGGAAAAAGCAACACATTTAGGGCTCATAAACTTCGTTTGCTGAAACTGGCCTTCTTTGGATTTACAGTGCTCTCTTGTGGCCTGATCAGGCATCTACAATACAATAATATTCTGCTACCCTAAGAATATCTTTAGTCTTTTTGGCCACTACGGTCATTTTCAAATTGCCACAAAATGCTGCAGATGTCAAAATCTGCCAAAACAGATGGTTTGAGAGATGTGTGTTCTCTTTTTGTTTTTTTTTAATTAGACAAGTTACCTAAGTCATCCATTTATCAAAACACTTTCCAAATACTTAACTGCTTGCAAACTGTGTGAAAAAAAATGTTTGCTCCTGTCATTGAAAGAGTAATTTAATATCACCTTTTTTTTTTAATCACTGTTAATTTCTAGCATGGATTTTACGTCTATCATTCATAGGTTTTCAGATCTATCACCAAGTCTCCTTGGGAACTGTGGGTTCAATGTTAAAAAACAAAGGCATCAAGAACTGAGGAAAATGCTTCATCCTCCCAGTGTGTGTGCTCAGCCCAAATCCACCTCGTTGCCCCACCATTTCGAATGGGCACCGAGCAAGGTTTATAGACCCGCATGTCCTCGTGCTGTAAGGTGGGATATGGGAGTGCACACAAGGCAGCCATGTCAGGGCTGTAGGCAGGCCTGTACCACAGAGCCACACTCTAGTGACACTCATGTCCTCATGATGGGCACAGCAGGGTTGGGGTCCATCCTGCAGCAGAGCCTGCCCTCATCCCCTCCACAGCCCCATCCAGCCCTTCCCACCGTTGCCCTCTCTCCCAAGTCTCCCAAGTGGGAGCTACCCAATTAACTGTCTAGTTGATCTCAGATACCGAGAAGGGTGGGCAAAAAAACTGCCAATAAGCTCAAGAATATACTAGCATCAAATGAATTGGTGGGAAATACCTTCTCTATTCCTCTGCATTGGGGCAGTAGGTTCAGGAGGAAAAGGCCTAAGTCTGCAGGAGAGCGGTATCTCACCAGAAGTCTTCACTTCCATCTAATTAAACATACACCATAAAATCTCCCACATTTACATAATAATAGCAAGAATGCCTCAAGTTCTCACAATCTTCCAAATTCATTGATTCACAGGCATTCATGGGAGGAAACAAAATAATGTTGGTGATTTTCAAATATTCTTTTGATCAATAAGAACATTCAACTGCAAAGGCATAATTTAAGAAGAATCTCTCAGTTAGGCTAGAACATTTTTGTATTTACCAGATCTAACCTCATCCATAAGAAGTTAGAAAAAATATAAGCAAGGAAGGAAGGAATGAAGGAAACCCAGAATCAAGAAACAGGAAAAATTGAAAAGAAAACCTAGTTATTATTAATTAGTATCTCTCACTGATTTGGGCATTTTGCTTTACAAAAAATATGCAATTTTATTTCATTGATTTTACTAGTGTTGTATAAAATAGCTGCTCAAAGGAAACATAAGATGTAATATATCAAGTGTAATATTTAAGCCTGCTTCATGTAGAGTTTTCAAAGAGAACATTTCAGGGAAATTAGGATTGCCCTTCAAATATTTCAGAGTTCATAAATAACCTTGATATTCTTCCTCTGTCTTACTGCATAGGTAATTTTAGCACCACTGTTGGACATTTGGTGAATAATTGCCTTGGAAAATAAAGAAATAGAAAACTAACCTGTAAGAAGATTTTCATTTTTGCAGACACTAGTCAAGTTACTAAATATAAACCGGAGGATGAGACTTAAAATTCTTCTTTGAGATTATTATCTCTTTGGAGTACCAAACTTCTGCTTTTAAAGAGCAGATATACTTATTTCAAAGACACTGCAACCTTCTATCAGCTTGCATAAGTAAAAAAGATGCTACAGAGTGTTAAGTGAAGAACATAAAAATATTTTCTTTAATGATTTACTGGTTAGAATTTTATAGCATCATTAAAAATATTTCCTGTTATGTTACATGCTAAATATGCTCACATGTACCAGTTCACTTTAGACATCTTTGAATGCGCTGAAATTTGAAGACCTAATCCTTAGCTCTGTATATGGTACTATGCACATAAATACCAGCAAGTGGATGGATGAAGCAGTTTAATTTTTTTTTTTCTCTTAATCCCCTTAAACTATTCTTCATGCTTCTGGCAAGACATAATTCCTTTTTATCCCAAAGAAACAAGGCTTATGCAATCATCTTTTATGCATACATAGCATATGTGAGTTTCTACATGTCCTGTAATTTTTGCTTATAGTGTCCACTATTAAATTTGACAGATAGACAAGTTCTAATGTGCGGAGTTTCTAAAATTTAAAGAAAAAAAAGGCAGCCAGTTGGAGGAGGGTGGCTTTCTTAGTACCTTCGCTGAGAGAAAGTAGTCTGATCTCAGCTCTCAAAAAACATCCAGAAATCCATTGCCAAGAGGGATGTTATGAAATTTCCAGCTAGGGAAATGCTGTAGTCGAAACTCACTGCTTATTTGACACCAGCAAATGAAGCAGAGGAAGCAAGTCTGAAAACCAGCCTTCACCACTTCTGCTTTCCATGGTGCTGCTTGTTTTTACATGAAGACATTACAGTGGTAAACTACTGATGACATTGAAATGCCTCTGTTAGCTTGCAGTTTCCTTTATTTTGATTTTGTTTAAATTGTAAATACATCTTAAATTATACATAAAATTAAAATGATGTATGTGTTATCCTACCATCTCCAAACAGAAAAACTGTTGAAAAACAAACAAACAAAAAGTACGTGGTCATTTGATATATACTAGTAGCATTCCAGTGTCACTATGCGTTTAGGCTTCATACGTAAACTTCAGGATGAAAGATGCTTTTCAAGTGTCAAATTATCTTCATTTTATTTTGGCATATAACTGCCATTACATATCTTTAATTTGCATGAATATGTGTTTGGCTTTGCCATATCTGTGACCATTCATACACTACTTTTTTGGAACAGAGCAGTGAATTATTTGAGAGTAAGGCTGATTTTTAAGAGAACCCTTACAAAAAACTGATTTTACTGTATAAGCATATTGAAATGTCAGTATTACATTAGTCGAGCCACAGAAAAGACTATACTGCTAACATTTAAACTCAAGATTTTGATAGTGTTGTGTTGCATAGCATTTTGGTGTGGGTCAGCAGCTGCTCCTGTCACATGCTGAAACAACTGTGAGGTTTAATGCAGTGAATCATCTTCTTGCCAGTAGCCTTGCAGAGGGCCTGTTTACGTTTCTTTTTGATCTAGTTGGCTTAAAAAAGGCAACCACATTTTTACAGACTTTGCAATTCCTCTTGGTTTTACTCTTTGGTTTTCTTCTGGTTCATTGTTAAAACCAAAATTGGGACAGCTTTCAAAGAGCACTTTATGAAAAGGCAGGAACATCTTAACACTGGTATCAATATGAAATAGCTGTAAGAGGCTCTTTAGCATTTCAAACAAGAAAATTTCAGAAATATGCAGTTCTGATCTCTGGGCTAGAAGACCAATAAAATCTAGGTTTTTTGGAAAGGCAAGGCAGCCAGAAGGAAATACATTAAATTGGAATGTGAAAAATCCTGAAGAAACAAAGCCCAAGGGTCAACACAGCCTTCTGAGTTGAGTACACTGCTATGCTGACAGAGTAGTGTATGGCTCTGGTGCCACTACACACAACCTGAAGACCGGTCCTTCCCTTAATTGAAAAAGCTGTGTAAAATATTACAAAATTCATAGAATACTCTTACGAACATGGAAGGAAAGTCTTAGGCTCCACGTATGTGACCACCATATGTACCTTAACCAAGTCTAACTTGCCCTTTGATAACACCCCTTTTAGAGCCCCTGGCAGCAAGCATGAGTGGGAACAGACAGCAAGTGCCACTTAACTTGCCACCATTACCAATGAAATTGGAATCTCAAAAATAAATTGCATCTATGCTCAAAGGCACAGATTGGCAAGGCCCCTTCCTGTAATACCTACATCCTTCTCTCATATGAAATAAGACAAATTTTTGAAAGAGTACAAAAAGTAGTTAAGCGAAATATTGAGCTTTAAATTACTGGTTTGGGCAAGTTTCGAGAAGTTATAGTTATACTATACTATACCATACTATAGTTATAGTATACCTGCATACATTATACAACTTTTTTTTCCTTCAGAATTTTGGATAACGTTGCAGTGATAATATAAACTGATGCACACTTCTATTTTATATCTGGGGTTTTTTTATATTAGCAGAAGATACACCTGTTTTGTCTCAAAGCAGAAAGTCATATAGGCAGACAGTGAGCAAATGTAAGTTTTAGTCATCTCTCTACATTGTAAACTATGGCAAAACTTTATAAGGGAATTTGACAGATTATGGATTTTAATCATATAAACGTTGTTGAGTAGCTTAGAAAGCTTTATTTCTTCATAATTCTTTTACTAGTTTTATAGCAGAACATTTGTCTTCAGTTTTATATATAAATATGTGACTGGTCTATGTGATTGATTTGTCTCTCTTTTTTGAATGCAGCTTAAAAAATCAAGAATTGATCTCACTGTCTCTTGAAAAGCAAAAGTCTAAGGAATTCAAGGTGGCTGATGTTACAGACAGATATGTAAATACTACATTCTCTCTTAAAAATTGCACATTTGTTTTGGATCTCTGATGCTTTGCTCTAGTATGAGCAAGTCTAGGCTTCCAAACAGAAAATTACTTTTCTATAGTGAATACATGGAAAGTATGGCAATGTGAATGAAAAAGCAAAGCGCATCAGTTCTGTATATCGATGGTAATGGATGAAATATTTTATGAGTCATAAGTCTCTTTGGACATATAAAACCATACTAAAGATTAAGTGATTTTCCAAAGTTTAGGCAGAAGTTGCTGGATATCAGAATCACAAGATAGTCATACGCTGGCAGATACAGTCATATCTCACTTTCATAACACTAAATGCAATATTCCAACCCTTTAACAGAAAAAAAGATCAGTTACAACAGCATACTCTTTGTTTCGTGGTATTTTTGCTAATGAGACTCCATTTTCAGCAAAAAGTATTTTCCTTCCTTTTTTTAATTCTTAGTCATACAAGATAGACACATGTGGGTCTTTGTTGGAATTTTTCAGGAGTAATTTTGATGATTCTCAGAGCTTAGACTGAAGAAGTCACAAAAGAACTGCCACTCCTAGGCAGAGTTTGGCTACATTTTACGAGATTTGTCCAGCACACCACTCTGCTACAGCAGCTTAGATCTAGTCTCTTTCCCTTCTTTTATTACACTTTTAGGTCTGATAAAGGCTGGATTTCCCAAGTGTGATGAGTTGTCACAGTCACACAGACATTACACGATTTGGAATTCATCCATGCCTGAGTACCCTGGGACTGCAAAGTTCATTTCACATAACTTAAAAGCTGAGAGGCACAATTAATATGAAGTCAAATGATTAACAATGTGATATGCTATACATTTTTTTTCTTTTAAAATTTCACGTATAATGGCTGCTAAGAAAGGTCGTATAGCCAAAATCATATACAAACATAAATTTATCATATCTTAACTGTACTCATGGAAGAGAAATTTACAGGTCTGTTTAGGTTGTTTACATCTCTCTCTCTATCTCTTTCTGAAGACACAAATTGGAAGGTCACCTTTCCAAACATAGTTATTTTATTGCAACGTCCATTTCATATTTTCCTCCAGTAGTGTACATGTATTGGTTTTTTTACATTACAATTGAAATTATTCATTTCAGTGCCATGAGACAACAGCCTTTTTATGTTTCTTTGCCCACTCCTTCCCTTTCATTTACACCTTGTCATTGCTCCCTTTCACAGCCTTCTACATTGCTGCATTTTCAGTCATTGTCTTATTATTCCAGCCTGTCTCCTTTATCTTTCTGTCTATATTTTTCATTTGACATTGTGTCCCTTATCTTGTTAAGTTCTATTTTCCTTTAATTTCTTTTGCATTCCCTCCAATGTGATTTTGCCCACCTCATTCATTTGTATTGTTATGTTCTGTTTCACCCAATCTTTTACAGAGTCTATTTTCAGTTCCTTTCAGATTCTCATTTTTTCAGTTTCATTCTCAAAGCATTTTTTGTGAGGAGGGAGAAGGGGATACCTTTATATGTGAAGATATTTTAGCCATTTTAAAAAGCATTTTTTTGCCATTTAGCTAATCTTTACCTTGGATTTTAAGACAAAATATCAAGACTTTCATGTAAATTTCAAATCTAATTAAAATCTACAGTGTAACTTAGAAATTGCTGGATTCAGTAGTAGTTTTAGTAGTAGACTTCAACAAGTAAACATTGTACAAAAGGGTGAAAACATGTCAGTAGTTTTTAACAGAAGAGTAGGATAGTATATGTATATATATGCAAATAGAGCTTACTGCATAGCTGTTCTTTTGACAATATGATATAGCCATTTCCCCTCACAAACTGCGTGTTAGCTTCCTTAAGAAAAGACCACCTTTTGAGAAGGAAGTTAAGCACAGGGATTTCTACTGACTTAGGGAAGCTACATGTTTCTGCTCGAATTCTATTTGTTTTTTCTTGGTCTCCATTTTGTCTCTGCACATCAATGCAAAGCTGTAGGTGTTATGTCCTATCGCCATGAAATCTTTTCCTCTTAATGATTAATGTTGACATTGCAAGATTAAAGGAAGGATTTTTGAGGAATGATAAGCAATGTATGATACCATACATACTCTTTATACCAATTTAGGTGAATGCCTTCTTCATAACACTTTGAGACATAGTAATAGATGAGAAATGAGAACTCACATAACACAAATATTTCTAAGGCAGACTTGAAAGGTAACTGAACCAAAGATGATTTAATAAAAAATGATAGAGTGAATTATCTAACTGTAAAGGAAGCAAAAGAAGATTCTTCTCCTTTCTCATCTCCCTCCACCCCCTCCACACACACTCCTCTCAGCTTTAGCCTGGCTGTCTTGCCAATATTCCTCCCAATGCGTCAGTGTCACAGGTTATGAGTGATAGAAGTAGTGTACTTTGGCAGGGCCAGATGTGGCTGGAGGTACTTTCTTCCTCTTCTTCAGTGAAGGATTGACTTTCAGGTGGAAATCCAACGTGAGGATAGTGACCACCCAAACATGTATCTATACATGAACACCTCTAAGAGGCAGTTCACCACAATATATTTGTATTTGTGGCTTACACCCTCTCGGTGTAAGCAGTTAACCACCAGTGGGAGTTGTCCTGATAGCTGCATCCAGCTTATGCTGGACCTTGGGGATGGATGACAACAGAGGAGCCAAGGGCTGCCTGAAGCAATGATCTAAACATCTTGCTGATATGCAAATATGACCATAAGTCAATCATCTTACTCCTTAAATAGTGGACAGCCCAGGGCCCGTTGGGCTCTCCTGCACGGCAGCGGGCTGCACACCAGGACCTCCCCTTGAGCAGGGACGCCTCTCAAGGTTACTCCTCGAGGCTGAGAGATTCCTTGCCACACCAGATCCTCGGTAAGTGACTAATAACATGCCAAACTTTGAAATCTTAGCTAAGTGATATAAAGGATTTATTGTGCATATATAATCCTTTAGACATAAACCGTTGACCAAGTCTGGGACTAGGACTGGATCTAGCCGCACCTAGACTCCTCTCTGAGAAGGAGTTTAGAAAGCAAGGGGATCCTTTCTGAACCTCATGACTCAATGGCAGGGTCTCCCTGACAGTTTCGTCTGACCCTGTCCTCTATGCAATGAATAATCTAGTGTACCTTGCCATCGAATCTTGTTACACCACTGTTGCATTAACTTTGTTAACTCCCTCTTCTATATCAATAAAGTATGGTTTTGCTTCTCTCTTATGAGTCAAGTGCCCTCTCACTCCATCCACGACAGTATTTTAGCACCGGAGGGGGTGGTTTCTGGCTTTTGCTGTGTTTGATTATACTTGGTGATCAGTTCTGTAGACCTTCAGTTTAACTTTTGAGAAGCTCTGCAAAGCAACTGTAAGTTATTTTCTGAGATGGATGTGATTTGGTTCAGTGTTGTCTAGCAGACCACATTTTCACATCTTGACTACAACATGGGGTTTATTGAGCAAGTCTGTATAGCCTTTTCTTCTGTACTCATGTTGTGCTTCCAGAAGAGGGAGATCTATGAAGTTTTGATTATAGTGACTTCTTTATTCCTGGCTTTCTGTGCTTCGATGACATTACATAGAGAAACTATAATTTTATGACAAGGAGATCAGTTTTAAAGATGTAGCTTGATTCCACTAAAAGAGTTTTAACTAAGTCTATTTCAGTCCATGCTAAAATTGCCAATACCTGATTCTTTAGCAAAGTACTGATTCTAGCCCCAGTATTTGCATTTAGAGAGGGTTTAGGAACCATAAATTTGCATCTGACCCTGTGAGTCCTGATTATATGACTCACCCAAGTTACTTCATTTCTGGAAACAATACAATCTTTCATTGAAAGGAGGATGACAGGCTGTTTTCTGTCTTTCACTGCCATGATTCTGTCTTTGTAGACTTATTAATAATCCTAAAACTAATTCTCATCTATATGCAGCTAACGAACGCACCTAAATCAAAGTCATGCTTCAGAGCAGGACTGCTGATGAGCTCTGAGGGAAGTGACATCCAGACAAGAATGTTGAACATGACTTCTTACATATTCCCTGTGGTGGCCTGAGACAAGAATCTCTGTACATGACTAATTAATTTTCAAAAACAGCATTGACCAAACAGTCAGATTCTTCTTTCCTTTTAAACATAATATTTTAAGTGATCAAAGGGTGTCTATCACTGTGTCAGACAGAACAGGGCACTGGCTGAAGTAAACTGATAAAGGAAATGCACTTGCTGCTCAAGGCATGGAGAAAGACCAATACCTAAGCTTCAGATTACAAAAGGCAATAATTTGTCACATGTCACTCACCAGGAAAGTCCCTTTGATAAGACAATGATAATAGATTATCCCATTCATTACACTTAGTGTTTTTCTACAGGCTTACTTTGGGTTTCAAAAAACAGAAGCACCAAAACAGCCCTCATACATTACGAGAAGGTGAATTTAAATAAGTAAAGGCCTTAAGTAACTAAATAAATCCTAGTTGTTTCTCTCTAACAAGGCACTTGGCTGAAAGTAAATGTGTTTTCTCTTGGTCTCTGACTGTCATGTCAACCTTTACATGGAGAAGCAGCAGCTGTGGTGATTCTTCAGCTCTTACTGACCAGTGCCAACCCCTTCCATATCACACCCTGAGATCAGGATTTTTTGTGGAGCATGGAATATATCAGCAGAAATGAAACACCATCAGTCTCATTACAAGCTGGGGAGGAAGAGCATGCAATGCCAGAATAAGGAAAATATTTGTCAGACATAGCAGGAACACAGCAAGAAAAGTTTGTGTTATTACGATTTTATTACTCCAGCCCAGGGTCCCAGTCCTTAGTATAGGGGTTGGCTATGTAATAGAAAAACTAGAAAGATGCAATGGTGTAGGCCATGGAGCCACTCAGCCAGTCCCTGAGGAATTCATGTGTTAACGTAATACAGTTAAAACTTTCCTTTCCTGCTTAAAATGCCTTTTAAGGTGATCTGATGAACTGGGACAGCTCTTTCCTCTGATGAGTGTCCTAGTTTGCCTCCAATCCAGTAGGCTCCAGGTACAGACTATAACTGAAAGCCTTACAAACTGTCCCCGCAGCTGTTTTCTCAGGAGGAGAGGACAAATCCTGTTCTTTCCTTCTGCTCCCCACAAATGAGTATCTGACAAGAAAATTCTGCAAGGAGAACAACAGAAGCCACTTTCCTCAGCTGCTTGTTCCTTACCCCCTCCGCACATACCCCCCTAAATGGGTTTTTGTAGAGGGAAGGTGTGATCAAGGCAGCAAGAGGTAATAAGACACCAAGCGACAGTATTTTTTAGCTGAATCATGCCCTTAAACATTCAGCCTACACATTAATCATTGAGTGACATCGAGGATTCACTTCGAAATTGGATCTGACTAGTGCACTTAATTTACCTACTGCACCAAACAGCTGTTCAGCTTCTGTTGAATTTGAAAGCAAATGTAATTAGTGTGTGTTCACTGCTGCTTCCTCATTACATTGCCAGCCCATACCATTGGAACAGTTAATTACTGCAGAGACAATGGCTTGACTTACCTGATATAGTACATGATTATTCATCATTGATTCATTTTTTCTTCTTCACTGGTAATTTTGTTAACATCCCTGACAGTACTTAACAGTGAATCCCCTTGATCTTTTGCATTATTACGTCTTCTCAAATGTTACTCAAATTCTCCAGGTAGCTTACTTTAGATTTTAATGAGACGTGAGGTATAACATCAGTTGACACTGCATGTAACTGGAGAAATAACTTGATTATGTGGTTCACAGCAAAATGTGCTCTTCAGTCACTGCCCATCTCAGCCGTCTTTGTACTTGGGGACTTTCCCCTTGCTCACAGACCAAAGGCCTGCTGATGGAAACACCTTCTGTCAGCGACGGCTTAAAACTAATGCTGAGAAAAGGAAAGATTAGTCCATAATTAGTCTTGGTCTCAGTAGACCTGCTCCACTCCTACACAGGGTTTTTTGATGGCTTTGAGTGTGTTTCTTTAGTTCCCCTGTGCCTCAGTACTCCATACCAAAATGCAGGTAGCTGACTTCCCAGCCCTGCCTACCAGATGTCACGGGCTCCTCTCAGATACAGCCTCTTTCCTCAAAAGGAAGCTCTGTCTGGATGAAATGTGAGGACTCTACATTTATCGGTGACCTCCAGGCTGGTGAAGGACAAATTGCACAATACATCTGCCAGTCCTGGACATTTCTGCAGTGCACGTGCAGATCAGCTGGGCTGTGCTGGCACGGTAATGCAGCATACTTCTCAGAAATGCCAGATTTAGTCATTTACTGCACATGTTCAACATTATTGCCAGGCATATGCAAAATAGCCCTAAGCTGTCCTGCTGCATCCTTCTCCCATCACATTGCAGATATATCTGTCTACTCTGGCAAAGGAAGGTCACCTAAGTTGTTAAGACAGGTTTTAGTAATTTGCACAGTGCTGCACATTCATTTGTCATCTTTTTCATATGTGAAAACTTGTAACCGTTCCTGGAAGAAAAAAATGTAAAGAACCAAGGAAATGCATAAAAAAATTGTATGACAGTTTAGGATAGAGAAGCTATGGAAAATGCTTAGCAAAAACGCTTGAGTAAAAAGGAATTTTTGAAGAAGTGTGATGTTCAGGGCAAATCTGAAGGAATTGAAACACTGCTCCTAAAGCAATTCAGGAGGCAAATAGTCCTGTCGGCTACCACAGCACTATGCTGGCACTTAGAGGTCAGTAAAGCAGAATTGAAAGGACTTCTCTGCCATCGGAAAGAGACTCCATAATTTTCAAAGGCTTTGCATGATCTGAGAGATCAATACCTGACATTTATTTGGTTTGACATTCTTTCTTTCTTCTCACGGGTATGCTTCTCTCTTTTTATCTGACTCTCCTACATGAAACTTTCTTATTATTATACATTTCACAAAGAGTCCTCAACAAAAAGGCTGCATGAGCAACTAAGCAGTCCACAAACAATAAACTGTAAAGCAATATCAGATCTATACATCAAACCCATGTGGTAGCTGGGAGCTGCATAGAACAGCAAATATTTGCTTTACATGCTATAGCACTTAGTCTGATTTTCAGTAGGCTTTAAAGCTGTTTCAGTATTAGCTCATGTTATTAGGTTTTTTTAAAACTGCCTTAGACCTCAAGGTTATTTTTGGCTACCTCTTTCATTCCATAAGGAAAAAGTGATCAAGTGAGAAAAATCACAACATGGAACGTAGGTAATTTGGCAGTCACTGCTGACGGGGGCACAGATCAAGTTAAACTTAAGGCAAAGTTACCTTTCCCCTCCTCAAGGAGCAGCTTCTGCAGCCTGCTCAAGTCACTGGAAAAGCTTGAACTTCATGTCAAAGCAATCTACTCTGTGTGGGGATAAATATACTGGGGATTAGGCAGTTTCAAAATAGGTAATTGTCTGAAATGAGCAATTTCTAGCAGCTAGTACAACCAGTGTTATCACCCACATAAATATTGACTCATTTATTAAGAGTGATTAATGAGGAAACAAAACGGCAACAAAGGAAAAAAAAGTGAAAAGCAATCTTCTTAAAGGCCCTGAGGGCCTCTCTTTTCTATATTCTGTGTTAGTCAATGCTCTAAACTGGATTTTGCAATGCACATTTTCTCTGCTGATCTTTAAAATTTCAGCAAAGCATTTCATAGTTATTTCAACTCATGAATTATGCAATAACACATGACAGGAGCAATTCATTCATATCTCCGCTTCACCAGGAGGCAGAGAAACCAAAAGCCTCAGCTCCAGCTTGAGATTTTTTTTGTCCAGCACACAATCTCTCAAAATCGTACCTCAGAGATTTACTCTGCGAAATGATGAGGGCACGTGCACAGAAGGTACAGGAGCAGAATGGCTGAACTGAGGAGGAAGGACAAGTGCACAGCAACGTGGCACCTCCCTTTGCTTCTGGGGTGGGAAATGACGCAGCCTTGAAGGAATTTCAGGGCGCACATTCCAGCTGCATCTGCCTCCTCCTCCTCCCTCCATTCCCTTGTCATCGGCCTCTTCGGGCTCTGAATTTTCTTCCAGGCTTCAATCCACTCCAAGGCACTACTCATCTCCTCATTAATATTGCCTGTGCTTTAAAGCAGTAGTTCTGAGACCTTCTTAGAAGATAGGGAAATGCCATAAACCCCATTTTAGAAATGAGAAACAGCAGCTGGAACAAATGGTAGTAATCTGCTGCAGAACTGGGACTTGTTTCTCAGGGTGAAGAAACGTGAAACAGGTTTCTCAGGATGAAGTGAATCAAGCCTTAACCATAAAGTTACCTTTCATCTTGAAAGCCTTCTGTTTGGACTCCTCCTCTATCTTGAGTGGAAAGGATGTAAGGTAATCTTTAGAGTTTTAAGGATGTGACTCTTCCGAGGTTCAAACATCTCTCCACTTGCAATATAGGTTATCAGGTATATCGTGATATTTTGTGTCCCCACAAAATTTTTGTTTCCTTTACTGAAATAGGACCAGCCACAGAATGCTTGTTAGTTGTGATTTTGCAACAGGCCACCTTCTCTTGCAAGTCTTTATTACTTCCACTTCAAAAGATGTCAGCTAGTCATACTGGTTGCTCATTCTTCCTCCTGGTGATGCTTATAATATGGGACTCAGCATTTTCATCTTATCACCTGCCTCTATCACGTCTGCCATGAGGAACACGGAGATATTTGGGACCAACGGTAGTTGTTTCCCAGATGTCATGAATATCTACATCTTCTTGAAGTCATTTACTAAGTACCTAGAGCTTTTTCAATAGCTGTGTGGATAAAAGGATAGGAGAATAGCAATGGATAAGAGGCTAGGACCAAACTGATACAAAATAAACTGAGATAGATGCTTCATAATGAGTAAATTAAGCTGACACAAAGTTTTAAAGAGCAGGGATAGCAGTGGAAAAATCTACGACCTGAATTTTAGACATTCACTGACTAATTTAGAAGTTTTGAAACTACACATAAAATTACAGCATAATTTAAGTAAAATACATCCATTTTTTATTCTTGTTTTCCCCTGGACAGATACATGTCAGGTTATAATACACAGTACAATGCATATAACTTGTTAGGAGGAAAGGAACTGTTATAAAGAAGGGTATAGATGAGGCACTAGAGAGAAGATTTGTCCTGTTTTAATATAAGCATTCAACATCTTGGCAAATATTTCCTGCAATGAAGAATCAGCCTGATATGAGCTATGCCTGGATTAGCAAATGAGACGGAGCCAAGGCACAGGATTACAAATGTCTACACTGCTTCATTTTTAGTGTTTTCCTAGCATGGCTTTGGACTGCAAGCATTAGCATCCTCCCAGCTAAGGCCTGGGCATCGTTCAGCATTTTACAAGACTGTTTCTAATAGGCAGTTTAGCTGTAGTCACGCTGTTTTAGGGAAAAAAGATCAGTTTACACATGAAGACATGAGTCAGCTGTGATGCTGAGCCTCAAGGCAGTCTCTAACCTCTTCCATGTAGTAACATATATATCTATATCTGTACATATACAATTTATCTGTGGTGATGCAGTCTTCTCAGTGTTATTGACCAGCAAATTACCGAAAAACTCTGGTGGCGGTGGTCAGTCCAGGAAAGGTTTCTCTCTCTGCCTCTTATAACAGTGAAGCTAAAAGATGTGATTCACTAAGAACTAAAGCACAAGCAAGAACTAGAGGAAAAAACAGTACAGCATGAAGCCAGGCTTCTTGATACACGCTACCCACAAGCACAGACACACAGGGAGCCAAAACACAATCTGAGCAGAGGTGAGGGAATAAGGGTAAATCCTCAGCAGCCTCTGTGGGGAGGGCTGGTGAAATGCTGGTGAGACCACGCTACAAGGTCGCAGCTCTGTGGCAGAACCAGGCAGTATTAAACAGAACAAGACTGTAGAGAAATACTGCTTTCATATTGCCAAAAAGGAAGCAGAATGAGATACTTGTACCACAAAATTGAGATTGCTGGCATCTTCATGTAGCATTGGAGGCATAAAAATTACCTCCCTAGAGGCAGTCATTCATGTGGCACTTCATCCCACCTTGCAGAGACGATTACTGAAGGAAACACTAATCCTGTATAGGTGTCTCTAAACAGGAACAACAGGAAAAGTACATGAGCAATGACAGCCACTATTGCAGAGGAAACATTCAGGACCATGGAAAAGAAAGTTAGAGAGACAGATCAGCAAAAATTCAGCTGATTCAAAAATCAACCATACTACTATAGCTATAATTGGAGTTTGGGATCAATGACAGATCCAGTTCTAGCCAATGTGCAGAGACAGCTGCAGCTCACTCCCATCGGTAGCGAGAGGCAGCGCAACATGAGGATGAAGAAGTGTGGCCAAGTGCTGGCAATATGCAGTAAAATAGTTTTGAAGCCAGCAGGCAGACATGGGCTGTTAACACAGAAATTAAAAAAAAAAAACCACAGCCAAATCTACTATCACTTGAAATATACAGTAGTTGATCAAAGGTGGCACCGTTGCCAGAGAACATTACTAAAGCAACCCACCAGTTTGGTTGAAATACGATGTCTGACTGTTCCCACCATGAAAGGAAAAGATAATAGTCACTCTGTGCCCTCTCTAGCAGCCTAACAGAGACATACGGTAAGGAGATCGACTCCTCCAGCACATGCTGTAGTCAGCTGAAGGGTCTCAGAGGAGCAAGTGAGAAACCTGAAGTGCAGACATCCCTCAGGCCTGGTGGAGCTGCTGAGGAAGGAACTGGGGAGAGCAGAAAGTCCAGACACCCTCACACTCATGGAAACCAGAGTTGGCAGCTGTGCCTTTTCATTTTTGCAGCCTTTAGCATTTTTACCGTGGTGAAAAGCCCTCAAGAATGTCTTGGATGTTTGGGAAACCTCCCGTCAGGGAACAGAGCCCTGCAAAGGAGTCACTCTGCGGTAATCCTGAAGATATACTGCTTGATTTGTCTGGGACTAAAAAGGTCTCTGTTTGCAGTATCGAAAATAGGTTCTGGCATGCTGAATCACCCAGCCCCTGACAATCTGTGCTACGCCTTTTGCCAGGTATCACGGAAGAAAAAAATGTCTCCAGACATCAACCTGCCCTCAAAGCTATTCCAGCGATAACAGATAAAGACAGAACAGGACTTTCAGACATCAGGCCTGCAGCTGGCAACGGTTATTGTCTAAGGCGATAGGAGAAGATAGCGTAGGATGTCTTCATCAAGCCTAACAGAGCCAGAAGCAGAGTACTAGTCTGAATGCAAAGGAGCTGGAGCTCAGAAGGAGAGAGATCTTCACTATCAGAAATCTCTGGGGTCCTGGGAACTTCCAAACAGGCCTCGAGAAATGGAAAGGCCAAGTTCTTGAAATCAGTGCAAGAAATTACAAGAATAGCCAAGTACAGAGTTTGCCTGGGATCCAGTGTGCAAGTAATACATAATGTTAAATGAAGGAATGAAGAACAGGCAATACAACTGGTGAACCAGCCTTGTAGCACTACTGTCTTTTTGAGCAGCAAGGGGTTACAGAAGGTCCTAAGGCCTCAGGATGAAACAGAAGAGTAACACGGAAGCAAACCCAGCACGTCTCACCTTCTGTTACCACAGCAAAATGATAACTTTATACTGAAATAGAGATACTAACTCTATGGAGTGACATCATCTGTTCGTTTTGGAGCACAAAGATAAGTGTCCCAGCTGTTAGCAGTGCAGCTACAGTGCATGCCACTGAGATGCCAAGAGTTGGATAGATGTAGAAAAGAACTCATGAGTTTGAATCCTTTGAACAAATAAATATGCAACTGATAAATAAACAAAGACACTCACTGGCCAACTAATCTAAGATAACTGCCCAAGAAAGTTACATTTTGTGGCAGATACGGCACGTATATTTCTGAGTACTGAGTACTGCGGTCAGCAGCAGAGGGGAAGGTCTCTGCTGTCCCCCAGCACGCTGCCCACACACTTATCGCTGCTCGATAGAGCCCCTGACCCAGCCGTGGCTGCCAGGCAGCAACGCCCCAGGACTGGCCATGGTGTGAACACTGAACGCCACAGCCTGCTGCCACTTCCTGCACCCAACGTACTTGAAGCGAGGGGAGCGAACAAGGTCTGCCTACTGGGCCACTGTCTGCACTTTTAAAGGAAGAAATCAGAAAAAGTGTAATGTAGCTGGTAACGTAGGTGTGTAGGAAAAGTGGCCAGGAAGAGAAGGTGTCATATAGATACATAAACCTAGTCCAAAGGTAGGAACTTGTTGATATCAACCAGTTCAATCTAATATCAGAGTGTATGATGATGGGGTTTACATGTACAGCTTCTGGCAGGGCAGACTCATACCTCAGGGACACTCAGTCAAAAATCAAGGTGGTAGGGAACCTGAAGGTACATTTGGCGAGGTAAGGCATGCTCGAGAGTGGACCATGGGCTTCTGCAGAATGGAAAAAACACTTCAACCATTGCATGAAGTGTTTGGTATGAGAATATCAGAAGCAAAACCTCAGCAAAACGTAGATGGCCAAATCCAAGTACTCTAGTCCACCAACTAGAGTAAAGGGACAAGCACATAAATTAAAAAAAGGTATCAAAATATTTTTTATTGTATTTAAAAACCTATGAAAAGTGAAAATCTATGAAGCTACAGCAGGCTGTGGATAAAGTTCACATCAGTATAAATGATAATTTAATAATACAAATTACACTCTGTATAATCCTTTATTGTAAATAAATACAATAACAATTGCTACATAGGCAATACTTGTGTAACATTTGGAGACAGGAACATAGGCTGTTGGAGAGAAGGGTACCACAAGGCTTAATTCAAAATACACTCAAGAACTAAGGTTTTGAAAATTTCGGTCGTAATCTCTTCATGCTTCGATTGCTAATTCGTAAAATAAGGATAATGACACTTTCTTTCCCACAAATACTTCTTAGGTAATTGAAGTATCAGTGTCTAAAATATAGTCACAGCTATATGTCAGAATATGTACAAACATAAGTATATACAGGTATGTAAGTACATTGTAAATATATATATGTACAATACATGACAGATAAGTGTACACCTCTGTCATATAAACACACCCACCCACCCAAAGACATGCAATCTCCAGAGCAGGAAATTTCGGATGATGCCTTCATGTCTCCCTTTGCTGTAGGCAACAAACAAAAATGTCAAAAAAAAAAAAAGTCATAGATCTCAGCCATATTACAAAACTCGGGAAGTGATTTAGCCATTTCTTGACCGTTTCCATCACCCTGCCGCTTCTCTTCCCCAAAGTTGCCCCCATCAGCGCAGCGGTGGCAGCTGCCTGCCCGTAGGCATCCTGGAGGTCTCAGGGGCATCCTGGAGGTGTCTGTCAGGGGCATCCTGGAGGTGTCTGTCTGTCAGGGCATCCTGGAAGTGTCTGTCTGTCAGGGCATCCTGGAGGTCTCAGGGGCATCCTGGAGGTGCCTGTCAGGGGCATCCTAGAGGTGTCTGTCAGGGGCATCCTGGAGGTCTCAGGGGCATCCTGGAGGTGCCTGTCAGGGGCATCCTAGAGGTGTCTGTCAGGGCATCCTGGAGGTGTCTGTCAGGGGCATCCTGGAGGTCTCAGGGGCATCCTGGAGGTGCCTGTCAGGGGCATCCTAGAGGTGTCTGTCAGGGCATCCTGGAGGTGTCTGTCAGGGGCATCCTGGAGGTCTCAGGGGCATCCTGGAGGTGCCTGTCAGGGGCATCCTGGAGGTGTCCGTCTGTCAGGAGCATCCTGTAGGTGTCAGCATGCCCAGTTCCCTGGCTGGCCACACGGTGGGGCGGCTGGCACAGGTCTTGCTCCGGAGAGCGGCAGCCTCCGGCTGTGGCTGTGCCCAGCAGATGGCTCCTTCCCCCCACCTAACGCTTGTGCAGGCCCTCGCTCCGCTCCCTGCCTCCCAAGGTCAGCATTTTCAAATCTTTTGTTCCTCTTCTGAACAACGCCAGTGGCATACTGGAAGAGCAGGAAAACGTAATGCGATGCAGAAAGCATTGCTTTCCAGAGTGTAATAGCTTTAGCTGGGGTGTAACACACTTCTGTTTAATGAATACTTGTCACAGTACTACACACATAAAGTTATATTTATTGGACTAGAATCACATTTCAGTTCTGCAGGAGTAAATCTGAAATAGCTCAGCTGTAGCCAATGGAGATACTACAGATGGGAACGATAGGGGAATTTGGCCCATTGTTAAAATATCTTCATGTAGAAACAATGTAGGAAAATTGAACTATGACCACGTTCCTTCATTATGGGCTAAATTGACTCTAAATTGAACCCTCTTAAGTCAGTGAAGTTACACAGGTGTGAAGGACTGAGGACACAGAAGCCAGCCTTATTTGAACTATTTGATCCAAAAGAAACCATTTTGTATCTTATTAATAAATGCAAGTTAATTTGCAATGAACATTATTTATATATATGTATCAAAATTAGAGGTGGGCTTAGACCCCAAAGAGACCCACTTCAAAGCTCCTTGACTTAGTGGAAAGTTCAGACTGAATCAGACTTTTGTGGTTCAATCATCATCTCTTTAATAGGCTTAAACTGGAATTACAAACCTGAATTAACCAAAACATGAATGAACACAGTTCTATAACATGTCCTAAAAGCATACCCATTTTATAATCTTTCTGAATCTCAGAAGTTTAGATCCTATTACAGAATTGTACTTGATAACTCTGACTTAAAGTTGCTGATTTTAGAAAAGCTGCATTTATTGGTGCAAAACCTTCAAAATGGGGAGATTTTTTAGTTGAATTGAAAAAACTTTCCAAGATGCACAGATTTATTCTGACTCATTGAACTTTAAGCCTACAAGACTGGAGCTTGACATGATTTCATAACGAACCTTCTTTAAATTTGCTGCCATTTCTGCTGATAGTTCGGGTCAGCATTTGGAAGGATGAGCAAAACTTGAAAGAAAAGATATCCTAAAAATGTGTTTCAAAAAATTTCTTAAGGCATATATGTTGGGGCAATGGGAAGGAATACCATTCCCTAATTGTTTCCCTCTACTCTGTTAATTTTGGGCTTATTCCTCTCTGATAGCCAACCTAATCACTCCTCACCTGCTAGCTCTACTAAACCTTTCCTGCTTCCGAAAGTTACACCACTTCTTTCCTTTCCCAGGATATACCAGCTGGCACTAAGGGGGAAGTACGAAAGCACAGGGTAACACTGAGGCTGAGTTGATATGTTCTACATTCAACTGGCTATTGAAAACTGATCAATTTTTTTTTCTCATATTAACCATTTCACACTTTCCTTTGAAATGTAGGAGGCTTACGAATTGCAAGAGCTACACTGTAAGTGTGAGTTACTTGGGCTTTTACCCCTTCCAGGGTGAAGTTGTCACCTGCATCAATAAACCTCCAGAGCTATTTTTGGTATGCCCCGATGGGCTCAATGCCTCCTGGGGCTTCCTCTGAACCTTGCTGTGCTGCCTTTCGTGGGTTCCATGGCAGGTCCAGGCAAAATGTGCTTAACAGTGCTGCCTGAGAAATATTCCCAGTGCTCTGGGAACAGTGATCCAGCATAACTCATTTAATATTCTGAAACTGTTTTTCTTGATTCTGCTGCAGTTTATCCAGATATTTAACATTTTCTGATCCACGATCTTGCTAGTAATTGGTGCTTGGTAAGGACATAAATGCTGTCACAAGAATAACTAAGCTGGTGATGGCTTAGCTTGGGTCCTTCTTCCCTCTTTGATAACAAACATAGTTCTGGCACCCTTCCATTTCCAGAAAGCTGAGTAACAAAAGTTGCTGCCCTTCTCAGAAAGCCTGACAAGGAAAGTGATTTGGTGGAGCTGTCAGAAATGGGGAGACTAAAGTGAGGCTCACAGGTTGTTATTTAGGCAAACGAACAAGTGGCCTGATGTAAAAAAAAAAAAAAGCCATTTCTGCTGCATGGTTGAAACTTTGGTCCTAATCATTTAGTTGGTGCAAAGCACATGCCAAGGTTTCAGGCAACAGAATTGCTCGGATCATTTCCTACCCGCTTTGCAGAGCGGCAATTAGCAGCACAGTGGCATTAACAAGACAGCTTTACACGAGGTTTCAAAGCAAAAACATAAAGAATCCCTAAAAGACGAACTACTTGTAAAACGTGAGAGGGAAGCTCTAGGCCTGATTTTTCGGAGGTGGGTGCAAGGCTTTGCCCGCAGGCAGCGTGACCGTCGGAGCCACCCACCCCACCACCCTCCGCAATCCCCGCGCCTCCCTGGCTCCCCCAAGGAGGGGAAGCCTCCTGCCTTCTGCACTCGACCTTTGTCTTGCCTTTCTTGCACGGGGATGGATGCTGTACGTCTCCGAGTGCCCTCTCATCCACATTTGCCGTAAACACCCAGAACACCTGTTTACTCTGACTCACCCACTCCTCATGCAGACTCTCCCTTTTTTTGACAGCAGACCTCACTCAGGTAGTATGTGCTGCTAATATCCTTTCAGGACCTTGTAATAACATGCCTTCTATCCAATTCCTAACATCCTTCAATCAGCTCAGCCAGTGGGCTAACTGCTTACGCTCCTGTGATTTATATAAGTGTAATTAATTTAAACTGCATCACTCCCGTGTTATGCTGGTGAAAATGCCCCGAGAGGGAGTACCTCACTGGTGAATCAGACCCTTTACTTTTAACAAACATACAAAAGAACAGATCCCGAGCCAGTGAAAATCTGCATGGCTCCATTCATTTCAACACACAAACTTAAACCAGCTCGAGGTCTGAATCACAGCTCGTGTAACAGACTATTTAGATACAGACTAATGCCTCTCATCCTGAAATGCAATGCTTTCCCAGAGCTGGCAGGGGACGGGGACTTCTCAGATGGAACAGAGCTGAGAGGGGAGCGGGACCACAAATGCAACCTTTTAAAAACGCTTTGTGGATTTCTTCATTTCTGTGGAGCTGATGAAAGCAATGGCTTGTGTCTCTGCAAGCACCGCTCTCCCTTCTGGGAAGAGCTGCATCTGTTCCTCCACCCCAGCTGCAAAGCAGGTACCTGGGAAGTCACTTTCCTTGCCACTTTCCCTTTCTTGCCATAGCCTAGGTGTGTTCCCTGCAGCTTGGAAATCCATGTGACGCCTTTCACTGACAGACACCAGAGTTAGATGCTGAACAGCTGAGCATTTTTAATCAGTTCATGAAAATAGCTAACTTTCTCTGCACTTGTTTTGGCATCCCGAGATTAAGAAGTCACACAGCTTGACAAAGCACTTTACTCTTATGTGTCTTAACAGAACCAGAGGGAATTTTTTTTTATTTTTTTTTTCTTCACATCTATTCCAACACCTGCTGCAAAAAAGGGCTGGGGTGGTCTCTGTAAAACACCCCTCCATGCCGCCTCCTGACAGGACAGAGCCCTAGCAGCACGCCGGCACGGCATACCGGTATGTGCCCAGGCAGGTGTAGTTAATACACAAGGCCGGGGGGAAGGGGTGGGGAGGGCAGACCAAGAGTCAATCAGGGTGTAATTTGTGTTAGAAATTTACCAGCGTTCAGCTGTCCATATTTTCCAAATGCAAATATTTTAAAATTAAAAAACCTATCTGTGACTAAACATCTCCTCTAAATCAATCTAGATAACCAGAAAATTCTGTGGCATATTTAGGAAACTTTCATCCTAAATGAAATACATAAGACAGGTTATACCTTCATAGGAAGTCAAGAGGTCCTAAATATACTAATGGAGAAGGATGTTTAAGAGACATTTAAATTACCCAGTCTATAATTTGGGGGGGGGGGGGGGGGGGTGCTTATCTGTGCTTCTTTTAACTGCGTTGGACAATTAGGAAAATTTCCTTGGCACTGCTCTAAGAGAACAGGCAAAAGAGTGACATAACTACTCGCAAGGAAGGAAAGGTCGAGGTTTTGCATTCTGCAGATTTTTAAAGTAAAAAAGAAAGTATTCTTCATTTGAGCAGTCTGAAGCAGTATGCATATGATATAAAACCTATCACCCTGCTCTGAAATGTCATCTCTTCTGGGGCTTCTCCCTCTCCTTGAACTCACTTGCAGTATCTCGCTGGCCCTTCTGCCTGGAAGGGCGCAGGTTCGGGGGGCAGGCTGCTTGTCTCCAGCCTTTCCTAAACGCAGCTATTCAAAGGCAGCTAGTTCCCCAACGGAGGAGGCACACAGTCAGTTCAAAGGCTTCCATTAGCTCTGCTGGCTAACTTGTTATCTTGTAATGTCCCCCCTTCTGCCCTTAATGAACAGTTTGTTCCATTGTAATTCTTATATCAAACATCTGGAAACCAGACTCGTTTTAAAAAAGAAAAAAAAAAAAAAAAAAAAGATGTTTCAGTGCCTATGACTTATCCAGGCCTCTGTCAGAAAGAAAAAAGAATTCAGCTGAATCAGTAAACTGACCTTTTTTTTAAAGCGCTTTGACCAACACATTTTTTTAGACCGAAATTCTACAGAGCAACATCCACCCACTTTGCAGCAGGATAACGCGCTCTGACCACAGCTCGCTCCTCCGTTCACAGCTGTCTCCAGCGGGAGGAGCTGAAACCTGAACCAAACCCTCCGAGCAGGGATTGGATCCCTCCTGCCAGCAGCCAGAGAGCCCTCCCAGAAAAACAGCCTCTTTGGAAAAGTGCTTGAGAACATCCCGAAGTGATTGGAGGAGCGGAAAACCCTTCCCCCCTGCACCTGACTAGTGGGTATTTACAGCACTTTTCAAGGCGCCTCTGCACTGCCACTACACGACCCGAGTGGATGGACTGCGCGGGGCGGGCAACGCGATAGGCACCGATGCGCTGGCAGTGATAGCGTGTGCGTGTGTGCTGCACACCAGCCGGGGACCGCTACACCCACCCACGAGCAGAGCCTGGAAGAGGGAGAAACCCTGCATCCAAAATGCCACGCTCCTTCCTGGTCAAGAAGCATTTCAATTCATCCAAGAAGCCGAATTACAGCGAACTGGACACTCATACAGGTAACGACACGAAATCTAACGCCACCGCGTTGCTCCTGAGGTCCGGTCATTGCGTGGCAGTAACGAGGAGGGGTGGGATTGCTTTTCAGGCTCGAGGAAACGGGTTAGTTCATTGCTAGCTCTCTTTTTCTTTTCCTTACGAGGAAGGAGTTTTGAGAAATATGTCAGTGCTGCCCAGAATGAATCATAAAGTTTGCTCATCCACTTCACCTCAGTTACATAGAGAGGATTTGGAGTTTTCCTGTTCTGTATCTGCTGGTGGTGGAATTGAAACTTTTATACAAATCCTTCAGGAAGTTTCACTGCTTCATTGTGTCAGGCTGCACAGATTTAGAAACAGCATGCTGCCTTGAAGAGACTCTCCAGCTGTAATTTGTCTGTTCAAGGGCACTGTCTCTACCCATCAGAATATACGTGTGAAATAGTATTTCTTTAATCCTCCTTATATTCAGATGACCATACCGAGTGTTTAATTTTTGTGCCTTTTAATCCCCAAAATGTTAGTTCTGCTGCCTTTTGAAATACTTTTTGGTTCTCTTACCTTAAAATTTTCTTCTTTCTCCAGTGATTATATCCCCATACCTGTATGAAAGCTATCCAGTCCCTATCATACCACAGCCAGAGATCCTGAGCTCAGTAGCTTACAATCCCATTACTGTGTGGACTACAACCGGGCTGCTACCATCTCCATTACCCAACGACCTCTCTCCGCTTTCTGGATACCCCTCTTCTTTGGGAAGAGTCAGCCCACCTCCACCTTCTGACACCTCCTCCAAAGATCACAGCGGTTCAGAAAGTCCCATTAGCGATGAAGAAGAGAGAATCCAGTCCAAGCTTTCAGACCCCCATGCAATCGAAGCCGAAAAGTTTCAGTGCAGTTTATGCAACAAGACCTATTCAACTTTCTCTGGGTTGGCCAAACATAAGCAGCTGCACTGTGATGCCCAGTCTAGGAAATCGTTCAGCTGCAAGTACTGTGACAAGGAGTATGTCAGCCTGGGAGCGCTTAAGATGCACATCAGGACCCACACACTACCTTGTGTCTGCAAGATCTGCGGCAAGGCTTTCTCTAGACCCTGGCTACTTCAAGGACACATTAGAACTCACACTGGTAAGAACCACCATTACAATTGCAGTTTCTTGTTGCTATAACATCAGGATGCCCTTTTGCTATTTTTCTCCACAGGTGGAAAAAACAGCAGTGTTTCTTTACTAACCTTGAAGTGCATATGCAGAATTTCAAATGTATCATCAAAAGGCTAAATCCTCCCTCTTGCGGGGTGGGTGGGAGAGGAGTGTAGCATGGTCTCATAACAGTGGGCCAGACACTGGCATAAATCAGCATCGCTCCCTTGATAATTTTAGGGTGGTTTAGCCCATTTCCACTAGCTGAAGGTTTTGCTTTAAGGATTTTATGTTAACTTTCAGGCTTTGGATTTGCTAACTTTGAGAAGGCTCCAGCTGACTCTGAAATCAAGCAGCAAAACAGAAAGGCACTGCATGAGGGGCTGCTTTCTCACTCCTTAAGAAATTGGCAAGTTTTGCATGCGCCGTTTCAAGTCCTTAAGAATTAGAAACACATCATCACCAAAAGGGTCTTTTTTCTGTTGAGGCAAAGACTTGATTTTGAGTGTAACACTGGGTAGAATGTAATCGTACTGCTGTTTGCTGCTTTTCAGTCAAGCCCTTGTCCCCAGTAATTCACACAGCGCTAAGCAGGAAAAGTTCTATGAAAATATTTCAAAACGTTGGGAGGAGCCCAACCTAAAAGTACTGCCTGCACCTGTAGATGCAGAAGGTGTCAGCAGCTTGTCTTCGGAGACTGCACTTAGCAGCATATTCTGAAAAGACTGAGTTCTGCAAGTACACTCAGCAGTGCTGAAAGCTGTGGGATCTGTGGCCTGATCAACTTTCTATTACAGATTCTTTATTATACAAATCCTTTCTGTTTGTCTGTTTCTTTCTCAGGATAAAAGTGGGTTCTACCTGTCCTAAACATGTGCTTCTTTTCTAAAGCTTTATCCTATTTTTTCCTTGATGTTTCCTTTTTAGGAGAGAAGCCGTTTTCCTGTCCTCACTGCAACAGGGCTTTTGCAGACAGATCCAATCTGAGGGCTCATCTGCAGACCCACTCGGATGTGAAGAAATACCAGTGCAAAAATTGCTCCAAAACTTTCTCCAGAATGTCTCTTCTGCACAAACATGAGGAATCTGGCTGCTGTGTAGCACACTGAGTCATGCAGTCAATGTTTACCTGGACTCGATGCATTTCTCCACTCCTGTTCCAAATGATAAGTGGAAATCCAAAGGCGTTTTCTCGTCTACTTTTCAGCCAAAAAACCCAAAACACAAGCAAACAAGCAAACAAACAAAACAGTGGAAGAACTTAGAATGTCAGTAGAAATGAGCTTTAAGCAGTTTCTGTTCAGTCATACATTTGCACTCTTAAGTGTGAATTCTGAAATATGGGGAAAGACACCATGCATGACATTTCAAGTAGATCTAAAGGAAGAAGCATGATCAGCTTTCTTTATAGATGAAGCCAAATGTAGGTCGTCTTTTCTTGCTTAGAAAAGGCTGCAAAGTTAACAATACATTCCTGCCAAGCCATTTCAACCAAAGAAACAGTATTTTAAGTGGAACTTTTAATAAAAATACTACCCAAGTGAATTTTGCTAGACACCATTTATCTCAGGTGCCTTAAAAAGTATTCCAAGTTTACCTTAGTAAATGTTTAATATTATTCATTGCTGTGTTTTCTATTTTATTTTATTAGAAGCCAAGGCCTTCATTAATGATCTGAAATGCTTTAAAACTGCATAATTAAGAGAGAAAAAAAAATATGTAAGAGAATGTACGAAAAATTGAAAGCCACAAATTAACCGCATGTGCCTTTTTAAAAAAAAAAAAAAAAGAAGACTGTAGCTTCAAACATTCCTGGTGCATGCTTGACTATCTTTTAATATGGAATAGTTCCTCTAAACTTTAATCTTTTTTTAAAAACGGGAATAAGTGCAAGAGAGGGGGTTCATGGGAGTCTGACAATTATTTTTTTTAAATGCACAAAGGAAATGCAATATTTTCAGCATTCCCCCTCCAAGTGCCTTTTTTATTGATGATTTTGTAAAGTATGTGGACATAATGTAAATATTTTTATTTTTATATGATTGAATGTGTTATGAATGAAAGTGAATTGTTGCCTATAGCAGCATCTATAGATAACTTGAAGAAAGTGTGAAGTGAAATTTATGTTGTTTTCTAGCCACTTTTTTACAATAAACATTTTTAAGTAAGATTTCTGTTGTTTGTTCTAATTAAAGAAAACAACTGTGTCTGGTTTATCAAGGCTTTGGAACACAGAAAAATACAAGTGTCTCTACATGACCAAAGGAAGATAAAAGTGAATTTCAGATGCGGATCCTTAGTTCACAAGTACTGAACATTAGAAAGGAATATACCCCTTGCATTTTAAAACATCTAAACCCGTACAGAGCATTTTTCTAGAGTCACTGCTTTAAAACACTGTTGCTTTTTTGCTGCTTACACCAGTATGACAGCATTGTGAAATATATTTCATCAAAAACATTTAAAAGAAACTTCTTTCTTGCATTTTAACAGTTGAAAGGATGCTATTAGAACAGCCTTATTATAGTACTTTTCGTGAGACTCTGACACTAGGAAATCTGGGCCTGATCCAAAGTTCATTACAGTCAGTGGAGCCTTACAGGAGTTCAGCAATGTTTGCATGATGCTCTTTTAAAGTAGTGGTCAAGTCACAGTATGATATACTTTATATGGTCATTTCAGAAAGATTAAAGATATTTTTATTACATATCAGAACTGTCAAGTGAATGTATTATGACTGTATATCAGCTAATATATCACAGGAAAGAATTATCCAGTAATAAAAAATAGAATTATTTTTCTTCAGATGATTTGACTAAGGACTCCAAGATCTAAACTATATAAAAGCATTACAACATCAACAAATCATGTCTCATCATTACTGACCAGAGCAAAACAACACTACTTTCAACTTTTAACAAAGCACAAATCTCAAAACCAGATAAGCGCTAGCTGGCGTCCAATCTAAAGAAGACTATGTCTACATTAGGGTACCAGCAGGAGCAAGTAGCAGCAAAACCAAAATTCCAACAATTTAACGAGAAGATTACAGTTGGATAAACAAAAGGTGCAAATTTCTAGAAAAAGAGTACGTTTCAGTAAAATAATGCAACAGACCATGAATGCCTTGTGTCTCCTCCAGCTGAGTCCTGCAGAGGAGTGCTTCAGCAGGACTGCACTGGAGTAACTTAGGCAACAGGCGCATGACGGAAGCTTTGTACCTTTTCCCCATGGGAAAGCACTGTACTAAAAAAAGATCAGCTCAAATGAAGCTTTTCCTACTCTCCAAGCATCTTCTGACAAAATCTCAAGATATAACAACCGTTCCCTGTTAGATTTTTTTCAGGAAATAGCTAGAGAGTTCAAGAAAGATAGGGTTAGTGGGAATTAGTGAGGTAACATTTCGAAATGAACACATGAAGGCATCAAATACCCTTGAAAAGTTTCAAGTGGTTACTCTATTGATTTGCACTTCCATGTCATTCACTTTGAAGTTCTTAGGCTCCAGGAGCTATTTGTGCAGCTTTCTCTTCCCAGAGCAAAGTTTACTGGTGTATGAGTAAAGCTCTGGCAGTCAATAGCTATTTGTACTGTCAAAGTTCTAGGTTTGCTCTCCTGTGTCCTGTCACAAAGGCTTTTCCATTGTTTTAATTCACACTTTAAATTCTCTACGCCCATAGTAAATGAAATAGCATAAGAGCTTGACTTCTTGAATGAGTGGAAATGCTACTGTTGTCATTAAGGGAGATCAGATGAAAACTTCATCAAAATACAGTATGCTAAACCAAACACAAGTGGAACTGGTCTGATTTGGAGATGACAATTAAGATATGCTGCTTTGCATGCCTGTAACACCTGTACTCATAAAACACAAAGATGGGAAAGGCTAGAAGCTCTTCTGGCTCGTCTCTTTAATTGAAACAGAGTGCTCTATCACAGATTCCTGGCTCTCTGTCCAGTTGCAGCATAAACTTCCCAGGCAGCTGAATTTCTCTTGCTTTTCCTGTGAGACTGCTTTCTATTTGCTGTCAGGACATTTCTCCAAAACATTTTCCATTAATAGTTTTACCTCAGTACTCTAGAAATGCCCTTCTGTACCTGCACAAGCTATTTATTAATGTAAATTGAATTCTGTTCTGAGCTGCTGGTGGATGACTCCTGTGACTTTCCCGAAACGTGAAGGAAAACCTCCCTCCGTGGTGAATCTACCCATTGAATCTCTTTGGCCATTGCTACATTTCTCACAAGACATTTCTGATTCTAACTCCAAATAATCGACTTTAAAAATCTTTCTTAGGAAAACATGCTCCCCGCACTCCAAATATCTTCATTACTCTTTCTGAAATCAATCACTTTTTTACTTTTAATTTTTGACACCAGTGCTCAATGTAATTTTTCTAAATGAAAAGTTAAGCTATCAAAAGGCTAGCCTCTCCTCTAAAGGCATCTGCATGATAGCAACCTATATACAACATATTTCATAGCTTTTTTTTACCTCTTCACTAATGAGTTGTTTAAAATCAGTAGATCTGGGGAAGGGACTTTTGCCCAGGAGTTACTCCAAATACTCTAAATATATACCTTCTTGGTTATATGATTGCCCTTTATAGGGAATAAGAGCTAGATCCTTCCTTTAGTATGTTCTGGCAATTTACTTTCACCTCCTGAGTGTACTTTCAGTGTGCAGAGAAGAGCTGAACCACCACAGCACATGTGTGGTTAAAAGTCGGATGCATGAGTTTCTCAAGGCTGAAGGCAATAATTGATTCACTTTGGTTTCCTCTTCTCTCTTCCCTTGCTTCCGTTTGGGCGTGCTTTTCACCTCAGAGGCTGCAGAATGAAGTAAGATGTGCACAAAATGAAAACAGAACAAAGTACACATTTATGCTCAAAGCACTGCAATTATCCTACCATCTAATGTGGAGTTTAGAGAAGCATCTTATGCACTCACCAAAGGGTTAAAATAAGTGCCTCTCAGATTAAGGCACCATGAAATCTGTCTTCTGTATTTTACTGTATTATTTGGATTATTATAGTTCCTGTTATCATTAAGCAAGCTCAGGGTCTATTACTCTAAGCTCCATAAAATCATATAAAAAAGAAGCACCCTAAGGATCCCGTAATTTCAATTAAAAAAGGAAGGACAATGAGTAACCTGGTTATTTAATTCTGATGTCTTGTGCCAGTTGTCACTGGGCAACACTAAGAATCTGGCTCTCTTCTTTACTCCCTCTCATCAAGTATTTATACACATTGATAAGATCTCCCTTGAGTTTTTTTCTTCTTGAGCTGTCTCAGTCCCTCCCATATGAGAGATGCTACAATCTCTTAATTACCTTTGTGGTCTTTCCTTGAACTCCAGTATTCTCATGTCCACCTTGTACTGGTGAGCCCAGAACTGCACCCAGCACTGCAGATGGGCTTTGCCATTGCTGAGTAGAGGTGGAAATACCATTCAGTTTCTGATGGGATGCTGATAGGATGCATAAAGGTTGTGGAAACCATATGAGCCATAACAGTAGAGAACAAACAACAATGATGCTCACATGTCCCTTCTTCTTAAAAATTTTAATTCATTCCAAATCTATACAAAGTCATCAGGAACTTGGAAGGGTGTGGAGCACAGGACTGTGCTTTCCTGGAGAGCAAGAGTTGCCCTGTCCTGTTGCAGAGTTCAGCTCCAGGGTGCCTCAGGCGAGTACATGACATGGGTTTCTTAAAGGGGTGCATATCCTACTGCAGAGGCATGTCCTTTTAGAGACACTGTATGAAACATGGCTTAGCACAGTCTTTGAGGCCGTGGTGCAGCTTAATTGCATACTTGCATTGCTGTCTTTTCTGAGGGACACATAGCCAAACCAGGCTAGAGATTAAAAAAAAAAATTAAAAATGCACAGTGGTGGTTTTTTTACTTGTTTGGCAGTTTGGTCACCCTGTTCCTCTTCACTTACCTTTTCAATACTTCAGGAATGCCATCCAAACCAACACTTTTTTGTGGTATTTCTTCTTCTGGTTTACTCACCATTTTGGGTACAAAAACATAAGTAAGTGCTCCTTCGTGACCTTCCTTCTTTTGTTTTCCCCACATCTCCGTAAGATAAAAGTTATTGCAAAATGTAACAGCTGCTTTCCGTTACATCTCTCTTCTCTCTCCCTTTTACCTGGGTATTGAATATACCCATCTCTTGTCTTTGTTCCTCTCTGCTTTATATGCACCACCAGAAGTTTGTCCAGTGCGTGCCTTAAGTAGCTGCGAGGTGGATGAAGATCATAGTTTGGCAGCCCTTGCCAAGAGGGAATAAATGCCCTTTTATATCTGTCATTTATGCAAACATATTTTTACATCATTTTGTCGAGAGAAGACACAGAAAACAGCAGTCACATGAATGCCAGCTCAAATTCACATGGCCTCCAACATTTTTAGTAGCATTCACTCTGTAAGCCTGGAAGAGCTACTGAGGTACATGCAGACATTCACACAGTCTCTTCACACAGGTAGACATGCAGCTGACCAGCCTGCACATTCAAACATGCAGATCCTTTCACCACAACCCTAATTTGGGGGATCTGCGTCAGAAAAAACCCACAGAGAGATCCCTTGTTTTGTTGCTAGAGCCATCCCTCAATTAAAAAAGGTGGGTTTAAATGCAAGCACAGAGGTGCTTTCTAGCAGGACAAAGGAGGATGTTCTTCAAGTTGTTTGCCCATCCACTCAGCATAGGAAAGACTTAGAACTCTACACATTCTGGATCAGAATCCTTTCCTAGAAGTTTAGCTTTTACTTATATTACTTATAGTATAAAACAGAGCTTTTTGCCTAGCCAAAGATGACTACAGAAAGCCTTTCCTCACCTTTCTAAGCCTCTACATTCTCCTTACTTCTCATGTTTTAGCCCCTCCTGTTAGTGCTTTCTCTGCTTTACATAGGAATCATCTCCTTCCCAGGTGTGCCTGACAGGGGATCAGAGACAGGGGATCATGGATCTTTTAATACTAGATAGATGTGGGCATTGCCACATCCTCTAACCAGCCCTAGACATGGGTCTGAACGAAAAATACATGTTACATGCTGGGCCATCAAATGGCAGCAGCTCCCGACCATCACCATTTCATACCTTCTTCAAAGGCATGACCTGGGAACACAGGCGCTGGGTCTAACAAATCCCTCGGAGAGAAGTGCCTATGCCTCGCCGAGTCCTGTGGGTTCCCAGTACAAGCACTGAACGTCAGAGTACGAAGTCACAGACATCTGCTAAGTCGCTAATAAGAAGCAGTTAAAGTATAAAGTTGCACTGCAATTAGCTCAGATTTTGCACGTGTCCCTAAACCAAAGTAAATTCCTTTGAATGTAACCTGCCCTCTCATGTGGGCTGGCAGATCATCCACAGCTGACAACGAATAAAGAGTTAGAAGAATGAAAACTGACAGTTATGAAGTAACTCCAGCAAAAATTGAATGAATAACAATCAACAACTTAAAGTAACAATATTATGTATAAAAGACTAATAAAAATCCTCCCCATCTCTGTAAGCTACATCATATTTAGCATTAAATCATTAATTCTTTTTTACATCTTTAAATGTGATAGAAAGATATTTTGGAAGACGGTTCACCAAGATTTATAGCAAAGCACTCACTCTTCATCCGTAATACATGAAACCGGGCCAGGTTGCTATGTCCCAGGGAAATTAAAAAAAGAATCTTGTGACTCGTGATGGACATTTTGGTGGTGTTTGTGAAACAACTTGGCTTCTCAGTCCAGATCCTAACTAGTTCTGACTGGACAAGGCCCACATTCAAAAACAGTCAGGATTTTTTGACAGCCCTGACTTACTGACAGAAAATCACTTTTTCTGGAAAATGGCTTTCAGCTTCTATGCAGTTTCAAGAAATTGCTCCACTCCTTTTCTCTGTCCCTACTTTTCCCACTATTGGCAGAAAAAATACTTGCTCTTACTGATATATTTATTTTCCAGCAACCTCTCCTCACAGGTTACAAAATCCCCACTGTAGGTTCTGGTTTGGCGGTCACAGCAGAGAGCCGTGACCGAGGGCTGCTTCCAGATATCTGAACCCAAATGCTCTGTCTGTCCTGAGAGGCTTCAGGATGTCACACTGGCAGAACAACGTGGTCCTGGGAACAAAGAGAAGAAAAAGAGAGATCTTAAGGACTATTAAAATGCCAGCCTTCATAGGGGGCGCATTCTATTTAATATGTATTTACAAGCAGTAAATATCGATTACAAATTACTTTCTAGGTCAGAAGTTCAGCACTGCTTAGCTTTGAGAAGAAATTTTGACTCCAGCTAAGGCTGCAGCTGATAAATCAGATAGGTCTGATTACTGTTCTTATTGCCACAAAATATAGTAAGAACTAAGGACATAGTAGATTTTTTTTTAATTACACAAATGTAAACTATGAATAACAGGAACATCCAAAATCATTATAAACTATATATATTTTTTAATATAAAAACATGTAAAATTAAATGTACAGAATTAAAATTGGGAAAATATTTTACAAAATTGTTCTGCTACAATCTGGCTTTTTTTTAAATCTAAAACTTTTAACTAAAAATATGTTTCCATTGTTTGTCAGCTTTTTAAAACAAGAATATTCATTTTTTTCTCTCAGATAAAGCATTCTTTTCCAGTTTTGAAAAAAAAAAAAAAAGAAGAGTATTCTTCCTTTCTATCAAACTTACTTAGATCCCAGAAGGCACTGTAAGGGAACTGAGTTATTCTGAAAATCACAAAAATACACTCCTACTGTTTTTATGTCTATGTCTGGCATTCTGGTGGTGAAAATTCACCTCTGTACAGGCTATCCTGGGATTGTCCCATGCAGTGATTTTCTCCCAGTGAACTTTGCATTTGCCACTATCAGAAGCAATATTTCAGATCTATATGGACATTTGCTAATAGAAATGGCAATTTTCAATAATCCTTTGCTGCAGTACAATCCCATGTACTACATCACGTGTTATTTGTTTAGGTTTGTAGTGTTAAGAAGGAAGTAGAGCCAGAAGTCTGTAAGCCTAGATTTCTTGTTCTGTCTAAAACACTGACCTATTTGGAGCTCTATGGGTCCTTTCTTCTAGGCAACCTTTTTTGCTGCTGTATAATCACGCAGGCTGGAGAGGAATCAGAACTACCTGTGATGCGCTCTTGCCTTTTCCTGCATTGCTATAGTTTGTATGTCAGATTGCCATGCTAACAATGATGAGGTTGTAATTCTGAGTTTCTGTGGTAAGCTTATAGGTTTTTTAACATCTTTCTCCATGCTTTTTGTTATGTACTGGTGGAAAGAATGCACAATATTGACTTATTATCTAGGCCAAGTTCAAGTGATTTTTGAAAATGTAATTTCTCACAGATTTTCTGATAACTGCAGACATGATATTAAATCTGAGCTCCCCTATATTTGAGAAGCTTTTTCTATTCATCTGCAGTAAATGCCTTTCCATCTTGTTTATATCTCCCTGTTTAAAACAAAAAGTAAAAATTTCACAATAGGTCTCTTGAACACAACCTGAAATTATGGATCTTCTCTTTGCACTTTTAGATGATGTGATCGAGAGGGGAAATGCTGCATGTACAATGTTTGCTGCTGCATGTTGACGCTGTGAGAAGAAGAAGTGTCACAGTTCTTAAAAGAAAATAAATGCCTGTTTGCATCTTAGGTCACTAATGGAGAGGAAGGATCTGTTCTGTGGCGCGTTCAAAAACAAAAATATGTTGCCATCACGTGTGTGATTTCGGTCCCCCACTTTAAATGGGAAAGAGCTTTTAGGTTTTTTAGTCCAGATAATCTTCTCTTACTCACATTACTTTGATCCTAAACATAAAGGAAGTTGTTTTCTGAGAAAGATTTTAGAATCTGGCATATTTTTAGGGGCCCATAACTAAAATTGCAACATATATAACCTACACAGATGAACACTATAGCTCAGTACCCATGCAATCCCTCATTTTGAAAGGAGGAAGTAATATTTTGAAGAGGTGTCATGTGAAGTCAAACCATGCATTTGTATTGCTCCTTCACTGATAGATTATGACCAAGTCAAACTGTCTCGGAGCAGGGCCGTCTTCTCCCTTGAAACAGAGACGCTCTTGTGAATGTTAAGGCTCGCTACGTTGGACAAGGTTGTCCTTTAGACTTATTCTCATGTTCTTTAATGCCCTGCCTAACAAGCTGCCAGGAGTCACCATGCTCTGACCTGGTGCAACTGGGAAGAAAGCAGGCCAGTATTTCACTCAGGTATCCAAGGATGAGCCTTCCCTCCAGCAGATTTTGCTGATGTAACTGTTCAGCAAACTCTCCTAGCATACGCACAATTCATATCAACAAAATGTGCTTTGCCGGCAGCGCTTCTCCTGCTTGCCCAAGCACAAGAGCAGCCTATATAACTACAATTAGACTTTACCTTTTGTCAGTACAGAAGTGCTGCAAGGAAAAAAAAGAGGAAAAAAAAAGAAAAAAAAACCAACAGCCCTACACTCTTGGCAAAAGTTCCTGACACAGACCTGAGCTAAGTCTCAGGACAGTGCAGCTTACATACCTCCGTGCTCCCAGGATTGTGCCTAAAGTATAGCCCAGACGTTAATGCTTAAATGACAGGATTTTGAGGTGACTTGTGATGCGAGTTGGGGGTGGGAAAATGTATGCTTGGTGGCAGAAGAGGAGCCGGAAACAGTCCTTCTCACGGTGGGACTACAGCAAATATGCTAGAGTTAATCCTTTTGCTTTCACTTTATTTTCTCCTTGCCTGTTTTTAGTGAGGATGAATAATGTCCATGTCTTGTAACACCTCGGTAATAGTTCAGCAGGATTGCTGTGACCTTTCCTGGTTAGACCAGGAGTGATTAGCTGCAGATTTCAATGTATGAAACTCAGCTGACAAGCCAGGCTTGCAGAGTCTGTACTGTTGCAGTTTCTGTTGAGGAATGTAAAATGATCATTTCTGTTGTTCTTTGCGGGGGAAACTAACAAGTTGGTGGAAAAGAAGAGCTGAAGTGAAATGCACTTCTTTAATTATTCCTTCTGATTTAGTTCTTGCAGATAACTACACATGCAAGGACTATGCTGAGCTGGGAATGTTGCATTTTGGTTTTAGCCATTTGAACCTCCCATCTGCTTATGGCAAAGATGAACCTTTCCAGGTGATCTCAAATGTAGACTTCTTAACTGATGTGAATGGCAGCCTTCCTGTTTTAAATTCCAAGTTGTAAAAAGAGAGTTGCATTGTCAATCAGCCAGCAAATGGTGCTGCACTGGCCTTTCTAGAAAAACAAACAATGGGTAATAAATGACTTTATGGTAGGATTGAATTTAAAACAAAAAAACCTTATCAGTGCAATATGTTTTCTGGTCCACTAAAACTCTTCTGTTTTAATCTGTTCCAGCTATGTTACATTTCCCATTTTCTTAATTAAAACAAGTCCTTCTAAACATATATATGTATGTATACATACAAATGTGGGTATGTATATACAAACATAGACATGGAAACATTTTCTGCACTTAGGGAGAGATAGAACTAGAGTAAAATGACACTCTAATACTTTTTTTTTTTTTTGAGCAATACTATTAATATGTGGCACATTCCCATCCTCTTCTCTATTCCAAAATCTCAATTTTCATTGAAAAAAACTACAGTGAGCCTCTTGTTCCTATAGTTACCCAGAAAAAACAGAGACAGTGATCAAGTGTAACCAATACACTTGTAGTCACCTTCAAGCAGCCAAACAACATACTGCAAAGGCAGACAAGTCTCAAAGAGATATGCAGCTCAAGGCAGTATATTGGCACCGCTTCACTCAGAAAGGCTTCAGTGGGGACAGTCCTCAAGGAGATGATAACTGTTAGCAGAGGAACCAGTTCTCTGGCTGACCAAAGCACGGAAGGAAAGCGTGGGAGAACACCATAGTGAAGATCTTCACTACTTATTGAGTGGCATTTTACTTTGGTGTTGCAAGCAGCAGAAGTCAAAGCAAAAAGAAGACAAAACAAACTGCTTAGCAGGTAAAAATAAGAGTGACAGGGGCCTTTCAAAGCTAACACGTACACCTGAAACGCATGAATACATGGAGCCTCTTGGATCCTACTGGATTACATTTCTAAAAATATAGAAAAATTCCACTGGAGTGGCATCTCCTAGGAAGATTTCTGAGATTCTCAACACTGCAAAAATATTGTTTCTACCCTCCCTTTCCATTCAGTTCCTGCTTTTGAGCCACATAAAATGCATGGCACAATGAACCAGTCCATGGACTGGCTTCCAGAGCCGAGTAGCCAATATGCTGCAGGCTGGCTGACAGACCTAAGGGGAATGCACTGTATTAATTTACTCAGACAACAAGTTTTCTTACAGTTTTCAACATCTGTAAAGGAGACTCAAGCACATAGTTCACATACTAGTCAAGAAATCTTTATGCTCATGGAATACAGGCAGTTTGTGTTCTTTACTCGGACTTTTCCATGACTCTTTAATGGCAGCACTTGAGTATAATGTTCCTGTGTAGGTTTACCATGCTCCTGTGTTATCCTTTTTCTCCAGCAGAAATTATGCTGGGACACAACTGAGGGTTTGGGTTTGGATTTCTGTACATTCAGCAATCTCATCGGAGCAAAATAAAGAGCTAGGTATCTTCCTGTGCACATGAATATATCACTTATGTGTATTCAGGAAATCTGATGCATTCAGGAAACACTGGTCTTACCAGGTGTGAGCAATACAGCTGTGCAGAGCGCTCACAGCCTCACATCGGACCTATTGCATAAATGCAAACTCTTGATCTGCGCCTAAGTGAGAAGTCACATGCATCTCCAAAGTTTCGCATTTTCTATACATTCAGAAACCTTCTGGAATATCAGGGAGAATATAACAATCCTACTCCTACACGGATGCTCTGAAAAAGGGGAATCTCTTTGTGCCAGACAGGACAGTGGAGAACGTCACCTTTTAAGAGAGATGAGGGTGAGAGATAAGACTCTGCCTACATAAGCAAAGGATATAGAGCACAAATCCAATCCTCCTTCATCCATGCCCCAGCGCAGGAGCTGCGGATTATAACCTTTCACCCCATACGGCACACAATCAGTGTTCAGCTCCCAAGTGCGGAGCTAGTTTTATGCTGGAGTTTTCAAAGCACCTGGTTCCAGTGAATAGACACAGTCTTCTCTTTTTTGGCTCCCCACTAAGTAATGCCTGCAGAATATGTCAGACAAATGCTGGAAAGGTCAGGGGGCAAGGGCTAACAGGAAAGCTGGTTCTCATGGCTCTATCCACAGGATAGGGTGGATGCATTTCCCAGTGTGTCCCACAGCCCTGGTCTCTGGGTGCACATCTGGTTACATTCTCACTGCATGTCAGGGCAAAACATCGGTGAGCAACTTCACTTTCCTATGGAGGTGTTGTGGTTTAACCCAGAAGGCAGCTAAACACCACACAGCCATTTGCTCACTCCTCCACAGTGGGATGGGGGAGAGAATTAAAAAAAAAAAAAAGGTAAAACTTGTGGGTTGAGCTAAAGACAATTTAATAGGACAGAAAAGAAAGGGAAAATAATAATAATGATAAAAGTATATAAAAAACAAGTGATGCACAATGCAATTGCTCACCACCCGCTGACTGATGTCCAGCCAGTTCCTGAGCAGCAGACCCCCGGCCAGCTTTTCCTCTAGCTTACATGCTGAGCATGTCATCATATGGTATGGAATATCCCTTTGGTCAGCTGGGCTCAGCTGTCCCAGCCGTGTCCCCTCCCAACTTCTTGTGCACCCCCAGCCTCCTCGCTGGTGGGGTGGGGTGAGGAGCAGAAAAGGCCTTGACTCTGTGTAAGCACTGCTCAGCAGTAACTAAAACATCCCTGTGTTATTAACATTATTCTCATCCTAAATCCAAAACACAGCACTATACCAGCTACTAGAAAGAAAATTAACTCTATCCCAGCTGAAACCAGGACAGGAGGGAAGCTCAGGCATACAGGCAAGGTACATCTCAGTAGGTCTCCTATCCTTCAGTAGGGGACAACCAATGCTGTAACATTTGAATTTGCTCCAGAATCTGGTTGGAGCCATTATATCCCAAATTTTGTTAACATTACATATCCTTTCCACAGGCCAAAAGTCAAAAACTTTTTTGTCAAGAAAGGTCTTCCCAAAGGCAGTGTGGAAACAGTGCAGTTTGCAGCATGTCGCATGTGTGTCAGAGAAAGGAAAAGACTGCAGGATATCCGCACGTGTCCTTGTGGCTTGCCCTTCAGGCCACTCCATTCCACAGGTAGCTGTCGTGCTGCAAAGCTCATGTGGAAAACTCACAGGACAGCAGAGCTGAACAGAATCGCAGCCGGTGGCTCAACGGCAAAAGCTTTCCACCCCTGTACAGCTATTTCAAAAAGGGACAGGGTTTCAGAAGCTTTCAGGAAAAAATCACACTTAGATGCTGCCCTATTTAAAACCTGGCCTTGCGCACGCTGACTTGAGTAGCAAGTTTGGAAAATGCCATCAAGAAGGTCATGCTATAAATCCAGGTTTAAACCCCTAACAGGTAGAATACAGGCTTAAATCCGTCTTCCTGGACTGCGCCTGGACTGCTGTGCTGTGAGTCATAGTCCATCCTCCTCTCTTTCCTTTTTGCACCTGGATACCTTGCAGACTAGTGGTTAGACCACTTGGAGGTGGAAAACTGGTTCAAATCCTACCAGGTGGGGTGATGCCTAAACCAGGAACTTCCCGGGGCTAACCAGACGCGTACTCTCGCAGCAGTGCATGAGTCGGTACAAGAGGATGCCTTTTTTCTAAAGTCCTATGAATGTTGTCTTATACCTTCTTACCTTTTATTGCAGGCAGCTCCAAAGATATAATTCAAATGCATTAAACAGATGAGATTATATTATACATATATATTAAACATAAACCTGTGAGAGTGGTCAAACACTGGCACTGGAACAGGTTGCTCAGAGAGGCTGTGGAGTCTCCATCCTTGGAGATACTCAAAACCTGACTGGATACAGTCCCGGGCAACTTACTCTAGCTGACCATGCTTGAGCAGGGGGGTTGAAGGAGACAATCTCCAGATATGCTTTCCAACCACAAGAATTCTTTGATTCTATGGTTAAAAAAAAAAAAAAAAGAAAAGAAGAAAAAAGAAAAAAAGGGAAAAAAAGGGAAGTAATTTTTTTTATATTTTCATGTGCGCAAAAAGCCCTAGAGAAAAATGAAATTATTTTGGATCAGATTGATGAAATGTATTTACTGTTTTAGCCACGGAACTGCAAATTCAGTTATGGTCTTAATTCCAGTTCCTGAACCCTCCTAAATTCTGGCCTTGTTTTCACTCTGCTGAGGTACAACAGCAGTGATGGATGTGTGTGGCACCAATGTGACTGGGATGTGAAATCATGTGCTTTCCCCTCACATGAAGAGGCATTTCAGCAATGATTAATCATGTATTTTCTCCTTTGGCAGCTATTCACAGAGGTTTTCATTTGCAAGGCACGATTTCTTTTTCCTTTTATTGTCATCATGGTGAAGTCCCTAATAACTGACATTTATTGAGGGAACTAGGTACAGATTTGGCTGAGATGTGTAGGAGATGGACTAATTCCATGTATTATCAACCTGGCTTCAAGAAATCTCAGAAATAAAAGTCTTCCAACTGAGATTTATTGAAGTTTCTTTAAGTCCTGAATTGTTTTCCCTTGAAGCATTTAGTTCAGTAGATCGTTATCAACCTATACCTGTACATACATGAAGATCCATACGCAAGGACACATGTTTACAACGAATTGCTGAGAGTCTCCACATCTGAGGTTGTTTCTGCATATTCATGAGTACACCTAAGGGCTGAAATATCTTTTCTTCATGACAGAATTTGCTCTAATAATTTGTACAGTATGTCATTCAAAAAAAGTAACAACTTTTGGACAGACGTTTCTGAAACATACTTTCATGGTTCCCTGAAGTGTTCTTCTTGGTGTATTTAATTACAACAGATGCTATTTTATTTTGGTGAAGCAAATGATAAAATCTTAGAGAATTTTTCATGAGAAGTATCTATGAGAAAACGGGAAAACCCACAAACTATTACGTTTTCTCCTTTCTATTGATCATTGCCATGTTTCTTAATGCCAGATCTTCCAGATCCTGGAAAAATCATAATATTAGGTAAAATGACTAAATAACCATTGGGAATAGAGAGCAAGTTGGATGTTGAAATACAGGCTCCTATCATTAAAAATATATTCCTATGTCTTATTTATTTAGGATTATGATTTATTTATGGCAACAACCTTTAAAAGAGGTGAATGAAGTTTCTTATCCTGATTTGGATAAATTAGGCAACTTCACCATTCATTTTCTCTTTTAATTTGGTACACAATGTATTTAAACCTGTTGCAGTGGAGCAGCATGTATGTTTCCAAACGGCAAGAAATCCAAGTTCGTTCATTTATTGATTTACAAATTTGCCGCATATATCATTTGTTGCATCAGGTCTTTTATCTCATAAATACAGCTTCATCAACAAAAGTGGAAATTATTGGCCACCAAATGAATTTGAGTAGTTACTATTAATTATACCTTATTTTTCCCAGGGCATCCAAAGCACAGCAAGCTCTGTACTGTCATTGCCGATCATCTCTGAAAGACAAGATGCCAACCATACATATTTAATTAAACAGCTTATTCAGTTAAACCAATTAAATTACATTGTTCTTATCAATATCACTTATTCCACTATGAATGAAAAGTACATATTCCTACTTGGTATTTTATTGATGGCAGTGGGAAGAGAAACTCTATGTTTCCTCATATCTTTCCCTCCTCCTGGAGCTCTTTCTGCAGCCCAGTTTGTTTTCGTCTACCATCTTTCCTGGTATGAACTCCAAAGTTGGCAAACAGACCGCAGCAAAACCTGGAAGATGAAGTAGTGTTTTAGATGCAGCTCAGTGTAGGGCTACCTCTGAGCAGTATATAATTACTGCCTCTGCATATGTCATGCAGGGGTTAATTGTCAACTAACTGTGCAGGGGAACTAAGTGTTTAGTGCGAGCAGTTAAACCTAACTGATAAAGACTGGTTCTCATCTTTCTCCTAGGCTCTGTTTCATACTCTGATCTTCCAAATAAAAAGATTTCCAGGGTCTTAAAAAGATCGTTACTATGCTCTTTAAATTATTATTTTTTTTTTAAATGAAGTGTTGCATGCCCTTTATTCATTAGACATCTGTAACAATGAGTGCACATTCACAGCGGCCACAGCTTAGCAAAGCTGGTTAAGCAGGTGTGTGCTTAACTTTCTGCTGATGTTCAGACCAGTGCAATGTAAAATGTACCTGATTTAAAACAGGCTGTGAGTTGGGCTTTGCTCCACTTCTGATGCCCAGACACAGGACTAGATACAGCCATAATGTCAACAGTCAGTGCTGACCATAGTGAGGACTTTCCTATGGGAGCCTTTTCCATAGGAAAGTCCACATGAAGTGGTGCTAGAGGAATAAGGAGGATGAGGAAAACTTCCCCCCTTGGATTCCTCTTTTCCCTGGGATATCACTTCCAAAAAAGCAATGCTCCAGTATTTTTCAGATCAAAATGCTTTTTGATCTGAAAAAGTCAGTTGCAGGATTTGTCATATTCAAAGAAAGAAAAATGACTCCTAATAAAAAAATTATTTTAAAACCCCTGATATATACATTTTCTTTCATTCCAATTCATCCCAATGTGTTTTGCAAATTCAAATAGTCTGACATTTATATTAAACTTAAGAGGTCATTGGATCCAGTTCTGCAGAGCAAGGCATCAGAGTTTAGAGTCCCACTGATCATTTCTGTCTCTCAAGAACAGGCTCTGGATGAATTAGCACCGCTATTAATCATAATAATACATCTATGTCTTGGTTCTGAGATTCCTGAGATGTTTTCCAGAAACTGCAAACTGGCATGATACTAGCCAAAAAAACATTAAAGCATAGACCTTAACTCTCCAGTGAATCCCTCAGAAACTGAATAACTCTCACAGCATAATATTTCTGACAGGAAATATACACTTGAGATGTTTTAAGCCTGAAATGTCACATACACAACGGAGCTTAAGCCTGAGAATAGCCTCCCCTGTTTCCGAGATCATAACACTAGTATTATAATTAAGAGGATAAAATGCCACTTCCTCGCTTCCCATACCTCTCTCCAAATGAAACGTGAGTCAATTCATGAATTTCATCTATGGCAAAGCCTAATGGAACAATTTCAGCCTGTCCTGGACAACCCTCCTGCCCAATTCCCTCACACACACACCCTCACCCGTTATTTCTGCTAGCTTGGATTTCATATCCGCCTCTGCCCAATCGCTTGTGGCAGGCTCTAGTGGTAAAGCAAATGCTTTGCTGCTGTTTTTCCCCTTAGAATTACAGATCGCTGAAGAAGTAGCTTAAAACATTTCCACTGGAGAAAAATGTGATGAAATTGTTAAAGGTTCAGCAGCCTTGAAACACTAGTAGGCTATTGGCATGAGGATTATTCCCCAACATGATCTTTCCTTTGGAACCTGCAGTCAAAGTTTGCAATATTTGTTCGCTTCATGCCTCCTTGGAGTAGCCTGTCTCTCTGGCTGATTTTCTTCCTTTCTTTATCTGAAGCTGGCATTTTTTCCACTCTCAATAATTAAGCTGTCTCGATGTTAGAGACATGCCTATTTTATCACATGTATGTCTCGTACACAGTTGAAAAAGGAGATCTCCAAGGGAGAAGAAGGCTGGCGTCTCTGCTGTTGAAACGGTTTCAATCTGGCCTGAATACTTTGCCTGCAGTGCTGCAACCCACAAGGGGGTCTTAACCTCTGAAACCTGCTGACTCAAAGTAATTGGCCAGCATGATGCCACTGTGACCATCAAGTGGAACAAATAAAATTACCCACCATTTCAGTGCCGTGATTGTCCTCTCCCACTGTGTGATTCCATGAATCCCCTGGAGGACTGACCTGCTTATAATAAACAAATTGTTTTCTGGGCTCCTTTTCCATTGCCTGTAGGGGAGTTACAAGAAGACAGAACCAAGCTGTGTTAACTATATTTAGTAGTCTTTTTTTTTTTTTCTTAAATTGCATCAGATGGTTCGGATGACTAGATAGAGTATGATCTTTTAAAATTATATCCTCAAGAAGCAAACAATTAGAAAGAACAGCATCTCTTCAAGGAAACTCAAGTTTACACAGTAATAGAAAGTTATAAATTTAAAGAATTCGAGAGGATTACACATATCCAAGTTGGATGACTTAATTCCTTTTCCTGAGCAAGACAGCTTAAAAGCAGGGATTCTCTTACTCTATACACAATTTTGTAATTTGTTTGCATAAAAGCAAGCTGTTTACACTACGGGACATGGCTATATAAAGGTCGTTGCCAAAACTTACTATCTCCTATAACAGTGTAAAACCAGAATATCTCCCATGATGGCAGTGGGTTTATTCAGATACACACCCATGTAACCAAGGACTAAATTTGTCTTCCCCCCCCCCGTCTAAAAGAAGCTCACTAAAGATCAGAGGGGGGGAGCTAGGGGGAGGGCAGGGTAGAGGGGAAGGAGGTAGTCCTTGAAAGAAAACTCTTGGTTTTCTTTCTTTCTTTATGACCAGATAACAGCACCCCCAATATCTGGATTCATGCAGAGGAGATAATACAGCCTGGTAAACACATCAGCAGGACAAGTAGTGTGAAACTTTATTTTAGTGTTTTCAGTAACTGCTTGAGCTGATAATGGCCCTAATGTGGCCACAATTGACTGCACAGAAGTGCAGATTTAGTCCCAGTCCCATAAAGTTTTGTACTAACACTGTGTGAAATTGCAGTTGTTTTGAGTTTTTAGCCTTCATTTGAACAAGCGCAAAACTTGGAGGATGTAGATGTACGTAAATTGTTTTTTGCGAAAGCAGGTAGAGGAGCCCAATGACTTTTGCAGAATGAAATCACAATAAAGAATAAATTGAGGAGACTGAGAAGTAGAGTGAGCTGCCTTGCCGTGACTAACAATAACCATTTTAAACAACTGTTGATGTATTTCTGAAAACACAGTTTGCTGTTTGTTGCCAGCTATTTCATTTAGACCCAATTCACTTAAATCACGTGCTTAAATGTAGGCAGACTATTAAGCACATTGTTAAAACAAGGTTTGAAAAGCCAAGGAAAACTAATACTTTCTTTTCCCTGCATTTTTTTTAGTTGTTATGAGTGATTACTTTATATCACTGCTAGATCCACTTCACTTAGCTTGTCAAGGTATTTTGAGGGATATTTTACACACATTTTCAGTTTTCTTTCTGAGTTTTGAAACCAACGCAGTAAGAGTATTTAAAGAAATAGTGTTTATCTGGTTCTTTCCATCCAAAGTAATCTCTCAGCCTGAACAGACCATATAATCTGGAACAGTTCTTGTAAATTAGGAGTCTGACTCCTGCTTCAAATTTAGCATGCATCCTTCTGTTCATTTTATTTCCCAGCAGGTAAGGGGTAGATCAAACCTACAATGATTCTGTCATACGCAAGTCTTCTCCTTATCTATATATAGCCTCTTTCTCCCTAGCTCGCCTTTCACTGCTGCAAGCCTTTGTATGTCAAGCAAGAGATAGAATAAGAACAGAAAACTTGTATTTGGTACCACAATGCTATCAAGACGGGAAGGACATAACAGCTGTGCTTTTTACCAATCTGCTTCTCTCATTTACATTTTGTTACATTACTTCTCCTGGCTGTTCCAGATCCTCCTCTCAAGCGGTTTATAGTCACAGCTATAAAGCACATTTCTCTACATCTCTGCTGTAAGGGAATGACAAGCATTGACTGGTGGATCTCCTTGTCTTATACAGGAAGTATCCTTCTCAGTCAGCCTGTATAATAGATAGATAAATCATAGGATACAAGAATTCCCTGTTATAAATAAACCCACAGAAAACTGGTCTTCATCACTGTGAGGCATTTGATTCACAGTGGAGGACTCCTTGGGGTTTGAGAGATACATCGCCTCTTGGAAAGGATTTGGGACCTCAGGGCTAGTATCCACCTGAGTATCACAACCAAAATTGTTCAGTGCCCAGGCATCTGTAACTTACCACATTATGGTGCAATCTATCAGCCTAAGCCCCCGTATGTGAGAAATTTTCCAAATATTTTCATAGCCAGTAGGCAGATCATGCACTTTGCCGTAACATACAACCAATATGTAGATCGTATGCTACGCATACAGGTTTTTTCTCATTCACAGAGCTTCTTTAGCTCTCTGCTCCAGAGGGTTTGAAAGACTGTCACCTACCCCAGAAGGCACACAGCCTTCTGATAGCATAGCATACAATTGCATATGTAAATATAATGCATGCAAATGCACTAACACCTCCTCCCCACCCAGCCCTGGGTGAAACTGGAAGCCGATCATGAAACAAGAGCAGAGAAGATCCATTTCCTTTGCTAAGAGGCCTTTGGCGGTGTTGCTCTTGAGGGAGTGGTAGCCAGTTAAGTATCCTTGAACAGGGGGCATTTTTCCTTTTTTTCCTGTAATTTTCTCTTGAAGTCAGTTGTAATACTTCAGTCTTTCAGTGAGCTTTGCTGATCCCAAGACCATTCGGTCAGCCTTAAGCAAGCTGCCCAGCAAGGAGATGCTTGAGCAGCAACAGCAGAAGGACACTGGCTCCTGCCACACCGAGCTTCCCAAGCAGGCTGTCAGGAGCAGTCAGCTTGGACAGAGGCAGGTTTGTTGAAATCTGGGAGAGAAGACATTTGCACAGTTGGTTTTAATGCCTTAGGAAATATGAAGGCTGTAGGCTTTACTAGGAAGAGAGAGAAAACAGATCACAAACATGAAGAATAATCTCTGGCAGATAACTCTACTTCTCTGTGAAACATAATCCTCAAATACTCTGGCAAGAAGATAGATCATTATACCATAATGACAAGCATTAGTCTCAGGTCTCAGTTTTTCAAAGAAACTAAGTTTAAAAATAGACTTCCTAAACCTTAAGGCCTCGAACCTTGTGCAGACATTAAGATTTGTCTGCAGCTCCTCGCTGTACTCCTACATTTTCCCATCTGCAAACAACTGCTGCAAATGACTGCGTAAGACAGACCTGGACTTTATAGTTCTCAGTGAAGCAATATGTCACGTCTATTTATACTACTGTGGTCTTATTAAAGAAGGAAATCCTGTCAGTAGTAATCTCAAATTCCTTCAGTTATCGTAAATTAAAATTCCCCGTTTCTCTCTTGAAACAGGATTTTTTTGTTTTACTTTAATGTGCCTACATGTGCTTATGTAGATGCTTTCTCAAGTCTTTGTTGTGTTTTTCAGTGAAATCCTAATGGCAACTGACCACAGAAATTCTCCAAATGTTAGTGAGTAGCTACAGAGACATAAACTCACAAAAGCCTTGACTAACTCTTGCTGATAAATACATCCTTGATGTAATTATTGGCTTAAGTCATAGGAAATGTAGTTTTGTGTCTGTAGCAGGCAAATGGCATCTGGGAGCTCCGAGGATCTTTTTGTGGCCTTGCTACAGGGGTCTTTGTGACTTGGCAAATGTAAATGTAAACTCTCTGAGCCTATGTATCCCTTTCTGTGAGATGATGATAGTATTTATACTCCTTCCACCTTTCCTAAAGAGCAATTTGCAGCCTCCAGTCACGAAGACAGGCAGAGTTTATTGCAGTTCCAGGTAGAGGATATTAGGACATCATGATCAATATCATATGGCGGGGACAAGCTTCTAATGATATTTTACTTTGCAAAATGTAACAAAACATTTTCCATTTTTCATCATTTTCTGTATCTCACACTGAACTGTTGGCTTTGTTAAGGTCAGTGGTGTTTGTTATATTTTTGTAAGACAGCCAAAGCAGTAGTAATAACAAATACATTAATTCTGCCTTATTTGACTAGTCAAGATTCTCAGAGAATTTTTTTTCAAGCATGGTTAAGTCTCCTTTATTAAAAAAGGAAGAGGTTTATACTTTCTTTGGGGATACCACGATGCAGATTCTAAGAGAGAGAAGTTGTCAAATGATAGGGATTTCTTGTACAGATTTAATGGTCATATTAAATCATAAAGTGGTTTCAGACACTGCAGCCAAACAAAAGGCCTTTCTATATTTTGATCCACTCTGAATAGTTCTTATAACTCTACAGTAAACTTAAGACCAACAGAAAGGGACTAAAAGTCATGCTGATTAATGTGACAAGAGAATGAGGAGACCAACTAAAGGCATTGCCATTGTCCATAGTCCTTGTCACAGCAGGGTATTTGTGGGGTCAAATCCACTACAGAGGAAAGCAAAATATAAGCATTGAAAATTCCCTGCCAGTGCAACCTGGGGGAAGAGGGCACTGGATTTTGATGCCAAATCGGCACATGGGTTTGATGCTGTGTGGGGACCACAAGCCATGCAAGCACCTGGAAGCTGCTATTAGCGCACCCATTCACCTGTCTCTAGCCATGGCCACTTTCTAAATGCTTCAAAGGAATGCAAACAAATAAACAACCTAGAGGCCAAGGTGTACATCAAGGGAGAAAAGGAAGTGGAAATTCCTTCCTGGCCAGTATAAATATGGTATAAACAAATGGTCAACAAACAGAAATCACACATCCCCTTGGGAATACCAATAAATCACCTACTTACAAGCTTTCAGTTTTAAATCCTGAATTGTCTGTCCTCTAAACATGAAAAACTCTTCTCTTAGTAATGTTGTAGTCTTTTCTATTATTCACCACCTGTTTGGAAGGCCATTCCAGGATATTGCCCCCAAAATACTTAGAAATCCAGTCTCCAAGTTATGGCTGTGGCATCGGGCAGCAACACAGCTTATGGCTAGAGTAAAGCCTGTAGATAATTCATACCATTTGTCCAGCATGTTGAAACTAGAAGATGTAGGTGAGTTAAGAGCTCGCAGTCCTCCCCGTGGCCTTTGGCTCCTGTGCAGCATTCATCCCCAGAACTGCTCTGAGTGCATGGGAAAGGTGCTGCCAGGGGAACACAAAAACCTTGACTGAAGTGGTTACAGCCTTTTGGACCTGGATGAATTTCAACTCCTATCTTGGATAGGTTCAGAAAATAGTCCAGACATTACTCAGTTCAGCTTCAGTGCACTCTTGGGAGATACGTAAGTGAGACTGCTTTACATCTTCCACTCTGGGCAGTTGTGAAGCCACCCAAGGTGATACGCACAAGTGTTATGTCATTGTTATGAGGGTCAGTGTTATGTCTGTCTGATATCTATGCAATTTTTCTTGCAGGACCTTCATTCCTCATGTGTTTGGTTTTTGGTTTGCCTTTTTTGTTGTGTTGGGTGTTTTTGGTTTGTGTTTTTTTTTCCCCCACCCCATGATTTATCTTTGACTTGTAAATGCTTTAATGTGGAAGTAGTGATACTGTAACAGAGCTTCTGTTATCACAGGGTTTTGGTGATAGCAGCAATTCTTGACTAATAACACTTAAGTGAAACACTGATATACAGCTGCTGTGATTGCAAATCTGGGATAATAGAAGTGCTATCATTTTAAAAATTACCTTTGTAGAATTAATGACACAATAGAGAATCTGTTAAAGGGACAGTCTCATCACACTTTAATCACAAGGAAATTCTTGAAGTATTTCTGAATGACTAAAGAACCATAAAATATTTAACAAAAAGAATTATATTGCATAGACATTGCAAAACATGAAATGGAAAACAAATATTCTGTTTCTATAGACAGGGTGAAATAAAGTATTTCCTTCCCTGTGTAATTTTTTAACAAGACCAGGACAAAACATATTTTGACTGGAGGCTATATTTTGGGTTGTTGGGGACTCCAGGTCTAGAAGATGCAACATGGTATCTCAGAAAACATTCTGGAGATACCATAAACAAAGATTAAATATGAATTAAACACACCCCTGGTCAGCCAATGAGTGATGGTGCTTTTCCTTAAGGCTACTGAGTATCTGGGAGCTACCACTTAATAGTCCCCAGTAAAGGACTACAAATCTTGCTGGGTGTATAAAGAGGTGGGCCCAGACATTAAGATCTTGAAACATCATTTTAGACATGAAATAAAGAGAGATTATGAGAAAGGAGAGAGGGAGGTGGTGAGAAGTCTGACCAGTTACTCATCTCTAGCAGCTGCACATCTCACTAATTCAGCTAGTGTTTTGCACGTTTGGGATTGTTCAGAACGGTTAATTTGTCGGTATGAAGTGAAGTCCTGTATTTTCAGTCAGCTGTATTAGGGGTGTCTCAAAATGCAAACCCACTGATGGCCTTTTACCTAACGTATAAGGCCAAACAAACACGAAGATTTTAAAGGCTCACTCTGCTTATTTTAACTGCTATAAAACATACTTTACAGAACATAAAGTGGCTCCAGTAACTGAAATGAAAGGCTTCTCTAGATTTTGATCCATTCATTCTGGTGCACTTGTTTCAACAGATACATCCTTTCCTCAACGAGAAACACAGCCTGATCTTTTTCACATTCTCCAGACAATAAAGTAATAAACCAAAATAAAGCCTGATACTGCAGTGTGATGAGAGCCTTCTGGGAGTGGAAGTGGCCTCCACCTCCTTTGTCTTACAGGGCTGGGTGCTTCATATAGCAGCAAGACGGAGGAAGACAATGTCACTGGAGGCAATTCACACCTTTTGTCAGAGAGGGGGAAAAGAGACCATTTACATTATTTTCACAAGGATGATTTGGAAAGCACTTTCCCATAAGTTGGAAGGACCTTCAAAGCCCTGCTTTCAAACACTGGTGTTCCTTACTGTGAAGGATATCTTGCAATTCACTAATAGCATTATTCTTGGTTGGTCATTTCCAGATGAAATTTTCAGTGTATTTGCTTGACTGTGGTGGAAATCTCAGTGCAGATGTGCATTTGAGATTAAGTTATTCTGTCTTGTTGCCTTAGAGTGGTAGCATATTACCTTGCTACAATAAAAACATAGATATGGGAAAGTCATCTAGTCCCTCTCGCTAACAGTGCAGACTTGCCCTCTGCAGTGTGTTCCCTAGTGCTTTGTCCAGTCTATTTTTAAATGGCCTAAGTGATGAGAATTTCTGCAGAGGAGAGTTCACAGGCAAGCCTCTTTCCTCTAACAAAGCTTTGGATAGATAAAGAAGAATAATAATAATAATTTTATTTATTAAGCTTTCTCTCTTTCACCCACCGAAGTCCTTAGGGTGCTAAGCAGACATCATAAAAGAGTTTCTTGTCCCAACCAAGCTCAGCAATGTTTCAAAGAGATCAGTAAACAAAAACCAACACTAAAACAAAGACAGGGGAGGACAAAGGCCCTAACAGATGTGCAGCTCTGGAACAAAAGGCTCTTACAGTAAGGATTGTTGCAGCAAACCCTCTCAGCAGAACCCACAACTGTTCAAGCTCTAGGACCAAATTCAGGGAAGTTTAATTGTCAGTGCTTAGCAGGAGATTCAAGGCTCTTCAAACGTTCTCAGTATCTCACAAATCCAGACCTACACTGAGGGAAATTTAAAAAGACCATATTTCTGAGGAAGGCTATTGAGATAACAGAAAGAAATAAAGAGGTGTCATTTTGCTTTGCTCATTTGCATTAAACCCATAAAGTCAGTGTTACAATTTTAATTATGCTGAAAATCTTCCGTCTGTATCCACTAAATCCTGATTTACTAGTAGCTGCAGTCATTTGCCCGGTAATATTAAATATGAGGAATAGAAGCAAAAGCTTCACTATCATTGAACTCAAGCAAATGTCTTCAGGAAAAAGCATTAACCAAAAGCTAAGTCAAGTGCCTGTCTTTTCCATCCATGTTTATCAATGCAAAAACCCTACTGGTTGCTACTTGCACCAGCAGACTATTGCAACTTCTGTAGGGGGAAAAAAGTGTTATATTTCTTTTTGACAGAACCATTAAGGAACTCTGTAATGTTTCAATCTGTGGTCAGTGCTCTGTTTTGCTTGGCTCGCTAAACCCTCAGCCTCAGCTGGCATTTCCTAAATTAACAGCACATTCACTCCCCACATTAAGACAGTCAGACAAATGGTTCAGCCTAAACTAAGCAGTTTGACACTCATGTGCTTCAGCAAAGCTGAACAGCATCTCATGACGCTTACATGATTGGATGATATCATAATCATATGATAAAAAGCCATTAGGCCAGGACCAAAATCTAAAACATAGGTCATTATGTTAGATGTAAAAAAGTGTACCCATTTAATAGGAAAAAAGAAACAAAAAAGAGTTCTGACACCAGGGAACATCTGGCTAATATTTACATCTCCTGTTTAATTTGGATGCTTCAGTTTAGTTTTCAAGATGGCAGTGTATAGAAACAAATTAAGCCAATCACTCTATCCGCAGTTTAGAAAACCAAGACTTGTTTATAGTTTCTCATATTAATACCTCATCCACTTGGCCAAAATGCCTCGTGAAAAATATACCTCAAACACACAATTCCCCTTTAGTAACAAAGCCGTAATTCAGCATAATTCTTTGTTGATGGGATGAAAAAGGGAGTCATGTAAACTTGGAGTATTGAGATGAAGAGATAAAGTTGGGGCATAGGAAACGAAGCAGTCTTCAGTGCGGTAGGGTTAAACTGAAGCCCATTAAGAAAGTCAACAGAATTAGCATTTTGGGCCCCATCCTACCTTCCGTTAAATCAATAGGATTTTGTCACTGACACCAGCCAGAGCACAATCACAGACATGTTCAGTGTTAAAATAACATGAGCTGGATGCAAGCTTGCTGGATGAGCCCTGTGCCTGAGAACCTGCAAGTTTAATTCTGTGATGAGTTTGAGACAATGCTCATTTCCGAGAGCACTGAAAAACATGAAGCAATTCAGCGATGCATATGTAGAACTTCATAATATATTATCTCTAAGAGGAAAACTGGCCAAGTGACAATATTCTTATGTCATAGGTAATTAGGTAAGCTCCAGAACGGTCAGGTTAATAAAAGGAGATGCTGATTTCAAAATACTAGAGAGAATGCAAAGCCTGAAGTCAAAACTTTTAGTTACAAACCCAGAGGGACAGGCGGGGAAATCTTTTCATCAGGCTTCCCTATTTTTGAATACACAAAGGATCTACCGGGCCAAAATCTATTCAGTATTACTGGGTATTATTGGTAGATATAAATAACAATATTAGCATGAGTGAATTACAGTATCCAAACCCCAGATCTAGCTAAACAGTCCCAGTGGTTTGGGCTGTTTCTACTCTGCTGTTTCTAGAGGCAGAAGAAAAGCCCAAGCAAGCTTGCTGAATGTTTCTCATGTCTGTTTAGACTGCCATGACAAAAACACAATGTAGACACTCCAAAATTAGTACTAAATTAGCCAGCTTTACTCTAGCAAGCAATTCACCCACAGCGGCAAGGAGCTTAGGGCTGGAAGCAAACCCAGCTGTTATTCAGAGTGCCAGCAACATAAACCTGATGTCAGGTTTGTATTGCTCAGCAAGCCTAGCTCGTGGGCTGAGCTTGCACAACTGCAAGGAAAACTGAAGGGAGCCCTGTGTGTCTGCAGTGTGTCCGTGTGTCTGCTGCTGCCTGGCTCGCTGGAGGCTGCGGCAGAGCCAGGGCAGCGGTGGCAGAGGCAACGTCAGGAGAGGCAACGAGAGCAGCAAGCTGGTGCAGCAAAGGCAGGAGCAGAGGATAGTGCATGTGATGGAGGAAGGAAGGGGATAGCGCCCCGCAGGGACCACTTCCAAAGAGCAGTGTGGCTAAGATGGGACCACATTTGGCTCCCTCCACTTTCCCCATGCCTCCAACGCTATCCCAGCAGACACTGCATCCTGAAGTGCTCCCTGTGCCCTCGTGGCACACCTCTGGGTATGCAGCACATCCATTCAATCCGTGCTATAAAAACACTGCTTTTTGCTTGCGACATAGCCCTCAACTATTTCAGATACTTTGAACTGAATAACCAAGAGTGACATGATAATTATGTCTTAGGGTCACAGGGACACCCCACGGCCAAGAGGAAACCCAAGGTTGCTCTCTGAGTTGCAGGGGTGCAAACTCCAGCTACGCATACTGGTAATTAAGCGTGCCTGGGACCAGTCTCTGGCTCTGAGGCCAACTGGCAAGGACGAGCACCCCCATCACACTCCCACCAGAAGAAGGGGGCTGCGCCCAGCTGGCCCACTGGGAACAGTCTCGGGGCCATGGTGACCTCTGAACCATCTCTGGCAATTGTCTGACATTGCTGGCGGGCACTGCTCAGAGCCAAGGACCAGCCTCACAGTGCAGTGGTGCAGCCAATCCACTTCTCTTTAATGCAACCATCTCATTTACTAGTAGGGCTATAGTCCACCAGAGCCTCCTGCTCTGAGGACAGCTGATCCTCAGCAGGCTTGGGGCCAGAGGGTGCTCCATGGCCCTCTTTTTTTTAGAGGGATAAATATAGCCCCAAGGGCTATATGCTGTGGCAGATATGAGCATGTAGTGTCCTCGGTCCTGCTCTTCCAGGGAGGCAGAAGAAGGAGAGCCGTGTGCCTCCTGACAGCACTGACAGGGGACCTTTTTCTTCATTCATAAAAAATGACAGCTCTTCAGATTTGTTTGAAAAGGGAGTCACCTGTGTGCCACCCTCAGCCGCTTTGGTGAGCATTCACCACGCTCCCACCCCTCTGAAGGGGATGGGACAGCACAGCCAGGAGCAGCAGGCAGTGGGTGTAGGAGGTGGTGGAAAGGGAGGACTGCTGTGCCTCGTGAGTGCCAGCGCAACACGATGGTGATTCTCTGCACCTCTGCAGAAAAAATCCCATTTCCTCATGTAGCAGTGAGTGTGGACACTAGACATATTTCTTCCTCAGTGAGCCACGAGCAAGAGGTACAAGAGCAGGTAAACATGCTTCCTTACAGTCAGACCTGTCATTTCTTATACATTGATTTATACTTACTACAGAGCCAGTGCAGGATAGTAACAGATGAAAACAACGTGCCAGCTTATACTTGTGAGGAACATTTCCTCCTATCCCAACCATCAAAAGTCACCCTTTTATGAGGCAAAACCAAATGATCTGCTTTGTAGAGCAGCTGTTTTAGCAATGCCTTGTTGATTTGCTGTTTAAAATCCTCTGGGCTCCAATGTGCCTTTGCAAATTTGAGTGGCCAAAAGTGTGCTCTTCTGTATAGAAATCTCAGGTTCATTCTTTTTCTTTATTTCTTTTTTCCTCTGTCTTAGGGCATAACAGAAATAGAAAGGCAGAAATAGGAAGTTCAGGCCTATCCCTTCCAAATTGCTCTACCTGTGCAGGGAAGAATGGATGGGAACTTGCAGGCAGGGTATAAAGCGCTCAGAGTGCTGCAGAAGCGATGCAGTCATTGAAAAGGCAGACTTAGAAAACAATGTTTCTTCCTTTGACATCCTCCCAAGAATGGCTGCATCAGCCAACTTGCTTAAAGTGACAAAAGTCATTACAGATAAACACAGTGGATTGTTTATTTTGGAAAGGGACTGGGGCATAACTCCTCCGAGGTAACGCGCAGGGCGGTTCTTTCTTTACCTGCTGCGGGATCCACAGAGAGGCAAGGTGCTGCATGCTTTGTGTTCGAATGACTAACAAGACCTTTGTCTAGGCTTGAACTCTCATACCTGTTTTCAGTTCCTGACATACTTCGGATCCCCCCGCCGCCCGCCGAGCCCGTGCTGGAGCGCTTGGATGGCGAGCCTCTGGAAACAGGATGCCACTGGGATCCGCAGGGAAGACAAAGCCCCTCAGAAAGGCGAGCAGCCTCGGGCCACTCTAATTACAAGTCCCTGCACTGCTTGAAGGTACTCAGCTGACATGCCTGAACTGTGCAAAGACCTTCAAGTGAACTATTATACAAAGCTCAATGTATCACATGGTTGCGAAGCAGCTGCTAAGTCTCACTGTAAATGAGGCACAGAGATGATAAGTCACATACTCTCATATACAATGTGTTTAAGGAAACCCCCACCCTATGGATTTTACTGCCTTAGGCTAGGATGAAACTTGGGAGGTGAAGGGGAGGGAGGGGGATGTGGGAAAGAGTTTTATGTGAAGACATTCTAGTCTACATTAAGGATGTGTTTACTCCTAGTAGCTTTGGCAAGTTAATCATAACATGCATTTAAGTTCTTTCAATAACATCCCCCAAAGTGGATTTTTTAAAAATGTCACTTCCCTGTTTAAACCAGCACAAAACTGTGTATCAAGATAAATCTTCCGTATGAGACACAGAAAGCAGTAGTTACTAACATTTGGTTTCTCCTTTGCTCACTTTTCTTGGATACGTACAAGCCTGAAATCTATGTTCTCAACTCAGATAGGAAGAGTGTAAATGACATGCATGTGATTGCACAGATACGACGCACAGAAAGACCTACACAATTACGAACAAAAATCTGGCAAAACAGAAGATGGCAGATGATATAACCCACAGTAACAAATATGCCGCTTGTGATCATCTTAAAAACGATTTAATACTGTGGCTAAGGCTAAATGACTGCAGGGTAGTGCCTTTAACACACCCAAGGAGGGGGTTCCTATAACCCAGAGACATATTGTGACTGTAGTCATTTCTGAAATCCCGGTTCTGTAGCAATGCAGGGTTGGGAGGGGCTTTAAGAAACCGTCCAGTGCGCTGTGCTGAGATGGGCGCCGCAGTAGGAATCAGTGTGATGCTGAAATGGGAACTCAAACCCATGAGAGCTATTATTTCAGGCTCTCTGCACTGTCAGTAGGTGGCTCATCTTTTCAAGGTTTCCCATCCATCCATAACAAAAAGGAAATATATGCCTGCTAAAGTAAAGAAAAAGTTCTGTATATCATGAAAATATTGCAAACCAATAATGCAAAAGCAAATTTAATTCTCTTTTGAAAAGGTCTGGAAAAAAAATCATGGTACTTACTTAACTGGCGTGTGTATGTTTTTGGACAAGCATCCATAATCATCCACTGGCCTTCCCACACTTTCTTCAATTAATTTTTAAGCAGCGATTTTGAAACAAAATTTTCCCTGTGTAAAAGATGTGCATATAAAAGACATTTAACAATCAATAAGTGATAGCACATTACATGCCAAACATATATGACTCCTTAGGCTGTGTTACAAAACCCTTTGAAGCAAGGCATAGAAACTCATAAAGAGACAATAGTATGAAAGTATAGCAAGGAGCAGGTGATCAGAGGTTACTAGGAGCCGACTGCGAGAACTAGACAGCCCTAACTGGGCCTGCAAATCTCACTTTTCTCTATGGATTTGTTAGAGAAGAAAGATCCATAAGACTAAGAGTAAATCTGGGGGCATAAGAATGACGGCAGGAGATTCGCACTCTAGCTGTTATGAAGGGAAAATGCTTCATCATTAAAACTGAAGCCAGAGCTTTGTCTCCCTTACAGAAGGTCTCAAACCATAATTAGCTTCCTTGGGACTATCTGAATAGTCAACCATTTGCTTAGGTGATTTGATCCTGCTCTCATTCGAGGCAGATGTATCTCCCTTCAACTTCAAAGAGAGCATGACGACACCTTTGCAAACGGTGTTTCAATCTGGCTAACAGAGGGTTGCACTTAAAACATTTTCTAATAGAGATACTACAGAAAGCAGAAGTAGGTCCAAACTATGTTAAAAATTCACTTAAAAAAAAAAAAGAGAGGCTAGAACACCCCAAAGTAAAGTTGGACAAACAGGTTTAAAACTAGCACAGATGGGCCAATGTGCCTTTTACCCCTTATCACAGACATTTATATTCTATGTCAAAATAGTGCAGAATGCAGCGATAGTCAATGTTAGAACGCTCTGTCTGGGTCATGCAGATTCATCACCAGCTGAAACAAAGTGTATTTTCGCCTGGAGTGGGTCACTGTTCTCCTCAATTATCTCACGCTTTTGTTGTGTTTATTTTCAGCACACAGTTTAATCTTAAAGATGCCATTTAACAAAGAATTTGTCCTGATAGTAGCAACATATGGAAGCAGCTGTTTGTGGTTCTTGTTCATAAAATGAGTTACTTCTTCCTTTAAACAAGACAGCTTTTTATTTTGCTGCTAAACCTGCAGTTGAATCGGTACAAAACGATAATAAACATGTCTAGAGAGGTCTCCAGCTCAAAACAAGAGTTACTGTCCATGAACTCTGCCACCCTTTGGTTCTTATTCCCTAGCACAGGACATTTGCCTGATTTGGAGAATAGCTATAACATGTAAAACATGAGCTACATTTTGGCACTCATTTCTTAATTATTGTTATTATTGTCATAAAAAAAAATCTGGTGGCTGAAAATATCTTAAAAAGTTAGTGTCTGATATGTTACACATTGCCTTAGTACATTACAGCAAAAATAAAACAGATAATACTTTGTACAGCATGTCCAAAACATAGACTATGTCTGTACCGCTAAATAAACCAAGGCCAGGGAGTGAACTTGGTTACTGGACTATGATCATTCATTTTGCTTATTTATTAGTACCTCTTCTGGCACAGTTTTGGCCTGTGCCAACTACCAGTTTTCAACAATAACGCCCAGGCATGACTGATGGGAGAGTATATGCGGCAGGGAGCACTCCCAGCAGGTATTGAGGGTGAGAACACAACAGATTAGAGTCTGTATTGTCCTCTAATACTATCTGCACAGGCTTTGTGCATTCAAAGATCTCTACACATCTTTGCACCAAGACATGCAACACAAGCACACAATTTTCACGCTGTGAAACCCTGCTTCTGATGGGCAGAAACATAGCCCTCACCTTACTGAACATACCTGAGAAGAATACGCTTAAAGTAACAGTTATATTTTAGATCCACTGGGAAACCATATGCTCAGAGGAGACGTAGCACCACATGCTATGTGACAGGGACAAGAGAACGGTCCCTGTTCATGATGCATTTATCAGTGTAAAGATAGCTATAATATCTCGGATACTTGAAGACCTTCTGGGTATGACTTCTTGGAGAGAAGGAGATTATGCCAAACAGCATGTAAAAGGAAAATGTCATGAGTAACACTGATGCCTATACCTTTACCATGTCATTTGGTGAGGTCTAGCAGACCTGGCTATGGGATATGGTGCTGTCTCTTTACAAGGGAGAGGTGTTTTGCAGTCCATGTGAAGGGAAGGACTAGCCAGCTAAACTGGGAGGGAGAAGAAAGTACACTCTAGGGAGGCCATCAAGGAAAAATCTGGATAAAGACATATAGAGAAAGGTGGTCCTAGGGTAGAGACCAAGGAACAGACAATGAAAGGAGTGAAAATATGTGAGTCAGTGAGGGGTTTCAAGCAGGGTCAGAAAGGTGAGAGCTGAAAGGTAGCTGGGACACCTACTCCAGTGCGATATCTGAGGGATGCTTTCAGGACCATGGTGGGCAAGTGCAGTGATTTACATAACACTGAAAAGCTAGCTCCCCCAGCAATGTCATGTCTAGCAGTTTTGCAATACTCTGTAATACACTAGCTAAAAGAATACAGTTTCTGTGGAGTTTGCAGGTTAAAATAGGCAAAGTTTAAGGCTGTGGCTCTGAACTGAAGATGCAATATTATTGTGCTCTTTTGCTATGGATAAATTGTAACTCTGCCCAGCTAATCATTTGTAAATGGCTGATTTCTCACAGGTAGGCTAAAGTAGACCTTTAGGAGGGCCTTGAAAGGAGGGAGGCCTTATTGACCTGGAGACCACTTTTCATTACTGACTCTTTTGTCAGTGATAGCCTCTATAGACACTATATCTACTGGGGATTATCATAATCCTCGCAGGGAGAGGAAGTGGTGATACAGCATTTTAAGCAGGTAAAACATGAGAGAAGGTAAATAATAGAGAACTCTATACAGATCAGATGGAAAGTTTATGCAAACATGAAAAATGTGAAAAGCATTTTTAACCAAAATTGTACCCACTCTAATTGTAATTTCATGCACATACATGCAATCACAAATATAAATGGATTGCTGATACCAAATGATGTTAGCCACCTCTTAGCTATAAACAAAACTTTCCTTCTCATGCCCCTTATTTGTCGTGTATTGAGATGCTTTCCTAGCCCCTTTAACTTGTCTCCCTCCAATAATTTCATCAGTTTAATGCAACAACCTAGAAATGAGAAACATTCATTTAAGTGTCTATCACTTCCTTCCCCACTTTTGACTAGCAGTCCCAGCTGGGAGATACTAGACATGCACTTGGCTCAGCTTCTTACTGCTGTTCATTGTGAGTTTTAAGACAGCTCTCATTAAATAGATGGACTATAAGACCTGATAATTTGCAGTAACAGGGGGCTGGATTCTGTGACCCAGGAGGTCCCTTTCAGTCCCATCTGCTGGTATTACCCTGTAACAAATTAAGTATCTCCTTTCCCTTAGCTAACCTGAGTTGAAATTAATCTCAGTATTATAATCACGAATAACTGAATGGTGTAAAACTAGCAACAGAAGAGAATTAGACACCTTGTTTTTATACTGCCTGAGCCTATGGCAAGAACTCAGCCATAAGCTTTTGGCAGTTTAGCCCTGGCAGATCTTCCTGTGGTGGTTTCAGATGCTATCTTTTCTCACCTGTCCTGCCGTCTCTTTGCTGGAACTTAGCACTCTCAAAGCAGATTCAGCAGAAGGGAATATCTGCCTATCAGTCTCCTCAATACACAGTCTAGGTTTAGCTCACCTTCACTGGTGTCTTCCTTGCTAAGGTGCTGGGAAGATCAGATGGTGATAATGATTTTTTCACATTTGCTATTCTACAGAGACAGTTCCACAGTTACAAGTATATCAGAAACAGAAAAATAAGTTAATGCTCTCTGGGAAATAAATACACCCACTAGGTCACTGATGCCCTCTGTGCTTTAAGAGATAAACTTAAGACTTTAAATGTCTCATTTACTTAGCTTTATAAAACCTTATGATAACAATGGTAGTAATGGCTCACTACACATACAGCTGTTTTTTTTAAATAAGTACTTGCAATTCTTTTAAACCACTGTACCCTCTGTTTCAGAAAAAAACCCAGAAGACTAATTCAGACATGCAAATAAAGTAAACGACCCTAGCATAAATTAGGAAACTCATTAATTCTGACATTGCTGAAGCTCAGGGTCAGGTAACTCTTTTGCAGAACAGATTATTTCATATTTCATAGAAATCAGAGAATACAGGATGTAAAAGGAGCCCCAGTACTTTACCTAGTTCATCCCTGCGCTTTGAAAATACCTGCATTTTCTTTGGCCCATATTTATTTTATTCATCAATTCTCTAAAAACTCTTGAAACTTCCTAGGTACCTTCTTCAAGTGCTTAGTTATCCTCAGAATGGTAAAGGGATTTTTATTTTTGTGGGGTTTTTTTCAATATTTAACCTAAACCTTCTTTATTTCAGATTAAAGCAATCATTTTTTCTGTGCTTTGTCAGACTTGGAGTATAATTGATCACTGTCTTCTTTACAACAACCTTCTACATACTTGAAGACTGTTATCATGTCCCTCTCAGGCTCTTCTGTTGTAGACTAAACAAACCCAATTCCTTCAATCTTTCCTCATAGGTCATGTTTTCTAAACCGCTTATCATTCCTGTTGCTCTCTTCTGGACACTCGCCAATTTGTCTACATCTCTCTGAAAAAGTGGTGCCCAAAGCTGGGTCGAGTTCCCCAGTTGAGAGCTCAAAGTGCCAAGTAGGATGGAATTCCTACCTCCGCCTGACACACAGCATTTCTTTTAATTCACCACAGAATAATGTTGCTGTTCCAAAAAAGAACATTATGTTCTTGAGTCATACTTGGTCTGTACTCCCCTATCACCCTCGACTCCTTCTCTGCAGCACTGCTGTCTGGCCAGTCACTCCCTGCTCTGTATCTGTGTGTGTGATTGTCCCTCCCTGGAAACAGCGCTTCCCACTAGTCTTTATTGAATCTCATTTCAGTGGTTTCAGATCATTCTTCCAATTTTTCGCAAGGATTTTTAAATTCGGTTATGCATTAGAAAGCACTTACAATCTCCTTCACTCTCAGGACATACAAAATTTTGCAATGACAGTCTATACAGTCATCCAAAACGCTGACCAGAATGGACTTACCAGCTACCATTTTAATAGTGAACTACTCACACCTGTTCCCAAACACTAGTTTTCAGCCACTTTCAGCCACTTCATTTAGGTCATTTTTCTTTAATTTGCTTGTGAGAAAGTTGTATGAGGATGGGTCAAAATGCAAGATTAATATACATCATATCTACTGCATCCTTTTATTCACAAGGACAGTTACCTTGCCAAAGAAAGTAATTAGAATGACTTGACATTCTTTTTCCTTGATAAATCCTTATTGGCTTTTTCTTATCATCCCTAAGTACTTATAAATTGACTGCTTAGTAAATTGTTTCAGTATCTTTCCCAGTATTGATATGAGGCCAGCTGGACTTAATTTTTCAAGTCTTCTTTCTCTCTCTGCTTAGGCAGACACGATATTTCTTTCTCCTCTGCTCCTCCAGGGCATCACTTATCTCTTAGTATACCCAAAAGATACTCAGTAATGTTACAGTGGCTGCTTTGCTTGTTCAGTTATCTGTTCCTTATTGGTGAGGAAAAAAGGAACAGAGATAATACATGAAGGTGTTTCAAATTATGCTTTCAACAAATAAGATGTAGGTATACCATGTTTAATCCTTTTATGAATAATAATACCAAGCATAACAAGGAAAAAATGTCCCGTTGAGGTGAGAAAACACAGATCTTCTCTGAGGACTGTGAGCAACAGTCTCTATAGGCAACAATTTTTATAAGAAAGCTATGATTTAGTGATCTAAATCACTCCTACATTTTTATCACTTTCTTCTCATTAACAGTTGGACTATGAGCTCTAAATGTCCAGTCTCCCGGTTTCCCAAAAGATGCCTTAATTAGTGGACTATCCTTCTTGACTATATTCATAGTCCAGTTACTGAAATAATGCAGCTGTTTCAGTTTCTACAATTAAAGTTTGTAAAACGGGACAGTGGAAAGTTTCTGAACACTTTTCAGTGTCCTATAGCAAAATCTGGTCCAATTTAATTAATCACATTTATTAATCTTTACTATTTACACTCTGTCAGTGCCAGAAGCCTTTGTTAGGGACCTCGGGCTTATTGTTTTATGTACTTCAAGTTCCTGTTGAATAACTTTTTTCTTTGCCCTCAAGTATCAGTGTAGCCTCTGAGTGAACCTAGCCTTGTTTTAATTTTGCCATTTTCTCCCTCAGTTACATTGGTAAAATGTCAAATTCTGTTTTTTCTGGCAAATGCAAACCCTTTGAAAAGGAGGGGAAGAGGAATGTTTCTGCCAGTCTCTTAAACTCTGAAAGAAGATAATTGGAAGGTGAATGAGACAATAAAAAATATTGCTTCATGTACCCATTTATTCTCCACATGTAAAAGTTTAAATTCAACCAAGCAGAGGCACCTCAGCTCTGAGAACTGTCCCCTTGCTCTGGGAGCATGGAATACTCCAGTCCGTGCCATTCAGTTGGGCAGGGACATATGAGGCCTGAGAAACATCAGTTTTTATCAGTGATCCTGCATATTGCTTTTCAAACAGTGTGGTCAGTTTGTTGTCGATTGCACTGTAGAGAGAGAGAGATGCCTTGCAGGATGCTTTAATGAAAAAAAGTTAACACAAAGAAATGTGGACAAAATCTTATCAGCATGATCAGCTGGAGGACAAGGCTCTTTTCCGTCAAAAATGACTTTTTTACATAACCGCCTCTCTAAGGACCATGCTTTCCAAGGAAGTTCTTCTTTAACATACTTCTAAAATGGTCTCCACAATAGAAAGGCTGCGGTTAAAAACCAGCTCAGTTACAGAGAAGCAAAATGCTAAGACAGAGCTTTATGGTGCTACTGGTTCAGCACTTTTTAGCACTTAGATGATGAACACCTTAAGCTCTAAAATACCAGTGCCTAATTTTATGATAAATTAGGTACCTGTGCGGAAATTAGGCTCATAAACACCTTTAAGCATCTAGACCTTTATGTCCAAACACAGATAAAATATGCAGTCTAAACAGACTTAATGCGTAATAAGTGGAGGTTTTGTCTGTTTAGGTGGGACATCATTACTGACTTTCACTCTTGCAGTTGGGACAATAGGCTGAATTTGCTTCATCAGAGTAAAAAGATGTGACTGCAATCATGGGTTTGGTACCACTTGCTTATGTTTCCATTCATAAAAGCCACAAAACTCGGGCATCAAGAAGGCTTCAAAACTTTTGAGCCTAAGACCAAAAGAATCCCGTAAAGACAGGCCAGATACAATTGCATTTGACTAAATTATAAAGCCTCTGTGACAGCTGTCCACTGTCAAAGTTTTTTGTTTACACATCACACTGAAAGTCTATAGGATTTGTATGTCAACAATGTCAAATTACTGAATTTACATTCAACTTCCAAAGTTTCTGTCCTCCAGCAATGCCTACAGCCTGAGGGTTTCACCTAAACTCATCTCCTGTTAAACCATGCAAGTCCAGACACAAAAGGATCATGCTGTACTGTTGGTAAAGCTAATTTGTCCTCTATTTTTGTTATAAATTGAAAGGGAGGAGGAACCCCAATCTACCATACTACATTATCAACCTAGCATTTGATTTAGCAATATTTGAAAGCTCATTTGCCTAATGATTTTACAAGTTCTGCATTGTATACTAGAGCATGAATTATGGTGCAATAATTCACACTCAGAAAACCCACTCTTCCTTGATCTTTGGCACAGTGCCTCACAGCTTACTACCTTTGAAGTATTGAATAGTAATTTGCGTGCTGTTGTGCCTTGCTATTTATTGTTGGTACTCTTTACTACAATTGGAATGGTAAGTGTTCCAAGCTGATGAATTTCGATAACCCAAATTGGCATATTTACTGTAAAGCCCCAGTCACTTTGGAAACTCCCAATTCATGCTTAATAGCTCCCTTCCACACACACCTACAGGATGTAGATTCAGGCTAGAATTTGGAAGTAACAAATTGTGAATCAGTCATTATGAGTAAGGACATCATAATCTAGCCCTTCACATAGGCTTTAAAAGATCTGTCAGGACTTCTGAGGGAAAAAAATTGAAAGGTGAATTTTAGGAGACTATGCTGGAAGAAAAACCTAGGTAGATTTTTACTATTATCTAGAAAAAAAAGAAGATAAAAAAGTCAGTGCATCTTGGCAAAGGTGGCACTTTTCAATACATAGGATTAATAATTTCAAATTACTGTATCAAATCCTTTTATTGTTTCTTTAGAAGATCAGTCCTGTCAAAATACTAACATATATATAATATGGTTTATTTATTATAATTTTAAATTCCTCTAGGAATTTTAAATTATATCTTATAAGATCCCAAAGATCTTATAAGGGATCTTATAAGGGGATCTTATAAGATCCCCTTACACAGACACGTATAAAGGACCTATATTAAGCAATCAACTTCAGTTAGCCTTGAGCATAACACTGAAGTGTACTCAAAGCTAACATTCTGATGTCTAGTACTTAAATTCAGTACCTCAGCACAAATTGGGCTGAGACTGTGCCCATTAAAGGCCCTGTAACAGTCAGGACCTCAGCAAAAGTAGTCATTTTGTTCCAACATCCAATGCCTAGGCATCAGATTTTTAAGTAGTAATCTGTGCAACCTACATGGAGAAATTTCAGCAATATCTAGAGTCAGTTAGTTTGAACTCAGATATCATTAAAAAAAGAACATTTTCATCCCATTTAATATTTGTAATATTTACCCAGGTGTAACAGACTGCAACCACATTCCATTTAATTGAAGTTTGTCATCAGTGGAATGCCCATGATTACTGGTGCTAATTAGATAAGCTCTCAGAAACCAAAATATCAAAAAGCATGAGGTACTCGGAGGTGATAGATCACTACGGTTGTAAAAATGATGGTCAGCAATAAGTACCAGGTATCTACGAAGTCTTATGCTATCCAGTGGGGCTCAAAGAGTCCAGGAGAGTGCTCCTGTTAGCGGCCTTCTGGGCCAAATAAGAGATGTAGGTAGGAGCTGACAGAATCTTCTCCCAAGTTAGCGATTTCTTGGTGTCATACGTCTGGGACAAAATGTAGATTCAGATGAGAATTTCTCCTTTCCACCTCCCAAGGCAGCAACAGAGCCAGGCAGTGAGCAGCTGGTGCCCACACGCTCTTTCTGCCAGCTCCCTGCCCCTTCCTTCCCGCTCTGCCCTGCAACGTCGGAGGTGCCATGTGGCACATTTCGTTTCTAGGGCTGTGGTAACACAGGCTCGGTTCTGGGCTTTTCTGAGCTCTCGGATCTGCAACAAGACACATCATTTCTGCCTGCTGCTCATGCACCATGCTCTGTAAGACTTGATTAGAACAAAAGTCTATTATTTCATTTTGAAACTCGTGGCTTAGATCATCAGGAGATTGTGACATGCTTCAAAGTTTGACAAAACATAGAATCAATTTGTTAGATTAATTAATGCTGGAAAGGCTCCCTTCAGTAAAGGAGTCTCACTTTTGTTTTAACCCAGGGCAAATAGACCTTCTTACTGATAACCCTTGGGTTGGCAGCGGGAACGCAAGACTCGTGAGGGTCACAAGGGGCACTGAATTCTGCCCTCTGTAGTCCGAGGTGTTTCATTTAGGAAAGTCCACAGAGTGCTCATACTATATCCCATTCCCCTTACTCTACAGGCCATAAAATAACTTCATTGCCCTCTAACAAACTTAAAACCAATTGTAAAGATGAAAAACAATTTCTAGAATGTTTCCTGCTATGCAGGGCCTCTGCAAGAGCAGTGGATTTGGTAGAGAAAGCTCTTAGGAGCTGACGGACCACACCCACCATTCAGAGGAAAGCAAAAAGAAAAAACAGAAGCTTACCCCCACAGCTTTCCCTTAATCTCATCCATAATAATAATAATAATTTTTTAAAAAGCCTTCCTGACTTCATTTTAGCAATCAATTTAAATAGCCCAATAATCAATTCTCTTTCAAGGAAGGTTTTTAACATTGCTTGTTTATGGTTTTTTTTCTATCTCTGTCCTCAATAGCATTCACACATTTATCTCTAATGCATTCATTTTAATGGGTTTCTCTTTGGCCTCTCTACTGATCTGTTAATAAAGCTGAAAATCAAAACCAGACTTTAAACTTTTCTGTACCAGAATTAGAAACTTTGCCACATTTTGGTTTCCACTGATTTGTTATCTATGTGATAATTTTCTTATACAAGCTAATCTGAATTAATCTTTACAGAAAAGGCTCATGACCTAATGTATCAAATGCTTTAACAAAAGTTCTCTTATAACTCCTATGGTCTTTTCATTTACCTACAGACAGATCAGTTCTCTCTTGTGAGAACTCAGAAGGAAGGGCCAGGCAATTGGTTTCTGCTGCAGACTTCCCTTCAGTGGAAAGCATTCATTTGGTGGCCGTGGTCAAGTTGAAGGTTACAGAGACCTGACCGCAGGGATTTCTTGAGATCCAAGAAAGAAACAAACAACAAAAAAATTGTTCTCATACTCTATAGCATCTGGAACGGGCAGGACAAAGTGCTGAGGAGATACTGGTTTCTCTACAGTTGCATGTGTGTCTGAAGACTAATTCTGCCCTGCAAATCAGCCACTTAAACAAAGTCTTTCTCTCCCACAGTCCTGCTGATGACAGCCGGTGCTCTGGGGAAAATGGCCTTCTACATTCGCTTTTGCCAAGTACTCTTTCTTCTGCTCTCTTTCAACTACACAAGGTGTTTGGCTCTTCCTATTTCATGTTTCGTATTTCATATTTCATATTTCATATTTCATGTTTCTACTGCTCCACCAGCAACAGCAATATACATATACACACACATGTATATATATATGAATGTATGTATGCATGTATACATATGCACATATATCTATGTAGACTTCAACACTAGGATATCCTATTCAATAGGCAAAAGGACATCACAGAGTTTTGCCGTGGTAATAGGAATGAGACTGATAGTTCCTCAGGATGGGCCAGAAATAAAGTCTCTGCTTGGGGCCACTGGCAGCCCCTTGACACGCCTACATTATCATCATGTGCTTGAACTTTCACCAAAGAATTAAAAGATTTGTAGCTGAGTCTGACACTGAAGATCTTATAAGAAACTGCAATGCGGTATTCATGTTCTTTTTCTTTGTAAATATAATGTCTGAAATGAATAAATCAATGAATTCATGGCTGGGGGGGAAATCATATCAGCAGCCAAAGATCTATTCTAATTAAATAACAGTTTAGAGGTAGTCCTGGGAACAGTTCCATCTTTCAAGAAAAAATATCACTGGAAATAAATTATTAGGGCTCTTTGATTATTTTATTTGTGGTCCTGTAAAGGAATTATAATCCTGAGAAAAACAGATTCCCAATTGTGCATGGTTTTGTGCTCCACTAATAATGTTCCCTAAACAGACAAAGCTGTTATGATACAGAAACTGAACTAATGAATTATTTCTTAAGTTATTGGTCTAGACTCCTTCTGCATAGGAACTCATGCTTCATGCCAGCATACATGTAGAAAATCAATTTTGTGCTTAGAAAATACAGCATTCAGAAGATCATGTGGTCACAAGTAATTGAAGAGCTAAAAATGCTAGATGTTTCTATAGGAAAAGAAAAAAATTAGCAATTTCTGCAGGCTTCAGTTTCAGAGCAAAAAAAAATCACAGCAGAGTCAAAGCTTTATCAGACATCTAGACATTCATATTTTCAGTCATTAATTCCATTTTCTAAACTGTGGTTAGCATATATTTTTTAACTAACTGGTTTAAAAATGGGATATACACTGCTACTAGTAAGAACTGCAATGTAATAATCAATAATAGTGTAACAAGAAACATATATATCCTAATGTTTGCAGCACTGTATAGTTGATCATCTGCCCAAATGGGGTATTTTTCCCTCTCTGAAGTATCAGGTTCAGTGTACACATTTCAGGCAATACATGCAAACACTTTGGGGAGAAAATCAGGGGTTTGTGTTCTTTACTGAAACTATTAATAGCATTTCAGGTAGAAAGTTCATACTTTACAGTGCCTGAGTGTGGTGTACAACGAGTTTCAGTGAGGAGCTTTCTACGGGTTTTCAGTTTTTCCTGTTTCTTGTTGCCCTTCCCAGTAGTGAGCTCAGTAGGAAGGGAACTGCACGTTGGGAGCCGGGGTGGGTCGTGTACTTCTGAGAGAAGGGAGGAAAGGATGCTTGATACATAAAACCAGGAGAGTTTCCCCAAACATGTAATCGTGATCACATCGTTTAAACCCTTGGAAATAAGAAGACCCATTCCGCCAGTCTGTGAATGAGCACAGGTGACGTACAGAGCAGTATGAAAGAAAGGAGTGAGGTCTGATGCAGACTGAGAAAGGGGCATAAACATTAGTAAAACAGCGTAAGCATTGGTGAAAAAGACTGAAGGGTGAAAAAAACTGAAAGATGAAAAAGACTGAGAGATGAAAAAGGCTACGAGAATCTCTGAAGGTATGACAGGAGAGATTCAAGAATTGTAGCATTGCAAGAGAGGAGAGTGACATTGTCAGCAAAACCCTGCTCGGAGTGACAACAAGAATCCAGAAAATGCAGGAAATCCCTGGATCCACAAAGGGGCAAATTTTAATAGCAGGATGATGGAGAAATGGAATATTTTTACACATCTACACAGAAAAAATCTTAATATTTGTAAAAAGGCTATAAGTGTATATGAAGGAGGCAGGAGACTAAACAGAAAAGATAAATATTTAAATACTCCACGTACCCCTATGAGTAACTAGAAGTTTTGCTAGAAGCGATAGCAAGAGAAAAGATGTCAATAAGATTGGTTTCAGACATACTCAGCTGTACCAAAGTGAATACAGAGAAAAATCAAGAAATGAAACAAGATTAGACTGGACTATGCCCCTCTCCCAACCTCAGATGGAGATAAAAGTGCAACATTAATTTGTTTAACACAGGAACAGGAGAAAAACTCTCCGTGCCCAGATGCCAGCTCTTCAGCAGCAATAATGTAGTATTAACCTAAACTACAATATTCTTGTGCCTTGGCACATAGGTAAAACACAGGCTTCTGTCTGTAAGTAGTCAATGAGCTAAGAGGTAGAAAATATGCATTTCTGCAGGCATGCAGCCTCACTGTCCTGAGAAGCATCTAGCCTGGAATATAGCTGGAGGGAGGGAGGGAGGATAATACACTTCAGCTAGTTTACTGGTCTGCTCCAGGATGGCGATTCCTGCAATTGCAATTCAAGCTAACAAGGTGGAAAAAAATAAACCAAATATCATATAAATTATTTTTTTTCTTGAAAAGGGCATGATAAAATACAGGTCTTTCCTTACATCGGAGCTGAACATAAGTTTCTGCTGTATTACAGCAATGATAGTGATGCGCTGTGCATTTTAGTTATAACTGATTTTCCTTGGTACATCTTAAGATACTTTTTTTATCTCTAAAAGGCAAGTGTTGTTGCATCAAGTTGCAATGCAGAAGAGCAAAGACAGAAAGAGTTAATTGGGAAGTGCCTCCTGTGCCCGTAGGTACTGCCTGCTCTGATGGCAAAGGCTTTGCAGTGAAAGAAGCCAGAGTAACCTACTGGAGCAGGAAGAGGCTGGTAGCAATTAATGGGGAAGTTTGTTTCTGCTCTGCAGAAAGGCAATTGTCTAGTTAATCCCTTTCCTGCGGGGACTAACAATGACCTGCGCCCAGCAACACTAGGCTGTTGTGTGACACTTTGCCTTCTGTGGGTTGAGAGCCAGCCAAATACCTCGTACAGCTCAGCTCACAACCATACTATTTTAAGACTTCCTCCTCCATGGAATTCCTTTGGTCCTGCTCATTAGATGCCCACTTAAAATATATTTAGGGCGAGGGCAGTTCCATGTTCGCTACTACGCACTTTTTTCTTCTGCTGTTAGAGAAAATGCAGTGTTGCCACCGCTCTGGATCAGGGCAAGGGCTTAATTTCTACCTGTATTAAATAAGCAGCAGGTACTAGAGATGCTATGTTTTGTTACACGATAATGAATGCTAACTACAAACCACAGAGGAAGCTGAAAAGTCACATTTGATTTTGTAGTTCAGCAAGTATTTGGTCTTCTTTCGACAGTTTTCTGCATTTTGCAGTTAGTCATTCATGCCACCGAGTTTAAATTATATGAATTAAAAACTGTTTGGCAATCTGCCATTTTGTGGAACTCTGTGGCAGGGCGTCGTTTTAGAAGCTTACGGTCGGACCAGTGCCATGATATGCAGACATGCCTGACAGCTGAATTCAGGCTTTTTCATGTTGTGGCTTATATTTTAATTACTTTGAAGAGTACTGTACTAAAAAGGAAATGCCAGATAGACTGTATCATGGAAGCCAGGGGAATATTGCAAATCATCAGAACCTTCTGAGTTGAAACTACAATTAATGCAGGGAATGTTGGGTGGAGGAAAGATTCAGGGATTATAACAAATTCGGTAATAAAAAAAAAGTGTAAACAGCCCCTACTGCATGATCGTTGCCTTAGACAATATTGTTTTACCAGAAACCCAAAGGCAAAACTTCTATCTTAATTTCCCTAATATGGATGGTAGGCAAATTATTAGGAATTTCTTCAAAGACCAAAACTTAAAAATTCACCATACAACATGCAAAACTTTATGACTGTCCTTTCTTAAATGCTAACATGTCAGGAATACAACGCAACCAGACTGTCTGGTTAAAAATCGATACTTTTCTCACTTACTAAAACACTGATCTAGACTAAAACACTGATCTAGTATTTTTATTTTAAAAAATCAGTGAGGAAAAACTTGATCAGCTCTGTGTAGAGAAAAACATTGAGGAAGAATGAAGAGTTGACTGAAAACATTGCAGAGAAGACAGATGATACACACAGGAAGCCACTTGTGTTTAGAAAGCTGAATGCACAGAAAAATAATTGTGATAGCCTTTCCTTTCTACTTAGCTAATACCTGCACAAATGAACCATGCCTAGTCCTCTAGCAGATGGTTTGCTCCAAGCTGTATGAGAAGAATGCTCTATTATTTCCACCACTTATACAACCTAGCATCGTACAAAATACAATTCAGTATGAGTTTCACAAGTTATGAGCCATTCACTGCCCTCGATCTGGGTGAGGAACTCCCGTTGATCTCAGGGAGAAATGTGAACGCTAGAAAGCCCTCAAAAATAAACTGCCAACCAATCCTGCAGCAGCAGGAAATGGACTAGATGAATGAAGATGCCTGTTCCATCTCTAATTTCTATGATTAAAGTACGTGATCAAAGGCAACACAAGGCTCTAAGTATTACCACATTCAAAGAAGGAACCACGTCCAAGGACTAACACATTTCAGTAAGTGAGAGGCAAATGCCTCAGAAATTCCTTCAGTCAGTGGCTGCATTTCCCTTGAATTTTGCCAGGTTATTTGTCTATGTAGAGGAAATCAAAGCTTGTTGTATAGACCTTATAATACTAGACAGAGACTATATCAGGTCTCCCTCCACCAATGCTATTTTTAGAAAAGGGGAATGTAATTCGTATCTCTCTGAAAATAATTCTACTAAAGTTAAATCCAGACATAGGTACTTACTGTTTTAATTATCACTTGCAAAAAAATCTGATATAATGAAAGTTCAAAGTAAACTAAAGGGGTTTATGGGGCAGAAGGAGATATATTATTGACGTAAGAAACACATATGATTAGATCCCAGTCCTTCAGTGAGAACTGCATGAATCAATGAGCTACATGGGAATGACTGTCTACCTGCATCTTTTCCACTGACTTTTCAACAGCCCAGAGGATCAAGGCCTGGCTTGACTTCTGAGGCAACACCATAACATAGTGGCTCCTTCGGTAGACTTATGTGCCTGGATTTCAGACAGCAAAGAGTGATTCAGGCCATCTACTAGGGCTTCCAGATCCTCGATCCCTGTGCAGTCCCTGAAAGGAAGGTTGTATTCAGGCTATGTTCCAAAGGAATATAATTTTGTTGGTGCACCCAGCTATCCCACTTTTGGACAGGGACTGTGAGTAATGGGTTTTCTGCAAGACTGATCGTGGTCTTGAAACCAGATGCCAGAATGGACATTTCAGTCCATTTAGGCATGTTAGTAAGTCCAAATACATCTTTGAAGCCTGCAGTTTTCACTCTCTGTGGAATTTGCAGGTAGTTTGTGTTTCTGGTAGTTCCTCATACTGCCACAGGCTGTCACTTGGAGTGTTCAAAGAAAAGGAAAGGATCAGAGAAAGGAAGGCTTGGTGGTGTTTGGATGTTTTCCTTCTCCTTTCAGATGTCACTGTGAAGTTTATCTCCCTAGCAGCCCACCAAATATTTGCTCTTTCTTGTCTCAAGATTCTAGAGGCCTACTTAAATCCACAGGTTTCTCTCAGTCCATGCAGCAATATAGAATTACTGACATGAAAATCCCACTCACGCTGAAATGAGAATAAATTCCTGTGAGGATGTACATTTTTTCCATGCCTAGAGTTTTTGTCTGTGTTTCCAACAGTGCATGATCTCTTTTACCTTCCTAACTCTTTCCTTTACGCTTTGTAGCTTACTAATACATGGCACAGTCTACCCTTTTGCAAGGAAGAGGGAAACAATAGGATATGCAGTACTGCTATTAATAAAAAATTAATGTCTGTTAATGACATAAATATGATAGCAATTGTTGAACCGAGGCCCAGAAGAGTACGCATACTGGGATGAAATTTCTGCTTTTGGACTCATTCTTTCATGACTAGTCTATTAAGACATATAAATGATGGTTTCAATAAAAATTGGTGGAAGAAGAAACTCCTCTGTTCCACCAACCATTTACAAGAGGCAGGGTCTTTGCTGGGCTCTTGTTTCAGGGTCCTAGCTGTTTGTTATCAATACAGTGTCTGTGTTACAGTTCATGCAAATTTTGTACAAAAATCCTGCCTCCTTGTAAAGAGTTTGGGATGATCACCCAACTGGCTAACATAAATTGTGCAAAAGCCACGCTCAAACTGAATGAATAGCAGGATAACCCTCTGTTTCCCATTTTTTCTCTACTCCTTTCCTCCTTCTCCTCCCTCTCCTCCCCTCTTCCAATCCCCACACACTTTTCAGCAAATCACTGAATTGTCTCCACTGGCTTTCCTACTGCCACGGTTTTATTATGCTTACAACCATTTTGTGTTCTAGTGCTTGATTAGGCACAGAGACTCAGATTAAATACATTGATAAACATCACCCTTGAAGGTATAACTAGGCACAAAGCAAATTGTTTTTTCATGCACATTTTAATAGCTGCTTCATTTTATATGGCACATTCTTGGCTCAAGAAAGCTATCAGAAAAGAGCTCTTACACTGAGGAGGGAGCACATACTGTAGCATTATGCAGCACACTTCAGCGAGTGAACAAGTTCTAACAATAGCACTGCAGAGCGAGAGCTGTTAAAAATGGCTTCTAATTTTACTCAACTGGAACAATACTGTTCAGATCTTTATTTTTATCCTTCTTTACTCTGGGGACAAGGTGTTAACTCATTCGAAGGGTATGGCCCTTCAAGTCCGCACCACAAAACAACCACAAGACAATGGCTCTTTGTGTTTGCCTCTCTTTACCAGGAGTTACTCAAATCTTCAATTAACTAAACAGAGAAGTGGCAATCATGTCACTGTGAGACACTGGAGACTTGCAGTCAATAATCCCCAGGAAGCAGCCAGGCAACTTTGGCCAACTAAATCCTAACACAAGATTGCATGTAATTTTCCAAACAGATATTTCAGATTCTTCAGGATGCTGTTTCTGGATATATTTTGGCTTTAACTTAACTCATTTTTACAATCTTCATAGTTTGTATTCCCCAAATAAAAAATATCATGCTCATTAGACATCTTTTCCTTTTAGGAGTTTTAATACAATTTCACTTCCATTTATTCTAACAGATATTAACTACCCTTTTGAAATGTATTGTGCAGAATTGGCATGAGCATTTTGATCTATTTATAGAACAGAGAAAGTAATCAGAAATTCCAGTAATGTAGGAGTAGACTTTGTATATGATATGACAACTTACAAAATCAAGAATTATCCTGCAAAAGAAAAGTCTTTCACTAACCTCTACTGTCAGTTCTAAGGGACTTGTGATAGAAAAGCATTGATGATACAAAAAGACGTAATGGTAAACAGTAAAAAATCACTGCAGTTCAACTATGGAAAGAATTGTGACAAGGAAAATGAAAATGACAATGAAAATGAAATGTTCTTAGAAAAAGGAATTTTAGGATGATTATTTAATTTTTTTTTTCAGTTAAAACTTTAGTTGGAAAATTTTGAAATTAGGATGAACTGTTATTAAAAAAAATTTAAAATACTAAAATTAAGTACTTCTTTGATGCAAACTTTTTTCTGATTGTCAGCTCTGACACTTTTCTAAGGTTTCAATTCTTTGGCCTTAGATCACCTGGGAAGTCATCCCTTTTTCCTGATGAACTTTAGTAAGTGGAATAACCTTCAGAAAATAAATACTGCAAAACCAAATAATGTGAATTAAAAAAAAACTATTTTTACTCAATTTCCAGATATTTCCACGGGAGAAACACAATCTCAGTTTAGTGCTTTTGATTTTACCAATACCTACCAGCATAAGAGAACATTGGGGAAAACGTTCAATTTCAAGAATAATAAAAAAGTGTCGGCTTTGGTCTCACCTGAAATACCAAACTTGAGCTGAAGACCCGCTTCAGGTGATGTCCCATTCATGAAGCAAATTAACTTGTATTTTAACTGCTGTCTCCTTAAGTGTCTGAGCTGTTGCCCTTGTGTATGAGCTGCTCTCTTAGCATTTCCCTTAGCTTCCAGTTTGCCTGTACCTCTCTTTGTATGGAAAATTTGTGTGGTCTGTGTTAGCTCTGGGGTCTTCCAGGTGTTCCTTCTGATTTATCATGTTTTGCAAGAACAACCTGTTAATTAGTCTCTTAGTCTCCATTGCAGAACTGACCTAATTTGGGCAATCAATGAAAGCTGACTAGAAAAGAATCAAATAACGCCATCACACAGTATTTTGTGTCCTTTGGGTCATGAATCTGTCTTGCCCTTGGTAACTACTACCAGTTTCCTGGAGGGAAACTGGATACATGCAGTATGAACAAGCAGACACCCTTTTTCACAGATCTCCATCTGATATCAGACAGGGATATAACTTCCTTCCATTGTGCAGCTTCTTATGCTGACAAGCCAGTTGCCCATTATTGGGTTCTGCAGTCCTTTGTCAGTCTCTCCTGTCCTCTCTCCCCATTAAAAGTATGTGGCTAGAAGGGGATCTCTGATCAGAGAGCCATTTCTTTCTCTCTTGTCATTTCCTCCACTTTCTTCCTTGCCCATGTGATCCAAGGAGACTGAAATAAATTACCACAACAGGAAAAAAAGAAGATGCAACACTTTGGAGACTTTTTTTTTTTTAATATTTGTAACTCTGGACAAATGACCAGCCATGGAAAGAACTAACATGTAGAAGGATTAAAGCAATTGGAAGAGGACTGTTTTGGAGGAGCTAAGAAAAAGAAGTGTCAAAGCAGAAGTCCAGGTTTTATAGACCTCTTCCAGCCCTGCCAAACCACCTACAAACATGTGGATGGGCCTGGTCAAATGAAGGATGCTAGTGTGTGAAATAAAATGTACTATACTTTTTTCTCGTAACAAGCCTGCAGTCTCCTTTGACCTCTACAAATTTCCGAATCAAATGTACTGCCGTTCTGCCCTAAGCCTTTCCGTGTTGGTCCTTGTCAGGCTCATTCAATAAGCCTAAGGTCATGAGACTTCACAGGTCAGGTTCAGGGAGAGACTGGAAAGTCCAAAACTAGCATCCTTCTTATCTGTCCTAACAGAGAAGGTGAAAATTAAATGGGCATGGAAACTGAATTCCCTTTCACACCTAGAAGCTTATTATAGACAGGTCAGGATGGAGGGAAATTGTGGTGTAGCTGCGTTGTTGCCGATCATCCTCTTTCAGTTATGTGGTTGAAGACTTGAAACAGGAAGTCTGTCACTCCAGCACTTTTCAGAAATAGTAAACTACTTTGAGAGGAAATATACTTTCTATAAAGTGGCAAGAAAATTAGAAGGAATCTAGCACTATATTTTGGTTTGGCACATCACCATTACACTGTAGGGAAGCTGTAGTGGATGGACACAGAAGTCCATCCTTTGCAGACAAAAGTTATGAGACTGACCAGAAATGATTACACAGATTGGTTGAAATTCTAATGAAGGATACAGAAGAGGAGCCCAGCAGTCATGTAATACGCACTGAATGGCATCTGCAGCTACTTGCTGTAATGATTTTCCAGCCATGACAAGTCAAAGTTCAGAAGAAGAAAAACATTTATAACCAGCATCCAGGATAATGGAAAGTTCATACTTGTCTGTCTCCATTTTCCTGAGCCAATATCATCCCTGTGTTTCTGCTTTCGCAATTAAGATGACTGTCATGAGATGGGAGTATTTCATCTATTGGTGATGTAAATCAGCAGGACTGCAATCGACAGAGGGATGAAGAGGTGAGATGGTTGCTAGTTTTGAGCTAGTTTTGAGATACGATGATGAAGTCTGCTTACACAGCACAGTGGATTATGGGTATGTTGTTTAAATGAATACAACATACTGGTATTCAGTTTCTAAAACTAACTAAAAATTTATGCTCAGAGTTAATTCATAAAATCCTGGACCTATTGACTTCTGAGGTTCTCCAAAGGTACATTTTCCTAACAAGAGCCTTAAAATGTTGTAAAATGGAAGAAGAGCCAGATGAGCTCCAAGACTCTGATTTCTTTTTTCACTACTGTTTTTCCATTATGGTTGTTTTTCTTAACCCAGTAATCCTAAAAATAGTCTAAGGTTTAATCTTTATGTTACCATTTGTTTATGGGAAGATGGTGTCTGATGGCTAACATTTTAGCCACAGGAAAAAACAAAATCTCATAAAGCAGAACTTTGAAATGAGAAAACCCACAGGTCTGCTCCTTTTTCATAAGTGGATTCTCTCTGTAAACATGCCTATTCTCTTTTTTCTCTTAGTATAATTTTTACTTTTCCCACCCAAGCAGATTACTTTCCATGGCCCAGAATGACATTATGTCTTCCAAGAAAATGTAGGCTTGGAAAATGAGACATTGTCATTACAAATTTATCAAGAACGATGTTCCAGGGAGCATCTGCAAATTTGATCCAGAGCAAAATGGTCATTTCCGCTCACAAACATAGAAGAAATGGCAATACCCTGAATCTGTTCTTCTGTGAAAATTCACTCCTTTTCCGCTAATGTTTTCTAGGCACTAAAATTAGACCTAACTCTTCCAACATCAGGATGTATCATTGTGTCTGTCAATGGCATTATAAGGCATTGTGAATATCCAGAACAGTCAGCAGAAAAGATTGTTGAACTCAATAGCAGCGGAACGACAGAGAACCAGGAACTGTGTCCAGACCAAAAAACACTATTAATGAAATCCCAGTTGTTGCCTCCATCGGTCTTCTTGTCTTCTCTCCTTTCTGCTTTACACGTCACTTTGAAGCAGCAGGTACTCCAACAAATGCAATAAAACAATATTGGTCTCAAAATCAGTCTGAGAGGAGAATCAGACCTTAGTCTCCAAAAGTAGGTCAAGGACTCTGTTTGTAAATACAGGAAAATGTTAGAGCTGGCAGGCCATAAGCAGCAAATGAGCACAACCAGCCACTGATACCAGCCAGTGGCGTACAGCCGTTTCCCAAAAGAAAAGTACTTTCAGAGTCTGGGCCCCAGAAGAGGAAATTAGCAGTCATATCTCTGGACACTCAAAACAAATATTCTTCATTAGATTGCACTTCTAGGCACTTGATTTTTCACTAGAGTTAATTTTCCATTACCTTATTTTCCTTGCAGGCTGAGGAACAAAATACAAATTGAGTATTTTGGCACTTTAAAAGAAAAAGTAGTGAATATGCAGCCTGGAGGGGCTCAGGAGTTTGATTCCTTTTTTTTTCTGTAGATATAAGGAAAACAAAATAATGGAAGCTTGACTCAAGCAAGTGAATAAGTGAATTTACAAGGGATAATCTAATTTGTGTCTTGGACTGCCTGCAATTATGAATGTTTATTAACTAGTCTGTCTGGCTTTTGGAGGGGAAGAGTGCGGGAATCCCTGGAGCAATACAACTCAAATAGAATTATCAGTCAAAAGAAAAAAAAAACCAAAAACCCAAGCAGAATGTTAAGCAGTAAGAAACTTTGAGTGTTACTGGTGGGCTTAACATGGTCTGAATTGAGCAAGCCTTATATGCACAGTGGTCCTATTGACTGCTCAGGAACCACTAGCCTGAGTAAGGGGAGATCAGGAATGACTGGATGCTCTATCCTGCTGAGATAAAAAACAGGTGGCCAAAGCCCAATCCAGCAGCAGACGAAAGCATGTGAGTACACTTATGGACTTCAAAGGCACAGCCCACATGTTTAATGTTAAGGATGTGCTAAAGTCTTTTGCTGAACTGGAGCCCATGAGATTTCTGAGGTCTTTACTCCCAATGACTTTGGGGTTAGCTGAAGTAGCATGTTAAGTCTGTATTTCCCCAAAGGATAGCATCAAGATTTTCTCCTGCTGTTTTGGTAAAAAAATAACGATATCTTGGAAAATGTTTTCTTTCAGAAAGTCATGCAGTCAGTCTTAGGAGAGAACTTCCCCATGAACAGTCTTTTAAAAGAAAAATTAAAAAAAAAAAAAAACAGTAAAAGATTTATTTCTGTGGTGCCAATATGTTACAGATAGGTTCATTAATGCCCATATCTCACATGCTAGTGTTGAGAGATGCTGGATTCAGCAATGAAACAAACAGCTATAGCAGCCTTTTAATCTATTCACTCCGAGATATTTTTACAACTTGCATAGACTCCATACATGCAGCACTGTGCATGTCTATTTGAGTTCACAATCACTTCTGTATGTGCAAGCCACGTGGTTGCACAAAACAGAAGATAGCCGGGCAAGTGGTCATTTGTACATATAAATATCCCAATTACAGACCAGTCTTGGCAGGAATACCTACAGCTGTAAACGGTTACAGTTAGTATATTTGAATGAAGATCTTGGTCTTCCCTTTTTGAAAATATAGGAATGTAGGATGAGAAGGAAACTCCTGGAGCTGTGAATCTATCTCCTGCAATCTTAGACAATATAGTCCCTTCCTGAGCTGATTGAACTTCTTACTGAACTACAATAGGCCTCTTTTTTACTCCTGCTACTCCTTGTCGATATGAAGCTCATTCTAATTTCCAGTCTGAATGTATTCACGTCCAGTTGGCGAACAATTGCTCCTGTACCAGTATTGTCCTTTACCTTAACCAGCTCTTCTGCCTTCCTGGGGCTTCCTTCTTTCATGTGTATGTATACCAAGAAAAATTCATTCATCTCCCCTCTCAATCTTTTTCTCTTTATGAACTAATTGGATTCATATTACTTCGTCTGTGCAGGCATAGCCCTTAGACAGGTGTGGTGCTCAGACTGCATCACCCGAGGAACAATTCAGGCTGGCAGAGTGTTTTAGTGACACACCTGTGAGTCAACATTTCTGCCCAGCTTTCTCTGTGCTGAAAGTCAGTAGTCGTCTGGCTTATGCTCTTTCCAGCAGTCATTGGCTCCTGGCTGTTTAAAGTACCGCATTATAACTAGTGGAAAAAATAGCCCTTTAAGACAAAGATTTCATCTAAAAAGAGAATCCAGCTTTTAGAAATGGGATTATAATTTATTCTAACAATGCAATTCCTGCTCTTCAGTATGAACAGAGCACTTCACATTGTTCGCCTGGGGTGTCATTAGGCAGTAGTCCCTACTGCTGCCAGCACTTTGCACTGGGTCTACTGTTCTACATATGCCTTTCATGGCTGACCATTGAGTATGTTTCCTGGCTCATCTCTGGAAGACCTGCGTTTTCATTTAAGCCTTCATGACTATCCTAAATCCAACAGTATGACAGCTTGGCCTGCTGCACTCAAGAACGTGTGTTGCACACCAGAGTGACTACTCACCACAGTAAGAAGCAGCATCCTGTGGTCTTTTATTATGAAGCGATTAATGCTGCAGTATGAGTCATTTCACTGTTTCTAGCACATTTGTTTCAGCTGCCTGGAGTGTCTCCTGAGGGATGGAAAGGTGCTGTACATGCTCAGGGATTTTATCTCCTGTTCCAGGCTGCTGTCCCAGCTGCTTTATATTCACAGTAGGATGTACTGCATATGTGTATGTCACCCCTAGAAATGCTCATAAGCATTACTATTTCCTTCATGATCAATGCAGTTTTGACTATATAGGATAGTTGTTTTGATGTATTTAGTATCAGCTTGTTCATATTGCTTTCTAATGGATTGTGGTGAGATCATATGTTCATGTTGCACCCAAAGGTGAAGTAATTGGATTTCTGTACTCCAAAAGCTCAGCCTTTTCATCCTTTCCAGTACAAACATACCTCTTTCTCTGTGTATCAGAGCTCCGGTGACACTTGCTGTGGCCTGCTTCCTTTACTTCTTCTCATAGCCCACCTTCTAAGACCCCACATGAGCTGTGTCCATACAACACTTTACCTTGCTCTTCAATTCTCAAAGCTGCCTAAATTCATCTTGTGCCCACATGCACAAAGACCCTTGTATCTGCAATGCTAGAGATAAGCATTTGAAAGTCTAGCCCTCCAGGAGTACTGGGCAGCCTTCAATACCAGAGTCCAAGCCTTCCCTCCTGCACCTAAAAGTTAATCAAGATACAAATCCTGAACAAGGGCATCACCATGCTTTGTTCATGTAAGAACCAGTCAGACAGACGCATTTGTTTTTCACTTACACCTGCCCAGTCTGCCTTATCCCCAGTCTGGGTTGGCACAGGAAAAAAAAAAAACAGCTTCACATTAGCTGAAACAACCTTGTTGACTCTATTTTTTTTTCCTAAAGACTTATGTTTATAGATTTATGATATATATTTGATCTTCCCTAAATTTCAAAAGCAGAAGATTTGTAGTAATTTATTGCAGACATTTAAGGGAGAGGGAAGTAGACTGTTGACACCAGAGTATCACTTGGATGGGTTTTGCTTTGGACATAAATTTGTGGTGCTTGGTCCCAAGGAACAATCTCAGTTGTTTAAAGGTGTGTCTATGTAGACATAGCCACCATAGTTCCAGGGCTGGTCTGCTTGATAGTACTTAAAGCCTGATATATCATTTACATTTTTCTTTACTCCTTCAAATGCCTGTTTCTTGGTATCTCACCATACGCCCACTATGTGCTAACTGTCTCAAGAGTTCACAGGCTTCTGATAAGCATGTGCAGAATCTAGAAAGATAAGTTAGGCATCCCTATAAATCACTGAACTTCTTCCCACCCTTTAGTTCCTAAACACTCTACATTTTTCGAAGTGCAGCTGGAGTCTCTCAAAAGTCAACAGATGTCTAGCGTAAGAAGCACAAGTTTTCTCACCAGTTCTCTGTGCTTGTTTCAACAGGTGTTTTGTTACCTCTTCTTTGCAGGACTGACAGTTCCTTCTGCCCAGTCTTCACTGGAGCTAATGAAACTCTCTGTATTCTCACTGTCTACATGTCCAATGTGTTTCTATCTTCAGCTCACCATGAAGCATCCTCCTCCATCTTCTCTAATACATGCTTTCTTTGGCTTTGCATGTTGCATGAAAGCCAAGGTGACTCTTGTCCTTCCTTTTTCACATTGAGGATATTTTGGTGTTGGACTGGAGCACAGTCAAAGTCCACAAAGATTTGCAGTTCCCTAGCTTTCTACCCGGGAAGTCACACATGTCATTCCCGTGTGACAGCTAATTGAAACTATTTTTCTAATTATGATGATTGCCTAAGAACAAGCCACAAGCATTCACACATACACAGTGCTAGAGGATCATGCCCCAAGAATCCTATTTCTTAGAGAAAGAGGTGAGACAAAGGCATTCAGTACAACAGCAGAGAGAATAGGAAGTACCAGCAGTTTCAATACCTTTATTTTTCTCAGAATACAAATCCACATCACCTGGTCACATCTTTACCACCTGACAGTGGTCTTTTCACAGTGCTGTTCAGTGGGGATATGCTGACTGAAAAGACAAGGAGTGAGTGAGAAGGATAGAGCAAGACTGTCCTTGTGAAGCTCAGATGAAGAAACTGGAGAAAGGGGAAGAGAAAATTTTTGACCTAACAGCCTCTCTGCACAGAGCTGAATCCAGTCAAAAGTTCATCCAGGTGCAATCATTTGGTGACATTTGTTGCATCTTTTTTTCCTTTGCCACATGGCCAGCAGTGAGGAAAGGACCCAGCCTAACAGTAATGTTCCCAAATGGAAAGGTAGGAGCGAGAGGGCATTTTTCCAATTGTTGTTATCAAACAAGTGCTGGGGGGTATATTCTCAGCTGGGTTCCATCATTTCTCCTAGCATAGGGTCCCTGCTCTAGCTCAGTGCTCCTAACAGCTCCAGTCTCTTGTTTAATGAGTTTATTATTGATGGCCTATGCTTGCCTATGGACTCAGGATACTTTTATTGTATGCCACTTGCTCTTGGTCACATTTCCCCAGTCTAATACTGCCATTTACCATAGCCATTAGGATTATATTGGGCCTGGCTATATAATATAGCTCTGTAAAATATAGCTGAAATCAAAAGGATTTCTATCCATTGAAGGAAAGAGAGGAGAACCTAAACAGTTTTAGAGCAGGCACCAATGAATTTATGAGCAGGGCTATGTGTAGCTGTCAGCAGTATCAGGGGATCCCAGGCTATGGTCTGAGTTGGATGTTAGTCTAATGGCATGGTTGCAAGGATCATTTTCACAACAAAGCAGGGTGGCTGCATCCACACTGCTTATTCAGATAGATCCCTGCTTTGTGCTATCCCCTGCAGAGATGTGCTATGACATGCAGAGACTATCTGGAAAAAATGTTTGTTGATATTGCTAGAGCAATAGCAGAGACCATGCAAAAAGCTGAACTGTTTGAACAATCATCAGCCACTGCTGAAGGCTTGACCTTGTTTTGTTTATTGGTATAGATGTAGCCTACAGCACTCAGAAAAAATCTGTTCACTTTGTCATTGTTGTAGCCCTGTTGTCACAGAATAAGCATTTGTCTTTTTCAGCATTCATACTCCTTTATTTTTTTCAGGTTGCAGCTAGGTTTCTCTCTATCAAGTTTGAGGACACAGTTCTTGTCAGCCATCATCTTCGGGTGCCTCTGAATGCTGAGTATCCACTACGGCAACTGTGTGTGACTCACTTTATTCCACTGTTTCATTTCTAACTCCTCTCCTCGACTCTTTACAGAGACTATGAATGCTTCCAGTGATGCAAAGGACATTTTTTTTCTGGAAAACCATTAGTCCCAACATCTCTGCCTCTTATATTTTTTCTGTAAGTAGGCACTGCTTTGTTTGACTTCAAGTTCTAGTGTCTTTTTTCTTACCAATCTCAGGACACCACAGTAGGCAATAATACAAAAAAGGCCATGTTCTTTAAGTGGCTCTTTCTTAAGTTTCAGAGATGCTGCATTTGTAGCCCACCAGCTGTGCAAAGGCTGACTTCCTCCTGCTCCTTTCAAGCTCTTCCTCCTTACAACCTGTACTCCTTCCTTCAGGTTCAGTGTAGGTTGCTGCAGGAAGGAAGCCACCATCTAAGCTATTCTCCCACCCACTTTCCTCTGGAGTAGGACTAAGCAGGTACAAAGTCCTAGGTATTCTTTCACTCCAGGACCTGTCTCCTCAGGTAACGTGCAAAGAGGAAAGAGATTCTTGCTCTGTTCCTCTCAGACATGCCTAGTCCAGGTCACAACCTAGGGCAAGTTCCTTAGGTACCAGCCTTTAAAGAATATCCCAGAACATCCGTTGCTGAAGAAAGACATCTGCATTCTCTGGATTATGTAAAACAAACATCTGGCAGCCATGGCTTCCTCTTAGCTTTGCTGTTGTATGTAGTAAATGGAAGTCTCAGCTCCCACAACTGTCATTTGGCTCCAGCAAGCACTATGACTCCCCTTTTGTGAGAAATGAAGAATAATCTGGCTAAATCCCAGTTTCAGAGCTAGCAAACACCAAAGGTCCAGTCCCTCCTGCTGTTGTTAAAAGCTGGCTCCCCACTTCCAGGGATTAGCAAACTATGCGGACATTCTTAGGAACTTAAAAATCAGCAGACTTCTGCTTTGCAAGCTCCCAGCAGAAAGGAGTAGAGCTGCTCCCCATTTCACTGCCACAACCAGCAATTTTCAAAGCCCTGGAGCAACAATGATATCAATATCAAGCAAACTCTTGATTCTCATCTTTTGAATCTTGCTGCATCTCAAGTGAACATGTGGAATCTCCAGCAAACTCTGGACTAAATTATTTCTAAGCAAATAAATATACAAATATTCTATAATAACAAGATAAATCCAGAGACCTAGCACCCAATAAAAGCAATGAAAAAGGCATCAGTGTCTGCAATAGCTTTCTGGAGTCCCAACACGTTCTCAGAGAAGGATATGGCCCTGCCTCACTCTGTATCCCTATAATCAATCCCATACCAGAAGTCCCCACTGAGCCTGTAACAATGCACACTGTATATACTGCCCTTCTATTGTCTCTTTTGTCTTTGCCTAAGGAAAATACACTGATTCTGCTGACAGTAAAGGCTCTGAAGCTGCAGAGCTGAAAACTAGATTTTTCTCCAACTCAAACAAAACTAAGTTAAAAGGGAGAGAAAACACACAGGGGAACAGTGTGTGTATCTCAGTAGAGCTATATCCCTTCTCACCTCAACTGCACTCCCAGGGATGAAAACAGAGGTAACACAGGCAATTACTACAGAGCCCCTTTTAAAGGGGGGGCTACAGAGCCTCTCTGAGAGTTTCTTTTCTGCTCTATGTGTAAAACCCCAAAATGAAACATGTATGTCTACTTTACAGAAGAGAAATAAAGTCTTCTCTACCTTATTACCTCAGGTTTCCTCAAAGCTCAAGAGGAAATTTTCTGTTTCATCCTTTTAATTTTCAGATTTAGTGGCATTCAGGCAGCAAGAGCCCATGGTATCCATCTGAGGTCATGGAGTGACCTGTGATTCCCATGCAATCATTTTTACCATTTTGAGACCTCTCAATAATTGGGCTTTGGCTTCAAGAACCCATCTTCTACTAAAAGAGCTATTGCTGCTGGTCTCTGAATTTTCTACCTAAAATCAGCCTGTCTGTATCTTTCCTGTAAATCCAGGTCCTCACTATAAGTAGCCTATAAGGGGCTATAGAGCTCATACGACTACAGTAAGAATCACAAGGTTTGGTTTTTCTGCCTTTCCCAATGTGCACATCCACCTTCCCTCACTAGACTCTAAGAAAATTTTAATCAATATATTCATTATTTGGTCACATTTATATGTATACATAGTTAATGGTGCTAGTAGAATGAACAGAACTGTGGTAGTAATATCTGCTATTAATAAAGAGCAGAATAAGTCAAATGCAGTAGTTAATAGGGTGATTAGTGGAAGTAGAGTTGGCTTTGCTTATTATACAAGTTTGCCTTTGTCATTTCTCAGTGCACAGTCTGTTTTTTAAGATCAAATTTGGTGATCTACTGCAACAATGACAATAAAGACCCTGTTACCACTGTTGAATCAAAGGGCTTTGCACTGTGTATAGAGTACAAAATACATGCATAAGCCTGGCAGCTGCTAAACTCATTGATATATAACACCAGTCCCAAAATAGTGATATTTCACTTCTGGAGCTTTATAAATTGTTAAAGAAATAAAATCTGCCTTTGGGAAATAATGTTTCTTTATGTATCATTGTACCCATTCCCTCCTTCTCCCCTCCCTTCAAGATTAAAACAAATAGTGTTGAAGCTACAAATCATCCCTATTGGCACCGGAAAGCCCTCAGAGATCTTTCTGTGCCATTTCAGTAGACAGAAAGTCTAATGTACAGAGAGGTGATGTTGCTTTATTTTTAAGTAGAGAGTCAGAAAAACATGTCCCTCCTTGATCTCTTCAATGTACATCAATATTTCTTCAGTCATTTTAAAGTCATTGCACATGCTCCAAGGGGTTTCAAAGAAAGTCACTGGGAAATTAAGCATGCCTGGGAGTTTTAGCTATCATTATCTTGTGTGGAGAGGCGCATCTTGAAACACCATTTAAAGACTGTAGGCAATGCCAGTAATAGGACTGGACCGGTCACGCTGTCCTGAAATGTATATGGTTTTGAAAACCCATTTGCAGAAATTCAACCTCTATTGCTTGTTTTTCACTGAGCACAGAATCGCCCAATTTATAACTGGATAAGTGATAATCCAAGAATTGGATTGGTACCATGAAAATTCAAGTTTAGAATTTCAGTAGTTTATTTAAAATTGTTTTTCTGCTATTGTTCCTGAGGGTAAACTCCTTTTCTAGAAATTGCTCCTGGTTTTCACAAATCAAGAATTTCTGAAACATCCACCCACTTCCATTTTTCAGTAACATGAACTGTCTCTTTTTCACCCACCCATCATTTCTTAGCCTCATTTCCTTTGTTTTCACTTCAAGAAATAGGGGGGAAGGGGAAATGTAAAGGTTTTCTCAGAGCTTCTGAGCTTAGTAAACATGATCTTTACATTAGAATTTCCATCAGTTACAGCAAATTCATAACCAAAAAGAGGCGGCCTTCTCTCCTCCCTTTTTTTTTTTCCTCATTGCAGGGAATAAAAAAAAAAAAAACAAAACAAACCCAAAACCAAAAACCTTAGGAGAAAACTAACAATCCCTAATATGAAATCAGGTTACTTTACTCATAAAAGCAAGTAAGGAAAATGACTGTTTGTAGGCTGCATTTTTTCTCTTGGAACACTGCAGAGTGCGATCGAAGCAGAAGAATTCCCAGCCATGCTATCTTCCTTTCCTCTGCAACTGCTCTCCTCAATGGAGAGTCACTGTTAGAGGAAACACTGAAGCACGAATGGTACAGAGCCACCTCAGCCCATCACCGCAGCATCTGAAACACCCTTAGGCACCCTCAGGCACAGACATAAGCGCTATAAATCAGCTGATAGCAGTATGAGTCCTTGGATCTTACTGGCTTAACTGAGCACGTGGAGAGCCCGTCAGTGACGGTGGCATTACTGTATGTGTGCAGTTAAGGGCATGGAAGTGTTTTCGCAGCATTGGGACTTAAGAGAGGAAAAGATATCCTGCTTTATCACAGTAAATGATATCACTTTGATCTCAGGCATTTTTAGGCCTTTGTAGGCTTTCTCTACTAATCTCCAGTTTAATAGGCATGAGCTGGATTCCCATTCCTGCGTCAGCCAGGGTAAGCACAGCCTCTGCAGAGTGGGACCGAGAGCCTGTGAGACCCCGGGACGGGGTTTGGGAGCCCTGCTGCTGTATACATGTTTTATTCTCCAACCGAGCATCTTTCACAAGTGCTCAATCCACACACAAACACGTCCCAAGCCTGCTCTGCCTCTGAACAACACCCTTCCCGCCCGCTGACACAGGTACCTTTAAATAATTTTTGCTGAGCCGTTTGGGCTCTGGTTTACTCTGCGCTTGCCTCCATATTGAATCAGCATCTGCTGCCATCATATAATACAGGTACAGACCTCGTCCAAACAAGGCCGATCGTATCACATCATCTGGCCTGGCATTTGTCTGTCACGCTGGGCCAGGGAATGTGATACCAAGCTGACAAAAAGCAGCACACGGCCCTGCCTGGAGAGCCCCTTTGTTCATCTAAGCCTCCCCTGCTGCTTTTGTAACTCCAAATGGATTTCTGATTCCCTATCTCTTGGCCTTTTCAAGCCAAATGGTTTGGTCAGATCACAAGACAGCAGGTGCTGCTCCACTCAACATTTGCACCTTCCAATCCAAACACACCTCTCTCTACCGACCCTTAAAATCAATCAAAGGGACTTATCAGTTTGTTTTAAGCTTTGATGTTTGTCTGGGGTTTGTTTATCTAGCAGTTTATTCCTGGGAGTATGTTCTTGACATCTTGGAGTAGGTGGTAATTAGCAACAAGGAAGAAGGGTTGAGATAAGAAGTGGAATTTGAAAGTGGTGATACTTGGGGAGGCAGCTGCGCCGCGTCCCCTCCTGCTTTCGTCTCAGCCACTGAGGCGAGCTAGAGACAGCAAAGGGGTGAACAGCGGCCACCCTGCCCTTTCGACAAACACTGGCCGGCCGTGCCGTGCCACCCGGCGTGGTCCTCTGCGGAGAAGGAGCCCAAGAGGGCCCCGCTTCCCCCCGCTGTGTCGCCGCCTCCGCTTGGCGGGCACTCATTAAGCCTGCCTCTGAAGAGCCCTTTTGTCTGAACGAACTTTCTACCTGTTGGTTTCGCCGCAAGAGCAGTTTGCTTAAAAGAAGGCCTGAGGATCAGGTCTTGCCATCGCGTGACATCCTATATATCCGCATATAGAGCAAAGGCGACTCAATCGCTTCTGCAATAGGAACGACAAATGCTGCTGTGTCTCTGCATTTGAGGCATTCACTACACGCACATAGGGGCTTATGCGTGGATGTGGCTTAAATAATCACACACGTACCCGCACACCGTATGGACTGTCTGGTATATTCATACTTGCACACACACGGAGAGAGGCAAAGAGCAGTGAGAGAGCAGAGCAAAAATTTTTGCTCCAAACAACCTTGGACTTAGCACATGTTTGAAATATGAAGCCAGGCCTGGACCTGAATTTTGCAGATGGCCCCTATCTTTATAACCTTCCCAACAGAATTCCATACAATAATGTAAGCCTTTAATTGCATTTTTGAGTACATAACGTGGAAGCAAAAGCACACTAACCTACTCCCACGCTGCACAGCCTGCAAAAGGACCCACATAAGTACACATTGCGTGCTCAGGAGAGGAAGGGACTCTTGCAACCAGGATGCTCCTGAAGTGCCCTAAAGGGCACAGAAAGAGACTTGTTCTCTGTACCGGCTTGTGGAGCAAAGCCAGAGTGCAGAGAATAGTGTAAAGCAGGAGTTTTTTAGAGGCTACCTGAAATAAAAAGCCTCCTGGTCTGAACTGGGCCACAAAATTATTTTCTCAGTTCAATGAGTGAACCCTAATAGCTAAAAGAAAACCCAACATGTCTTGGGTCAACCCAATTCATGATTTATCCTCCAAGCAGAAAGACCAGGATTTCATTTAGAACAACCAGATCCCAATCAACCCCCACTTGCACTCTTCCATTTCCAGGATGGGGGCTAGTACTTTTAAGTCCACAGTTTTGCTATGATTATTACATTTCTCAAGGCTCCAAAACAGTTATTTTTTAAAAAAAGAAGAAGCCTTTACCAGGAAGGTTCTTTTTTTTTTTTTTTAATTTTTTTTCCCCCCAGGGGAAAACGATGCATTGAAATTAACCTGAATATCTACATGAGCAAAAATCCTCTGCCTGTCTCAAGAACAGGGTCTGGGCAAACTATTTCACCCAGCTGTACTCCGGAGGATCCCTGTGGGAGGGTGCAAACTCACTTGGCAAGGCACTCTCTCTTCAAGTAGTAGATGACTTCACTCTCATTACGCACATAATCTTTTCCTACATAGCGTACATCAAACCAAAATTATACTGCATGTGTTAAGCTTGTAAGTGCACCATTTTATAATGATCACATTGCTTGTGTCCCAAGGACATTATAAAAGGGGTATTTCTGCCATTGCTTATGATTCTGTACATTGCCAATAAGCAGCAGGGTTTTAGCTGCATACAGAGCAGGGCTGTAGCTGTATACATTAAGAAGACAGTACTTAATAAAAGCCAGCCTTAACTTTGAGATTGCCCTTAAACTAAATGCCTTTTATGCCAATTTTTGCTCAATACCAGTATCTCCATCTAGAAGTGACAAATCACCATTGCTAACTATCATGTATAATCACAGTTTGGATTGAAATGGTGCCTTCAAAGCACTGCAAATACCTGTCATTAGATATTGCGTTACAACCATTTGTTTCTAATGGAGCTGTCTTTTCCTGTTGGCATTGATACACCATACAGGCATCAGAATATTAACAGATACAGTCCTGCCTCACATGTAGGAAGACAGTATGACAATGCAGAGTTCATAATCCTGAGACTATTAAACCATTTTTTTTACTCTATTAGACATCAAACACAGTATAAAATAAACATAACAAAGCAAAAAAACCCTCAGCAACACCAGGCATTTGCATTCTGTATATCCTTTGTAGCGTATAAACATAGATTTTCTGTTCTGATTTGTTCTACACAAAACTCAGCAACGTTGTCCACTTTCTGTTCCAATGTTTGGTGTCAACAGAAGTTTAGGATCTAGTTCTGGTCCCCACTGAAGTCATGGGAATCTTTTACTTGATGTTAATGGGAATTGGATCAGGCCAGTAATTGGAGACGCTGAAAAGAATCCCAGATGCTGCATAACAAATGAACTATCCACTGAGGTATTCCCTCTGCTCTGGGAAGCTGCCACTGGGAATTGCTGCTACCTTTCTGTGGAAATGCTGCAAAAAAAAACGGATGTCAGATGTCAAAGCTGCCAGCCCCACAGAGAGTTTTAGTGACACAGAAAATTCTTAAAAATCTAAACAAAAAAGAACCCCACCAAGTGAAAGAGCTAACTATTTGGGCTTTTTCTGGGCAACAGGGATACTTGAAAACAGCAAAATCATGCTGCTAATATTTGGGAATTTGTCCTTTGATAGACCAGGTCAGTGCTGTCTGAATCTGGTTCCCTGAACAATGGTGTGAGACAGAATTCTTCAGCTCTTCTCATGTCAAATATAAAGCAAAAAAAAGCAGGTTAGTAATTTTATTTTCATTTCTTTATTCAGTACACAGATTGCATATTCTTTCCCTAGCAGCTTCCACACCTGATCAGCTGTAGAAGTTGCAAACGTACTTTGCATGCTCTTTTGCCTTCTTCCCCAAACTTTGCAAAGGGGCCAAGCATTCTGCTGTAATGTGTGGCATTCACCTCCTGTTAGCATTAAAAAGGTGGATCCACCTCAGATCCAGTCACAGCATTGATGTGCGGAGGCAGAACCACAGCTAGAGAAGAGGATGTAGTGATTCATCCTTTCTTGAAAAATGACTCAGAGGAAATTGCATGCTCTGAAATGACATACCTCGCTGTAACCTGTTGTGACCATGCCCGCCTGCCATACCATACTCTGCCTTTCCCTTGGAAATTAGACAGACATGCCAGGCACACTTCAGGTATAAACCACTACAAAGGCAGCAGGCTTCCTATTTGTCTGCCATTCTTTACACAGCTGACAACTCCCAAAGACTTAATGCCACGATGATCCAATGCAATGTCACTGGAGACACCCAAGGTAAGTTCAAGTGAGAAAGAAGGGGTGTGAGAAACCAACACAAAATGCACATAAAAGTTAGTAGAAAAAAAAAGGGACTATGAAAAGAGAAAAAAAGTGTGCCTAGTGTGAATTATTTACTTTTCTACATTCATAATTCCCACTGAACAGAATAGTAATGAATCCTTTGCTAGAAACAGTTCTTAAAATTGCTGGCTGCAGCAGGAGGTTTTCACATCAGAGTATGGACTCCTGTTCTACTCTAACCCTACAACACAGGACAACATGATTTTGTAATTAAGGCATAAGTCTATTCCTAGTCGTCTGCTATAGACTTTCCACATCAACTTGCATAAATTACTTTCCTTTCTTTGTTTTTAAAAGAAACCTTCTACCTTGTTCATTGTGCGAATTAGTAGAAATCGATGTGAAGTTAGCACAGAACAAGTGAGCTTCTGCGTCAATCCACCCGTGCAGCGCAGAGCCCTAAAAGGGCTAAGTTAGTCTTCTACAAACGTACAACAGCAGTTCAGGAAAAGTTGCTGACTGCTGAGGAGGACTCTTCAGTTCTCTAATGCTAGCTGCTGTGCACAGCATAGAGAATACAGACTTCAGCTTTGTTTTCTGAGATTAGGGTAGCAATACTTATCTTTGCATGTTTGTGGGGACATCAGTGAAGTATTGACATTTTGCTTCATTGAAAGAAGCCTGAGATTTCCCTGCTCAAATATCTTAAAAAACTAACAAAACCACACTTGCAAGTTTCCTATTCCCCTCCTTCTCATTGCAAAAGGAAATTCATTATAACCAGATTCTTTGCAAGCATGGGGAATTTTGCTTCACTGACTTGGGTGAATCAGTGTTTGCTTGCAACGTCAGGGTTTTCAGTACATACTCAGCAAGGCTTAATATTGATTTCTGGGATAGGTAAAAGAATAATTAAAATGTTAATTAAGGATAAATCCCCATTTCCAAATTCTCATAAATCTCCACAAAGCTACTTCTCATAATGCACACATTTCCAGGATTTTTCTTAGACCACTGGTAACTTATTCTGAAAGGTTTGAGAAAAATTATTTAGTCTCTTTCTATCTCAGGTTCCTAGCTGTGAAGTAGGGACTTCCTTTGCTCCTCCATTTTGTGCATGGTTTGTCCGTTTAAACTCCAGTTTCTTCTGAATGCAGATCTTTTCCATAGTTGTATGCATGTTAGGACTCACATTGGGTGATAGATCCACATGCTCCTGTAACAGCAACAACAATAACAACGAGCCCTCAGGTGTTTTCAAAGAGCCTTAAAGATATACTTTTAGCTAAAGCAGAGGCTGCTATTTTTTGCTCTGCAAAAACCAGTAAATGTCTACCCTTGAACTGCCTTACCAGCTCTGAGTGAGTCTTCGGCTAAGTTTAGGATGAACCAGTTCTTTGCACAAGCAGCAAGCATCTCACAAGGATTTTGCTGGGGATAAGGACTTTGTGAAATCTTAGTATCTCTGAAAAATCATTAGGAGGCTGAAGCAGCATGCTTTCTTAGCAAAGTCCTAGTATAAACTGTGGCAGAGGGAACTGATATGAGGGCTCTTGTAAATGTCTCATGAAAGGCTTATGCCAAAAGCCTCTCAGAAATGTGCCCTGTCAAATAGGACAATAACCATGAAAAGACAGGAGAGCTCATGATTTTATGTTTTCTTCATAGTTTTGCAGCATTCTGGTGTTTTATAGCACTAACAAAATATGACATTTGGCTTTCACATGAGACTTTGTTTCCCAGCTTGTGTGAATACCACAAAAGTACCAGATGACATGATATCTGGCAACATATATGGCTCACTTTGGCATTAAAAAGGCCAATGAAAATCATAAAGCAACTCACATACTGAGTTACTCAATTATATAGCTGGTTCATCCAAATTTCATTTTTTCCCCTCTTTCCTTTCTGCCTGTCTCCCTTTTTGATCTCATAGGGCTATGCAGAGAGCCCTAGTAAGATTTCAACGAGAAGGGACAGTCTTGCTCACACATGTAGAAAACCTGATCTGGGGATCAGTTTTAGCCAACTAGCTATGATGATGGCCAATGCCCATTAACAGTGTAATGCCAATGAGCAGATAATCTAATTGCTGCAAAGGAAAGGTTAACCAATCTACACTGCTCCTTTCTCTCTATTACTCTTCAGTCTGGCACTAGACTCTCTAGCCACAGACACAGAAATTGTTCTGTAATGACAGGCATCACCAAATATAAACAGCTGGTAACCCTAAAATTAGACCCGCCGGCTCTCTCTTGGTTTGGGGATATGTTTTATTATACCTTCCAACTGGCAAGCAAACTTTAAAGTTAATTTAACCCATTACAAGACCCTTTAATCTAATGGTTGGGCCTGTTGCTTTATGTACACTCTCTTCATTCTTATGAGGAGTTTTGCCAGCACAGAAATAGAATTTAGCTAAAGCTAGTTGAAAATTTTCCATCTAAAATACATTCTGGCAGATAACTGGAGTTCTTGATTAAACAAGATTTTTTACATCTGAAGTTTCTCCTGTCTTCAGGAAACCTCAGCTTTCAAGTGACCAAACAGAAGAACCATTCAGCAACAAAATTAACCTGGAATAATTTTCAGTTTTCAATTGCAAGGCCTCCTGGCCAAGGACTCATACAACATACTATATGGGGCAAGAAGGCAGAGATACTATGATTCCACTCCTGGGATGCACGCTAGTGAAGAAATCTGGTGGATAGCAAAAATCTCAGGCATAAAACACCCTAACTACAAATATTGTGATGCATCACTTAGTATTAATTCTCTCTTTCTCAGTCTAAAATTTTCAGTTGTTAAACTGTCATTAAATTTTGAAAAGTTCTCTGGGGAATAATCAATAAAAGGAAACACAATTAGCTGTAGATTTTGTCCCAACCCAGAAACAGACTGACATCTTCAAAGTTAGATATGCATGTCTGAACCATGGCCGCTTGTCTTTAATAACTATACATTTAGGGCCTGATTTTTTACACCTCTATTTGACTTGTTTTTTAATCTCTGAGCTCGAAATTAGCTGGAATATTTGAATAACAAATTTATGTTTATTATTTAATGCATTTTATGCAAACACTCCCTCTTTGACAAGACAATATTAATTCTGTCTTCTTATATGACCACCGTTACTGGAGGCATATGACAATCTTAGTAGTACTGCCAGATTATATTAACATGTTTAATTTATTTTTCATGTGTAGACTGTTTGGATGTAAAGCTGAATCTCTCCTACAAGAACTGAGCAAAGTGAAATTTTCTGAGCCCCTTCATTTTTTTCCCCGCTCTATATTTAGTTTAAATGCTAACGACTGAGGGTCAAGATATTTGCTCTGACATTCACAAATGGGTGGAACTGCCGACACTCTATTAAAACTGCTAATTAGGGAAAAATTTAGGTAGGAATCATGCTTGTACATTGGTCACAGGGAAAGCTGGCAGGCTCAGGGAACCTTGCACAAAGTACAGAATGAAACGACACTTCGTGAGTCATACGCTGAAATCACTTCTAACCAGGAGCAGCACACATCTGGCAGCGATGAATGGCGGGTGATGGGATACCTTTTTCATCCTCTCTCCTCTAAGCCTACCAGAAATCCCATGACTGGCTTCTGGTTCTCATGACTGTTAGCAATAACAGTACACAGGCAGGAAGAGTATTTCTTCAGATTTCAATCCAACAGCTTTTCCCAGGGCAGCGATTGGCCAAGCCCACTCTGCAGAGCTGCAGGAACATCACGCAGGACCTTGTGTGGCTCCAAGAACATGAGGGCTTCCAGCATCTCCTCTTCACGGGCGTTTATCTGATTTTTACTTCAGCTTTTCAGGGAAGAAAGCTCCTGTCCTTAGCACCACAAAAGGCGGAAAATGGCCTGTTTCATGACTCTGTCAGAGTCTGTTAACACACCTTAATAAAGTCAAAGCTATAATTTAATAGTGATCACATGCAACACCATTAAAAGATCAGAGTTCATTGTTTTCACTTCCTTTTCCATAGCTTCTTTATCTATCTGAGTTTGTAGCTTAGAAATCCATCGGTAGTTCTCAGAAATTTTCTCATTTCAAAGGCCACCATCTCCATAAATGTTAAAATACCTCATTCTGGGAGCACAATGAGAATAATGAAATGGTTTACAAACACATTATTGATTTGGTTTTCAAATTTGTGTAATCTGCTTGAAAGTAGATCCATCTTTGAAAACTTTCTGGTCAGTTTTTCAGCTTCTCTTTCTCCCTCAGCTTCCTAAAATAAAAGGCAAATATGCTGTAAAATACACTGCTACAGAAGCAAAAGAGGGCAGAATTCTGCTTCATCTTACAGAAGATTTCATAGTAGTTTGGTGAGTCCTAGTGTATCTCCAGGCATACGAAATGCTGTGCATTACTTAGTAAAGTGGAAGTCGTGTGTATGGCAGTCACACAGACTGCTTTTCAAATTTCTTGTTGTCTCTGAATAGTCCAGTCACAGAACACCAAAGCAGAGCCTGTTGGAAATCTTTCAATTCAATGTTTGTTTTGGTTTTGTTTGTTTTTTTTTTTCTTTAAAAAAACACAGATTCCTTGAAACCAAAACTGTTTGTGTGAGTTTTCACTAAACTTGTTTTAGGAAAAGTTTGTCAGGGTGATGATCAATTTTTGGTCAAAATATAAAGGGGAGGTTGGCAGAGAGGGAGAAAGAGAGACAAACAAATAGCTGGGAACTACTGTGGAAACACTGTCCCAGGCTGCCCTTTTGGTTAGGTCACCTACCAGAGTGTGGGAAAACGTGATTTCATGTTTCAGTTCTACCTGCTTCAGAATAGGGACTTGGACTTAGGTTTCTTACGTCTCAGGTAAGTGTTGTTATGTCAACTAGGTGAACTGTGCCACAGGAGCACTCTCTGGAGTGCTAATAGGTGTTTCGTTCTGTCTACAAAATCAGTTTTCATTGGAATAGAAGCTTGACTCTGAGTCTCCTACATCAGTGTCTTTTCTATTGACTCTTAACTAGCCTGGAGGAGGACTCTGTAGCAAACAAAAATTTTAAGGACTGTGTTTCATCTTCATGCAGAATGGCAAAAAGGACATGTTTCAAACATTTTTAAGGGAATAATAGAACCACCACCCATCTAGTTTTACTTCAGAAATGTAAGGTCTAATGGATAGATGCAAGATACTTCAGGTAAGAGATTAGCTTGGTTGTAGAAGACTTTTGAACACAAGTCTTCAATTCAATAAATAGGTCCTGGTCCCCAGCATCACTATTTGCTGCCTGGATGCATTCAGTACCATTTTTGGTTTACCTTTACCATGTATGCAAAATACTGCTGAAATAGAAGATGCAAGAGGAATCCAGGCCAACCTTCTCCTGGGTAACTATCATGGCAGTAGCATCAATTTATAAGAGTGTCTGCTTCTCAGCCAAATTATGCCTAACTTCCACACAAAGGTACATCGCTTGGGCACATCTTCCTACTACTACTCTGTACCTCTGCCCCCTTTAGTTCTACAAACTATAGAAATAAATTTTCGTTGTCCATCCCTTTCTAAGGATCTTAGCGCTATGGATGGGCATGCCTATTAAAGGGCTCGGAAGAACATTTAGAACCAGCCAGTGGCCAAACCAAATAATAGTTTTGCTCCCCTCAGAGGTACTGAGGAAATATTCTGGTAACTGTATCCTATAATTGTGATGTAATCCTTTTGCCACAAAAAAATTATTAACATCGAGAAATTCACTTAACACAGCAAGTACAAAGCTTGAAAGAAACATCTTATTTAACTGTCACTTTCATATCTTTGTCTGGAACAGTGATGTTTAACTCTACATATGGAGGAAAAAATCAAGCTAGCTCTGCTGAGAAAGAAATGGACTCTTATGCTTCTGTCTACAGGGTCATGGGCAATTTTTGACTAAAGATACTGTACTTTGAAAGACATCTTATAATTAGCTTCTTCAGGCAAGGAGTCCTCTCCCCCTTATTCTAACAGTCTCAACAGTAGTGGCCAATTCCATTTTTTTTTTCCTTTGTTGCTGCGATATCACCATTATGGGGAGATTTCATTTTGGTTTGTCCTGTTTTTAACTCAAACATGTTATGTCAAAAGGAGACATTGGAAAGAACTGGAAAACAGAATGATATTTCAATCAAAGTATATTCATTACTAGGCAATTTTAATGTATACAAGAAATTCAGGAATAATTGTTTACATATATACATATATATTGCAGCATTCTAGCAATTGATCATTATTGCAATAAGAAGGAATGCTAGGACAGCTCAACACAACAGCCTATGAGAAGGGAAGGGAAGGGAAAGGACTTCTGAAATGTGTCTTCTACCAAGTACAATAACGCTGGGTGACTAGGAATAGGCATGACAGCCAGTATACTGTAGCAACAAGAAAGTAAAGGCCCCCAAGCAACAAGTGCAATTGATTAGAAAATGAGAACAACATTGCAAGTACCCTACACAGAAGATGAAAAGGCAGAGGAGTTCAATGCACGTTCACAGACTTTGTACAAGAATATACATGTAACTCACAAACAGGTTGTACCGCACCATGAGGAGCAGCAAGTGCTGACTGCAAAGTATATCATCCTGACAGACCCCTGAAGACAATGGGACCTAGCTCACAAGATAGGCCACATCTTGCACTCATCCCTCTATTCTACACTAGTTTTGCTGACTTTTGTTTGCTCCATCCTTCCAGAGCAGCTGTCGGGGGCAGGGGAGAGTGTGGTGGTCTTAGAGATAATTGGGCTCTAACATCAGACTTGGGCTATATTCTGCTTGCCCTTTCTTCCCCAGATTTTCTGTGCTATTTAAGCATAAATCTTGTTTCTGTTAAGCCAGGCTGAACTTCTACTCTGGGCACCTCATTGCAGGAGCTTGGGCCAGAACGTAATCTGATAATGCCAAACTCGCCCCAGTCTGGGAAGGTTTAGTGAACAGTTTTCATCTCCCATTACATCCCATTTTTATACAGCACCACTTTATTAGGCATTTTGGACTACAAAACCTTTAAGGCAAGGGCTGTCCTCCTACATTAGTCATGGCAACGCTTCTCAACTGTATGAGCTACCTACCAAGAGCATTACACAGCCTACAAGTGCAAGGGAGAGAGGACACGGCTCGCTCAGAGCACCAAAGGGAAGGGCAGCTCTAGGAGCAGCAGCAGGGTGACCTGGCAGTGCTTTCACAGGTGTCTCCCTGCTCACGACTGCACCAGCCAGGCCAAGCATGCCAATGGGCACCAGGGACCCCAGCATTGCTAGTGGGAGATGCACCCACCGCTTTGTCTCCCCTGACTACATGCATAGCCAACAGCCCCTTGCCTCACTTCTGTTATAGAAGCTGCAGCTGACTTCCTCAGGAGCTACTTGAGGTCCAAAAGGTACAAGTCAGTTATGTCCTCACATGCACATGAACTATTATTCCCTGCACAACGGAGCTTCAACCTTTATCTGGTAGTGGTGTCGATGCCACTTGACATAATAGTATGCAAAATCAGAGCATCTGCACAGCCAACCTTAAGGTTAGGGATATGAAAACATCATTTCGGAAGGTATCCTAAATGACATTAAAACCCCTGCAAGATTTCAAAGATCCCAAAGCTGGTTTCTGAAGAGCTTAAACCACTTTATTTCTATCCTAGTGAGCAACTGCTATCAGTTTTTGATAGTTTATGTACTCAGGGCTGTGTTAAGAATAGAAATTATTAGAACATCAAAACAAAGAAAAATCTTCTTCACAACAGGTTGCATTGGTCAAAGAAGTTCTGGAAGATTTTTTTTCCAGAAACTGCCTTTTAACAGAGGAAAAAACTGCAAGTTTTGTAAAAACTGTTCTTTGTTTTCTCAAAGGAAAGGAAAACCCAAAAATTTCTATGGAAATGTTTCAGACTTACATGTAAAACATACATTAAGGTGGGGGGAGCAAATTAGGTAGTATTCTGATGAGGACTGACAACATGTTTTCATCATCTTTTTTTTTCAAAGGCAACAGAAAAATACCTTGCCCATTAAACCACCTGGTAAAGGTCCCATGTCCTGAGATTCTATAGGGACCTGGAATTGGAAATGGGAATACTAATTGGTGGACTGGAATATAGTGCTGTCTAGAAAGTGATATAACAACAGAGTAATTATTTTCCACATCTTCTATTTTGTTTTGTATTCACTAAGAGCTCAGTTTAGCTACCACTCTGATTTATTTTTATTGGTTTGTTCCAAAGGGATTTTCACATTTTTAAAACTGCAGACACATAGGTAGATGCAGGTCCAGATATCCCTGGTGCATTAAGTGATGCCTTCAGCCAGCTGAAAACTCTTTTTGATCTCCCTGATAATACCAGGCAAGCACTGATCTGAAAAGGCAGATTACCACCAAGGATTAGGCAGTACAATAGCACGCTGAGAATGCAAGAGGATGATGAGGTTTAGCAAACAAGCTCGGAACATATTTGAACTCAACATCGAACCCCAAACCAAGGCATGGGAATATTAGAAGAGAATTGAGGGGGTAGGAAACTGCCTTGAAAAATATTTTATGAGAGAGGGTAAAATTGTCTAGTTACTAGATTTTACTTTAAAATCGGGACAGAGCTAATCGAGAGAGCACATTCTGCACAGAAGACTCTTCTCAGTGCTGAAGGCACAGACTGAATGGGCACAGAGACTCAGCTACACTCTAATTTTCTTGAGACAATCCTTTAAGGCATGTGGCAGGAGCAGGTCACTCTGCTGTTGCTGCTGTCCTCAGGCAGTATGACACAGTGAAGACAGGACTTTACAAAGCCCTTTTTTTAAAAAAGAGCTTTTTTTTCAGGACTGGCCACAGTAAATAGAGTGGTTATTTGGTATGTGAGATAAGTATTGGCCAATATCATTTGAACACAGTAGTTTTCTTTCAGCGTTTTGTCACTTGACCAGTTTAATGCTAAGGTTAAAACGCTGTTACACAACATGTATCCACCCTACTGTGTGTCAGAAATGTGAGGAATGTTTGCAAGAAACAGCAGCTTGCGCACAATTCCTGTCACCAAACCCCAGAGCCGAAATGGCTAACATTTCCTGGATCTGCCTAGCTCACCTACAGAGAAAGAGTTTGCAGTGTGTGAGTGCAAACAGGAGCAGAGTCATTAAAACTGGAGCAGCTCTTGGGCAAGATCCAGTTTGCATGTTACATATTCATAAATGGCTGTGTTAGAATGGCTTCCAACAGTGCAAACGTCAATGGAGCCTGCTGGAGCAAGCCTTAGGTATGCCATCTATGTGTCTGATTGCCTGGAGTTCAGAGGAACTTGCTGAATGTATTACCAACGGGAATGAAAAAGCTTGCATCAGGGTAGCTGGCCAGGTCCAATTGCTGGATGTTTAAAAGGACGTGTCGGTGTCAAAGGGTTTCACGGCTTTAATTTTTTTAATTCATTTGTTGTTTGTATAATCCTTGAGAATCTCAAACAGGAATATTTCATTTTGTTGTTCTTTCAAAGAACACATATTAATTTATGTTATAACAAAAAATGTTCATTAGGGCTTGGCTAATAGCACTGATTATTTGTTTATTTTCACTCTGTGCAGCCTATTTAATTGTGTGTACACATACCTACAATTACCACTTTGAAATGCAAATACACAGTTACTAAGGATAACCCTTCTCATTTTCAAGCAGCTAACACTCCTTTTTTATAAATGCTAACCATATCCTAAGCTCCCCGGAAAACAGCACATTTTAAGCTCTCCCCACATTGCAATGGCTGTCACCTGCTCCAGACTATTCTCTCTGCCACTGTCACAGCTTCCTTTTATCGCCAGTCATAGCCCCTGATGAGGGCTACGAGGTCATTTGACTGAGGTACCGGCCACCCTACAGCCGACTCTATGCTGGGACTCCTTTAAGTGATAGGAACAGAAGTGAATGCATTTTCTGTGCCGAATGGTGTCTCATTGCGCCTCCAGCTCCACTTGTAACTTATCCATGGAAAGACCTGGGTTGCTACAGAATCATTTGTTACTCTCGATTATTCATCAGATAGTTTATTACTATTTATTTCCACCCACAGATTGCTCTCATGCTTTCCTCTGGGATGGGATTTTCTTCCTAAAGGGAGGATTTGGGGATTTGCTTAAGCAGCATGAACAGCAGAAGATATCACGTAACAATGGTCTTGCTTCCCAACTGTCAAACCCACAAAGTGCTTTCAAAGTGACCATACCAACCCACCTTCCCTTCCCCATCTCTCCCTCCAAGCCCCAGTCCTTCTGCAATTACAGACATCGGTGGTTGCCCATGGAAGTTTCTCTTTCAGCAGTATTTTTGTGACCAAATATTTGCTTGTCCCCCTGTTCACAGAAAGCGCATTAAAGAGGCATGTCAGTTAGCGTGTGGGCTGTCTTTGAACAGATGTTATGAATACTGTTTTGCGGGATTTGCCCAGCAGTAGATGAGAACAAGTAATGAGGAAACTAGGAACATGGGTAACGAGGCCAGAAGGTGTGGAAGCTTTCCAGAAGCAGGGGGAGGTGGGTGGAGAAAAACTTGCCGTACCAATATATAGCCACGAACCTTTCTCAAACTTTATTTGTACTTCTTAATGGTCACTCTCAAGAAAAAGTATTTACCAGGGCTCATTCTCTTGAGCATTAATTTTTCTGTGGCTTAAAGGTGAACAAAGGCACATACGCTTCCATATAACTGTTGTAATTCCATAAACACGGTACGTAAGAGTGGGAAATGATTTGGAGTTGATCTATCTTATTTATTTAAATGAGGAGAAAAAAGGATGAACTGTGTCCTCATAATCAGGTTGAATACTTGTAACTGTAATCTCCTAATAGAGCCACAGAGCTCCTTCACCTGTGTGCTTTTCAACCAGTTTGTTATTTGTTCTGTATAAAACATATGAAGATAATTAATGGGCTGAATTGTAAAAGGTTTCTCCTTATCTTTTAGTGGGCAGCATGGGGTGAGGTAAAATGACCCAAATAATAATTTCAATCAGTGAATGAACAGATGATATCTCAGTTCAGCTTCCAGACCTATCCAACGGTACTTTAGTAGAAATACCAGCAAAGCAGCACACAAATAACATACATATCTTGTAGATTACGTAATTTATTTTGAAATGTTTTCATACAGTTAAATAAACTTCAGAAAACTACAGTGGAGCCTTCTTATAAATTAGCTGTAGTGCCTAAAATCCCATGAGCTATGAAATGTTAAAAAAGAAAAAAAATTAAATACATAGTGTTGCTGAGCAACACAGCTCACTCTTAAACAACTTTCCCTTGTATGAAGTGCCTCAGAAAGGGACTACTGTGGAGCCTGCGTAAGTACTTGCCCTATGGGTAGTGCGATTTTGTTACAATCCTTCGAAAAACAGCTACACAGACTGTTACTGATTTCAATTATAAGGAGTCTCCAGGGTTATTCCATTACCTCTGCCTTTAGCTCACAGTCTCAAATCAAAAAGTAAGCTATTCTTTTTTAATTTCATTCATTAAAGAAAAAACATGATATGAACTTTCAACATGGAAATGGCTTAAAAATTTCTGCAGTTTCAACTGAATCAAGACTGCATTAGGAAAGTCTCTACCTTTACAAGCTTTTGCTAAGGGCAGGGTAGGTTTCTCACGGCCCTACCCAGATGCATGCTGGATGCCCAGGGTTTTGGAAGGTGCAGAGCAGAAGGACAGTGCCTGACAGGCTCTCCTCTGGAGCGGGTCTGGGCTGATGCCAGATCGCCAGCCCTGGGTTGCTGCATGAGCAACAGCCTGAGGAGGACCAGCCCTTCCCCTGCCTTGCGGGGTCTCTCCTGGTGAGCTCAGAACCCCAAAACTGTCCCAAACTATTAAAAAAAAAAAAAGTTTTTTCCCACAAATCAGAAATCTCACTTGTGATTCTGTTCTCACTAGCACCGGGGTGCTTAGTAAGGTTGCATTGTGTTGCTCAGTGCTGACTTCAGCTTCCGTACATCTGCGTTTCATCTGCATGCATCTACATGCATCTGCAATGAGGTTTATAATGACAAGGAAGGGGTTAACCCAGGGAGCAGGTGGAAAGCAACCCAGCTGCAAAAAGATTTTTAAAAGTGGTAGGAGAACCCAGCCTGAAAGGGAAAGAGGCCGGCAGGCAGGCCAGGAGAGGAGAGGAGGCTGTGAGCCCAGGGGGGAGTCTGCCAGGGCCACCCTGGGGCAGGGGGAGCCGGCAGGCTGTTGCCTTGAGTGAGGCAGGTGTCTTCTGGCAGCAGCAGATGTGGCTTTCATCTGTGGGCATACCCGGGTGGGGAGAGGTCTCCACGGGGTGGGGACGCTCTTTGGGGGGCTGACCTGTTTGCAGGGTTTGGTTCAGCTAGGCTTTAGCTCTCCTCAGCTTCTCCGGGTGCTTGCACAAGGGATACTTTACCTGGTTGGAACAATGTTGTTATTTACAGATTGATTTTAAAGGTCTTTAGGCCTCTCCTGCCCATAAAAATGGGAACTGAGAGTTTAGATACCTCTTTAAAAATTGGGTCTTGCTAAAATTCCTCCCTCAGACCAGACCAGAGCCAAACTTTCTGCTGAGGTTTGAAACACTATAAATGAACCTTCTGTATTGTTGCCTTATGCTTTCAACTTCAGGCACCTCATCCAGACAGAAAAGTAATGAAAGACCTGAAGAAAGTCGAGGGTTGGAAAGGAACAAAGCAGTCCTGTGGCCACAGCGCAGGACGAGGAGTCAGTGGCTCTGGGTCCCGTTCCCAAAGCTATCGCTCACTCGCTGTGTGGCCTTGAGCAATCTGCTAACAGGCCGATCCAGCTCCCAGTAAAGTCACTGGGAATTTTCCCATAGACTCCAGTGAATGCTGGATAAGGTCCTGAGATTCCTAACAGTCCCCTCATTACCCCCCCCCCGCAAATCTGGAATAACAATATCCTTGTCTCACAGGGTAGTAAGGGGACTAATTCATTAATGTTCATAAAGCTTTTTCAGATCTACAGATGGAAGGCATTATGTCAGCACAAATTATTCTTAGTTATTATCATTCTCATGGTATTTCCAATTGTCTCTGCTCACTAAAGCCAAGAAGTTCCAAAAATCTTGTGAGAAAGTTTCTTCTCTGGAGATCGGACCCCGTTTCTGGCCCAAAGATACGTGGAAACAGATACATTCAGATGGCACTGGAATGCGGGAATATGTACTGAAATAAGCCTCTGAATCTTTGGGGGTTTCGGATGAATGCTGAAAGCAGAGGAGTGTGCAATGCTATAGAAAGGATAGTCCCTGAATTTTATAAAAAGCACCTAGAGCTGTAGTCTAGCAAGCAAAATGCTGAAGCCAAAATGTTCAAATTTGACTCTCAAAGCTTGTTGCCAGTGGGAATTCTTTAAGCTCTGTTCCCTGGTATGTCAGAGCGCTTTCAGAGGAAAGGTGGGCTCTGGCTCAGGTTCCTTGTTGGGAGAAGGAAAGGAGTCGTCCTTTCCCTCCCCACACCCCTATTGCCTGCTAGGAGTTAGTCAGGCATCAGATCCACGGAAAAGCAATGAGGTCAGGTGAGTAGGCAGCAGATAAGGGATTTCATCGGGGAGACGTCAGGAAGAGCGAGTGGTAACGTATCATTTGGGAAAAGGTAGAAACACACTGCAACTCTCACATACACACACACTCACTCGTATGTGTGTGTGTGTGTGTGTGTGTGTGTGTATATATATATGTATATATATATATGTATCCTGTAAGACTCCCTACAGCTATTCTGTTTCATGTCCCCTGACCTGACTTTTGGATCTATACAGCCTTGTATACTTTAACTATCTGACTTTAGCCACCCTCACTACTAAAGGTGAACACTGGAGAAACTCCACAGGTGTAAAAGTCATCCAAAGAGATGGTGACAGATGCTGTCAGGAACACTGTACTGTAGAAACCAGTGTCACAAATAGTGCATTTCCCTTTTCCCTGTCATCTCACTCCTTCCCCACATACAACCACCCCCTTGCAGGTAGAGAGCTTGCTACGCTGCTTTGGGAAAGCAGGTAAATGTTAATGTTCTGATGGATCCAGCTCTTTTAGCTCATCAAAACTGGTCAAAGACAGGAAATTAACCTCCCTCCCTCCCCCGACCGTGCACACACGCACAGACACACGCATGCACAGCCACAGCCAACGCCTGCGGCAAGCCATCTGATAGCAATCAGTATTTTGAGAAGTGATAGCTCATCTGTAGATTCAGCATTCTTTTGCAGCAGAAGGTATTATGCAAACTAGTCCCATTAGAAAAGCAAACATCAAAGCAAAACATGTTTTCGAAGAGACAACTGCATAAACCATGTGGTACCTGACACTGAAACAGGAATAGAATAATTACCCTTCCTCTCAATGGAAAGCATAGCTGCAGAGGATAATAAAGGTGTCTCACACACTGTACCCCGTAGTTTCCTGTACTGTGCATGAAAGGGAGAGTAGTCAGCTAGGGAGATGCAGCCAGGGAGGGCCTGAAAGGGCTGATACCGTCCTCCTCAGTGAAGGACAGGAGAACATGAGCTTAGACTGCAGCTGATTGTGGAGCAGCGCAGCTACACCGTGCCCTCGGCACCAGCTGGAATGCAAAGTGCCACTCCAGCCTTAGGGGAAAGGAAAAAAAAAAAAAAAAAAAAGGAGTGCAGCTAAGGTTACACAATTACCTGTCTTGAAAGTGCACAACTTTTAAAAAATATGCATACCTCCCTGACCATAAGTAGCCACGAAATATGCTCCATGGGTCCTTTGACTAAAGTCTAAACAGAGGAAGCTCTCTGTAGGCAGCCTTTTGCCTAGTAGTGGATGCTGTTGCTCAGTCACTGATACTGCAAGAAAAAAAAAGCCCTCATGGGCAGGATGGAAGATGGAAGGTGTGAAATGAGGCTTGGATGATGCTGTCACAGTGCTGGTAAAACAACACAGCCAGGTACCACCAATTCCTTTAAATCAAGAGCAGAGTAAATCAGAGACTATCAGGACTTCTGCAAAAGTTGAACAAACTTGCTTTAGGGAGGAAATGTTTGCTGAAGTTCCCAGGACGAGTTGGAAGTACATACACGTGCTGTCTCTTTCCTTCACCTCAGCCCCCCTCTTTTTGTCTTTCAGAGCCCATTTCTCCAGCACGCAGATCAGCTATCAGGCCGAGAGAGAGAGAGAGTGTGAGATGGCCGACCTTGTCCTCCAGTGCCGAGGGCCTGTGGGTTTGGGCCAGGAACAGGAATTCCCTGTACAGACACTGAGTCTGCTGGAGGAGACAGGAGAGCCTGCTCCACAGAAGAGCACTTTGTTCACTGCCACCAAGGAAAACTTACACAACAGACACACAGAACCATGGAAATATGAATATTTTAAAAGTGTGTTTTTTTCCTAGAATACACAGTGCTCTTATTTCCTTAGGGAGGCAGTAAAAATTGGGCAAGAGCATATTGCCAAATGCATAAGAGTTAGCGAGGATATTAATCCTGCATGCTGTAGTCACAGAGAACAGGGCACCAGAGCAAGGTCTGAACAGATCAACAAGTAGGAATCGGTTACTGACAAATGAAATGCCCACCAATCATGTCTAGCGGAGAGGGGTTGTTTTTTTAAGTCCTCTCTGCTTTTTAATATCTTTTCTGTCAATTCATCACTTCTTGGAAACTGCAAAGAGTTAAAATCCTTTTCCCTTTGTGCCCCAGAAGTCTATGAGCATCTGTGTTTGTGTGTGCACGTAATTTCTATGTGCAAAATCTGAGGTAGATATTGATACCAGATAGTGCTGTTGTGCAGCTGTTTTGTGCTGCATCACTAGCGCAGAGCAGCCCTCAAAATGGCCTGAGCAGGCCCATGTGAATATAGATAAGATGGAGAGTTAAGACTCTAGCCTTTGTATTGGGAAGCCTAGCCTGATTTCACATGCTTCCTAAGGCACCTTACTAAACTGTTTGGAAAAGAATTCCTCTTGCTTTAACCAACTAAAAGGTAGGTGCCACACTAGACACCCAGGCTTCCTATAGGTGCAACCAGGTGGTGATCCACCTTATCTTCAGAGTTACTCCATTTGTCTTCAGAGTGACTCCATGTATCTTTCTCCCTTTGTCCTGCCTAAAGAGTGAGCCCAGATGGATAGTTTAGACTCGATAGCTAACTTTCAGATGGCTAATGTTAACTGATCTCTCTCTTCCCAGTCCATACTTCCCTACCTCACAGGGGTCACATGAGAAAACATTCATTAAAGATTATGGGTTGCTTTTCTATTAAGAAGACACATAAGGAGAGCTTAGATGGTGTATTGGCAACTGTGAACATCCTAATGTTATTTTCCATGCAGTCAAGGTTACAGCTCTAAACAGCAGCAAAACACAACCCAGTTCACAAGGATGTACGTCTGGATGGGGAGGCCATGCAATTGTCCCGAGGCCCGTGGGCTGGAGCGGCCCAGCACACGAGGCTGTGGAAATGGAGGATGGCTGGAGAAAGCTCTGATGGGGACGCTAGGCAGGTATTCCTATTTCATTCCTAGCACCATGTCTCTGCCAAATACACTGTGCCACTGTTTACTCGTGGTCTTCTAACTTAAATTGGGGAACTGGCCTAGCAAATAGTCACCACAGGAAACAAAGTCAGCTTTATATCACCTTTCCAAACCCAGCCTCCTAGACCAAGTCAGGAGCTTCTTGGTTAGAACCTCAGCTGTGGTTGGTAGGGTACATGGATACATTACCCAGGGGTTACCATTAAAAGTTTCTGAGAACCACTGCAACACTGCGTATGCATGTATACGCACATACACAGACACTCTGTATATTGTACATAGATCATGGTTTCATCTTTACTCAGTCCTGATTTAAGTCTATCAATGACAGATTTGCTCAAAAAAGAAAAATAAAAAAACTCATCTGAAATCCTGTACAGTACATTCAAAAATCTGTGCAAAATCTAGTCAAAGAAAATATAGGCTGATAGGAGACAAAAATCCTACAATCCCATGAAGAGTGTTGCATTAGGAATGCACTTTGCTTAGGTTACAGGTATCTTGTCATTCCTCTTGTGCCACATCACACTAGGAACATTACATATCTCCACCATGCTAATGTAAATAACTGCACAACGTAGAGTTGCATCCCACATACTAGAAAAATTTAACTTTGTAGATTTTAGACTTTTTAGCTTCTAAGAAGTGTTAGTATGATATTCCTTGATTCATTTTACTCTTGCCTTTCTTGTCATCCATCTGAGGATTTCAGCAGGGTTTTAAAAACATGACTTGCTTCCTCCTGTCCACCACTCCCCTGTCTCAGTCTTTCTCTCAAAGTTGCTTTCATGGATTGTCAAGGATTTCCCAATTAATGTAGACAGGGCTTTATAGTATGTGGTTGATCAGAGAAAGCACAGAGCCCACTAGCTGTAGATGGGGGTAAGGGAAGAGCATGCATTCAGTAGTGATCCTGATGGATCTATCAGCCATGAGGTTCTCCAACGGCAAGGGAGTCGCTGAAGAGGGTGATGAGAGGAGAACTGCAGAAACTTTCCCGTCAGCTGGAAAAACCTACAGAAGTTTTCAGTGAGTAGGAAACTGAGGAAAACCCATTGGACATCACACAAAGGAGGGGGAAGTCAATGCACTGCTGAAAGGCAGTGGAAAAGTGGATGCCTGGGGTCAGGAAGACCAAGTCAAAGGCTTGAGGAAACAGACTGTGTGGTTCAAACTTTTTTTGAACCTAACAAATATTAATTTTGGTTCAAGGAAAAGGCTTAGGTTCCAAGTTGGTTTCTATTTTAATTGGATCAATTCACATGTTTATAACTACAATAATTTGAAGGTATGTGATTTGTAAATATCAAATAAGATGAAATATAGCATACTGCATACTTTTTGCTTTTTAATAATATCAGCCAAGTTTATTGGCTGTTGCATATAGTCTGTATTTCAGATGTATACATAAAATTGTCTTTCTTTTGTAGATTAATATCATTACAAAATATTACACGTGTTTCATTCTAACATAAATTATATCATGATGGTCAAGATACTGTTGTACAATCCACACACTGAACAGTGACGGGATACACACAGCTTCTTACCAAAATCAGGCAAGTTCCAAAGACCTGTGGAACCCTTTGCCCTCAGGTGAGCTGGCATAGACTGTAACACATATTTTGGAGTCTAGGGGAATGTTTAATATACATAAAAAGTTATGCTTTCATTTCTGTTAATGCCAAAGCTCAAAACATATGCTTCAAATTCCGCAAGCGTACCAGGTACTTGGAGATCACAGCCTACTGTTTTGCCTTTGCACATGCCTTTTGCATGCACCAATAATGCATTTGAATCACAAATAGAAAAACACAAAGAGACAAGTGGGAAAAAAAATTCACTTGCTGTTTTAGAGACCTGCCTGAAGTACCTTACAAGTACAAATGCTGGGAGAATATCATATAGTGTCACACTGTGCACAACTTCATAACCATTCACAGAGCAGCATTTCTGGTGGCAAACTGCTACTAAATAGCATTTTCCTCAGCATCACTAGGATATGCAATTAATCTTGTTTGCTGGGCATCATTCCTTCACTTTGAGCAGTGAGCAGAAGACCCTAATGTGCAGTTATAGAAAATGCCCTTTCAGTGTTTTTCCCTTGGCACACACACAGAAAATTCAACTAGTGGCTCTGGAGGAATCTCAAGTCTGCCACATAGGTGGTCTGCTGCCTGCCGGAGAAGTCTGGATACCTTTATATTTGGGACATAATTTTTCTGTCACACTACGCTCGCTGCTCAGAAATTCCAAACTCACTCTTTAAATCAAGCCCGAGGTTTCTCAAACACATAGTTTGAAAAAATCCTGAGGAATTATTTTTAGCGCTACCACAGAAAGAGTCAGAGAATCCTCGCAGAGGTGAGGTTTAGCCTATGTATAGGTATGGCAGCTACCAGATTCCTAGGTGACCGTAGGTGACACATTTCCTGCAGATTCTCACAGAAAGTCTCATTTCTTCCAGTCTGAACTCTGCTTCAGTCATCGCAGAGCTAAATGCTATGTCTTTGCCAAAGAAGTAAAACAAAAAAACCCCCAAACAGTAAGTGGGACTGAGACTCAAACCAGGATGCTCAGGTTACAGACTACATGTGTGTGTGCACATGTGCGTGTGTGTCTGTACACACTCTGACACGTACGCATGCGCATACAGGCAAATATGCATATTGTGCACTAAAAACATGTAGTATCTGGGGTGCACAGAAACAAGACATTACCTTTCATCCAAAAAGCAGATATTCACCTTCTGCAGAGTGCCTCTTTCAGGAGACAGATATCCCCTCAGACAGATGGGAAGAGAAACTGAAAAAAAACCCAGAAAACAGCAGCAGAATAATAGCATAGCCCAAATGTAGTCTGGTCTGGAGAAGAAGCAGTCATGCTGGTGGTTGGCATAGATAATAAATTAATTGTGAGACAAAGACACAAAGTCCTTGCTATTCACTCCTGGAAAAATGCAATCCTTAGCTGAACATCTCTGTCCTTGGATCTTACGGAATTGACTTCAGCAGACTCGGTTCACCAAACACAGAAGTCTGCATTGCCTATGATGATTGTTAGAAAATACCAATATTCTTAGGAAATATGTTTATATTCTGTAAAAACATGAAATTTTTGTATTGCCAAAACTACTGATAATTCTCTAATTATGCATAAAAGTGAATTTGTTGACTCTGAAGAGATGAACAGCAGAAATTATCTCAGTTCAATAAAACTGACTCATTGCATTTGACAATGCTGTTGTTCCTTAGGACAGTTATTGAACTCTTCTTCAAGTTAGACAACTACATAGAGCAGAAGCTCAGTTTTCTTCTATTTCCTCTGCTCTCTCCAAATGTTTTTCACAGCTTTTAAAGATGTTATCCACATGAGAACAGATCAGTTGTTCAAGACTTGCATCATGATGTAGGTACAGGCTGTGTTTACATTATATGTTAAGCTTGCAAACAAGGAAAGTTGCATCCAGCTGGGGATGGAGTAATCCAGAAATACCAGAATTGTGGTAGTGTTTCAACAAAGCCACACTCAAATATAACCCAGAAAGGAAGAGATGCACACAGAGAGAAAGAGTTCCAGTATGGAAAGTAATACATCTTTCATTAACCTCAAGAAAGGTTAATTTGCTATGAATAGTGCCATAAGTCTGATTTCAGTTGGATGGCTTAATCATTACATGAAGGACAACAGAAGATACCTGGCACTGAAAGAAAAAATCAGGTCTAAAACAAGTCTGTATTCAAGGATCCCAAAGAAAGGAAGGATCAACCAAGGAGAAATATCCAGGTGGAGAGTTACTTTTCTCGAACTCATCACCACAGCATCTAGAAAAGGAACATGAGAGAGCACTCTCAGAAGCAGCTGATCAACAAAATACTCAGAAACATATTTGCTCTGGTTCCACCTTGTTTGCAGATAAATCAGCTCCATAGTAGATAGTAAAAGATAGATACAGCAGAAGAAGAACAATAAACTGTGGTCATACACAGAATAGCTGAGGCTCCCTTCCTGTTTCTGGGCATGTATTCCAGAATATGAGGTGCATAGCATCTCTCTGTCCACGTATTTTAGGTAATGTCGTCACAAAACCAAGACATGACATTGATACAATTCAGAGAATTCAACAAACGTTTCCCCAAGAGAAGTGTTTTTAGGAATTTACCTCCTTTAGTCCAGGATTGCTTCAGGTGACCCAAGAGAATATGAAAGCAATGCATACTAAGCAATGGATATTTGGCTTGAATTACTAAGATTTCTCTGAAGTGGAGTCTGCTAGTCTCCCAAAAGAAGGTGCAAAATCCCATTTGAGTAGAACCAATCTCATAAATCATAATATGACACCCAGTGGAAATAAAAAAATTACATCAAGGAAGAAGTATTCAGATTTGATTTAAAAGGTAGGTCTGTAAAGATGAATCATGGCTAAAGTACCTACCAACTTGCATTTGCATATATGTAGATTGAGAAATTAAATTTAAAAAGCAGGTATTCCATGGGAAAAATTGCATTATTGTCTATACTAGTTAAACACACCATGGTGCTTATTTTGTTTTCTAGTCTACCAAATAGAAGTACAGCACACAGCTTATCAATTTCAGTATTATAGGCTCTTGTTCATGATTTTAAAAAAGGAAGGGAGGGGTCAAACATATATGAGCATTGATTTAGCTGTTTGTGTCAGGTAGTTGTAATTTTTTTTTTATACACACTTTTCCTATAGCATTCAAAAGCATAGTCACTATCCAGTGAAATTATAGCATGAAAACCCTTATGGATTGTATGAGAGAAAGATGTCTAACATAATCCATCCTGATAATCTCACTCAGTTAAAGGTTCTGATTAAAATAAATCCTTTAATGACGACCGAAAGGCATTCAAGCCCATTTACTTTGTCCATCAAGTTACACTATACTTAGTGCTAAGTACGAGCATAACTGTTTTGCTGAATCTGAATAGTGAAGAAAAAAAAAGGGGTTATGTTATTAAGAAATTATGTTATATGAAAATAATAATCACCTAAAAATCCTCTACATTGATATTTACACTCATTTCTCTAAAGGTGGACTTCTGCAAGGTTCTCAGGGTAACCACTAATGAGCATATGTTACAAATCCTCTGCTTTTGTCAATCCACCCTGGATATATGTTGCTAAAGCCCAGCTGCAGAGCCTTGGCCCTTAACTCAGGTGCTAAAACTTGCGCTGTTCATTTTGGGTCCCTGATATGTCAAGTAAGGGGGCAGCTGACACATAAACTGGGACTGATCCCAGACTCAGGCTGCTGGGGTCCCACATACTTGGATGAGCTGCCTTGGAGCGTGTAACCCTCTAGCTAGTGTGCATTACAAACCCTCCCAGTCTCAAGAGCCTGGTCCACACAGGTTATGAGATTTTAAAACAGCCAGCTAAAGAGCTTTGGCTTCAGTTTTGTGGCAGCTTATGTTTTGTAGCTGCATTCAAACCTTCATGTCAATCTAAAGGAGGCTGTCACCTTGAGTGCTCTCCACTCTTGTCAATGGCCGTCAAAGTTAAAGGCACTCAAGGATTCCTAGCTGCAAATCAAAGTGATGCTTTAACAAACAGAACTGCATTGAAGCAACATACGTTTTCCTTCTGGGAGTAAAATTTGGGCTGCAGATAATCTTATTTTGTCTTTCAAATTAGCTTAAATTAGTGGGAAAAATGGAACCTATTTATTTGATGCAAGCCTGCACATTAGAGCAACACTGAGAGAATAATTACAAATTGCAGAACTGTACTCCCGTTGGTCTCATGCTACCAAGGTTTCTTTACACCACACATGTATGACAACTTGTATTCCACGTTTTGTCAGGACCAACTCACTGACAACGTGTGTTTTTTTATTAGTATAATTTGCCTCAAAATCATTTTGTGGAAAGAAATTGTGGAGCAAATCTGCAGGGCTGTATTTCTACTTGAAATTATAGAATGTCTTGGCTACCAGTACAGCAACACTTGGATTACTCTATCAGTGAGTTGCTGCTGGAGTCTTCAACTTGAATAAAGGAACAGAGAAGTTGCATTACTTTCAAAACTTTGAGCACATCCATGGTACACACAAGTAAAAGATCTGTAAAGGAAAATGGGACAGGGATTCATGCAACAAATAGGAATTTAAAATGCCCTTCTAGATAAGAAAAAGCATAATAATTATTGTTGCTAATATTTTGAGGATTTAAGATAAAATAAAAACCTATTAAATTCCATTAAAAAAATATTAAAAAAGGAGGAAAAGAAAGGACAAAGAAAAAGAAAAATGGCAGCAGTAACAGAATAGCCAACTGGAATAGGTATTTCCTTTATGGAAAAACTGTGGTTTAGATTTCCCTTTGGAGTCCTCTTCTTAAAGGACAATTTTCAGGAACTGTTAGGAGAACACAGACCCAAAAAAAAGTGCTTTGAAAGTATTTCTGTACAGTCTGAAATACTCGTATTTATGCTCATAAAAAGTTCACCTCCCTTTTTGATACAATGCCCAAAAAAGCCCCCCAAAAAGGAAACAGCATTGCTGTAATTTGTTTTTTTTCACTGACATCTAGAAGGGCTTTTTTTTTCCCACCAGCTATGCACTGTATTGAGTTTGTCAGTTCTCCAGACCACTGCTCTGAAGTGCATTATTTCCTCTCCTCAAAAAATAGAAGCTAAAAATAGTATAAAAAGAACAGTTGTCATTTGGAAAATGAACAGACCTCATTTAAACAGATAAAGCTTATGTGGTAACCATTACACTTATTTTGAATAAGTTAAAATGTAGCACCTTCTCACCTTTCTCTCATCTAGTTACAGAAAGGTGAGAATTGTATTTCTTAATGTATTTGATGTGAACACCTTGTATAGCATGTGTCTGTAGCTGCAGAGTACAAAATTTCTCAGACAGAGAAATATCTCCATCGCTTGTTCCCATATGGAAGCTCCTTCTCCTCCCAGTAGCTCATGGGACCAGGCCAAGCCAAGCCAGACACACCTAGCTGGCTTTTACAGTTTCATCTATGACTTCGTCACGTATTTAGTAAGTCACAACCATTGATGTTTGTGTAACAAAGTGGATGCCACGGACCCACATACTAACACAGAGTCTTATTTTCTTTCCTTACCCTCAGCTGCAGAGGATTCAGTCCCAAAATACCTGCTGGGACTCTCAACACCTTTGCTCCTTAGTAACAAGAGCCTGTGTCTAAAGAGCATCCCTATTTGCAGCAATTAAATGTATTTCAGGTATTCACATGTGCTGTGGTTACCCCGTAACATAAACATATTGGAGTACGAAGAGACTTAACTTTTCTGAGCCACTGTCATCTTGCCACCCATTTCATTTTAAAAATAATAGTAGTCACACATCACTTCATGGATGCGTGGATCCAAGTTTAACAGGATTCCTTGGGGGACACTAAAAAGGCGCATCAAGAGTGAAGCTTCAGGGACACAGACGGAAGGTTGATAAATATTTTCCACATGCTGGGCGCATTGGGGAAAAGAAGAAAAAACAACAGCAGCCTTTGTATCCTTGACCCTTCGCCTACTGTGCATTTTGGACAATCATGTGCATGCAATCAGAGCCTAATGAGAGCCTGCCTGACTTGCCAAAGCAAAAGTTTGACCTCAATCAAAAAGTGATTTCTGCAGAGATGAAGGAGGATTAGGAAAAACGTATTCCAATTTCTCATCAGGCCAATGTTAACCAAGCCGAGGAAGTTATCTTGCCCCTGTAGAATCAATATTTTATTAAAGACACCCTGTGCTGAAGTTCTGAATTACGCAATCAAGCGCTGCGCCAAAAAAGCTCTCAGTGGCACAGTCACATCAGATTCTTCCCCACTATAATAGGGGATACTGCAGCTGGTTATGTCTGCACTGAACTGCCACTATAGTTGATTTCTGGCTGAATCCCAAGGGAGATTCTATAAGCCTGATAACAAACATTTTGGTTGGTTGGGGTTTTTTTAAGAAATGAAAAAAAAAAAAGCCCAAGATATCTACAGATTTCACCTGTCTAAATGTATCATGTGACCCAAAACTTCTCAAGGTTTCATCAGCTCCAGGTATTTCATAGTGCAATCTCCACATGTAATTTAAATATACTATTTCAGTTGGGAAAGTAAGCCTGCCCTCGTACAAGCAGCACCCTGCAGAAGATGCTAAACATTCATCTCATTACTGTAACATTGTAAATAAAATAACATACCTAATATGCTTGCTACCAGCTAAATTAACAAGATTGCAAAGAGATGCTTGGAAAGGGAGCAAACAATATTGCATTTTTCTTCACAGAACAGCAGATGCCTTCACCCGCAGTAAACTCTTCAGCTTAAGAGCTGGAAATAACTTCTCAGGTGCACGGTGAGATTGCAGATCTGCACTTCCATGCTCCACTTCTGCCCACCAAGAAAGCTAGCCTGTGCTACAGAAATGAGAAAAAGATTTTTACAGCATGAACTCAGTTAACTTGTGGAGTGCTGAGACATAGTGTACATTCAGGGGTTGGGCACCATTAACGTTAATGAAAGGCTAGGATGTACATCCACAAGTTTTTACAGATGATGCATTAATGGATATGTATCATACTTCCTAAGGGCACTAAATCGGCAAAACGGCAAACCCAAAATTAGACAGCTCTCACTAGAACACAATACATTGAACAGCTTGTTTCTTTGAGCATACGGGTTTGTGTGAAGGAAATAAAAACTTAGGACAATACATATGTGGAATGAATATAAAGATAAGCAAAACAAAGAGCTCTGCTTGTGACCCTGTGTAATGAAATGTTACATTTAGTGTTTGCAGTGTTTGCAGCTTGCTTGGGTTTGGGTTTTTCTTTCTTTTTTTTTTTTTTTTTTTTTGGGGGGGGGGGAGGTGGTAGGATAAAAAAGCCCAGAGGAAAATAACCAAAACAAAAAGAAAAGAAAAAAAAAATCATAAAAGCATTTGAAGAGGAAAATATGGCACTCAAACATAACATGCCCAACAAAAGAAATACCATACAGTGTAGTCATACACCAGCATTCAGTGATTCAAGAGTGCCCCTCCTGACTGTTACTGTCGCTCTGCTGTAACAATGGGCTGGCATGAGGGGAGAGGAGAATATATTTTAATTTTGTATTCCTTTTTAGTGGGCCGTAAGTCTGTCTTCAGTTACGCATGTGCAATGCTGCAGTTCCTCCATGGGGCCTTGGGTTGCATAGTCACCTGTAAATAATATTTCTGCTGAGGCAGCTAAACTGTTAAAAAAGAACAGCACAAGTAGTTTTCTTACATTTTATTGTTCAAAACAGCATGCCTGGATTTAAAAGACAGCAAAGCAATTGAATGTATTTTATTTCTGAGGTGAGGAAGGGTGTTTGCCAGCAGGTGGTTCAAGCGGCTCCCTGAGGTCCCCCAGCCTTTTGGTCCCTTCCATCTGAGCTGCCACTTTTCCTCCAGAGGAGAAGCTCTGCCTCCCCCAGAGAGGGAAAGGGGCAGAGCTGTGAGTCTGCAGCTGCCTCTCAGTGCACCCCAGCCATCACCTCCCCATGGACCTGATGCAGTGGGGGAGAAGGAGATGGAGGAAAGAGGATCCTCTCAAAACTGTGGCCATCTCCAGAAAGGTTGATCCACCCTAACGTGCTACCATTGGCTAAATCTGGAAAACATGGGATCTAATCAGAACCTCTTCACCCAGACTGTTTCTTTTGTCCTGTCACGGACAACACTGATCTGCCCACCAAGTATCTGTTTTCCTTTGGAAATTCATTTCGTATTCTTTATCCAGGCAAAAGGGGCTAGGAGCAAGCGAGCGAGAAAGCAAGCAAGCAAGAGAGAAGGAAATAAGGGGAGAAAGAAAGAAAAAGAGAGAGACAGGGAGAAGAAGGAAGGAAGGAAGGGAGACAAAGGGAGGGAAGGAGGCAGGCAGGTGGGAAGGCAGCATGAAGGGAAAGAGGGAAACCTGGCTTGAACACCTACAACAAGATGTGACACCTCAGTCCAACCCTGGGATCCTCACTTAGCAGCCACCCAACCCAGGATACCAGGATTATTTAGGCACCTCCCGCTCCCCACCCCGGGCACCTGAGGCATGAGCCTGCCATCAGGCTGGAGGAGCTGGGCGTCTAGCCCTGCCGCAGCCAGCACAGCCGGGGCTGGGGTGGACACCGTGCACAGCTCTGTGGCAGGGCCAGCACCTGGAGCTGCTTGGCTGCCCCTTGGCTCTGGGGCATGCTGGTGTCCCCCGTACCTCTGGGAATAACAGCCACCACAACATGCTGAGAGCCTGAGAGTCTCAGAGGGGAATTAGGCATGCACCGTGACGTGGGAACTGACTGCACTCATTCTTTAGATACTAGGTTAGTCATCCAAGCACTCACCCTAGCAGTGATCCTGAGCAGATTTGAATCCACCCAGGTCAGGGGAGCTCCCTTACGCGGACTTCACAAGATGAGGTCTTATTAACTCAAGCTCTGCCAAGTGGTGTCTTCCTTTCCCTTGTTGAAGATGACCCACTATATACAAAGCCACATAAGACAACAAGACAAAGAAGCAGCCTGAAAAATAAGCCTATAAATCTATTAATTAAGGCACCTTGATGGTATCTAGAAATCCTTCCTGGCTCACAGTCTCTGCTCTTAGAGTTATTCCTTTTTTATTTTTTCTTATGAAATGACTATTTAATGTAAAACATGCACAAATGCAGAAGAGGGGACCAACACTGAGAACCACATTTGAAACAGAAAAGGGTAAGCCCTGCACAGTTCTTTGGAAAGGGTACCATGTACAAGTATTCATGTAAAAAACCCCTCTGCAACAGGAAAATGAATCATCTAAGAAGCTGATGGGTTCAAGGTGATGGAGATACATTGACTTGGGCGTTTAATCTCCGGGCAGAGAGATCGTGGTTTCAGTATTCCCTATTGGGACACCGTGAAAGAGCTGCACCCTGTCCATCCCAGGGAATTTTGATCTCCTTTCTGAAGCCTCAGCAAGTAACTTAGGGGTCCAGGTTTCACTCTAGGGGCCAGGCCTGTACAAATTAGGCATTACACTGTATAATGTGTAGGCACTTTTGTCCTCCTCATCCCATCTCCCACAGGGCTAGCAAAGTTTGGCTTATTATTCAAACTTTTCCCTAAAGTCTGACTTTACTGAGAATTTTCTTGCTGTACATCTCAACTGCATTGCCTCTATTCAGGCTTGTTTATTACAGGGTTTCTCAATAAGAACTCTCCATTCCGGTTACCCCAGCACAAAGAATCCGTTTTTCCACCTTAGCCTACGTACCCCTTGGTGCTAGTTGGTGTGGTTTGGTAGTAGTTAGTACAAAATTTAATGGAGTTTTTAACACAGAATACAAGTTGACTCAATAGAAATATATTTCTCTATAACATCGTAGACACTGTCAACTTATTACATTCCTTGATACTGCTACAAAGGTTGGATAACTCTTATCTCTGAGAAAATTTTATGCAAAAATGTGTATGTAAGTTTTTACATAGGTTACTAGTGGCATTTCTGTGGCTTCATCAAAACAATGCATTAAGACTGCAACATAATTTATCCTGCCTCATTTTCATTGGAATATCTGTAGGGAGAAGACTGTGATTGTCTCAGTTCTTTTAATGGAACTAAAATCCATTGCTTCCAAATGGAAAAACAATATCATCTTGATTTCCCTTGTGACAGCTATTTTATATAATAGAAGGGAAGTATTATTAGTAGTACCACTGTTATTAAATGAAAAAATTGCCTCTGTTCTATGGATGATTTTCTGCCTCAGAGAACAACAAAGAAGCAAAGTGGTCAGAGAGCAGTTTGAAACAGATGTGGATTTATTTCCATACTTCGGGTTTAACTGAGCCCTGGTATTTAGCGTGCATGGTTCTGTCCAACTGGGAGAGCTGTGCATCATCATGAGCAGCCGAATTTACTCACGTTACTTCGAAGGGGTTAACGTCTGTGCTCTGGCAGAGATTCTCCAGTTCCATTAATTAAAAGAGGCTTTGTAAGCAAGTAGCTATTGTTTTAAAATGCCAGATTACCCTTGTAGTCGACAAGGAGATAAGATAGCCATAGACCAGAGCTAGTTCTCATTTTCATTTCCTCATTTTATTAGGTTTGAAACTGTGAGAGTGGGCTGCAGTGATTAGTACAAACAGGAGAGCCACACTTAAAAGCTGTTAGGGTTTTTGTGTATCTGTTTAAGCTCCCCAGGCTAAGAAACAAGTCTATCCTTGCATGTTTACAATGCCTGCTAAGCATAACTGACAAGGATTTCCAGGCCCAACTCTAAGGGCAGAGCTCTTGTCCAAGCCTTGGACAGCTTACATCAGATTTTTTGTAATCTGCTCTGCTCTGCTACCAACAGCCGTAAAAGGGTCCCCCTCGAGATCATTCAAAACGCTTCTGCTAGCCTCTTCTTTCCTACTTGTGGCTATGTGCTACCTTTGGTGTAAGCCCTTCCCCTTTTTCACTGTATCCAGCACAAATTTCTTGGCCTTATCTTCAAAGCCCATCAAAATTTCGCCCCACCCTACCTCTCCCGCTGGGTCGTGAATCGAGGTTAACTCCCATCTCGCTTCACAACACCAGGCTTTGTGCTCTGTCCCGCTCACAAGCCCTCACCAGCAAAGTTTCAAGTCAAATGCACCTCCTGACACATAACCTCCACGCTCCCAGGCCTGCAGCTCACAGCCCAAGGAACAAAGCAGGACTGAGCCGTATTTAATGGTCCTGGCTACTGGTTGCAGGGCTCCCTCAAAACGGGGGTGCCATGCCTTGGACCCTGCTCTAGGGTGCTGCCAAGGGGTTGCAGGATTGCTTCTTCCAGCAGCAGGGCTGTCCTCTGCTCGCTTGAAGTGTTTGTGCAACTGCAGCCTTGCGTTCAATAGGTAACACGATCTCGAGCAATGTTGGTATTATCAAGTCAGGTTTATTATAGTGCAATGAGGTCTGGGGATTTAGAGATTAGTCTGCAGAAGAATTTATTCTCTTACTTTTCTGTCATTTAGGTCAGAGTGTAACCTCGGTTATCCAGGGAGATTTCTCAACATGTACATTTATTATTGTTTGGCATCAGACTCGGCAGTCTGACCCTTAGCTGTCAGAGATCCCCCATTTATATCACTTTTTCCATTGCCGGGCAGTGCAGTTGATTGGCGCTCAACTTGTAGCTTGTAAAATAAGAGCACATTACTTCACACTGTGCATGTGCTCCTGAGCAAACTCCCAGCAAGATACCACGTACAATGTTTGCAGAAAATTGTTGACACTTCCCCTAAATGTGCTGGCTGCTAGTGTGGGCTTGCATATCTATCCACCTAATACTCAGGTTTGACAGTAATGTGTATTCAGCATGTCAGGGGAGGTGGTACTTAAAGATACTGGCACGAGCAAGGCAGGTGGAGCCTAAGAGGCTTTTCCATTGCCAACAACAGCTGCCCTTTTTACACAGTCTCTCCCCTTTCATTCTTCTTTCTTTCTTTCTTTTTTTTTTTTTTCTTTTTTTGTGTGTGTGTGTACACTGAAGATTTGCTTCATTGCAAATGCTTCCAGGAAAGTAACACTTCTGTCTACAATCCAAGTGACTTGAATAAGAGTTGGCCATTGGCATTTCAAACCTGATTATAGTTTTAATTGGATTCATATGAGCACCTAGCCAGCCAGTTCAGTGGGCTATCTAAAGCCTCATTACAGAGACATCTTTTTAGCCACATCGATCAGTCGAACAGAAGCAGGATGCCAATGCTGGATGGAGATCCTCCACCTGAGCTTGTATTGCTCAGAATTAAAACTGAGATTACATTAACAATCATAAATTGCATTTTTGTATTCTATTTATCTTTTCATTATAACAAAAATAATTTAACTTTCAGGTTTCCTATGCATGTCATACATGATGGATAATTTGGCCAAAGCAAGAACTAGGTCTGGCACTAAAGCTATGTGAAAAATAGCTATTCTTTTTGGACTCCTTTATGTAAGTAAATAGAAGCAAGTGATCTATTAATTCACTTCCTGATCCTATTTGTTATGTATTCATGGCAAGGACACACAGACGTTCCGTGTTTAAGAAAAGGAAAAACTTACCAATCCAATGCTGTCTACAGTTATTAATTCTCCCAGATCGTGATTCATCTTGTCAGAGGACTTCTCCACAAGGGCACCTGGCTTTGCTATGGCTTTTCTTCTCTATTTTTGTTTGCTTCCTTTGTTTTTCTTCCCTGTCAACAGATATTTGCCCTGAATCTATTTGGATTATAAATGCCCAGTGAGCTAAGACCTGAAATGGAAAGTTGATGCTACAAGATACCACCAAAATGAATCTCACCAAAAGCAAACATGACACGCCTCTAGTCCCAAAGTGAAACTATTTTATTGTGTTTTTTAATCATTGTCACAATTAAAACACAGCCTTGCTGCCTCCCACTTTTCCCAGTAAACCCCAGAGAGACCCACTCTACTTCTAGTGTTTCTAACTCTGATGTCCTTCAGCTGCACCAACGGTTACTGATGTTCTCCTGGCATTCACAGGGAGCAGATGTATACTTGAAGGTGTAGTCTGGTGAAGGTACCTGAAGGAAGGGACTGGTTATGAAGTTGCCACTTGCTGGCCATATTCATTAAGCTGAACAGCTAGATGCATCTTGATTTCTAGGTTGGTATTCTCACCAGCACTTACGCACTGCTAGATGCACTCATACTGCTAGGAGGCTAGTTTTGCCCGTACTTAGAGTTCCCAACTGAGCCTGTAAGCTCCGCAGCAAGGAATACTGCTTTCTGTGCTGCCCAGCAGCACGTCCATGATTTTAGGCTGGTACAGTGATCCAAAAGGTAATAGTGTGTATATATACATGCATGCATGTGCTGTGTGAGTGAGGAAGATATAAGTACATAAACATTCCTGAAGTTACCTTATGCATTTGCCACTAGAATGAATGAAGATTTGCATAGAAGATGGGACCTTTTAAATACTAGGTAGTGCAGTGGCAGACAAATCATACCAAATAGCACAATACTTTCCATTATACACGAATCACCACATTTAAAATTGTTATCATCAGATTATGTGGAAGCATGATTCACAGCCCACTCCCTGTCTCCAAAGAATCAGGTTTTAAGCAGGCTGCCACGCGCCTACTGCACCTGATTGTTTCATCGGCACATTCCAGCTAACAAAGGCGGACGAGCTGGGGCAGAGCCCGGGACACTGATACACTTGTTCTATCCCCACAGGTGTAGCAGCCTTCTGTTTTGAAAGCTTCTGGGTGTAGGCGTTAGGGCTGCATTCTTTCTTTAATTTGTACTCACTTCTTTCAGAGTCAGATGGAACGGCAGCCAAGTGAGGAGTGCACAGAAGGAGTGAAAACCCACATTCAAAAAGCCCTGCTAGGACACGGACCGTTACGGCAGACCCTGAGCCCTTGCTCTTGGCCAGAGGAAGAAGAAAGGGAAAAGAATGGAATGATACAGGGTTTTTTAACATTAAAAGCTCCTTCCTATCCTCATGCATTTTTGGTCAGTATTACTGGCAGAAAATATATTCTGTATTACATACAACCACAGGCAGTTCCATGTGAATGTATATTTTATGTATAATTATTGATACAAGCCATTATTTACATGGTAGTATAGGTGTACCTTCCACATATTTTATGTATCATTATTAGAACCAGCCATTATTTATATGGGACTACAGATGTACATACTGTTTTATTGTCAAACAAGCAGAGGGGAGACCACATTATCCTCCCCGTTTACACCATCTCGGGCCAGAACAGACCATTGTACCTACCCAGTCTGACCTCTCGCACTCTCACACACTAAATTCCTCAATTGCACCAATTATAACTCTGAAGTCCCAGTCCCCAAAAGCCAACAGTCTTCTGGATTGATGCTTGGGCAAGGTGTTGAATTGTCGGCACTAAAAATTGAAGTCACTTATGTAGTTGGAGGACAGCTGTGTCAGAGGTAATGTGTCACCTTCTCAAGGGAGCGGATAGGTCACTCTACACCCCAGAGGTCACTGCCACCTCTACTAAGGTGGCTCACAAGATTTCTTGTAATGAGTCTTGTGACAACCACCTGTTCACCAGGATTTTTATGGAGTCTTTCTAGTTTCTTGTAGATTAAGTTACTCCGTCTCCATTGCATTGAAGCCCTTAGCCAGCCTATTAGGAGATTAAATTAGCTGACTGATGCTTACAAAATTCTGTGAGCAAACTGAGATTTGTATGAACATTCATTTTGAACAGGAACAAGTTTTCATGGTCCATAAAAGGTTGTGTAAGATGCGCAAAGCTGACACTCATGACTCCTGCTGATAGCTCTGTGCTCTGTGTTTAATTCCCCACAGATGGAGCTAAGAAATTACCTTCACATTTATTAGGGAAAATATTCAGAACGGCAGATTTCTTGCAGCTCCACCTGTTTTTAAAGCCACCTTCAGATTAACACAGAATTCTGCAATTTGAGAAAATAGCTTACAAATATCTTCTTTCTTTTTCCTTTTCTTTTTTTTTTCTGCCAACCCAGACTTCTGTTATCTTATACTTATTTTGATAAGTTACCTTCAGCTTTTCTGTCTGCACATGCAAGGAAATAAATCCAGCCCCACTTCCAATGCAAGTTTAGACAACGTGGTTAAATTAACAGCTTGAACATTAGAAAAGAGATTAGGATAATTAATGCCAAGATGATAGAACTAGGAATGTTTTGTACTGTAGGTAGGGCCACTATTTGGGAGGCCAAAAGAGGAGTTTTACCACCAGCTTGCAACAGGTTCTAACAGTGGAGCATGAAAACTGGAATCACATTCCCCTGAAATGCTAGTCACGCTTTCAAAAACATGTGCCACAAGCTAGTCCTCCAAACTCAAGTAGAAGCACCTGAAATATGCCCTATTTTCCCCATTTTAACAGGAAGAGTTATTAGATGCCCACACTATTCTAGAAAATTAAGCATTTCTTCAGATTACTTTGTGTGCTTCAGCTCAGAGTTGGCCAAAGAAACACAGATTTGACACCTTAAAGAACAGAGTAGCTGCTATCTATCAAAAGCCAGAAATTAATTCAGGGTTTTTTTGGAATTAAAGAAACATTTTATTTCCTTGCTCCAGGGCCTGTTCAATGCCCTCCTTAAAGACACTGAGATCATGAAATAATTAAGAGCATATTTCTTGACCTGGAATTATTATTCACTGTCAAACTGCCAGGTTTTTTGCATAAAATGCACTACATAAAATTATACTGGAAATTAATGGTGCTGGTTATACAGACCCAGTCAAATTTCAGGAAGAGAGTTTCAAAGCCAAGGGGCAAGGGAGATGTTTGATTCAGGTCTGAACCATTTACAATGTGCTAACTCCAGTGAACTAAGATGGACGAGAATTTTAATATTTTAAGAGGTATTTTTGCAAGGAACAAATACAAGCTTTGCAAAGTCCAGTTTCAGAGTTCTTCAGCCTTCCCAGAGCACGTGGCTGTAAAGACTACTTCCTAAAAACAAATGAAATCACCATTCCCAGTGTCATGATAGTGCTTGATTTGCACAGAGGTGCACTGATGCTTATACAGAAGGTCCTCAAGGGGTGCTGGGTAGGCCAGAATCCCACATGAAAACTCAAATTTCTCCAGAGAGACCCTCCAACTTCCCCGAAAAGGAACTAAAAGATGGGAATTTTTTTTCATTAAAATAATGAGTTTGGTTGTCCTCTACTTTAAGTTGAAGTTTGCTGTTACTATGTCTGCAACCTTCTTTGACAGATGCAAGAAAAATGGTTTTTAGAGAAGCATGTGAAACAGAGAAGCAGAAATGCTGAAAGTTAGATCCATGGTTAAACCGGTAAGTAGAAATGGCCTGGTTTTGAGAAGTGTTGAGAACTCAGGTTCCTATTAGTTCCCATTCATATCACTGGAAATTTGATATGCTAAAAACATTTGAATTTACATGTCCCAAACTGTCTTACTTGGCACCAGAATACATGTTATCAAAACCTTCTGTTCTTCTGTTGTAATGCCCAACCTGAGAGGACATAAAAAGACTCATGTTCAGAGGACACAGGCTCAACACTCCCCCAAAGCCCAACTCTCTTAATGTCTGGAGTTAGAGCTGCTCACCCTAAGCTAGGATACCCAGAAGTATTCATTTCATTTGAAAAGCCAGACTTTCAGTTCCCTAGTCTCTGCACCCAAGTGTGAACCTAGAGTAGAAGACAAGTCAGTGACTGGAGAAGCTGCTCCCTGAATCACCAGAGCTGAGGCCACCAGAAACACATTCAGAATCGTTCTCCCATTTCTTCTCAGGATAAGGTGCTGGAAAATCACTTCATCAGGGCCATTACATCCCAAAGCAACATTAGTTTCGTTTGATCTGCAAAATGCTCTGTCCTCAGCAATTTGTGGCTTTCTGTGTACCCTTACACCTCCAGCTTAAATCCATCCAAAAAAATATTCCTCCCCCAAAACACACATCCTTTTGTTTATTTTTACCTACCCTCCTGCCTGTTTAGCTGTACACTGCTCTATTATGTGGTCTCTGTGTTTTCCAGGCAGATTTTCTTCATCTAAGCCTCAAGTGAAGGCTATTTGAATAAATGAGGATGAAATAGCCCACCCACCCTAAGCCCCCCATCTGTCTTCTGAGACCTGGCCTTTACCAAGAGCCAAGAGCTTGTCTTTGGACTGGAAAAGTCTAAAGGGATTCCTGTACTAACATGACTAGCTGTAGAGGTTTGCAAATTAATAATTTAGATATACAGGCAAATAAAGCCCAGATATCTTAGAAAAATAGACTTCTGAAGACTTCTTTTCATGCCACAGAACATGAGCTAACCCCAGAACTAATTTTTATGATCTCTGCAAATCCAAACTATAGTTCTGGGAATCCTCTGAGTCCCTAAGTCCAACCATACCAAATTACAGCATTTTAGTTTGTGCATGCAAACCAAGGAGGTGTCTTGGGCCTTGTGGCTGTGTCTGTCCAAATGAGTACTTCCCTGAGATGCCCTAACGATCATAGCAAACTGATATTTCACTGGACGGTAGACTTTGATTTCCCTATCAAACTCACTCATATCAGTGTTGCAAAGCTTACACCTGCAGATGTAGGATCAGGTTGTTGCTGAAAGAAACATTGACAGGGAAAGGTTTTATGTATTGATACAATGAAAAGCTACAAGCAGGATCATGCCAAGTGATGCTTGGAGGTGGGGGCTGGAAGATGGAGGGGCTCTTTTTGTACTGAAGGCATTGCTGAATATCAAATGGCAGGTATCAGGGTGACAGCTTTTGTTTTCATAGCCTATTGAAAAGTTAACGAAGTAAAGAAGATATAATCATTCAGGTAAAGCAGGATACAAAGCAGGCCAGGGCTTGCACTAAAAATGCATAAAGTTATTTCACTAAAAGACAGAGGCACTTGCCCATGGCAGGTGCAAAACTTAGGCAGTGCTCTGATTGCCTCAAGAAAGGAAAAAACCTGCAGAAAATGTTGGGACATGTTCTAAGCCTCCTCAACAGCCGTTCTCCTTTTTTTTTCCCTTTCTTTCTTTTTTTTTTCCTTGTTGAATACTTTAGGTCGTATCTTTATTGTCTGCCAGCAAAGGCTGTGGTTTTCAGGGCTCCAAGCAATTGGGGAGGGAGAGCACACACAAAAATCTTGAGTGGTTTAGAGAAGTCTCTGAATCAGGAGATTTCTTCTCATGACGAAGATGATATGGCAGAGCTTTAAAGTATGTGTCTGCTGTAAACCAGAGAAAGGACAATATTTGCAGCTGACTCACGTCTGTCTGACTCTGCCCATGGGTTGAAGGAAAAATGTCAACCTCACCTCAGCTGCCGCTTGAAAGCTCTGAGTGTTTGGTTTCCTTGGTTTTCCCTTGCTGTTGGGTGTTCAGGTCCTGCTGCTTTTGCGACACACTTGTCCCCGTTGCTCTCAGCGTGTATCCATATTGTCATCTCACAACATGCCCTGGTTTGCACCATCTTCCTGGCCCCCTCACTTTCCAGGAGGTAAGTAAAACCCCTTGCTCGGGGAAGCCAGAGCATGGAGCGAGCCAGGGTTCGGCCCCTACCTACGGTCCAGGTGTGACCTGGGAGCCACTGCGGTCCCCGTGGCATGAGCCCTGCCGACAGCTCGGTACCACACGGCTCCCGTGGGGACTGAAGGGCCTGCCATGTCCAGCAGGACCCTCTCACCCCCTTGGCTTTCCAAAGAAAGCCCCCTCCAGCTGGCCAAGCCCAGCTCTACACGCACTCGGCAGTGACCACAGCCAACACCAGGAGGGCACTTTTTGTTCCGATCAGTGCCTATAAAGCAAAGGCGAAAGGACACACGGGAAGCAATGGAAGCTCTTGCAAAGCAAAATCCTTAAGATTTGATGAATCATTGAGTGAAGAACCTCTCAAAGCTGCCAGAAAACACAGAAACAGACAAAGGAACTCATTTGATATCAGAGTAGTCGAGAGATGCCAATTTGTTCGGCCAAACCCATCACTGGGTGATAGCAAATTGATATCTGTTTTGCTAGCTGCCTTCTTTTGAAATGGTTAGAGACTCCCACTGAAAGCAAGAAGCGGTGGGGATCGAGTTTAAAGGAAATTACTAATTTGGACTGGAAATTGAAGGTACTTAAAAACAAGTTCAACTTCTCGTTATCATTGGAAAAAAAAATGGAAGCAGCCAAATTTATGTTATACCTTATTGCTCAAGCTCGGCAGTACCTGGAAGACGCAGAAGCAGGCACTGACCTGCATGCATTTTTCCAGTCCCAGCCCTTGATGATATGAGCAAGAGACAGGAAAACAGAGGAAGCTTTGAAAAACACAGGCTCAAAGGACAGAAGTGCCTGACTGAGTCATTTTCATCAGCAGCTGCCACACACCAAGGACCGTACCATCTAGAAAACTTCCTCGCAAAGCAGATATCAGAGGCACTTCAGCCAGGAAGAAAACTCCCTCCTGGATGTAGTTTTGTTTGTTTGTTTGTTTGTTTGTGTGATTGATCCCCACGCAGGCAAACACACACCTGTCTCTCTCCCTTCCTCCCTCACGCACACAGCCGGGAGCAGATTTGTGTAGGAGAGCCCTTGGGTAACGCAGCTCCTCCTGTCCCAGCAGCTCCTCGCTCTCCCTGGCAGCCACTGAAGCAAATGGATCACCGAGCGCTTCCCTGTGGAGAGGAATTTTGGTGCCTACAGGTAGACGGTGTGCAGGGGAGAGGCACGGTTATTGCAGTGGTTTCCTGTTAGCCTGCCGTTCACCAGCCTTCCAGGCACGCTCCTTTCCTCGCGAGGCAGGCCACAGCACACTTGATCTTTCCACATCAAACCCAAACGCTTCTTGACTTCTACCTCCCCGCCATCCTTTTCCCCTCATTTCCCATCCCGAGTTCCTCTCCGCTCCAGGTGTGTGTTTTGAAATAATTCACCGATCAGAGTCTCCCTCTGCGAGCCAGATAAGCCATAGGGCCAAGGGAGAAAGAGATCAAAAATACCACTTTTCTTTTGGCAAAGCTCTACAGCCTGCAAGCTTGTAGCTACCAGCCGGCTAGAAAGCAATTGTGGTGACTGCTTGGACTTGGGCCGTCTGTCATAAGCCAAGGGCTGTAGCTGAGAACAGAGCTTCAGCGTAGTGCAAGGAGCAGCCGGTGGATGGAAAGAGCTCAGGCAAGTAAAATGAGAATAAAGGTGTACAGCCTACAGTCATGTCTGTTTGAGGTAACGGAGTCACTGCATTGCTGTAGGTCTACTCCAAGACTCAGTGCTGGTAAAGGCATGTAGATACAACTTTCAGCCCATGTGGGGTTTCAAACTCCAACACTTCCAGATTCAAATTCAGAGTCACAAATCCAGGGGAATACATCCTTATTCGGCCAGCCTTATTGGGATAAGCACTTGAAATAAGAAAACGCCTAAAAAAGTTGTGTTCATTACTATCTTCACAGAAGTTGATCAGCAGTATGAAAAAAGCAATAATAAACTACCAAAAAAAGATACAAAATAAATAATGACATGGAAGAAAACTAGTGGGAATGGCACAAGAACTTGGAAATTATGGAAACAGACTGGCTGAGAACAGGACATTAGTGAAAGCCCTGTTTGCAGATGAGAAACAAATGTGTCCATAACTCTAAAGGTCCCCTATCATCTTTGTACAGAACTCTCTACAGCGTAAATAAGATGATATGTCAGTGAGGCCTGCTCCAAGTAAGGAAGATGTGAACCCTCGCTGATAGCAGGGGATTTTTCCAGCACAAAGGAGGATAGTTTGGCAGGGGAGAAGCGAGAAAATACTGGACTCAGAATTACAGTGTGATCCAAGATCTTCTCAGAGCAGAACCTCCGTCCAGATTCCCAGCCTGCCTGCTCACACTCAGTCGCTTGGGCCAAGGATTATTTTATGTCAATAAATTCAGCCCTTTTCCACGGAATAGGAAATTCATCCACTGTGGATGAATTGGCTGATATATGAAAGGAACAGCTCCAGAAAAAAATGATTCTAATTACACTGTAGGAGAGGCAACACAGGCAAACAGTAGAAAGTAAAAAAACTTAAGGGAAAAGGAAAAGCTGATTCCAAAAGAATAAACCCGAAAGAGGAGCGTGTATCTGATGTCTCATCAGTGTACTTTGCACTTCTCCAGGATGGAGGGATAAAGATGTGACATGTTAACGTGTTGTTGCCTTCCTCTGCGATAAAGGGCATACCACACATCAGGAATCTCCCATCCTCCAGCAAAGGACTGACATCTACAGAGACACACATTCCACCTATCTATAGGTAAAAACAGAGTATCTGCATTTTTTAGCAGAAACTGTGATAAGAACTGCCTTATTTTTTTAAAAAGGCAGCAGCCACTTGTGCCTGTTATATGGTGAGAAGGAAATTCCAGAAAAAAAAACAAAGAAGAAAAAATTTCCCCATTTTAAGTTACAGACAGCCATCAGATCATCCAGATCCTGGGCTAGTAGGAAGTGGTGGGTATTCTGAGCTGTATTTAAAAGGAAAACTAGACTTTCTCAAGTTATTGTTCAAAAGCAACCTGAGAGGACTGAATTTTTCTATGAAGAGCTGCTCTGACAAACTTTTTATTACCGAAAGTGGCAGATTACTCCTGAAATTTCCCCTGCTTGGTGCTCAAATCCGATGAAAGCTTTTTGCAAGAAGTCTTCTCCACTCTGCTAAGTGAGCAATCTTAGCACTGGTTTGGCCTTGAAGCCACACTTTTTAACTGAAGGCCCAAATCAAACTGGCATCTGAAGAGCGCTCCCCTGATTTGCTCATCTCTGACTGCTATATTGCAGGGTGAAATGCCACCAAATGGACTAAAAAAAAATTAAAAATTGTTTTGTAATTATCTTGGCAGCACATTTACTGCAATTACAAGGAAATTGCATTTAACCGTGTTTTATGGGTTTAATTTTCTGTTCAATTAATGCAATTGTTTTGCAATTGTTAATTCTTAACTTTAGCTCAAATATTTAACACCAAGGGAGAACAAATTTTTTAAAGAGCTTTATGGAGCTGATTTGTTGTGTGTATAATAATGAGATCAAGTTGTTATAAAATGAAGGAATTTTTATTAAATAGTCAGCTTTACTGATCTTAATTGCAAGCTGCATCTCTACATGGCACCTGTACATTCTGATGTGTTGTCATAACCCTCAGAGCTATGTAAACAAGCAAGTCCTGTCGTGTTGCTGGCTGACTCCAGCAATCACAGAGACAGACAAAGTGATCTCCAAGGAGTCAGGTATACATACGTACATAAAAAAAGAGAAGAAAGAAAGTAAAGAAGGAAGGAGCAGTGGTTAAGCAATAGGACAATTAAAAAAATATAAGTTTAATGGGGAAGAAGGTGAATCACTTCAAAACTCAAAAGGAATACAAGATGAGCACATCTGAACAGCTAAATTCCTGATTCCAAACCCAGTTTTCACAGGTGCTGTGGGATTCTGGTTTCCACAGAGGTAAAACTAGCACCTCTGGGGAAAAGCCCACTTCGGCGTCTACATTTTTTTATCCTGGTTTGAAACTGGGGCTGTCCTATTTTCTTGCAGCCAATTTTGAAACATGCATCTCTCAGCAACAGTTCCTCTGGTTAATCCACAGGTTTTTAAAAGGAAGATTTATAAGTCAGTGCAGTGCTGGTAGGAGTACGAGCAGCCAGATTCTTAGCTGGCATAAATCAGCATCGTTCCACCAAGGTATATTGTGCAACATTGATTTACACCAGCTATGAAATTAGCCCACAGTGCTCTGCCACGAAAAAAATATAACTCCCGGCAGCAAAGAGGTGAAAACCTTCAAGCTAGCCTGATATTTATCTGTCTGGACCAGACAGGTTTTGATCACTGTCACATTCCCCTTTCTTTTATCCATCTAGTGCCGCTTGGCTCCAGAGGTGAAATTTTCAGAAGAGACTAATATTAGACTAAACTGCTTACACAGTGGGACCAGTGTGAAGCTGAAGCTAATAGTTTATAAAATCTTGATGAAGTCTGCTCATTCCCAAGTTACAATATGCGCTGGGCTGTTTCTGACAGAATGTGATGCACCCAGAGGAAAAGTGGACTTTCGGGGAAAAGGTGGACTTTCAGGAAAAAAACTGAGGCTGGCGGTATGTCTGTAAGGGGATGGCTGAAAAAAAAAAACAAAACCCAAGAAACTTTGCCTGGTGATCTCTGCCAGAGTTTGAGTTGGACTGTTCATGTTCTCATGTTTCGACCATTCGCATCTGAGAAGCTGGTAACATCTCCCTGTGATGGTCCCTCAACCCCTTGTGAGACTTCAGAGAAGCACAAAACTGAGAAATAAACATCCTGCATTTTGCACTTCCTTCATCTGTAGCACTTAATAATCCAAAAGCACCTCTTCAACAGAATTAAAATATTGAGGCAAGCATCAAAGTTCTGACTCCTCTAGCTCTAATGTATGCATTGCGGTGCGCACTTTCATTTGATCAAACCATCTGCAGCAACAATGAGAAACAACTTGATTGTAAGTTCAGACTTTGCTTTGAAATAGGCAAAGATTTGCCAGAAAGCAGTCTTTTGAATCAGCCACAGTATTCTCAGACACTTGGGGAGTCACTGGGAGATAAACCCTTTCAAACAGTGATTATTCAAGCCTTGCCAGCAATATCTGTCTGCAGCACACTTTCCTTTGCTGCACTGTGTGATCAGAGAGGAGTTTCCATAAGTTGTTTTCTTACCGATGGAAATCAGAAATGATGCCTTCACCACTCTTCTCTCAGACTTTCTCGATACCTTTCTCCCGGGGTCAAAACTCTTCAGCACACGCACAAAAACCAAACAGTGCTAGCAGACATTGTTGGTTTTTTTTTTCCAGTTTCACCTTTTTTCAGCTTTTGCTTTGTTTTTACCCAAAGGGCAAAGCAAAATGCAAACCAACACTTTGCTGCATGGAGACGCAGAGGATGAAGGGTGGCTTCAGCCACGTTTCCAAGCCCATGCCTCCCTGCAAGCCCTCTCTGAGCTCTGCTGCACAGCTGTGCACACCTGGAAGGTGGTGTGCAGCTCGGGGAGGTGTACGTGTTAATGTGAGTGCCCCCCTGTGGTACTGCACTGCCAGTTGAGGCTTAGGAAAGAAAAGCCACTTGTTACCCTGCAATAACCTGTTCCTGCAGAAAGCATCAGGTTTCATGGCAGGTTAGCTTCCTTGTACTGTACGAGCAAGACAATTAGAATAAGCTGTTGGAATCACCCTTGGTAAAGCCAATCTGGAAATGCTCCTAGGAGCATGGGAACGAAGCGATGAAGCTCTTCACAGTGTTGAAGCTGTATTGAACAATGTCATTAAGGGCTGGGTTCAGCCGCAGTTGTGAGTTATTATGGTTTGTTTATTGTTAGCATTGCCTGCCCAGGCCTTTGAGGCGGAGGAGCTTAGTGTGTGAATGGCAGCACCTGAGTGAAAGTCACCACCGCAGTTCACTTCTGATTTCGTCGAAGCTGTGCTCCTCGACACTGGATGACAGGGAAAGGGGGCCCAAATGTGAAAACAGCTTTTAAGCAAGGAGGATCAAATCACACATCAAAATTCCTCAGCTGACTGTGATATCCTGCATTAAGCTTGGACAATCTTGTAGCTGTTTCTGTAACTGAATGTAATGGCAGCAGAAGCAAGCCGGGGTGAAACAGTGGAGAATCGGGCCATGTGTTTGGATACCGCTTCCCTTTCCCCAAGATGGTGGGGAGCCACAACGTGGTCTTCCCCAATGGAAGGCTGCTTTAGCCCACAGGCAAAACTCCACCGGAGTCCTTCCCCTGAGGCTGACTGGAGCAGGAAGGGAGGAAACTTGAACCCTTGCAAGGCCTGGCTGCCACTTTTCACCTTTACTTCTGCCACCTGCTTTGGAAACTAGAGTACTCAGTTCCCCGTCTTGCAGAAGAGCAAAGTTGCTCAAGTCTGGATCAACGCTCTCCCTTCCTGATCTTTCCACCTGCTTGTGTTGAGGGTGACTCTAGGTTCTGGGAAGTTGCAGAGGAACAGTCACTTCCGTTTCCTTTCCTGGGACCTCTTGGTGACAATGTTCCTAAAGCCACTTGTTTAACTGCTGACCTTTTCTTTGCTACCAACAGTCCTTTAATCCATGTCTCCAGTCAAGAATTCCAACAAATAGGCTGGATGTTCTCAGTCAACCATGTAATAACTCCGTTTTCTCTTGCTTTGAAAATAATTCGGGAGGGGTTTACGTGTAGTACAATGTAGTAAAGAATAGAGGTTGTTTTAGCCTACAGTTTTAGGCAATTTAATTTTAGTTCTTAATCTCAATTATTCTCTGAGAATCAGGGCTGAGACCTGGAGCTTTCACTACTCTTAATGACAGTCTGTGTGAAAACCACCCCGCCTTTTTCATATCTTCCTTTGGATATTGTGTCAAACTTTCAGAACCCAGGTTTGAAAATGTTGCCCATACCTATTTACTCATCCTTGTAATTAGATAACAGTGATGGGAGGAGTTCATCTTTCTTTTACATGATTCAAGTAAGGGCATGTCCACTACCTTTCTCTGGAAATTACTCAGCCTAATAGCCTTGCTTTTCAAATGTTTTTCTTGACAATCAGGTGACTTAAAAAGCTCGCTCTCTTTTCAATTCAAAAGACATTTCTTTCTCTCTTCTTAGCCTTTGTGGGAAGCATCTTAGCATTTGAAGGAAATATTAGACCAATAAGTCTGGATTATGAACTCCACAGAGCAAGTTTCCTGGCATTGCCTTGCCAAAGTATCTCAAGTATGATTTGTAGAGGTTGCTTTAAAATATTGTCTATTGTGTCAGATCTCGCTCTACCCCTTCTTAGCACTTTATCTTTTCATTACACCTGTGAAAGGGGGAGGCAGTTACTGGCTATTTTGGTGCATATATTAGGATATGGAGATCCCCTCAGGACCTGACTGCAACTAGTTCCTTACCGGCTTCATTGCTAGAAAGCTCCCAGATGGCAAGAGATGTATTTTCAGTCACTACCAGACTAACATCACTTTGAACAAGTGACCTAGAATGGTATCTCATCATCAATCCACTGAGCCATCCCGTCCCCATAAATACAGTTTCACTTAACAAAATTGCATTTGATGAGTAGTTAATCCAGTTTATGCTTTAATCCCTTTTGGTATTTCAAAGAAAAAAAATCAAAGCAGCTAAATATCGAGGAGTTAAAATTCACAACTGGGTACAAAGTAATACTCTCCTGCTAAGGATTTTGGAAAAATACGTTTTGGGAAGGAGGAGAGGAGAGGAGAGGAGAGGAGAGGAGAGGAGAGGAGAGGAGAGGAGAGGAGAGGAGAGGAGAGGAGAGGAGAGGAGAGGAGAGGAGAGGAGAGGAGAGGAGAGGAGAGGAGAGGAGAACTACATTTCTTCTGATTTAGGACCCCAGGATGGCAGACATCCTTACCTCTGGTTTTACATCATTTGTTTTTACACATATTAAAATTGTAATGTCAGTCCATTCCACAGTTTAATGTCTTTAGCCAAAACCTGTCTTATATGACAAAGTAGATTACAAACAAACAAGATACCTCTAAGATATCTGTAAAATCAAATATGGACTGACCCTTTTTAGGGTGCTATCCCTATATATTTCTGTAAAAATCAGAGGTCTGAGTGCCTTTTCAGATCTGAGTATAAGCAGCTTTCCCAGAGAACTGAATAAGGTTTTGCCAAGTCCCAGGAAAACACCTGAATCATCTTTCTGCCTTGCTGATGGTTACGATGGTTTGAAGAACCATAGAGAAGTGACATGCTCAAACACTGTGGGTCCAGATTGTTGGACTGGGGGTTTTTGGAGGGGTGGGGGAAGGTGTAATTATTCAATGAGATGTGAAAGAGAGAAAGAAGAAAGTAAATCTTGAAGGATTTTGAGCACAATGCAGATATTAATAGGGCAATACAAGACCAGTTTACAGCATAAGCAAATCCAAAGATATGTGATATGTTTTGATCAACAGGTAAATAATGCAAATAATATTTTACAGTGTATAAGGTAGAAGGCACAGGAGGCAAGATATCTCTGAGCCATCTACCTACCCACTGTACCAAGTCCACTTCATAGAATTGCTTTCGAGCATGACAATAAGAAGCCGCCCAAAAACCATTCTGGGTGTTGCAGGAAAAGAGAGGTCATGTTTGCCATTCCTCAACCCCATCCAACTGTTTTTCATTTCTGCATCAGAAGTGTCTGTGGTGTTTTGTCTGCCACTATGCTACCTGCACATCTGTGAGAAAACCTGCCCTGCCCTTAATGAGAGAAGGTTCAAAATACTCTTGAGCAACACTGACTCTGTAGGATTGCAAAAGGGAACTATTAAATGCCAGCCGCCATCCCTTCCCTTGTATGCTAGAGGAGACTGTTGTCATAGTATCTTAGATATGCTGGTTGGAGGGAAAACCTCTGGGGGTTGTGTAGGCCAGCCAAAATGAGACTGTGGCCAACACTAGGTCAGGTCAGCCATGGCTTTGCTAGATAAGTCTTGAAAACCTTCACCGATGGCGGTTCCATCACCGCTTCAGATATGCTGTTCCAGACCCACACTACCCGCTGATGAATAAACTTTTCAAAATTTCTGGTCCGAACCTCCCTGGTCACAACATGCAATTATTTCCCCTTGGAAGTTTAACTATGCTCATGTAACTAGCCTAGTTGTCTAGTAACTAACAACTTGTCTGAAAAGAGTTTGGCTCATATCTTTATAATTCTCTTTTCAGAAATTGTAAGCTACATTTGATCATTCCTTTTTCTTTTCTATCAAATGAAACAAGCTCATGTCCCTCAGCCTTCTCTAATAGGCCATGTGCTCCACATCCCTAAGTATCTTTGTAGCCTGCCACTGAACCTTATCCAGTTTCTCGGTACCTCTCTTTAACTGGAGAAACCAAATTTGGCAGAGTATTTCAGGTGCAGCCTCACCAATCCCAAGTAGAGATAGTTCCCTCAATCGCTATCCAAGCTCCTCCTAATGTAGTGTGTGGTTTCCCTTATTTACACTGAGAGCACATTGCTGGGTTATATGCAGTTTGGTGCCTGCCATAACCCCCAGGTCCTTTTCCACAGCACTGTTTCCCAGCCAGTCAGTTCCCAGCCGGCACTGATGCAGAGGGTTAGCCCACCCCACGTGCACAACTTTGCACTTTGTGCAGCTTTTCTTGGCCCAGATCTAAAGTTTCTCTCGGCCCTTGCAGTTCAGCCGCACTGCGTGTCAACCACTCCCCCGATGTACTGCCATCCACAAATCTCCAGAGGGTGCGTTTTGTCAAATCATCCAGGTCACTGATGAAGATATTAAACAAGTAGTCCTAGTATCAACCCTTTGGGTACTGTACTTGTTGCTGGCCTCCAAGCTGACCTCAAGCCATCAATTACCACCCTTGGAGCCTGCCAATCCTGCTAATTTTCAACTCTTCTAATAATCCATCCATCCCACATTGCCTCAAGCTACTACTGAAAATGCTGTGGGAGATGGTCTCAAAAGCCTTCCAAGATATATTGCATTCACTACTCTTCCTTCATCCACAGTCATTTCATCATAGAAGGCAATCAGGTTGGTGAAGCATGATGCCCTTGGTATTTCTATGTCTACTGCTCTTGATTACATTCCTGTCCTTCATGCATTTGGAAATGGAGTCTAGGACGTACTCCATGATTTTTCCAGCCACTGAAGTAGATCTGACCAGTAGTTCCCCAGATCATCCTCTTCCCTTTGTAAAGATGGGCTTGTTATTATGTTAATCTTTTTCCAGCTATCAGGGACCTTCCTCAGCCACCAATATTTTTCACTGAGGACAGACAGCAATCTTGCAAGCATGTCTGCACCCTCAACACCTTCAGGTGAATCCCACCAGCTTCTCCCTAACTTTTTGCTCCCCTGCTGTTGGTTGCCCCTCCCACTCCAATTTATACCAGCATGCACAGAGGTCTGGGAGAAGGCTCTGCCTTTGAAGGATGAGGCAACAAATGTGTTGAGTATTTCAGCATTTCCCATGCCATGTCTGGGATCCTCAACAATTGTTTATATGGTGTGGTGTTGCCACTCAGCACACACATCAATCCTTATGTGATATCTCAGTCCTTGTAAGTTTGGAGATGAAAATCATCATGGAGATGGTCTTTTAGCCCTGGATACTGCTTAGAGCGTAACAGCCAGTAGCCATTATCTACAAAATCCCCAAATTAAGGCAATAAATGTTAGGTGGAGCAGGAGGGATCACACAACTCTGCCATTCCACACACTGAATGTCTACATCTATTCAAAGGGAGATTTTCAAAGGAATAAAGGAAATTAGGCTGCCACTTCCCCCTTTGAAAATCAGTAGGTATTGCCATTTTCAGCCAGTAATGTAGGTGTTTAATTTAGAAGATTATCTTTCTGTGAAGTCAAAGGAGAGAGAGGCTTCTAGAAAGCAATTCAGAGTACCTAAAAGACAGGTCTCTACCCTGAAAAAGCTGGGAGCTGGGGTGGAAAGCAAGCAGGGGTGAGAAGGGATGACTATCTCCTTAGATGTTCTTCATATATTTTGAAAGGCCTAATCCAGTATTTGTACCAAATGCGCAGTATTCCTACTTCACCCTAGTCTCAAATGTCATACTCCTCTCTCACTTATGAAGCTATACTTCTCTTACAAAGCGTTCAAGCAGTCTGTTGCTCCACAACTGTATCTTTTTTCAACAAGAGACAAAATAGAAGTACATACTTAATGTGCTAGTGCCTAGATAATTTTTTTAAGGAGGGCTAAGTAAAAGAATGATAGATAAAAGCTGGATTCTCCCAGCATACAAAAGAAAAAAAAATCCTTTTTGTTTGTCATTTTTTGGAAAGAACATGACAAGCATGTTTGATGTGGAAGAAAAGCTTGTTTGTAGATGTTGGAGAAATTATTCAAGGACAGTTCACTCATATAAAAAATGACCCCTGCATTACTGCCAAGGTCAATGAGACCTAGAGCGACCTGCCACAAAATTGTAATTTTGTCTGCTTGTTTGGGCCAGTTTATCCCTTTTCTCCATTTCCTTTTGGCGCTTTGGAGATGACTAACACTCCCCCACTTCCAGTGTACTTGGCACTCTCCCCAAGATACATGAAAATCCCTCCGAAGAATAATATAGACCTTATGAGGTCATTTTTTCCCACTCATTCTTTGGAGGGAGGTATGAAGTGATGATATTATATTGCCTATACATCAGGTGACAGATGCCATCTTTTTTTGCTAGTTCTCTCTCCAGCTCTTTTGCTAACTTCCACTAAGTCTTAGTATGTTAGCCATTTATGCTTCATACAATCATAATTAGTTGCATCCTGCCATGGGTTTATCTGCTGCTATCCTCTTAAGAAAATCTGTTCCCCATCTCATGGCTCTCAGATCTTATGCCTGTATAAAATACTACTGTTGAGAACATTAGGTATTATACACTCTTTATGGTTAGTATTCTCGTGATAGCACTTTTATTGCAGTGCAGTTCTGTTCTTTCCCCTCCCTCTAACTCAAGAGAATTTGAAGCTGCTCCTTGAAAAATTCACAGGCCACATAAAACTACCAGTGACATCAACTGGAGCCAGTTAAGTACGTCAGAGGGATTAAAAGCTGATAAGAGAGGGAAAGAGTAGGACTGCTTTTTCATTTGTACATTAATCACACATTCCTCATCACTCACCTTTTTTGAATTCTTGATTATAGTCAAATGACCTTAATTATATGGTAGTCTTTGTTATCTAGGAAATGAAATACAAATAAGACTTTGTAACAAAGGACAAAGACAACACCAAAAGTAATAATCACAAAGCAAAGAAAACCCTCTTAACCACCCCCACTAAACCCCAAAGACAGAGACACTGCAATTTTATTTATGTTGTAGACCATAGGAATTAGTAGGTGAAAATCAATGGAATGTGCCACAGAGAGAGTGAAAAGACAAGAGCATATTCTTTCTCTCTGTCCATAAGAACTATGAATGCAAAATTTAAGGTGGTAATCTACAATATATTTTCATTTTTGTACAGTATTTTAACCTTACTCAGAGCCCAAAAATCTCTTCTGCTACAGTTCCATTTGCCCGGTTATTTACTCTTCCTAACATTGAGTACTTATCAAGTTAAATATGTCATACAAAAGAAGTGTGTGCATGCATTTAAGTGTGTGGACATTTATCAAGGGCTTTGGCTTCCCTCTTAGCACCGATCACTTCAGCCTCACTGTGCATCATGTGTTGGGGTCACAGCTCCATGGCCCTCCCCTGCCCTTCCAGTCCAAAGGATGCTATTGATTCAGCCTCTGTCCCTGCACAGATGCACACATATGGACACTTAATGCATGCACATATATATATCCACACATATACATTGTGCAGTCGGTTTACCAAAGCCCACTTGAATGACCGCACAGAGATAGTATATGGTTAAAAGTGAACTAAGTGAAGTAACAGTCATTTGGATCTCCAGGAAAACGAAGTGTTTCATATGGAAGGGATGGCATGAAGCAAGTTTTTATGTCGCTAATATAATATTAAGAAATCTTACCTCATTTCCTTAATTAGTCTTTTCCTATTGTGCCTATAGTCCAAAAGCTTTACCTACTTGAGCTCAAAAGGGTGGAGTGTTTTGACAGCCATGTTAAGGTGCTTTTAATTGAGGTTTTTGGCTGTCTGCTTACATTTCTTTACTATACCTAATGTTGTGAATGTTACATAATAACTTCAGTACAATCCTTTTTTCTTGGTTGCTATATTCAACTAAATCCAGACCAAAGTGCCACTGAGATATTGAGAGAGCAGATATTACAAAAATGTAAATTAGTCTTCTGTCCATATGAGCATTTATAATTACTGCAAACTTTCAGATTTTTGTGGGGACTTAAAAGTGTAGAGATGATCAGATTCTGGACTGACACCGTCCAGTTGTGAATTATTGGAAACACAGTCTTCCCCCTCACCAAAAATGCCACAAAATCTTGTGCAAAAGCCATGAGGAGGGCAAAAGAAGAGGGTTTGATACCAGTTGAAATGGAAGGTTCAAAATTAAAACCCAGCTAAAGTTTTGTTAAAAGTGGTTTGGTTTTTTGGTAGCTGAACTAACACTGTTTGTATTACACAACAAATTCACTTTTTTAAAAATATTACTATCAACTCTACCATTCAAAGAAAATTTAAAATATCATTGTAACACTTTGCAATATCAACTATTTATCTGTTTTAAAAGTGTCACAAAACAAGAACTAAAATGCTTTTACAAAAGCTCCAGGGCCACCTATTGAATGTTTACATTCTTTTTAAGACTCCAGAGAGAGACAACAATGCTTAAGGCTAGCTGCGTCTTTGAAAGGCATCAGAAGCAACTCCATACAAGCTGATGGTGCTAGATTAGTGTAAAACCATATTCATAGTTAATATCTATATAAGGTAGATACGAGAAGATAGCACTGAGCTTCAGGACTCATGTAGACAGGAAAGCCCAGGTCTGGAGCTAGGGTATGAGTCTGGTGTACACAGTAGCAACCATGTGCTATCATAGCAGTATGGGCTCTCTTTGTACACAGCTGGGGTGGCTTTAAAGAATAAAACCTACTCCAATTACTCATCCTGCACCATATAAAACCTGCCTTAGACTCAGTACAACTGCAAAAGAAAACTTCAGTAGTCGCCACCAAGTTTTATAAACTCAATTTGCACTATGTGTAGTTGAGCCCTCCTCACCAAGCAAAAAGCACTTTGGAGCTACCAATTACAATATGAAATGTCAGCTAAACTTTCTCTAATTAACTTCTTTTCATCATATCTTTCCTAATGGTATTATATTTATTGATTGATTTGATTTGGGGCTTTCATTTCTCCAGAGATAAATCTGAAAATCTCAGATGGCCTTGTCAGAGGAGCATAAAGGGGGCTACTCCAAAAGAGGAATGTGGAAGGGACAGCTGGTTCCTCATAGGCTTCCTCTCTTCATACAACACAACTGGGCTATGCCAAGCCTTTTCCCCAACTGTTTTACCTAACGCAAGAGCACAAACACACGGAGGTGTGCAGGCACCTGTGGAGGAGTGGACATACAGCAGAATGGGGAGTAATGATTTGATCTCACACACCCTGGCTCTCCCATCGGGTAATGCCATACCTTCCCCTAAACAAACTCATCACTGCTTTCCCACCTTCTGTAACTTTGTTTGTCTGCCTCTAAATGGGACTTCCCCTCCCATCACATCACCTGCTCCTGGGGCTTCCCTTGTTGTTCCCCCTCCTACTGACTCCTCACTGGTTTATTAAATGTGTAAGAAATCACTTTATTCACCCTCTTGTGTCTTCAGTCTTTCTCCTAGTGACACAGCCTGACCCAGTATGGTTTCTTACCCCACTTCTACAGTCCTGCTATGCACAGCTGCTTTTTCTCTTATCTTTCTCCTGCTGCCTACTTCTCTGCTGGTGTCCCTCCTGGGATTGTCCCCTCCACCCTCTGTCCAGCTGTCCCACAAGCTTTCCCCTACACAGTAGCTGTGTGTAGTTGCACGCCATATATAATCCCAGGATGGGTTGCATGGGGTGCTTGCAGACATGTAGCTGTGCTGGTAATTTTGAAAATTAAATGAATGGTTTCATAGAAATGATCCCCAGCAATGCACTCCAGAGTTAGCACTTGAACCAACGCTCCCGGCCTACCATTGCCCCTTTCTTTCAATCCTTTTTGCTCCAAGTTCAAGTGAGAGTTGGGCATGGATTTTTTCTGAAGTAATTAGCACTCTGTACAAGTGGAGGCTGCTAAGAGATAATACTTCTGACCCTGAATCTCTTCCCAGCTGCTCCTTGCTGTTGCTCCTAGCTTCATAAATTCACTTCTAAATGTCATATCCTTCATTTTACCCAGACTAAAGTTTTCAAAACAAATCGGAGCATATCTGGACTATTTACTTGCTATATATAGACCAAAATAAAATCCCCAGCTACAGCGTGAGCTAGTGAGAACATATGGAATGCCTCACAGACTTCAGAAAGAAACAACTAGCTGTCGAAAAGTGTAATTAACTCATAGGAAGGCTACTGTAACGTGAAGGAACAATTTTTACCAGGTTCTGCTACTGGATCTGATTTGGTCTTATGGAAAAATATACTCTGATGTTTGAAACTTTTGGAAACTCTTACATATATATACACACACATATACATAAGGCATAAAGGACAAAAATGTTAGAGGTGCTGGATTTGATCCATGATTGTGGATGAATTTTGGGGAGGAGGGGGAAATACCACAATTTTAGTAATGTTTCTGTCTAAATTAGCAAGTCAAGTCTACCAAAATTCAAAGTATAGGAATACTGAGACTGATGGCTTGAAAACAGAATTTTCTGTTTTCTGTACTGAATCAGATCTGACTTGTTTTGTCTCTAAATCAAATAATTGCTTAAAAAATCATTCCTATTGCAACCAAAAAGTTTAGTAAATATATACGGTCACATCATTGTCATTCAAAATATGCTTTAGTGGCCATGGTGCAAAACAATGACTGAAGGATAGGATAGGATAGGATAGGATAGGATAGGATAGGATAGGATAGGATGGGATGGGATGGGATAGGATAGGATAGGATAGGATAGGATAGGATAGGATAGGATAGGATAGGATAGGATAGGATAGGAAAGGAAAGGATAGGTAGGGTGGGGTAAGGTAGGGTAGGCTAGAACAGAACAGCAGAGAATAATCTCAACTCCCAGAAGGTCTAGGACGGGTGCCTACACATACCGGCTGTAATCAAACTCTTGGCACGAATGATGGAAGTATGGGACACAGTATGAAAAATCAGAAGAGCTTTGAAGTGCCCTTTGAAGTACAGATTTTGAATTCCAGTACCACTGCCACATATATGGGAATCTTCAGAAATGCTGCTAAAGTTTGTCATAAGGTAAGACAGTATATGCATACTAGGAGAAAATATAAGTGCTGAAAAACGGAGCAGTCATTGAAGAAAAGTTAGTCAGCTTAAAAGCAAACTAAGCAAAGTCAACTACCGCTCCACACATTCTCAGCTGTGATACATTAATGCACAGCAAATAGGTATGAAATGTCTGAGAAGGAACACAATATAAAGAGGATTTGATGAATTAGAAAAGATCAGTGACAAAAATCGTTTTATTAATTTCACCAGCATCCCCAAACACTCTGAGCAGATCCTCAGCTGATTTGCAGCAGCTGAGGTTCTGCTCCCGAATTTTGGATATTGGGCACTTCTCAGCAATATTTAATCTAAGGTTACTTCCTATTTTATTGTTAATAATCAGCCTCAGCCCACTGGCTACAGGCCACCAATAGGCAAAAAGTCAAAAGACTTTGCAATATGTTTGTCCTGTTTCAGGCTAATGTTTGCAGGCCGCACCTTGCAGGAACGTTATTATGGGAGTTATTAAAAAATCTATTTTTGCTGAAAACAATGCAAACGGAAGGAAGTGAGCCTGTCAGGAGACTTACTTCCTATTCAAGCCGACAGGTAGTTGGAGAATGGCCATCTGGAGTTTAAAAATTGCCAGTCAAGCCTCTAGGATTTGTCCCTTCCTGAATTAACACACTCGCTCTGGATAGCGCAGCGATGTTGTCATGGCACGACAAACAAGAAGCAACTTTCTGGGGGGGAAGGAATTGAAGGAAGTTAGTTAGCCATGAGAAAAATTGTTTGCTCTCGCAGCACTAATAGCCAAAAGGCAAACACTTGGACATGATCCATTCATCCGGAAACACTTTTGCGTTGTGGGAGCACCGAGATACCGAGGGCGAGAAGCCGTGGGGCAAGGGCTCAGCCGATGACATGGCTCCCTCTCCACAGCCCACCTGCTCCCTGGCCCCCACAGCCAGATAAGCAGGCGTCCCAGCTCCCATCTCTCCTGGCAAAACAGATTGTTCCTCCTGCCCGCAGTTCCAGGGTGCTAAACCTTCATTTCCTGAAGACTGGAAAACTCTCTGCCTGAAGCCAGCCCTCACCCTGAGTCCCGCTGCTCCTTCTGCAAGGAGTCGCACCGGGCCCAATCCCTCCGGTCAAGTGAGTCTAACGAAATGACAAGCAATCAGCCTGGAAAGCAAGTGAAGGCATCAGGAGAGAAGAACTTGGCAGCCCTCCATCGCCTCCCCCCCCGCAGTCGACCACCCTTTTTGCACTTCGCTGTGTTAACAGGATTACCCTATAGTTTTAGGCTTAAAGCGACGTAGGACTTCTGAGCTGAAGTTCATTTTCCTCACCAATGAGTAAATAGGAAACTACCTGTGTCACTGGTTTGCTTGGCTTGTGGCAGTTCTTGTGCTAGCTCCAGCAAAACTTGTTTTCATCTTCAGCATCCTTAACCTCTTGGCTAAGCAAAGCATCACACGCCAAGGGTCTATCGCCAGAGCATGGTTTGGCAAATGCATATGTTGAAAAATATTGCCTGACCTAAAAATGATTTTACTTAACAGTAAGGTGTCCCACTTTACAGTCTTATCTCTCCCCTTCATATGCATCATATGCCTCAGTAGTTTATACAATATACATACCACAAAGGCAGAGTTTGGTCAGTAGAAGCTAGAAAAGAAGCAAAAAATAAAGAAGGTAGAAAATTTTGGAAGCATTTCCATTGGACAGCGTTGAAAATTATGGAGGTTAGTGGGGTTTTTTTCCAGCTTTTAAAATCATAACATTTGGGGGGAAGACCACCAAAGTCTTTTGCTTACCAGAAACTGTTGCAAGCAGCCTGTGTACTTGGGGGAAAAAAAAATCTATCTTTGAAAATGTTGACCATCTCCGTGAGAAAGAGTCTGCTCTCACTCCACCAAACTTTCAGGCCCCACTTCAGCACCCTGCTGAATCGGGGCCCTCATGTGCTGAACAAGGGCAGCTGGCATTATTGAATATTAATGTGGTAAGGTAATCCCTCAGCGATCCATGACACTTATGTTTTTGGTTTTACTTAAGTTGTAATTTTCAAAGTTGGACAAGCTTGGAGGAAAAAAACCACCTGGCAAACAAACAAACTTTAAAAATTAAAGGAATTTTCCAAGTCTGCTGGATTTGCAAGCCTAGGCATACTGCAGCTTAATTACTAGTCAATGAAGGAGAAACAATTATGCACCAGAAAGTAACATTCAAGAGCTCATGAAATGTGGCCCCAATGTGTTTCTAATTTTTTTTTTATACATGAAGGACTCAGCTGCCATGGTGACAGGCAAATAAAATAAATAATTATAACAAATATTCCATGAATCGGAGTTGTGAAATCCATGAACAACATGTTATTTTCTCCTTCCATCCTCTTTACTCCAGTTTGGAGGAAAGAGCTGGTCAAATGTGCTGCTTTGAGCCTAAACTTGTCTGTTCCTCTTTTATTTTCTTCATAACTGTTCTGATGTACACTGCCAGCTAGAAGGGATGAGGTGATGCAAGGAGAGAGTCTGATCTCCAAACTACTTTTGGAGAATGCTAGGAGCCAGGATTTCTCACAACATCACAGAAATATGCATGAGGCTTACAGAGATACAGTTCCTTACCCCAAAGAACTACACTAAGAGCTACCTACATGCTACCTAAAGATACTTAGACTTGCAAGCAAAGTGTGTATTCCTTATCTTCTTTATTTAATCATGTGAAAATGCATGTCATCAGGTGGACTTCAGGCTAGCCATCTGATCATAAAATCCATTTTCTTCCTGTATTTGCAGTGCAGAGATCCCATACTGAATGTTCCTTTTCATTTCAGTTGCCCCATTGGATTTCACATGTGGAGTTTATACCTGGGTTATTTCAAACTCTGTTTATTGTTTTTCTTTTTTAAAAACTTGTTCTTCACCCCAGTTGAATGCTCATATTCATTGTTTGAATGGCATGTTTCATACTCAGCCTTGAATTCTTGGCAAACGATATACTCAAGATCTACTAAAAATATTACATCCTTGTGGAGATAGTAAATTCCCTTGAGCTTTTTCTGTAAAGACAGATAAGTACCATAATCATTTGCCTCAATTACACCTGCTATGCCATTTGCACTTTGATTTTGAAAGGTGAATTTATTCTTTTTAATCATTATTAAGAACATATGTATTTCCTGCCAAGGCAGTCTTATAAAAACATTGGAGGCATATGAGAAAAATTCCTCTGAGGCCTCAGGCACATTGAACTGTCCTGAGAATGTGAAGTGAGGAGAGATTGATGCATGGACTACCTGTCCAGGAATTCAGTAGTACTGGATCGGATTTTCCATGCTTTCTCTCTCTCTCTCTCTTTATTTTACTGAAATTACACATCACTTCCATGCATGCATCCGTGCGTGCATACAAATGTACACACATGCACACAAAGTGCTCCTACATAGCAGTGAGGATAATGTTAGACATGATCTGGCTGCGGTTTAGTTACAGAGGGAAAAACGAATTTCCACACCTTCATATATATTTTTGAGAGTGTAATTTCTGTTTTAGCTATATGGCTATAACTATTTGCAACTTAAATATTACATATGGTCAATGTCCCCTCCAAAGCAAACTAGGTGAAAGGAATGAGTAGTTACCACTGGAATTATAATTGTCACTAAAGCATAGAGCCAAGTCAGACAGTTCCAAGGATATTCTTTGATTTATAAAAAAAAAAAAAAAATCATTCCATTTATTTATCTTTCTTTGTTATCTCCTGGAAAACATGTGCTGAAGGCCCCTGGTATTTTTTCCAGTGATGTGAATGAAGATGTATAGAGCTACACAAAAGCATTTCAAAGTGAACTCAGCTATTATTCCAAAAGTTCACCTTCTATTTTTGAAATTCAGACATGGGACTGTAGCCACTTCTGGCTATTGGTACAAAATCAAGAACATGAATAGCTCTTCTCCCTCTAGCAATAGGAATTATTAAGGCCAGAAGACAGACAATTACGAGCCTTTAGACTGACCTCCTGCATAACACCAGTCTTTGAATTTCACCCAGTGATTCTTGCAAACCCATAACTCCAAGTTGACTTCGATCATAGAGTTAGAAAGATGTTAATTTTTGATTTAAAGACTTCAAGGGATGGAGAATCCATCAAATCCCCACGGTAATTTGTTCCTATGGATAATTACCCTCACCTTTAAAAATATGTTCCTTATTTCCTCTCTGTATTAATATAACTTCAGCTTTCAGCCACTAGATCTCTATTTTTTCCCTTTATCTCTCAGAATTAAAAAGCATTGAACTATGTAGGTAATTACAGATAGTGATTAAGTCTTTACCTAAAAAGGCCAAAAAATGGAGAGTCTTTCTAACTTTAGACTCAAAGGCTTCCCCTTTCCAGTATAAGGAAGGAGTAAATACTGAGTGGAATTACTGTGAAGCAGAAAAGACAGAAGATCAGACTTCTCTCTCAAGTGATTTTACTTGTACAGGCAGAAATAAGGCATCTAATCCATAAGGATCTATATTAAAATCAACAGCGTTATTATGCCCTACTTTGCACTTTATTTCCACGTCCCACAGTTTTGCAAAATAGATTTGGTGTAGGTCGGACAGTCAGTCTTAGCTCCAAATTTTCTTCATTTAAGTCAGACTCCCAATGTCACTTTAACGGGATATTTAGGCCAACAGCAACTTATCTTGACTTCCTCACTTCAGAATGAGAGAAACTACCTCATTAGACACCATAGCTTCTCCAGGTAACATTTACCTGAAGCCAGATTGAATCCTAGGGGACAATTCCAGCTCTGCCTTGTACCCTGTATCACTCAGCTGAGTGGGGTTGCACAGGATGTACATCAGTGCAAAACTTGGCCTACAGGCACTGAATTTATACAGTGGACAAGGAAGCAGAAGGGACAGTGCCTTTAGCAAATTGGATTTTTGCCTGACTAACCATTTATAGTAAAATTAATGAATGGCATTCCATTTTTCAGCTTAAATTCTCTTTGCAACCATCATGGTAAAAACATATGTTTTGAGGTCTACAATCTTTTTTGGCACAGCTGAAACATTTTGCGTAGCTTACTGATTTATTGTCTTGATGATCTTTTCTTTTGCCTTAGCAGTTCAAGATGTCTCTTGTGGCATTGCTCTTGTCAACCTGATACCTGAATAGAATTAATTCCTCTTTAGCCACTACCAAAAGGTAACGATATCAATGATAATTTAATGGTTAGTAATATATACATAAGCCACGCAGACCAGATCAGGTGACATTCACATGAAATGTTAGCCCCAAAACTAGGTCCCTAAATCCCTGTGTAATTACAGCTATCAATATGTTTAGTGCATATGTATCCACCATCTCCTATATAAAAAATTCCAGTGTTCAGTTTGATCCGTTGCAGCTCCTGTTTGGTAAAGACCAAACTCAGATACTGTGTGCAGGAATCCTAAGGTGTTTGGCTGAGCAGAACACAGTGGAGTTTTTCTGATGACTTTTTTGTCTAATTTAAAGAGCATATACGCTGCCCAAATGTAAAATATTATTTTTCTCACTGGTTATTTGGATAGCCTAAATTTATTGCAGATGAATTCCTTTTTATTCCTAGTTAAGTTTGCCTTTGTTACCAGTGCCAGATTTGCCAGTTAATACACAAAAACATCACAGCCTTACAGTCTGTGGATGAAGAACAGATCCTGGTGCTTCCTTTTGTCATTATGTTCAACTACTAACAAAATGCAACCAGTAAACCACGAATAGACTCAAGAAATGCTCAGTTCTAAAATCATTAATTGGTTTTCATTCCCTTTGCAGCATTTGCTTATGACGGCAACTTCCTAAAAAGTTGCATGATCTTCTCTTTGGGAAACCAAATGTCCAGAGACATGTAGACTAGATCCAAACATGAAAGGATTCACTCATTTGCACAGTTCGTTTCTATCTACCATACCTCAACACACTGGTGTTCCTTTCTGCAGGACAAACTGATGTCCCAGTGCAATTTCAGTATCCCAGCTTTTCTGACAAGACAGGAATACAAACCATCTGCTTTTCAGAGAGAAAGGCAAGGGCTCTGCCTAATGTCACTTCCCTACCGACAATCAGGTTCGTGCCAATTTATTGAGGGGGCAGGAGGGAAACTTGTGCTCCTGCCTTGAGCCCTCACATGCCAAGCTGCAGCCTGGAATTTTTACAGCTCCGTCCTGAACCTCTGACAAGAGGGTTTACAACAGAAATCTTGCCAGACCCTTAACTATACCGACGCCACTATAATATTTATAAGTACGTTATACTCTTTCCAAACATATGTGCTTATTACTTATGTCTCCGCTCCTGCCTCTCTTCTGGGGGACTTTTCTGTATAAACAAAACAGATTCTCTTGCTTATACTTAGAAAATCTAATTGCTCTGCGTCTCTAGCTGTTATGCAAAAGCCCAAACAGCCAAGAGATTCTTTCAGTGCATTTACACAGCAGCGAGTCTCTACAAAAAACATAAACTTCCTCTTCCACTTTGCTCTTCTTTGCTTTCATAAATCTGCCCGTTTCACTCGTGTTTGGATAAGATTATTCTCTGAAAAAAAAGTAAAAATAAAAAATGCAAGGCTGAGGTGGATAGGCCATCAGTTACGCAGCCCAGCCTTACAAGAGCTGACAATTCTGTCCCTTTAAGTAAACAGAGGAACAGAAAAGATACATAAACAAAGAGACCACTTGCAGGGCTGACAGCTTGTCTGCTCCAGCAAAAGCAGGTTCCCAGGGAAAGTGATTGCCTAATAGTAATAGGGAGTGACAGGGATTTCCTAGCTTTTCCATGAACATCTCAAAGCAGTTTGGTCCTGGGCACAGATATGCCCGTTTCTGCTGATGAGTTAGACAGATGGGGCCTGCAGGTGAGAAACTGCTGGAAAGTAGCTAACCCAAAGCAACACAGGTTCCCCTGCACAAGGTATTAGCTGCATTCAAAGTCACCAGAGCTTTCAGTGAACACAGCCCGGGATGTTCTTAGCTGCTTTTGGGTTGGGTTTGCATCAGGGGTGCGGTTTGGAAATCAAACTGAGGAACGGTCTGAGAGTGGCTTCAAGTGAGCTTAAAGCAAAATGAAATGGGATTCAAATCTGAAATAGTAGAATTTTACTGAAATCGTCTTTCTTGTGAGATTTTAGCCATGTTTCAAACAGCACTTTGGATAGGTCTCTTCCAACTCTAAAACAATAGGAAATCGAACATGTAAAGATACGACTATGTAGTCTGATTCTAGTCAGGAGTGCCGGGTAAGTTTTTCACTTCAGCTGCCTTTTTACCCTGGCTAAGAAATATTTCAGTTGGGTTGTTGTATCTATTTGAATGCTTAGATAATTCAGAAATTAAACTACTTGGAATTATGGTCTGTATATAGCCTGTAAAAAGGAGGTGTTTGGGGAAAAAAAAGACTTTTAAGTAAGAAAGGAATACCTAGAGCACCGTATATACAGGAATTGTATAAGTCAGGTAAATGACTCCTGCATGGGATTTTCTAGAAAACAGCTTCTCTGGTCTGTCTGATACTGATGCAGTTTCTCTTATCAGGAGACAGATCAGGAGAAAAGTGTACTGGTCAGCATTTTCATCTACAGTTCTTCTGCAGTCATAAACAGGTCATAAAAAAAGTGAAACAACTTTTTCAAAGAAGCTACTATCACATAACAAAAGCTCTCTGAAAATATTCTTTCCTGTTGCACTTTATTCTTTCTGAGCTTTCATTTTCTCAAATAAAGGATTTCGTTTTTGACGAGTAAGCTCTTCTGTCTACATATATATGACATATGCGATACGGCTGCAGAAAGAGAGGGGAAATAGTAGACTCAAGCTATCCTTAAATTATATGATGAGTTGTCTGAATGACTGATCTGTTCATAACAGGGAGAAAATGATGGGATGTTGGATGAATGTCTATGTTTCTAATCCTGATAATTCTGAGGACGTGAAGACAAAGTTACCTGTGGAAAAAAAACCATTATGGAAGACCAAGTATACCCCATATGTGGGAGGAATTGTATTAAGATTGTTCTGTAAATATATAGGAGATGTGATTCCTCTCTCAAAATACTGGCATCAAATTCTGGGGATTGACCTAAGTGGAACCTCCCACAAAACACCTCAGAACTCAGTCACTAAAGCTGAAACCTGGCATTGATAGTAGGCATGAATTTTATTATCTGAAAATATTTCTGATCATTCCTGATTCTTCTGAATTTGGGGAACTCAAATAGGAATTAAACACTACACAGAAATGATAAGGCATAGATGTAAAGGCCAATAAATTGTTTTCTTTTCCCCTTATTTTCAGCATGGATTGTGTCAGAGCACTTTAGCCTTGGATAAACTGTATCCTGAAAACTGAAATCGGGAAGTCAGGAAATTCAGAGACTATTAAGAAAAAGGAGACTGAGGGGAAAAAAAACCATACAAATAGGTTTGATGACAAGGAACAAATTTCATTAAGAAGAAACCCACATGAGGAAAACCAGTTTTTACTTTGCTGTTTTAATGGACAAAGTCAGCAATATAAAACAACCAGGTCATCCATCTATTCCTGCAGGAAAACCACTGGAGCCTTCAATATCATAGTGTCAGCTGCTTTTCTATAGCCTGACCTCATGAGCTAAGAAGCATGAACTCTGCTAAAAAAGATTCCTTTGGGTTCAGTAAGACTGCCTCCTGTTTTTAAGTTTTCTCTGTGTGTGTGTGTGGGTATTGTGACACCTGCAGTCTGATAGAGCTGTTATTGCTCTAACTAGGCAAACTAATTTAGGCTCCCTGGTTTTTTTTTAGTCCTGCTTAAGTGGCTGATTTTAGCCTTTGAAAACAGGAAACAAGTGCTATAATTTTAAAGAAATAACCTGGCAATCAACCCATTAAGAACAAGAAATCAAGGGTGGGTTTTTGAGGGTGGCTCTTTTTTGAGTCAGAAGCTTAAAATTGGACACAACTCAGACACAACTTTCCTTAACTAACCCCTGACTCTGCTTAGAGCAGTGAGGAAGTGGAGGAGGAGCATGACTTTAATGGACTGAACCAGAAAATAATAAAAGAAAAACAATGCTATTCTCTGGAGAATAGAGTGTCACGATGAAAAATCAGTTTATTCTCAGTTAGAATAAATTTTGAAAGAAAGAAAACACAAGAAGATAATTTTCAAAGGAACTGCTCTCATAAAAAATTGATGCATGTATCATGGGGATAACTTTAAAAAGGAAGCAATAATTTAAACATTCCCTTTCCCAGAACCTTCACTGCAAATTTGTAACAGAATAATCAAGTGCAGAGGTGTTTAGAAAAGCAGTTAGATTCACCTGAAAGTAATTTGGGCAGGTTTTGTTTTCCCTCCTTTTGTTAATTTATTTTGATTAACGGCTAAAATGTATTTCAGTTATAAGCAGATCTAAGTTGTTAAGTCAAACTTAATAAATGAGAGTGGCCAGCCAGGGGGAACGCTGAATTGAAGGAAGACTCACTTTTCCTTCCCAGTGCCCAGGATGTAATCAAAAGCTCTGCTTCTACAGTCCATGAGTCAAATCTTGACCTCAGATGCACCTGTAATTGAAAGATCAGTGGGAACCGTAGGTGCACAGCTAATGAATAACTTTGGTCCTAGGTGTTAGAAGATGAAGCAAAGTTCCAGCAGCTCTCACTCCTGAGAAACTGAACCCAAACTTTTTGAGAAACAGGATGACAGATATATGCAGCCAGTTATGTAAATCCATGACTTGGCTTGTCAACGATGACATTAGGCAGAGTTCCCAGGCAATGTAGGGATACAGCCATCCTCTGTTTTATGCTTTGGACTGGAAGAACCTAATTTGACTCCCGTAACTGAAAGTTTTGAATTTGGGTCTGCCTTTAATGCTTATTTGCTGAAGATGATGGACAGAAGCTGCCTCTCAACTCCTGCCTATATTCCGGCACTGCTCACCTGAGCTGGCGTACTCTCACACACAGTGTCTCCTCAGTGTTATTCGACAGGCATTTCCTCCCATGCCACTGATACAAGAACAGACCGCATGAAAAAATGGAATGAGTCCTAAGACACTGAGTATTTCCACTCCCTGTCCTGGATGTTTACAAGCATTCTTTGCTGTCAAAACAATATTCGTACAAACCAGTGACTGTGCTGGGGTATTTCAGTCTAAGCATGTAGCTAGAGATATAGAGAAACACTCAGAAAACAGCTTTCTTAAACAAATAAACAGCTCAGCTCTTGAACTTTATGCTCAGAGTAATCTCTGTCATCATTAATCACACTCAGTGTTTGACTTAGCAGCCTAAATGGGGGGAAAGCAGGGGAGGAGGGTAGAAAAAAAGTCATAACCCTCTGCTCAAACCAGCTGAGAACTGTTTTCTTAAACATGGAATATACAATGGGCCTGATCCAGCTGCTGGGGAGCACTGATCTTGTGAGGAGACAGACCTGGTATCTTTGGCATGAGTGTTACCACAAGAACACAGAGGGCATTCGTAGGCAATTGCTAAAAGCCCCGAAGTCCCTTACAAGAAGACTCCACAGACCAGCACAGTGTCTGTGGCTGTATATTAGCTGTTCAGAGTCTGTTTCTGTTTAACAAATGATAAAAACACAATCCAGCTCCTAAGAAAGACAGTTTCTGCATTAAGAAGATGCTTAGGGAATAGGAGCACTTCAGAAGCCTTGAAAAGAAGTCAGATAAGGAGTTCACAAACTACTCTTTCAAGCAGTACCCTTACTTCTCCGAAAATGAGTCTCTCACCTATAGTCACAAATCCAGTTGGAGAAGCTGAGGGAGCCTCTGTTGTCAACATATATTATTCTTATTATTCTCCTATAAGACCAGAACACTCTTGATTTATATACAAGTTGTTGGAGTCATCCATATTATTTTCTTTGGGAAGGCTGAGGAAGAGAAGATGGCTGCTGGAGAGGTCGAGTGGGGAAAGAGGTGTGGGCAAGGAAAACTGATTATTGCTGCTAGCAAAGCTTACTTTTTTCCCCCTCATTGTCAAATAGTGCTGTTCAGCTGATGAAAACCAGCTGGGCCCTCAGACAGTTGATGAAGCAATAAGGTCCACATGCTGAAGGCTAACATGAAGCAAAGGTGCTAATTACTGGCTTGTAGGTAAAAAAAAAAAAAAAAAAAAAAAGGCTCCACCTGCACACTATAACTTCTGAACCTTCATTTTTCCCAGGAACAGGAAAACTATAATTTAAACAACCTGTCCCACTCATTGTTCTTTTATGAGGGAAAATTTGAATTTTAAGGCAGATTATGACCCTGAGTGACAGAAAAAACTATGCAACCAGGTTTGCACATTGAACTGATTTAAGAATCAAACGGCTTCTAGATAGAGAGATTAGCTGACGCATAGTGTGGGACCAGCCATGTCCCTCATTATAGCCTCAGCCTGGATAGAAATAGATTCTGAAAATCTTTAGTCTCCTGTAAACAAAATTGCCAGAGTCCCACAGCCTCAGCAGATGGGCCTGATTCCCTGCTGCTCTAAGTCAGCCAGGTATGAGACTATGGATTTTTGCATCCACTAACTTACTGCAGCTGATGGAGCTTGTTCTGCTGCTGATATGCAAGGGTCAACTTGTTTGCTTGCTTTCACAAACAACACATGCTTACTGAGGAAGCTACAGAAGCCGGGAAGGTGACGGCCCTTCCCTTTCCATCCTTACTATTATGTCTCATGATGCCACCGTAGCATGAGTAAACCTTGAGTCAAATGACGTGCTGTTGGCTCCTGCTCACGTTGCCTTCCTCGCCTTGCCTTTTTCCATGCTGTCCCATTTCCTTTCTTCGACTACCTTCTCTTGCCTTCCTTGAATTTTGTTTCAGGACAGATTTCCACCTTCCTTCATCATTTATTTTTTCTTCTCAGAAGTCCCCACACCACAGGGACCTAGGTGTGGCTGTAGCAGGGACGTAGGTGAAGGCATGGGACCAGCCGGATGCAGATATGACCCTGCCTCCAGGGCAGTGCTTGGAGGACAGGTAGGATTGCCTCTGGCCAGTTAGCAGTCAGTAGCACCACAGTGTCATGCTCCTGCTTCTGACACTCTTTCATTGAGCAGCTCTACATGATGGGGAAGGCGGCAGAGAAAACGTGTTCATAGGATATGCCTGTCTAAAATCAGCAGAGCAGCACTCTCCTTGTCAACTTATACCCAGCTTCCTGTTTTGATGCATGATTCCCTGACTGCTTTTTAATCCCAGTTTGGCTCTAAAAGATTACAAAATACATTTTTGGCAATGGCTCTCTGAGATTCCTAGCAAACAAAACTTGTTTTTGGGAAGATGCCGAACTCTAATAAAACTCTTCAGGAGAAATGTTTTCTAACTATAGCTACTATGACTACTTACTGCATTTAAGCACTGATGTTGGAATTAAGCTGTTATGAGATAAATTAATACACACTTTTCTGGAAGTGATTTATTAGTACTGTTGTCACCAAAAAGACTACACCCTGTGAGAGCATGATCCCTGGACAAGATTAGACATGAGGCCCAAGTTGAAACAGCTCTTGAATTTGATTCAGAGAATTGTGCCCTTTCACAACTGAAACTACAATAATAGGAGACTTGGAAGTAACAAGTGCCACCAAATAATTTCTCAGATACCACTAACTTGTAGATAATTCTCTAATGTAGTATTTTAAGCCTAAGGAATCATATGGAGTAGATCTCTTCAGAGTCTGCAATACGCAGGTATGCAGCCTCTAAAACTAGAGTAAGATATAAGATTTTAAGGAAGGTAAAATTAAACAATTACAGTTATATTTGTTATACAATTGTAATAATTTGGGGAATAGGAAAATATATGGTATTAGAACACTACTCCATGGTTTCTGGTTGCACCAGAAATTTCATCTGGTTGGTATTATTTTCAGCTTGAAGGTGGTGTGGGGGGTGTCTTCCTTTTATTTAATATATATTTGTTTTAAAGAGGTGTCACATCAAGTAGAATTTCCTCGGATGTTCCTGAATGTATGGATGAGATCATTCTGCAAAATGAATGTAAGAAGTAGCAATGGACATGCCCTGGATCCAGCATACAGGTCCCTCAGTGTATATACACAGAAAGATCCCACGAGGCATAAGTGGACTCAAGATCAGCAGTTTCTTCATTTCATATGTTTGCAAAGTCCACTGCATATTCTGAATTTTGCTGTAATCCAAGGGGTGCCTTTTAATCAATTAGCAAGATCTCAGAGGATTTCTCAGAAGCATAGCAGTGATAAACAGACCTCAGATTAGGAGGTATTCTGTTAAAACCTTCAGAAAGCAAATGTTTCATGTCCTAGCTTCCTCATGTTCCAAACAATGTTTAGGGCATACAGTAAATAAAATCTAAATACAGCCAATACACGTGATTCTTACTTTAGTGCTATCAGAAAATGGTAGGAGACCAATTTGTATTAATTTTCACTTCGCACCCAGACTGTTTCTTTGTAGTACACTCTCTCTCCTAGGTCAGCTCTAATAGAAATATGGTTGCATGGCAATACCTATTTTCTTATAAATCCATAAATATTCTACCTAGATAGCCACAGATGAACTCCCCCCCCCCCCCAAAAAAAAAAAAAAGTCAGACTACTGATTCCTACAAAGACATGAGGCATGAGCTTCAAATAAAACAAGAAGAGGTTAGCAAAGGTTTGGATAATAACCATGTTAAAATGGTTGGGTCTAATGCACTCAGATGCTAGACCATGTAAGATTGTAAGATGCATAAAACTTTTAAAATACATCACAAATTGACTAATTAAATCTTGGAACCACTGACAGATATCATTGGAAAGATGTCTGTGAGGTGAGACAAAAGAAGACCGGGAAAGGACAATGACAGTGTCTATCTTTAACAAAGAGGCAGAAGAGGAAAAGGGCAATTTTTACACTACAGCTCCAGGTTGCCAAAGAAATGCTAGAACAAATAATCAACAAACCATCTGTAAATACCTAGAAAATAAACAACGTGATAAGCATGAGCCAGTTTACATTTGCCAGAACAAACTGTGCAAAACCAAAGTAATTCCTACAACCACATAACAGAACTTGCAGATAAAGAAGTCATAGTTGTTATATAGCTCATCTTAAGAAATGTACCAGACGGTATGACATGATGTGCTCCGGGGAAATTTATGGAAGCATGGACTAGGTGAAAGGAAAATACAATTCTTTTCAGGAGGGACCAATCAATGGTTAAAGGGTCTTTCCTACATCAAGTGTTACTCAGTATTTTCACTAATGATCCAGAAAAGAAAAGAAAAAGTATAAAATATCAAAAACAACTTATCAAATTTGAAGATGACACCAAGTAAGACAAACTCTTACTGCACTATAGGACAGAAAAGACACCATAATCCTCCTACATTGGTGTTAACAGTCAGAAAGCCATAGGACACTGCCCACAGGGGAGAGGACCATTTATTGCCTCTGTACAGGAATAAACTGCTGCATCAATAACAGATAGAGAACGGGTGCCTAAGAAGTATTTGGGTAGGAAAGAACTAGGGGTTATGTAGTGGATCATAGGGTGAATGATGCCATTGCCCAAATGACACACAGGAGTAGCCTGCAAAAGAAGATACAGTCTGCAAGAGACAAGATTCTCCTTCTTCCCCTTTCAGAGCTTGTGAGGCCTCAACTACAGTATCTATCTGAGTAAAAATGTTGAGCATTGAAGACACAACAGGAGAACTACAGATTCAAAGTCTAGAAAATATGCCTTAGAGGAAAGATTGAAAGATTTGAGGTTATTTGGTTACTGAAAAGAGGGTGGAGAAGACTTGGTAATTGTCTTAAAATATACAAAAGAAAGCTGCAAAGAACATGTTTTCTATGCCCTTCGTGTATAGGACTAGATTAATGGAAAGATTTAGATTAAGTATTAGCAAAGGCTTCCTAATAGCATGAACAGTGAAGCTCTGGAGTAAACACATGAGGAGACTGTGGAATCTTCATCATGAAACATTTTAAAAAAGTGATCAAACATGTGTAAGACATGATACAAATATGGTTGATACTGTCTTTCCTTGTCCATCGTTTTGAAGTCCTCTTTACTCCTGTGATCCTGTGAAACCACACTCCACAGAAAACTGATTGGCTCTGAGGTGACAGTCTCTAGACCCCTATGAAACAGTGCATCTCTGTAGTACAGTTCTCAAATAAAAGTTTAATGGTAAGGGCAGACAGTGGTCCACAAAAAAATTTGAGGTTTGGCAGTGGTCAGTTAGCTGAAAAAGCTTGGAGATACTGCCACAGGCCCTACCTCAAAGTCTGAACTCATTTTACATCCCACCTTTATTCAGCCAGAATCTCACTGAAATATGGCAAAAAAAAACCTCCCCCCCCCCCTTTTTTCTGTTTTTAAACTCATGGAAATCAGGAAATTCTCCCATTTTTGCCAGCTGTACAGTGGTACAATTTTTATTTTTTTTTTCACACAACTAAGGTGGAGTAACTTTAACCACCCAAGATGTATAATTATCACTCTGAAATGCACTGCCTGGAACGTATTATTGCTGTCATGAAATGGAATTTATACACAGTAAGGAAACAGTTAGCCCCACAGATTTACTGGACATTATCGGCAGGGCTATGACATCAAGGGCAGCCAATCCAACAGCTCCAAGCGAGCTCAGCACTCACAAACCATTTCATGCTTCTAAGTACTTATTACCAATAAAACAAATGTTATGACTGTGTATTTTTAGGTAGTCCAGTTGATTTGTCAGCCAGTCTTTTGTACGCTGAAGACGTCTGTGTGGCACGGTGAGGCTAACTTGGAGAACTTGAAGACAAGGCATTTTCTTACACAGCTTTGGTTCTGCATTTCAGGAGCTGCTTTACAGCAGCGCTGCTGAAGCAGAAGGTCACACACAGAATAAAACCACTGCGAACAATCATTTCTGCTGATGGAGAATGAATCCTCACACCGTTTCGGCATTTATGGGTATCAAACTGCAGCTGTACTCAAAGAAGAGGAAAGAACTCCTGGATATTTCTGTTGCAGCCCCAACCACAGCAAGCCCCAACAGGCAGGCAGTGGTTGTGGGTCTCTTTGTAACACCTACCCTGGTCCAGTGGAGACACTCCGAGCAATATCTCAGAAAGGCTCCAGCTCACCAGCACCAGACAGACCTCACCACGCATTAGGATCTGGCTAAGTTTTAAAGCCATGACACATTTTGGCAGGTTGGCATCCGGCAGTTCAAATGCACCTGCTTACAATTAGTTACAATAAATTCCACATAAAATGCCTCATTGCTTGGATCAGGGTACCTTGTTCACATACTCATATTTTAACCCTTTGAGTATCCTAGTTTTATTAAAGGTTAGCCAGAGAGGTTTCCTTTAACTTTCCTTGACCTTTCTTTGTCAGGGCTTCCTTTTTAAGAGTTCCATTTAAGGACCTGATACTGAGGACAAAAGAAAAAAGCCCATTAACAGCAGTGCAGGAGACTGAACTGGACTGTCTGAGGACAATTAAAGTAAACATAACCCACTGAACATTCACTGTGATTCTGAGCAGAAATGGATTAACTCCTAATATGGAGTTAATACTCTTCCAAAACATACAATAGCATTTCCTTGTACTACTAATTATGACAATAAAACAACTGTGTTTGGAGAGGAAATGAAGAAACACCAGAAATCACCTGGTTGCCCAATACACGTGCATTATTGAGCTATAAACTTCCATTTTTGGATACCACTACCACGTTCTGCTGCTACACTGATATTTTTAATGCCTCACAATATGAACTTTAAGAGGGACAGATTGCCTGGTTTATATACTACTGTGGGGAACAGAGATTTTTACTGGGACAAAATAATGAACTATCAAACAAGCATGCTCTAATTGTAGCTAATAAATAGTCACAAAATCCTGTTAACTCCAAAAGCCTGGGGCAAAAATGTATTTATTTCAGGAATATAAGAAGTAAATTAATTTGGGATAGGATGCACCTGGAGGAAGTTTAGATCTAACTGTTGGCCCAAACCAAATGTGAAGGATGTCTGGATCCAGTTCCATATTCATATTCCATCTTGCTTCTATCTCTATAACATGATGGAATGGGAAAATCCAAACTCCAGATCCAAGAATACAGAATATTTCAAGGATTAATATAAACCCTTTTTCTTCTTCAATGAAACATAGAACATCTTTGTAGTCAACAGGGCACAAAGTGCATGCAAACATAAGCATATGAAATTTAACTCTCTTCATCCATGTTCTATTTCTTTTGACACTAATTTCACATTCCTAACTGCATTATTCTCTCAAATGAAAGAAGAGTAATGCTCACCAATATCACAGCCCTATAGCAACGAGATACAGAATACAGATTGAGTACCAGCCTTTCAAAAAACCCTTCCACGCTGATTAAAAGTGGGTAAGGAGATTCGTTATCAATAAAAAGTATTTGTGCTGCTGGTCTCCCATTCATTTTATTTTTCATTCATTTAATTTGAAAAAATATCTGACATTTAGACTTAATGGGCATTTAGAATTCAATATGTTGACAATGAAATCAGTTCTTTCTTGTAAAACCACGGGATTAATCCCAAACTACATTGCAACAATCTTTTTTTTTCTTTTTTTTTTTTTTTGTTTTTTCATCATTAAGGTCAAAATAATGTATGTTTATCCTCCCCTACTCTAGCTGGCAACCCTCCTGCTTCCTTTCTCCAACTGGAGGGGAAGGTGAGAGGCTGCTTTGCATTGTCTGGCAGGGGACGTTTGTCTCATGGGAGAGAAAATGCCTTCCTACAGACTACAAAAAAAGTCTCAGTAGACAGGATATACAGCACACTCCATGTAAACTTCATTTTGATGTAATTAAGTGAGACTCACGAGGCACATCTCTTTATGTGTTACTAAGTTTGCTGTCGCATACTCCAGGAGCTAAGCCCATCTGGGGCCAGAGAGCAAGGAAAAGGCTGAAGATTGCAAACTTCCAAGTGCAAAACCACCTGGTAGGTTTTGGATGCTTAAACCAAATTGTCACATATAAAGGCACAGACTGGCTTAGGCCATGTGGATCTCAATGGCATCAGTGTTAGAGAAGTTATCTGATACACTTAGATAGGTATTAATAGATCTATAGAGGAACACATAAGGAGGACTGGAAAGGACACAGAGGTCCCTTACAATCTTAGACAATTAGTAATAAGGTTAATCCAAAAAACATCTCTGATGCTTTAGAAAACTCTCAATCTAGCACAAAAATCTAGGAATCACTATTGCAATGTACCAGAGGAAGGGAACAGGCAAATTAATGTCCATGGCTTTAATCAGTTCAAACATGTATATTATCAAAGCAATACAACCAAAGTATTTTTTCATATCTAGTCCACTGAAGTCAGATGCACTTAAAGTGTGTGTGTGTGTATATACATATATAAAATTCTCATCGAAGTCAGTGGGAGTTATGTGGCCTCACAAAAGGGGCCCAGACTTCTGACTTGAAGCACTTTAGCCATGGAAATTACAGAGAATTTATCTTGTCGCTAGTCTCTTGGGGTGCCTCTGTCTCCCATTCAGTAGTTCAGGTAAAGTAATTAAAAAAAAAAAAAAAAAAAAGGCAACAGAAAAGCTCTTTGAGATTTTATTAAAGACTTTTATGTAAAGCGGGGTTCAACAAGATGTTTGCTACTCCAGCAAAGATTTATGCCAAGAAAAGCCAACTTGGGTCTTGAGTATAAACCAAATCCCCCTATATTTATTGAGCTTAGAGGATTCAGTATCACATTCATGTGAATCTAATAGCTGCAAGGATGGAATCTATAACTTATATTTCTCTCCCTATAATTCTTGTTGACTTGACATAGTACCACTCCCTCCTAACATATTCTTATTTCCCTGAAGCTTGAAATTCTAGTGAGAGCTGTAACAGCATCTCAGTCCAACAGCTTTCTGATTGCTCCCTCTTCATATAATGATTTCCCTGAGTTCTGTGCTTCTTTGACAGCTCTTTCTCATTACAGAGCTTTCCCTACCTCATTACTCAATATCCTATCCTATATTGTCCTTGAACACAGAGACCTTCCCCCTCCCCCTCCCCCATTTCAGGTCTCAGTAGGAGCCCATGACTCATTTTTATATTCCCTCCCCAGGAACCATGAGTTTCCCAGGTGCATTTCATAAGGGAGAAAGCAAATGGTTGCTTAGGCAAAAATATCTTTCAGGTGAATGCGCATTGAGGCAACAGACAAGCGGTATGGAGGAACCAGATTTACCTTTCCCATTGTTTACTTATTCCCAAATCTAATTCCCTGCAGAGGCTGTATCACCAATGCCTCCAATTCCTCTTGTTTTTCACAGTTGGCCTCTGCCTTCCTATATCCTCTTCCCTCTTAATTTTAGCATGCTTAGGAGAAGCAAATCACCCCAAAGAAATTCCTGGGGGAAAGTCCTTATGCAGCTATGTAGTACATAAAGAGGCGCTTGTTTGCTCAGCTTATTGAAGAGCAGAAACTTTGCCAAGCTATAAAGAGCAGGAGTGTTACTACTTGATTACGGACAGCTGCTTCACACTGTTACAAAAGTCAGTTTTGCTGAATATTTGATTTTTGGCTGTTTTTTTCATAACTATTCTGTAAATGCTTGTGAAAACCTCCAAAGCAACAGCTTAACAAATGGTATTTACCATCCTTCTTTTCCTACGGGAGTCATTGTTACGTTATCCTTACAGGTGTTTTCCTTATAGCAGCTCTGGTACGCAAAGTGGGGATCAGCGGCTCCGCTGCATCGTTTTCATTCTCCTTTTACTTGTGCTGTGGTGTCAAGATTGTTCTGCCTTCCCTGCCTGCTGCCTTCTCTGATGTCTCTGTCACTAGTAACAAGAGTCCTTCCATTCAATTCCTAGTGTATCATAGAGGGATTTATTTTCAAAGGTGCCTAATTTCCTGTCGCCTGTTGTGATGGATCTTCCTAGCAATCGCTATGGTCAGATCAGCACACTGTGACTGTGTTCCCCCACCAAATTTCCTCGGCATTAGAAAAGAGTGATGGAGCTCCAACACGAGCAAAAGTACTTGGGCAATTTCTTAGCTGGTAATATCAAATAAGTTCATTCCTCCACACTAAATTCTTCAGAAGTTGAACTTACAGGGATACACAGGGATTTCTACGACAAACTGAGAAAACTTCAATCTCCATCATTCTACCTGAAATTGGCAGAAATATTATGAATTTCTCCAGGCCTCGCAGATGGCTTCTGAAAGGCACAAGACTCGGCAGAAGTGTAAAAGAGGAGACCACGAAACGGAAAGGAAAAGGAAAGGAGGAGAGGAGGCCCTCTGTAAGAACAGCTGGAGAGAGAGAAACCCTTCAACTGCATCAGGGCGGCTGCGCTGGCTGCCTCCAGCCCCCTCCTCAGAGCCCGCGCAGGTGCCGGGGCCGCTGCGACCGGAGGGCTGATGGCACGAGTGATGAATCACATGCTGCAGCCGGTGCTGGCCGGTGACCTCCAGGTGGGAGCCCTGTCCGAGGCAGGGGTCCTTCAGCGGCCGCGGGATTGCGGTGCAGATGCACGTGGCAAAAGGAGATGGATGAAGTATATCTCGCCGGAGGTGTGAGGTATGCCGTGTTCCCACGCACAGACGGACACACGCAGACTGTGCTGCTCTGCTAAAACCTAGGGCAGATACGGCAGGTTTATGAAGCACATTAAGAAGGAGGTCAATGCTGTTCCTTATATTTCACAGACTGGGAAAATGGGGAGCAGGTGAATGCAATGACTAAGATCACCCAGGAAATGTCCGGCAAGGCCAGGAATTGAAGCCAGTTCTATCCTGGTGCCTACGTATGGCTTTAGAACAAGATTATCCCTTCTGGCCTGTCATGTATAAGAACAGACATTTTACAAGCAACCTTTCCTGACAAGATTTTTTTTACTATTATTATTCCTCTTAAAATAATCCTACCATTAAAACACAAGTGAATTCACAGGCATAAAACTCCATTTAAATAACATTATATTGACAGAACCTGACACAAAGCCTGGAAATTCAGAGTTATGGTTGGCATTCCCTGCTGAACTCGAGTCACTGTGCCTTTTATTTTCCACATGAGCATTAGTGTCAGCCTTAAGTGTGGATTTCCTGACTTTTTCAGCCTGTGTCACAACCTTCACTTTATTTAAATACAAAATTTTTCCTGTGAATATCTACTGAATAGGTCACCAGAATTACAGTGTCATTTTGCTACTTCTAAAGTAAGATCTGGCAAATAAACTAAGAAACAATACAAATCTTGATCCAAATGCCTAACCAAACTCAGTCCTAAATTTTCTGGCTTTATGAAGAAGAAAAGCCAGATGGGCTGTGGGTTTCCTTAAAAAGCTAAAAAAAAAAGTTTTTTGTCTCTTTCTGTCTAGGACTGGAAGGAGAAATTAAAAAAACAAACAAAAGGTCTTCTCTCATTGCCTTGCTCTGCTTTTGCAAAGGCAGGGAGTACAGACAGTTCAGTCACGGTCATACATCTGAGCAAAAGCTGTTCATCAGATAAACCCCCTGGAAGAGCTGCCAGGGCTTCCATCAGTGCGCTGAATTTTTGGTCTTGATGAACCAGCCAGGCAATTACAGTTCCTGGTGCACACAAAAGGGAGATGTAGAGTCAATATGAACTGTGGAGTAATTAGTACGGGGGAGGAACACATGCATTTTACTGTCAACATGCCATGCTCTCCCTGCTACTTGTCAGGCATGTGTCCAGATATACGCATCATGTGCATTTGGCATGTCCCCAGGTGATATGCTGGGTACGCAAGCAGCTCGATGCAAGCAGACCTGTCTTATGAGATCGGGACTCAATGTGCATGGTCCCACCTGCATACAAGCACGCTGTTGTGCGCACCTGATGAGGACGGGCTGAAGGACGGCAAGGACAACATCAGCAAAGAGCATACTGCCTCAGGAGCAAAATCAGTCCTCCAGCCCCACCTCTGAGCGACCTGGGAAAGAAGGCGATGGGCGGTCAGGCAACAGGTTGGCTGTTTGGTCCTGCAAAGCCAAATCTGGGTCATGAGTGCGACAGATAGAAATCATCCATTCACCAGCCCTATGACATACCACCAATATGTCTGTAGTGCCTTCTTTTTGAAGCTCCCTCATGCCAAATCCCCTAATTTGGACATTTGGTCTATATTCTACCACTTAAAAGCACACGTGTGCTGGGACCGCTCAGCTGCATCTGTACAGGACTGAAGACATCAACAGGGCTTTACTGCTTATAGTTTCACTGAGCCCTGGCCCAAATCTGGCCCACAACCCAGGAGACTCAGCGATCAGCTTCTCCTGCAGCAGCACTGACCCAGCATACAAGCTTCTGTCCCTGTGCCAGCCGATAGTCTGGTCCAGAGAGCTGGAGGGGATGAAGGAAGAGCTCAGAGCAGCGTCTGAGTCCCCTCCTCTGCTGGTGGCCCCCCTGGGGTGGGCAGCATCCCCCCTCCCCTGCACCCCAACCCCCTCCCGCCCCAGTGCAGCCTTCTATGGCACGCATGGGTTTTATGACTGTTGCAAGGGATGGCGATGCAAAAGAGAAATCCTAAAACTTCAATCCATCTATCCAGGATTCGATCATCCAGGTCTAAGTCATCTTCCACTAACACTGCAGTGTAAATGCAGGGGATCACTTTTCTCTTCAAATTATGCTGAATTTCACATTAGCCCTTTAACCTACGAGTACCTAAGCATGTGGGAATGCCTGAGGAATTACACGACTAGTTCTACCTAAACATAAGTATGGGCAGAGTTTGGGCCCTTGTAATACCTTCAGCAAGCACATGTACAGGCTGAACTTGCACAGATTGCATTTGTACAGATTGACCCAAGCAATTAACAATTCCTTATGGCAATTCTTTACCACCTTTGCTTAGATTCTGTTGCTACTGGCAGACACCAGAGCTGATTTCCCTCTGTATTAAGGCCATGTCTAAATTAAAGTTCTCATTGCTCTGAGATGGTAAATTGCAATTTTTAGGTGTTATTTCAGTTTATCAGAATTTTTCTTGTTGCCTAATTCCCAGCTTCCCAAAACCATGGCTCTAGAAAGTAGCTCAGTGTTAGAAAACTGGGAAGATTATATCTTTATTTGTCTCAGAGCTTGGTGTTTTAAAACAAAATATTAGATAAAGACTATTTCTATCACTTACGCAATTTCTAAAGTCTGTATGAGAAACTACAGGAGAGGGTCCAGTTCATATAATCCTCTTTAAGATAGAAAATAAGACAAGTCCTTATCACATATTTTACATAGAAGATCACTACATACTGTGACTCATTCAAGGCTTGGTAGCGAGGCTGCAATGTTGAGATCAAAGTAGTGTTCAAAAACATTATCTTTTCCTTTTAAGAAGAATCTGTAGATTATGCAGCGTTTGCTGGGTACGCATAAACAACCAGCTTCATGAAACCTAATCATTTAGTAGTCTTGAGACAATGCTACATTCTTATAAAGCTTGTCTGTGACAACTTGTTATTATAGCAGAAAGCTAAACTAACACGTCCTTAGGCCTCATCACTGAGGTCTATTCTCAGTTTAAGATCACATTCTGCCTTACATAAAGAGAAAAAAAAAAGGTGCTGTAAATCCAAGAGACAAAAACATACCCCAGACTAAGGAGAGAATATTCTTGGACTTATGCATGTCTACAACACATCCCAGTACGGGGATCCGTAGGTCTATTAACATGATCCAGAAGGCAAAGAGGCCAAACACTTTGCATCTCAGTTGTTTCGGCGCAAGAGAGGCGTGCAAAGCTTCTAGGACTAGAACTGTCCCTGGGGTTTGCAGTCACACTTGTTTCCCCAGCGCCAGAAATGTGCGGAGCAGAGCTGGCCTGGCACTGCTGACAGCTGTGAGAAGTTCGAGGGAATAAGCAGCCATAGCCAGAACCACGCACGAAGCACATTTTTGCAAGATCTTAAGACTTTATTCACTCTGGACCAAGCCAGGGATTTCAGTGCCTAACTCCCATCTATTTGGTCAGGAAGCAGGCATCTGATTTCCTCTGTGGGCATGGCCTCTTCTCCAGGATGGTTAATATAGGATTTAATAACATTATCAACTTCACACCTCTGTTAATGCTCAAGCGCAACTATATACATTCTATTTTTCTGCTATGTCCTTTTTTCTTTTTTATAAGCAATTAAAAAGGAGTAAGATTGTCATACCATTAGTTTCCAGGATTGCTTTCACAGCATGAATATATAACTATATACGGAATCAAGCAGCACACTGAACTCCTTTCCTCACTCAGAGGTCCCGAAGACGGAGCAAGCAGAGGAATAAAAAGCCAAAGCCCATCTCATTTTTCCACCGAGGCAGCGCTCGGTGCTGCGTGAGCACTTCCCGCATTGCACAACGGTGGCTCCGGCTCGAACGCAGCTGGAACAAGCAGGCAGACTGTGGCACGAGCAAGCCTCGTTGCCCTGAAACATTGCCTTAAAAAGTCATATTTGCGTTCAAGCGCCTGTAAGGGCTGTGAAGCCGCCAGCCAGGAAGCAGATAACACCTGCCAGTCGAATTCAAACCACCTGCAGGGACGGGGTGGGAGGGAAGCCTCTGCACACCCAGCCCCAGCCCCAGCTGCCCCCCGGCACCCACACTGACCCCGACTCTCCTCCCACATCAGGAGACCCATTGGTACCCAGCAAGGGAGGTTCCAAACCGTAGGCTCTCGGATGGGAAAAGAAGAAGTGGTAGAAGGTTTTTAATCTGCAGCATAGTCTTTTCCTCAATACATAATGTTGCGAAATCCAGTTTCATGCTTTTGCAATTAGTAACCCACATGCAGTGCTTGTTCCTAAAATTACATCGGAAAGACTTCAGGACACGATGCATAAACATGCATGTTAGAACACAGAGGCTGTTCCCAAAAAGGTAACAAAAAAAATCTATTTTTTCTCAAATCCAGAAACTTCGACATCACATGTATGCATAAGAGATTAAGCCAAATGCCAAAAGTAACAGTTTCAATTGGATTTCATTACTCTGTGATGAGGTTGTCCTCTGTTATTTTTGGTATAGCTCTTAATGAACTGAGCAACCATGCCAGTCCAATAAGCATTTGCTTTAAAGTCTTTCTTTAATTTAGAAAAAATAGTTTTAAAAAAATCACAATTCATTCTGAAGAAGGAGTGACATAAAAGACTCGGTTACAGAGCAGAACTTTCCTTTTGTGTTCACATTTGTGTGGATAAGAGGGTTATGTTGGTGACCTCCCTAACATTTCCTTTTTTTCCTTTTCTTTTTTTCCTCTGGATTTCCGCGAAGCATGAACTGTTCTTTTAATGGTCTGGAACTAGAAGTTTCAGGGGGTGGAGGTGAAGAAAATGGGAGAGAGGAAAAATAATTTCACACTTAATACCTGATAGGGTGGGTCATTTTTGCAGAATGGAATATGATTTTTTTTTTAATTTCTTCACTGAGTAAAATACATTTGTCCCATGTTCCTTACACCTCATTCAGACATGAATGTCTCCTTTCTTCACGTATGCTGGAGAAAGATGTCTTCACTTTGGAAAAGACTAAGTTAGACAAATAAGAAGGAGATTCTCCGAGCATTAAATTGCTTAACAAAAATGGCATATTTCATAACAGAAATGAAAAATCAGAAAGACCTCACCATGTCTCTGGATGAATTCTTTGTCTAAATGAGTGCCACATGTCAGGGCTTCTCATGGAGAAATGGGAATTTTTCTCTCCAAATCTCACATATGGTACACAGCCTAAATCAGATGGAGATAAAAATGCAACCAAACTATGCATGGTTTCATTATGTGGGCTCTTAGGATATTAATGCTGCCTGTTTATCAGAAAAAAACAATTTTTTAAAAAATGCAGAAAATACTCCATTTACAGCAACTAGGCCCACTCTTTGCTTTCCCAGTGAGATTATTAGTGGTGAGGAAGAATGTAATCTCATTAAAGCGTGATTTAATTTCTACTTCAGATGCTTTTCCACATGCTGCAAGTGATAGGCATCGTGAGACTTGAAAATCCATAAAGAGTTTGTTTGCAATACCTCAGAAAACTTGTCATTCTCAAGGTCATGGAAGACCTTTTGATGTGTCAATGCAATGATGCTCCTCTGCAGCTGGAGGCCTTGGATGCAGGGCCTAAAGTGCAAAAGACAGCAAGATTAGGTCCCAAGACTCCCTCTTTACTTCCTTAAACGGCTTCTTCAGAGTCCTGAAAGTTCTTGGTGGGACTAAATCCCTTGTTTAAAAACACAAAAAAGTTAGTAAAGGGGAAAAGTTTTCTTTTTTTTTAACCCGTGTTTGAGAAGCAAGACTATGTGACTGAGAGTATATTACCTTAAAATCCTCACAAATAATGACGTTAACATATATCTTTCCAAAATAAAATTCATTCTGATATTCCTTCAGAGCTAACCATACAAAAAAACCCCCATGATTACATCTTGTTTAATAAATTACTTTTTCTACTTAGCCTCCCTTTCAGTCTTCCAGGAATAGCCTGGCGTATGCTCAGGTGTCTGTTATAAATGGAGATTAATAAAGCTTATGTTTTAAAGGAGTTTAATAAAGTCCAGAACAAATTAAACCAGAAGTAGCACAACAAAAAGCCTATTAATATTGCTACACCAGGGACCTCTTAAAGGCACATAGCTTTGGTGTATTCCAAGTTTCATCTCACACAGTACCTTGAACAGGATGTGGGTTGAGAAGGTTTCACAATGCGTCTGGTTCTCAGTAAATCAGTCGTTAACTTTTGGGTTAGTTTTCACTGAAATTGTCAAATGATCATTATTCCCAATTTGATTTCTAGAGCGTTTTATTCCCCTATTAGGTGTGTATTTCAGGGCACACAATGACACACACTGGGTTTTGTTTGATCTACCTCTACAGAGTCAGTTAGTAAGTTTAATTATTCTAATAATAACCCTCAGAGTTAGGAAATATTTCTGCCCCAGTGCAGTACTTATACCCTCTTGGACCACCCAAAATAATTCCTTTTACCATGAAAATGTAATATTACTTTCAAGTTAGTCATTTGTTACTTTGGGAGTCAAAGAATAGAGTACGATGTAGAATACATCCCTGGGATGAGAAAAAGGAGAAGAGAAGGAATAATTCAGCCATGTTCATTTTAATTATCTATTAATATTTAGGGCACTTCACTGAATTTGAGATGAATAACAATTACATGAATCAAAATGCTGAGCTAGTTAGCTGCTTAGTTTGCATTTTCAAAAAGCTGAATATATTTATTAAAATTTAATTAAAGTTCAAAACAACAAAAGATAGAAAATAACTTTTGAATATGAGTACTCATTCACAAATAGGAACAATCATGTAAAGGAAGCAAAGGCAAATATGTCCATATCATATAGTTAATTTACTAACTCGGCAAAAAAGTATCCCATGCATAACCAGGGCAGCGTTAAGTAAACTGGCTATTTACAGTTAGCTATCTGGGGCTAAATCCACAAACGGGTGTAGGTATGGCAACTCTTCCTTTTGCCATAGCTAACTTTTGGAGCCAGCGTTAAATCCACCACATGGACAAGTCTGGGTTAGCTGCCTTACATCCCATCCCCCCCCATGAGCAGGAAAATGAGCAGCACGGAGCAAGGCTCACAGGGCAGCAGCAGGGACACCCATGAAGACAACATAGGTTAAGGAAGGACGGAGCACGTCTGCTGTCCTGCCTCTCTCCTCAACCTAAAAGCACTGAATTAGGCACCTGTGGGAAACTGGTCTTCGATTTCTTGCACCAGGCACCCACGGTTTCTGCCTGTGTGTGCACAACAGGCTTCTGGTTTCTCTTGAACCACAGATGGAAGAAGCATCAACACAGCCCATCTTATATACAAGAACCCAGGCGGCAAGCCCTCTTCCTGGGTGATAAGATACATCCTAACTTGGAGCCTGATGTTCTTCACACTTCTTAAAGCTGAGACACTGGACAGTCCAGCGTAGAAAAATACGCAAGGGCTGGTGAGGCAGAAAAAGCAAGACAATGCATTACTTGTGACTTAACAGCGAGGGCAGCCTTGCTGGGAGAGGAACAACATGGATGATGGCCAGACAAGTTTATGTAACACATTCTTTTCTATTAGGTTCACGCACACAGAACAATACATACCTACCTTTTATTGACCTTCACGTCTCTCCTTGGAGACCCTTCTCAACTCTCCATTCATTCTCCATGAATTCCAGGGAGTTTTCCATCCTCTGATATCTCATGCTTTTGGTAACCTTCCCTCAGCCTCTGTGGAGTTATCTCCCTCTCTCTCTCATCATTGTTGCTGTTTGAATGAGACAGACAAGTCACTCACTCCAGGTTGTCCCCCTCTTTGTTCCTCTCACAAGGCCTCCTTGCCTGAAGTGGAGCATCCAGCTCAGTCACTCCCAGCCCAGCTCTCTGCACAACACTGTAGCATGCAACTACGGACCAACTGTGATCTACCACAAAGCACATAGTGTATATTGAATTCCTTTACTGCTAGGGTCAAACTCTTATCCAAATACCACATTCAGCAAGAACACTATTCCTGGAAATCATTCTTCACGTGAAACTAAAGACCCTGTTCTGCCATGCTTTCTTCTTTCAACAAAGAAAATTATAGCATGATAGGAAATAGGTTGGAAGAGATGTCAAAAGATTATTTGAAGAGATATCAAAAAATCCCAAAACTTTTCTACTCGACACAAGCTGGAATCAATTTCATCTGAGCTAATCCTGATTGATAGGATGTATGCGCAACCTATTCTTAAACATCTCCAGTACAGCAATTCTGCAGACTTCCTCAATATTATATTTAAGACCTCAGTTATCTTTACAACCGGGAAGCTATTCTGAATGTATTACTTAAATCACTCTGGAGTACAGTTTATTCTTTTCCCCTTCTAGATACCTTTTATGTATTTAAATACTGTTATTGTGTCTCTCGGTATGATTTTCCAGATAAACAAACTCAGTTTTTCTAGTCTTTCCCATATCTCAGATTCCCTAGCCTAGTCTGGATCCTTCTCAACTGTTTTATGTCTTTCTTGGCATGCAGTACCCAAAATGGTCACAACTCTCCAGCTGAGGCCTTGAGAGAGGAAAGATGGAGTGGAACAATTATTTCAAATAGGCCCACCAAAACAAATTTGACTCATTTCACAGTGAAGTGTGGGTCTTGGTGAGTGAGGCTGGCACAATCACAGTAAGATTTTCAAATGTTCTTTCTTAGTATTTTCTTAACTCCTGTTTTTTTACAACAATGGTAGAATTTTTGGTGCTCTTTGAAAATCAGAGCCTTCAAATGCATGTTAGCAGCCTTATGTAGAATCACATTGTCATTTGCAACGAATATCCCTGAGTAAGGGATAGCCAAAGGCTGATGTCAGCTCTTACATCTAATACTACTAATCATTGAATGCGCTCCTATAATTTTTATTTGGAGGATGAATTTCCATCTTGATCCTGCAAAAGACTGTATATACCACCTAAGCCATATTTATGCATAGTATTAAGGGGGGCCCTCTGCAATTGGGTTAGTTTCTGCTATGTAGAAAACCAGATGACTTTATAAGGTGGAAGGGAAGACAGAAGAAATTTGGGGGTTCCTAGAAGCTATAAAAGATCTTTACTTTGAATATCATTTTAGCCAAAGATAGCTCTCATAGGAAAAAAACGTCCTCTCTTTGTCTAACACTTTCCAAAATGGAATAAAACCTTTAAATGCGCTAAAAGTTTTTATACCATGGTATTCTACAAGGTTTTAAATTATAGGTTCCTGATTCTTCCATCACTAAACAGTAGCCAAATATAATAATGTAGGGAATATAATGCCAGTTTAGCAGGTTTGGAAATAATGTTGTTGTGTTTCTTAATACAGAGCACTTTCACATGCTCCCTTCTGTGTGACTTTCAAGAATGGTGATGTGGCAATGTATAGTTGGCAAGGTACACTCCATGACAACGGTTAATTAGTAAATAAATGATCCCAGGCCCATTTCCACTGAGTTCCAGTTGTAATAGCACAGTATGCAGGTTTAAGCTCCAAGCTGACTAATTCTAACAGTTATAAATGAAATGTTGCTTTGCTTTGATATATCCTTTAATTTCTTCCCTTGACAAGCAACAGATCCAGGATCCAGATATAGTTCTGCTCTGCAGCGCAGCGACTCTAAACTGTAGCAACAGGTAGTGAAACTTGTTGAGATGGTAAAACAATTTATATGTTTACAAATTATTTTAGAGAACAAACCGAAGCTGTTTATTCACAGAAGACCTACATAAGGAGGCAGGACTGTACCCCTGCCCCAACCTGTATTAAACCTACACAGAGAAGACTGCTGCGCATCCTGATCCTGACATCAAGCACAGGAAAAGAGGCTATAGGAGCTCACACAGGGATTCACCACATCATGCGGCCATTTCTAGCAGGAATTTATGCTTTCCTCTTTGACTTTGCCCTAAGGCAGAGTAGGAGCACTCACATGGCAAGTTACAAATGGGAGACAATTCAAGAAGTTACTGCCTTTCAATAACAGCCAAGAGAGATCCCTTAACACAACAGTATGGGAGGATTCAGCAGGCACAATTCACTGGACACTGGCACGAATTTTGCATGCTTGCAATGATGGTGAATGCATGCTGTCACCTCACCGAGCAGGCATAACCTCAGGAAGAAAGGCTCACCTGGCAGTCTGGGATCAGAAGTCTCCGTCGGACTCCCTGTTCTACTAAAAGTCCTCTGCACGGCCTGGGCAAGCCATCAACATTCACCTCGCCCAGCAGGACCTGTTTGTCCCTCTCTCTCCATCTCCCTCCATTCTCTATGGGGGCACTACCTTTGGTACCGTGCTGATACAAGACTATCTCGGGTACAATGCTGACACAAGCCTTCTATTTTAATAACTTGAACAGCAAAATCCCCTGCCATTTATAAAATAAGGAAGTAGCTAGTGGCCTTTTTTGAATTGCTAAGCACACTATCTAGGTCAATTGAGCTTCATCACAGATTCTAGGTCAAGATTTTCACATACTGAGGGAATTCATATGTCTCTTTCCTGTCTTGTTTCTCTGGTCTCTAATAAGGCAGAAATTTATGCTTCAGCCTTAGGATACTTCTGTTCAAGTCAACAGCAAGGTACAAATGCCTTAAAAAGCAGACTTGATTAATTCGTGCGTTCATCAAACCACTTGTTTGGTCAGATCCATATGCTGAACATTGCTACCACCTTCTAAATAACAGAACTTAATAACAAGGAGACCAAATTTTCTGCTGCTGTACATCAGCAAAACATCCAGGAACTCAGTGAAGATTCACACCCACTGTGAATCTGATTCAAAACACAGCATTTTCTACATGTACACGTCTGGAGGTTGGCTGAAGAATAAGATCCCCTACATTCATACACAGAATTTCTATTGATGCCAGTAGGAAGGCCCAGGATAGTATAAATATTTTACACACATGCTGGTATATCCTGTGTTTGTAGAAGAAAATGTTTATTTAATTTAAAGCAAATGCATGTAGTGGGTCACATCCTCAACCTGACTACACTGGTTTCCCTGCCAGAACCAGGTCATCTTCTGATGCTGAAAGACTGCACAACTTTTTGGATGCTGAAAACCACAGAGAAGCGTAAGGATATTTTAAGATTCATAATATATAAAAATATTTTTACCTTTTATATATTCTGTAGCAATGATTGCCATGGACTATTAGAAAGGATAAAAGGAAGACAACTGCATAGACACTTCCACAGTTTGCTTAACATGGAATAGAAACTCATGATCATATAGTCACATTCCTATGCTTCTCTGAAAATGATATTTTTAGGACAAGAGAGAAATGTAAATATTCAATAGATGTTTTCCATAAAAGAAGATGTATGTATAGTAAAACTTGTTGTCAGAAAGTCACTTAGATAATCTTCTGACTCTCAGCAGCTATTACTCTTCTGAAAAGTGTGAAAAATCCACCTATTGCTATGTTTTCTGCTATTCATTGCTGTTGAACTTTCTAATAACATATACAGTGACAGTATGTTTCCCATCGTTGTGGTAAGGTCAGCTGAGTAAATGTAAGTGTAAGTGCTTTTTTTTTAAAGTATATTTTGTCATTTTTAAGTTGCAATTTCATTGAAAAGGTTTGTTTCCTAAGCCACAGTTTGCAAAAAAAACTTAAAAAAGAAAGTCTTAGCCAAACTTCTCTGCATTTCGTTGTACCAAAAATCACACCAACTGCTTCACAAGATCTGTTTTATATCTCTAATGACCAAAATTTCTTTCTCTTGAGTTGATTTCAAATATATAGTGGTACTTTGTTGCAGCCCTGCTTCATCTGTGTGAAAAGCAGGTGCAACCAAATAAAATCTGACTGTCAATAACTATCTCCAGCATAGTTCCAAGCAACGGTTTACATTGGTTTGTACTTTCACCCATTCTTAATCTCCAAGGATAGAAAACATGCAAAGGATGCAATTATACTGTTTTAAGATTAGAAAAGATGTCTTTGAGTCTGATCTCTTCCCTAACCCTGGCCACAAGTTTTTGCAACGTAAAGACAGAATTTTTGACTAGAATATATCTTTAGAAAAATAGTTGCGATCTTAATCATGTCAATCAAGTCAATAGTATACTGATAGAGAATGCAAAAATATAATTCATCCCTAATACCGATACCCACAGTTAAAACACAGGCCTTATTTCTACTTGATATGTGTTTGACTTTAACTTCAAGCTGTTGGATATTGCTATACCTTTCTCCACAAGACTGAAGAGTCCACTGTTGACGATTCCCATTGCTTATGTAGATATTTCAGAGTATCATCGAGTGACCCTCTAACCTTTGTTTTGGAAATAAATTAATCCTCCTACACCTTTGTTATAAAACTGCTTCTGTAATGTTGTTTTCATCTGAAACTGTCCAGTTTATCTTCAGCCTTCTTGAGTTGTGGATACTAGAACCAGACACAGTATTGCTGTAGCGGTGCTCCTCCACCAAACACAGACGTAATGCAACCTCTCAGTTCCAGTCATATACCACCATTCACATACTTTGTTTTGTCTCTTGTAGCCAAACATTAAAATGAGAACCCATGGCCACAGAAAACTTCTTTTCTTTCTTCCTGAGACAGACCACTCAGCCTCAGTGCCTTTCTGCAAGAGTGATGTATGTTTCTTGATATATAACCTTAAATACAGTTGCACTAAAAAAATATGACCTATCTTTATAACTCATCATTCCCATCTTTTTTGTCACCAACAGTTATTATTAGCACCAAATTCATAGGGCTCTTTGCAAACCATTGATGAAATTGTTAATGTTAATAAACTTCCATGGGAACATTGTCACACAGTGATGATTTCCCATCTCAATTTGTATCGGAGCCCTATGACTTAATGAAGTCTTCATCTATTTCACATATGACACAGTAGTTTTGAATCAGTCTATCTTATTAATAATCACTATACCATGTGATCCCATGTCAAACGGCTTACACAAGTCCAGCTATATTCCATTAACATTTAGTCATTCCACTAACCTTTATTCAGAGCCAAAGAAAGAAAGTTATAGACAGACTGAATTACATTTACTAGCAAGAAATAGTTTCACAAAGACCCATAGGCTGACATATACTTTCCATCCCAGGTAACCCTTAACCTGCCATGCTGGAGTCCAAGTCCAAGTTTCAGGTCAACTTTTGGACTTAGACTCTGGCTGTCAGGCTGGAGTCACTTGCTTTGATCAAGGAAGGGACACCTCTACCATTCAATGTCCATCCTACTATTTCTTTAATTTTCAACCATATTATCAAATGTTTTCATATTAACCTATTTTTCAAACTTCCAGTGGGTGGTTGGTATGGCTGAAGAAGCCTAATGTAATTTTATACAAATGGAATAACAAACAGGTAAAATAATTGTACCAAATCTAATTTTTTTTAATAATATTGCTGGCAATGGTGACTTATTTGTAAACGAGAGAAAAGACAGAGAAGGCTCAAAATTGAGATTGTCACCATGGGTTGGATTTATAGCCAGACTCTATTGACAGTGTTCACACTATATTTTGTCTCACTCTGCGCTGAGTTTTGCCAAATTTATCGATGTAGTGCCATAGTCATTTACTCTTCAGACAGTGCCACTTTATGGAATAATACTTGGGTAGTAGAACAATTGGGTCCAGTGAGCCGTGTAAGGAGAGGAACTTGGACAAATGTAGTTTACCTACTTCTCATTTGGACAAAAGCGAATAATACAATCCAGCCTGGAAAACCCTACCAGTAAACTTACCCACTTTTCTATGTATCACAATATCATCGATCCAAACTGTGTAAGGAGTTCTACTGAAATCAGGGAGGAAACTCATTCACTGGCATCTTCTGCATTGCGCCTTTGCAGCATGGCTGTTTTCCCAGCAGATGTTGCACTGTGTGAGGAAGATTTGGTCAGCAGTGCCATAGTAGTGTAGGGCCAAACTGTTAGGAGGTGTGACATTGCATTCCTGAGCATCACAGCAGGAGATAACATTTGTGCAAGGAATCGGGGAGTAGCAGTGTGTCCTACAGAGCTGGCCACCATCCTTGCTACCTGAGAATACTGGTAACCAGCCCAGGTTCAGCAGCTGTACTCTAAGGGACCAGCCCAGCACAAAGTAGTCTTAGGCCTGGAAGAGTTCAGAGGTGATTTTTCCCTCTCCCCTTCAAACTGCATGATGAGCAGATCAGCCAAACCCTGGGAGCTATTGCGTGCACATTTATTCAGTCTCCTCTGTATCTCTTACTTCCTAAGTCCCTCCACCCTACCCCTGAGATATGTCTTTGTTAACAGGATTTATTAAGAGATTCAGGTGCCAAAGCCACTCAGCGATTCGGTCATCTTGCTGATGCACTCAAGCTCTCAACACCACTAAAAGAAATACACAAAAAAGTATGATTTCAAAATCTGCACCCTTAGTCTCTGAAATAAATAAAACACAGTACAGAAAGTCTAGTAGAAACGAAAAAAGAAAAAGCAAGATGAGGAACAGACTAAGTAATGGAGCACTGAACTCCTTTCAGATGAATTACAGACCTTTGGAAAAGGGGAGAGAGATGTAGTCATACAGACATCCCAGAAAAATCAACCTCCACACCCAGGACTGGAAGTGTCTGTCACCTACAGATCATGCATGAGTGCAGACATCAGTAGAGATTAGTAAGCATTAAGGAGAAAGAGAATTTTGTGTTATTTTTAAAGTTAAAAAAGCATACAGCATTCATGACCAGATTAATGTTTTACGGGGAGAGATCTAGTTTATCAGCCTAGTATATTATGGTTCACCCCTAATTTCTCTGCCACAATGCTGCGTTAAAAATCATGTGCTATGCATACAGTAGGATTATAATTTGCAATGCTCAATTTCACCCTTCATACATAAATGCACGTGTTGTCTTGTGGAGAATATTCTGAATTCAGGACAGCGCTAGTTAAAGTATATAGGGTGCCCAGGTAAATGCTCAGGGCAGTGGAGTTCAAAAAGTTGCAAGAATTTACTCTGCCAGGTCTCGCAAAGAGGCTAATGGTGCTACCAACTTCAGCTGCCTCCACCGTCCCTCTGATCACAGTACTCCTGCAGAGCAGAGCTGCCAGCGGGGAACATGTGCCTGAGCTTTAGCTTCCCCAATTTACGCATCTGCAATAACGGCATACTTGTGCAACCACAATTAACATCCACATGGGTTTACTGAGATGGTATTTGAACATGGAAGAGAGCAGCTTGTGGGAAGGAGGTCCAGAATTGATCCTGCCGCGACCTAATTCTGAAATCACCCCAAGCAGAATAACAGTCTGACATCTGAGGTCCTGATGTAATGGCTAAATTATGGTTAAAACACCAAACTCCTCCTCTGCTGGTACAAACGATTGGCCTCACACCATACTTCTAACAGTTTAGCATCCACGAATTTCACACACACAGTTAAGAGCGCTGAAACATGCTGGCCTCTCTCCACCCCTTGAAAAATGGTTACTGAGCACCTGAACCTTACTTAGAGTATTCAGGCATGAAGGAAGAAAGAGAAACATGGATAAAACTAGACAAGGCTTTAGTTTCGCAGTCGGAAACTAATTCTCTTTTTCAGTGCTCAGGGAGCCTTGAGAGCGCCCTGTGAGCAGACACCTATTTAAGAGAAAGACACCCTTCAGAACAGAAAAATAGATGCATGAACAAGTCTTCGTCACATCTGTCTGTGAGACCTGCCCAGCATCTCTGAAAATTGCCTGTGTCCAGTGACCATCTCCCCGTGGCTGATCTTAGCAGGGGCTGGTAAGGAGGGAGGAGAAGGGAAGAGCCATTACTCCCAGCTTTGCACACAGCCGCAGCCCCAGCACGCTGTGACTGCAGAGACAGGGCTGCTCCAGGGACCCTGGAGACGTGGCTGGCACCAGCTAGCCAAGGCCAGCAGATGCACCCGCTGCAGGCAACCCAGAAAGTCCCTGTGGGACGGTGGCTCCACAGCTAACAAAATAGCCACCCTCTTGTCGCCATCAACGCCTTCCTTCGCTGTCCCTTCCTCGCTCTCGTCAGTCATGGTGAAACCCCCCTTCAAGCTGTGACAGCTGCAAAGAGTCAGGGAGAGCTGAAAGGGATGGGGCAAAGTTTCCCTGGGCAGCACAGAGTGTGCTGGCACCGAGCAGGAGGCTGCCAGGGCAAAAAAAACCAGGTTTAGGCTCCTTTTATCGCCAGACCCATGGGAACTGCCCTGAGCTCCTGCCTCCTTCCTCCCCCATCATCTTGGCAGCCCCCTCTGTGCTGTCAGGGACAAGCAAACCCTCCATTAGTCAGAGGAAAAACATTCAGAAGTACTTGCTATGGATTTATTCGGTATAGCTTGCAAACATATTTTGAAATGAGAGATCAATGGTACTGTATATATACCATTATTTTTTAAACAGAACAGATTCATTTTCACACTTGGCATGCAATTAAACACCAGACTCATGGAGAAGCACAATTTCTGAAGGCCAGCACATTTCACGCTGGAAGAGCGCTGTACAGCTACCCCCTAATTACATGCAATACAGACCACAGCAAGGCACATACAGCGTGTGATAGTTTGATTAAAGTGAACACCGTGGCCAATAAACCAAATGCCTAAAACTGTAAATATTACCTAAGCTAAACATACGAAAAAAGAAATGCAGAAAACAGATCTGACAAGTCCTTGAACAATGTTTCAGCTTCTCATGGCTTGAAATCATTTTCTCATGTTGGGACTGTTATTTGCTCTAAAGTGATTCTTATGTGAGGGCAAATTCACTGTAACCTTTCCCACACGCCTGCTCTGCAGCATGTACGTGGCTTAAAGAGAAACTTCCATGCTCTGGAAAGCTCACCAGTGCACCAGCATTAACTGCAAATTTCCTGCACCTTCCTCACGCTTCTCTTCATTAGTCTCCTCAGAGGTGCTAATTACCCACACTAGCTGTGTCCAAAAACAAGCCGCTCATTTTTCTCTCCTCAGCTGAGTTTTCACAGACAACTGCAGGAACAGGGGCTGCATTTCACCCATGCGGTACATTTACGTAGTGAGACAGACAGACTCTCGCTTCTCTGTCCTTCCTCCACCAAGCTAGGCAGGAGCCAGCTGCATCCCAAAAGTCATACGGCTCTGTAAGCCCAGGATTGTGCCGGAACGAGTCTGCCACGTGGCCACTGCCGTACCTGACCAGCCTGGGGTACGGCAAAGCAAACGCACATCTCTTGTGCCTAACATATGGCCTGAGCAGAAGCAGAAGGGATTTCTCAAGGTTCCTACCTACAAGGGGCATTTGAGCTGCGTGCTCCGTTGGCGTGTTGACGTCCTTTCCCCCGGGAGTGCTCAGCCTGCCCCCTGCACTGGAGCCCATGAGGGATCGGTTGTGCCATATTCATTCACCCATTCCTACACGCTCTGGGACAGTGTCCCACGGCGGGGGTACACAGAAGATATCTTACCTCTGCAACCCACAAGGCTGTTTTCTTTCGCTTTTGCATGACGCGTGCAAGGTGATGGGGAAATGCTCTGTTCACTCTCACGCTAGGGACCCACACTTCAGGCTGAGACAATCTGGCAGTGTGGCCTGGATGCTCCAGGGCTTATGGAAATCTTCTGAAATCTCTTTCTTCTATTCTGAATTTATTCTTCCCAATGTAATCAGAGCCTTTCTATCCCCTCTTCATCCCCCACCCCTGCACCTAAAGCAGCTCCTTCCCTCTGGCTTCCAAGAGCTCCCCTCTCCACGCTATATTTTATCAGGGGAGTCTCAGTTTTGGCACATTTTCTTCTGGGCTCAGCTGGCTGACGTCTTCCCATCTCATGCATTCCTCAGGTCAAAGGTATACCCCAAAATGTACTCACTCCCTCTAACCCAAGGGAAGCATTGGAAATTGTCAGATTTGAGGACAGCAGCTGGATCAGCAAAGACAGCCAAGACTGTAGAGTCCACATGATTAATTTCAGGGAGGTACTCATTGAAATCATGTTAGCTTAAAGAAAAAAAAGAGGCAGGGGGAGAGAGTTCAAAATTTGGGCTGAGGTTCATGGCAGTTGCTATTTTTATTGAAGTAGTTTGCCCATCCCTGGTGGATTTGTGCTATCACTATCATTTCTATGCTGGCAACAGCCTGCAATGTCAGAAGCACAGAAGTATGATTTCACTGCAGCACTAAGCCAGGGGAGAATCTGGACTGCGAAGGAGCAAGCTCTGACCGGAACACAAACAGTTTAAGAGCTCACAAACACGGTTTTGGTAAAGTAATTTCTTTTTCCTGAAATGCTCCTTCTCCCCACTTCCAGCCCACTTCCAGTATTACAGCCCCGGGGCCACCTCTTTTGTGCCTTTAGGCTCCAGCATGGGGAAGAGGGGGCTGAGGGTGAATCACCCTGGGGACAGCAAAACAGGTAGCAGAAAGGGAATAGCTTGTACTCTCAGTCTTCACACAACTGCACTGTAATCTTTTCATTTTAATGAGTGAAAGAATGGCATAAAATACAACCCTCTCTATATCTGAGATTCCTGCTGCAGAACCTCACCTATGGTAAAGGGGGCCTGAGAAATAAATAATAAACCATCTATAAATTAATGTATGTTTAAGGAGCATGGGTGAAAGCAGTACAAGGCAGCAGAAAACTTGTGGAAAATGTGTGTCTCCTGCAATCAGTTTTCCATGAAGGAGGATCTCCTGAGGCAGCACATGCAAAATGGAAAGACCTGGGTATTGCTGGAAATAGGGATTTTATTTTGGCATTCAAGAAATTGGTTTGCGCTAAAAGAAACAAAACTCCTATGTAACCTGATGATGATGATGCATAAATTATCTGTGCCCTACAGACCATTTAAAAAACAAAACCTGACTTCTTTTGGTTGATTTCACTTTTTCTGGTGAAAAACTGCTGCAAACACAAGTGTCAACTTACATGAAGCGGAAAAGGTGTTTAGTGGTCAGGAAACATGTTCTTTCTAGTGCACAGGGAATGCAACTCTCAGGCAGAAATAGCCCACCAAAAAAAAAAAAAGCTTCATGATTTATTATTCTGATTTACAAGGATGACAACTGTTACCTTTTGTAAAAAACATCACTTTTACATCATTGCAGAAACCTATAAACACCAAAGAACAAAAAGAAAAGTTTTGCTATCTTACAACAGCAAAGTAAATTAAAGAGTGGGTTGGAAAAAAAAAAAGCCCTGTGTACCCATTTCTGTTTCTGAAGAGCTGTAGGAAGGTGCTGCGCTCACATTATGTCCGAGTGAACTTCTTACCACGGCCAACCTCAGCTCCCTTCCTTTAGAACTGACACTGTTGTGTGTCTTGACAAAAACTAACAGGTCCTGCCACCAAAACACGGAGCGCCTCAAAGAAGTTTTAATCAACATGGGGCTTAAAAGAGCAATGGCAGACAGCAGCTTGCTGCAGCTGCGGCATAGCTGAGCCGCAGCTCACAACAGTGAGAAATCTTGAGAACAAGCCTTTGCACCAGGGCCTTCACAAGCAGGGCACAGCTTAATCAAAAAGGTAGCAGGGATGTCTCTCTAAACCAATGCAAACTGCAAAACTCGGGAAGTCCTACTGTGAGGAACCAAACAGCTCAAGGACTTCCACAGGCATCTGTCGGAAATACTCAAGTTAAGAAGCCTTGGGTCAGAGGGCTGAAGCAGATGAATTCCCTCCTAGTTCTATTTTTCTACCATTTTTCTTCACTAGGATACAGGGAAATTCTTTACCACCACTAAATGCAGTCATGTACGTACTGCAGAGTGGCTATTTTTTTAATAAATATTCCAAGAAACCTTGTGTTAACATCTTTAGGATTATGAAATAGTAATCTAAAAGACAAATGTATACTTTAAAAGTTATATATGCTGTCAGTACCTTGGGGTACTGAAGGATTTTATCATGAAATAATGAAAACTGAACATATATGACGATAAAAAAAACAGCTTTGATTTCTTGACAGTTGCCATCCACCGTCTAAAGGTACGTAACACAATCATGAACAAAGCAGTAAAACAGATATCATGCGCCACAAGTCTTCTCTTCATTGTTTTTCACAAAGCTCACAGTTTTCTTCTAAACTAACAGCAAATGTAACTTGACAGAGCCATATGTCTCCAACATTCTGCAAAAAGCAAAGCACTTTCATAGATGAAGTAGAAATAGGTCTCCTGGCAAAAATTTGGGGGACATAATGTGAAACTTCAGGCCCAGTTCAAGAAGACCAGAATGGACAGTCACTTCACTTTATCTTGATATATCTCAATTTCCATTTCATGGCTTAGTGTAAATGCTATTAAAGCAGCTGCTGAGTACAAAAGTAAGCTGATGTACCAGACAAGCCTTAGTGTCAGAGGGGCTGGAAGAAACGCTTTTTTAATATAGGTCACAGTTGCATTACATCAACAGTAGTCACTCATCAAATCCCAGCTAATATTATTTGGGAACATGTCAGAGCTACCATAATAATACAAACATTTAGGCTGCATTGGGAATACACTAAATACACAATAAACTACTCCAGTACAAAAACAACGTGGGCAGTTTTCTGGCTGAATCAAAACTAACAAGAAAATAAGGAGTTGAAAAAAAAAATCAGCAACAAATCTGGTTTAACAGCTGCACAGCAAATATGTTAATAATGTAAAATCATTGAGTACATCAACCCATGCACTCCTCTCTTAATGGTTTCCTGTCACATAATGGTTAATTCTCACAAAACTACAGGAGCCATCTACAAAACTCTGTTACAAAGGCATTCATGCTGAAGTGCACAAATACAGCCTGACTTGCAAACAGTAAGGGAAGCTAATAATAGGGTAATAGAGAAGGTGCAAAAAGCTCTGATCTCTTATGAGCTGCTGAGTCTTTTTATTTAAATTATATTTCATATATATGTGGCAGGAAGAACGTAGGTGGTTCCTTTGACCCTGGCTGATCCGAGGACCCAGGTGTTTCTGATAACAGCAGAATCCTTTTGTCCTCATAACATTTCATGTCTCTTGCTTCAATATCTGGTTTCTCGCTAAGCATTTGCCTTGAAATCTGTCCCAAGGGTGCAGAGCAGTATGATCCCCCACAACAGCCGCTGTAAGGTAGCGTGCAGAGCGTTAGCTCTATTACTGCAGGGTACAACTTTCCCCAAATCTGCTATCCGCCGTCCTCTTAAATGAAAATCAAAGCCTACCAGTTTCTTGAGAGGCTCTCCATTAGCCTTCCTTGCTGCATTAGGCCATGGGGAGGTAAAAACCAGTTTCTCACTGCAGTGACAACAGGAATCAGAACAGCAGTGCTCTCTTTGAGGAGACAGCTTGTTTTTAACACAAAATTATCTCAAAGACTTTTGAAAGGTGACGAGAGAGAACAGAGGAAGATTGGACTGCGTTACTACACTGGCTCTCAAGATGAAGCTACTAATAGTTGTACTACTAGAATAGAAAGGAGAGAAGAAAGAGGCTGGTTCTATTTTAAAAAATGGAAATGGGATAGGAGACACGCCCACACAAGGCTGAAAACCAAAAAGCCTGCAAATCCTCATTTCTTTCAGTGAGCAAACACTTAGCCAAAGATAATCAGGGTCCTTTGAGTGACTCTTCCCTGTACGCTGCCTTTGTTATCTCCTCCTGCTCTTGCAAAGGTTTTTCTCTTCCCTTTCTCAGCAGCTGTTGCTACAGGCAAAATCAGCGTCTTTTCACCATTTGCAGGAAATTACGGCGCTAGACATCACTCCATTCACAAATCGTGGCTCCACAATGACTACAATGATGTGAAGCTTGAGTAGCCCAACTGGTTTTAATTTACATCAGGTAACTGGATTTGCACTTGTGCCAATGGGAACAGTACCTGGCCCAGAGAGCCAAGCCATAAACAGGTGGGAAGAAGTTTGGAGAGAGTTCATCACCAGGGATATGAGAAATGTGCGCGTGAAAACAGTTTAGTCAGCAATCAGTCACCTCTAATTTTATTTTTTTTTAACCACAACGGGTTTATCCAAGAGCCCTGTAGACTTTAATCTGGGTACATTACGCAACCCTGTCTACTACAGCATTAAAAGGCAGGTGTATTCAGAGACATGCACGCAGAGATCATTCGCAATCTCTGAATCACAGCGATGTTTCTGCTGGCTCTTTGCTCTGCCACCTGTACACTCATCGTTAAGTCAGAGAACAGACCGGCCGGCCAATCGTACAAGTTCAGAAAATCAAAGCCAGGCAGACGATGGCGTGGGAGGCTGAGTATGAATTGTTGCAGGGCTCTGACTAACGCTGCGGCAGGGAAGCTCTCAGGAAGCTGTGCAGAGCCAGGAAGGACACTGCCCCGGTGCTTCCTTTCTGCCACTTCAAAAATATCGACTAACAGACCTCTTTAAAAAAAAAAAGTGCTTTGGACAGATCCTGACGTTAGCTCTTGGCCTTTGCCTCATATTATCTTACCGAAAAATAGAAGGAAAGCACTGCAAGTAGTTAATAGCTTCTCTTAAACAGGATGCTGAGGATAGTGATTACAAGGCACTCTGTAGAAAAGACTTTGAAACATGCAAGCTGTGTATTCACAGTCTGGGCATGAATGCAGTTTGTACAAGTCCTCGTTACTGTTTTGTGAACACAGAACACAGTGTTTTCTTTTACTTACTCCCTTCCTAGTCCCTCTTCATGTACTCTCTCTCCACATACTGTTTTAAAAGAGAACATCAAACAACAAAAAAAAGTCTTTGTATGGGTTATACCATGGGCAGTCATTCGTATTGCCTTTCGTTTCGGAGTTCACAGAGGCTGCGTTATCGGAAAGTTGGAGCCATGCTGAAGTCTAGGTTTGAGATAGAGCCACCGAATCTATCTGCGACCTTGAGCAAGGCACTAGATCTCTCGGTGCTTCGATCAGGCATGTCATAAACTGGGGAAAAAGCAGCACCCCGATGAAATACAGATGCTTTATCAGAGATGAAGCCATCTTCCTCAAATAACACACATAGAGGCATACACCCAAAAGGGTCTCATACTATCGTGCCTCGTTTTGGTAGCTGCTTTGCTAAACTTCTGCACAGCTTCACATCCGTCCTACTGGTATCAGAATATTGAATTTATCCACAAAGGCATATCTGATTCACAGCTGAAAACTAGCCCTGATAAAATTCAGCTTTATGCAAAGTGAGCCTTACCGAGCACTCAGCGTAAGCCATTGCAAGCAGGACTTAAAGTAGCAGGAAGCTTGAACTTAAGAAATGGCAGCTCTGTTATTGCTCCTTGTTTTAAAATTGATAGGTTTGACCTTTTACATTTATCTTCTGTGGTCATTAATCAGTTCTGAGGTGAAAGCTGAAGTTACAACATGCTATGTCCTTTCACTATTCATTTTTAGTTAAAATTCTAATCTTGCACTTTGTTTAATATTCCACACTGAGAGTGGGGTGAAATGGTCCCCAGGAGCTTGACAATGCATGCATAGCAAACCGAGTGCCAGGCACTCATTGTTAAATTAATTAACAAAAGTGCACACCGAATTATACCATCTTTTAAGGCTGTAAAGGGATTTCAGTCCTACCTACCAGCTACTTCCAGAAAAAGCTTTAGGATTTATAAACACTATTCCAGCCACTGTATACTCTACAAAATTTCAGACAGAAAATCTCAAAATCCTTCTTCATAAATTCTTGAATCTCGGACTCTTTGATCAACATCAACTGTACCATTCACGGATTTTTGTAAATCCTGAGTGCCTTGGGAAATGCAATGTACATGTAGCAAAAAGGCTACCTAATGGCCATATGGAATGTAGTTTATTCTTGCCCACTTGCAAGTAACATAGAAATGCCTGTATGAAATGTCTCCGGGGGCCTGGCGCGAGACAGATGAAAATTCAGGAAATGGGTAGAGAGGGGAACAGAAGAGCAGCTTTGAATGTTGAACTGCCATTCACATCAGCAGGACTTTGAGTCAAAAATGAGGACAGAAATGGATTATCACCTTTTATAAAGAGCAAAGTCTCTGACATGATTTAAAGCTTGCATCATAGGTACAATCAGACCTCAGTCAATGCATGCTGCACACACAAAAAATCTAAGCAGACTTTAGGAACCTTAATAATATACAAAGATTCAGTGCATGACCTTCATATTTATTTTTCAACCAAAAGCCATCTAAAAGAATGAGCATTAAAAAAGTTTGATGTTGATTAACCAGGTCTGACTATAATTAAGTTTATGAATAGAGAGAAAAATGCAAAATTTTATTAACTGTGGAAGGAATGTTAGGTCCTTAACTGCCCAGCAAGTTTGTGAAGACAAAGGAGATCAGTTTACAAGGGTTAAGTAAACATAATATTTTATATTACAGTTCAAATGAATCCAATTTCAACAAGACTGTGTAAGAGTCTAAAAATTGGTTTACCAGATTGAACATTTTTATGAACATTAAAACCCATTACATTGCTCTGAAGTACAGCTACCGAACAGCCAGAGCCACATAAAGAAACTATTTGTTTCTTAGCCCTATGGCTGAATTGCTTCTAGCCTCCTTGCTATTCATGTCTGGTGGGTTGCCTGTATTTATTTTTACACGCCTACATGTTGTGCATTTTGTATTCCTTTAAGTTTCCAAGGTCATGTCAAAACAAAATGCATTCCTGAGTGGGTCAGCATAGGAATAGCCACACCAGACATTAACGTAATAACTCGATGCTTACTGCAAATCTGAGAAAAGTAACCAGCTGTTGTGAAACACAAATTTCTGGTAAGGGAAGGAGGCAGTACATGAACACAGTGCTCTGAAAAGTGCTGGTTTAGCAGTAATTGACCTTAAGGTCCTTTATTTATCTATAGAATAGACATGCATTTATAGCCTCCTCATTCTGTTTAGCTAATCACTGGCTCTGATGAGGCTGCAAACAAAGCTGCCAATTAGCACTAATTATGATAGCAATATTTCATTCAGATTAATGAGTCTGAACCACTGAACTCCCTTGGAGAGGAAAAGCCCTTTTAAGCACTTTTCAGAAGATTTCCAGCACCCCAAAGAAGACCACAGATACTATAAGCGTGTATCCAATGGTGATAGCTCACCATTTGAGCGAAAATAAGCATTAGATAATGGAGATACTGTTATACAGCATGACACAGAGTGGATCCTGTGTGCCTCCTGTAGCATGCAGAACGGTTCCCCCATCAAACCACAACTACCTCTGCATAACACCCCACTCGTTAGGAGCTGTACAATTCAAACAGCCCTCAATCTGGCACCTGCTCATTCCTTTTCTGCACACCTGCTGGTGTTACAAGCATTATCAGTTGTCTTGGTCTTACTTCGGCCATGCCTGTCTCATGGCCAGCACAAAATAGCTGAGGCAAGCCACTCACCCTGGTGAGAGCTGATGGGCCAAAGGCTGCCCTGACGTACGCACCAGAGGCAAGTCCGTTGAAGCCTATGTCAAGGAAAAAAATTGACCTTGGGCATTTTGAGCCATAGTTTTCTATAGCCGAATTACAGGGCAGATGATAAACTTTTAATGTACCTCATGAGCAAGGCACACTAGTCCAGGCCTAAGGCTGGTGGATGAAGAAAATCAAGGAAACGAAAAGGTGTGGGTTATACCGCATGCTCAGCCATGCCGGCTCAGGTCCTGTTGCCCCAGCAGCAGCTCTGAACGTGGCTGTCCAGGGCCATACCTGGTCCAGTACAGGGATCTGTTTGGATGTACTCTGAGAGAAAATCAATGTCACCACCAGCAGCTCCACACACCAGAAAGGAGCCGTGTTTTATTGCACCTGAAACACAACGCTTGGCTTCTCAGAATGTGTAAGCAACAGATTTGTCAGGTGAGCCAAAAGGGATCCTCCCCTCAGGCAGGCCAGCAGAAATGAATGTCAGGCTTGTCTCGTCCGGGACTCACTCTTGCAGCTCTTACACTGAAAGGACACATTGTGAAAAGTGAATTAACACACTGGCATCTGTATTAGCTACGTTAAAATCACCCAGAGCATGGACAGGATTGCCCATACCACATATCCAGAAAGAGAAATGCATGGTTTTGTTTCATGACGAGCTGTGGCTCTTCCTTGCTCTCCTCAAGGCTCCACTGGAGCAGGTTGGTGATGGGCAGGCTGCCTACCTGCACGGCAAGAGCAGCGCTGGGAAAGGGTCCAAAATCCCAAGAGGAGCTAGGGAGTAACCCGGTGACTGAAGGTCTGGTTTGACCAGGAAAAGCGCAGCCTTCCCAGTAAAGATGATGAGGAGTTGCAATAAGAGTGGGTGGGTAGGGTGGGGCGAGAGAAGGCTTGAGAGAATTGAGCCCAAATGACTCCCACACTCGGGAGAGCTGGAGACTGGGAGCCGTCCTTTCTGGAAAGCAGCGCGCCCGGGTGTACGAGTAGCCGAGAAAGGCATTACTGCTAGTAGAGATGGGCAGGAGCTGCAATATTTGGACTCCAGTTTTCAGTATCACCAAGTACGGAACATGTATGGGTCTGAGCGTGTGGACCTAACAGACCCATCTTAATTTCCTAAGAGTCGCGAAGGCAAACTTTTAGCAGCGTAAAACATAAAATATAATTTGGAAAACCTGTGTTGCTGGGGGAGGCAAAGAGGCATGCCTTAGCCTTCATGGAAAAAAAAGCTGTTTTGGCAAGGCCAATAATTAATGAGCCAGCGGTCATTTAAGGTGGGCATAAATATTTGCATCTCAGAAACATTTGCCACCTTCTCCACGCTCCCCTTCCCTCTGTCTGTTTTTTCCCTTCTCTGCAGCCTCCTCTCTCACGCGTTCTTTTTCTCTCCCCTCCTCTCCCTGCCTGCCTGCCTATCATCTTGCTCTAATTGTTTCCAGATTTGTGTGGGAGGTCAGGGCCCAGGAGTGCTGCTTCATGCCAAGTTTATAAACAGAGCAGTGTTTCCAGATGGCCACTGGCTCCAGCCTGGCTAGCAGGTTGATTGGGACCAGAATAACAACAGGTGGAGAACAGACAATGAATTCCTTGACACTTATTTTACTCCCTCTGCTTTTTCCCCCATTCCCTCCTCCCTGCAGCCACCACGGCTACCACCAGCAGACCTTCAAGCCCTTGAATCAGGGCAGGGAGCTGGAACACAGGGGAGGGAGAGAGGAGGAGGAGGAGGAATGATGAAAGAAAGTGCAAGTGACTTCCTTGACCGAAGAAATGGCGGGGCAGGAAAGGAGACACATGCTGCTACCTCCCTGCCACCCGTTACTGCTGCTGTTAATTAAGGTGTCCTTCAAGCCCTCATGGAAGAGACCCTCGGAGATGAAATAACGGCGAATAAACAAGATACCTTGGACAAACAGAGAAAATTGTAAGATTGAGTTAACAATGCTCCTTAGGCAACTGCTTGTTCTCAGTTTTTGGCAAGGCAGCCTGGGCCACCAAGCCCACTGGCAGCAACGACACATCTTCAGCCACAGGGAGCTTCATACTCTATTTTTCCAGACAGAGCTAGTCTCCCCCAGGCTCCAGTTTGCTACCCCCCCTCCCAGGCTCCTGCTCTTCCCAGTTTCCTTTGCCTCCTCCGAGCTGATGTTTTCTTCCCACTCTCCATACCAAATTCCCACATTCCTCATCGAAAGTTGTTTATAGAAATGACGGGGGCAGGGAAAAGAGGTTCTGCAAGGCAGTAGCAGAGGTGATTTTATTTCCTTGCTCTTCCCAGTGCATTTGGGGGAGTTGTTTGGCACAACTGCATTGCTCCGAATGACTGGGTTTAGAGCAGATCAAAAGGTGGTCACAGATGACACGAAACTGCAGTAGGTTCGACTCAGGAGAAGCCTCACTCCAGCTGAAGGAGAAAGAGGCATAAATTAAAGCAGACAACAATCCTGATTTCTGGCCCGCGGTAACATGAAGGGACGTTTTATGTGCATACACAGAGTATAGGCAACCCCTACTATCATATTCCTCCTGGAAATTCCCAAAGGGAAGGCAGATCCTGGGAGCAGATGGGAGAGAAAGAGACAGGGTCAGAGGAGTAAAGCTAAACTTTATATGCCCAGGCTCATTCAAGCTGTGGTAAAACTTTTAGGAAGGCATGAACAATAACCCATCAGGAGACATTTGCAAGAGTGCGTTTTGGTTCTGGTGGCTGTGACTGTCACCTCCTCTGTCCCCAAAGAGAGCACCGGGATGCAGGAACTGGATCCCGTTCCAGCTGTATGCAGGGGTGCCGGGGCTGCTCCTCTTCCTCACTGAATCTCCCAGGTATCCATATGGCTGGGAGCTCAACTTCACAAGGAGGGAATGGGGAAAAGGAGTGAAAGGGGTACTAATGAGGGGAAATAAGGAGAAACAGTCAGTCTTCCAGATGAATTCATTTTATATTACCGAACTGCAAACTTTCCTATTTCCCTGCCTGGCCCAGTTCTGTGCTCCTTAGGGTAAGAAGGCAGAACCGTTAAGAAGCAAAAGTGTAAATGATCAAAAAACATTATAATCTCAAGTGAATTAATGAATAATGAGACTAAATTATTGAAACTGCTGGACATGACTCGCCAGAATAGGCTCGACAAACTTGCTATACACAAGAGAAAGAAAAAAGGGTAAAATTTTCTCTCCATTTCCCGCTTGTGCTTACACGCTCCAGATGGCTAAATTTAAACTAGGATGAATACCCTAGAAATAAACCCATAGAGCAGTATTGGGACTGCAAAATTAAAAGCTGCTTTCTTAAAAAAATTATTCCTGAAAAATTCAATAGCTGCATTAAACAGAATGTTATCCAAAGTTGATAATTAACCCAAGACTCCAAAGTGAATTGTTTATTTTCTTTTTTATTTGCTGCACTCCTCACACGTACATAGAGAAATTCAAAAGGCTGTGAAATGGCATACGCAGTCTCCTCTGTTCAAATGAAGTTATTAGTAAACTGACCGAATTGTTCACATGGGTAAAGCAGACAGAATTTGCCACGTTCATTATTAATAGCATATTTTCTTATTTGTATATTCAGGTCCTTAATGGTTGACATGTACTCTTGGATTGTCTATAAAATACCCCCAAAAACCATTTTGGCACAAGTGCCAGCGTGAAGGTGAACTGAAATTTAATAGGACTACAATTTGCTGCTACTCCGAAAGCTCTTATATAAACGGTGTGTGAAAAGCGAGCATAATTTAAAAAGCATTTGCTAATATTTGCAATGCAAAAGACTGCAAATTCTTGCATATGAATACCTGGAAGCAGATTTGGAAGCATTTAGGGGTTTTCATGAATGTCAGCAAATTGTTAACAGGTTTTTATTTTCCTGGAGAAATTTCATGACTAGTCTTAGCTGTCAAATTTTATATTGCATTAGTTCTATATCTACAAATAAACACAAAAACATATTAAGCTAGTTAAAAAATCTTTGCACTTCCAAAGCTTCTTATATCTCAGGATCTCAAAATACTTTAAACAAACATTGTGCCTAATCCTAAGGATTGGTTTAAATGAGGTCACTCAGCACCTCTTAAGTAGATGCTTAAGATATTTTGCCACAGTGGACTTTTAAGATAGATCATTTTATGGCAATAGGGTAAGCTCCAACAGTTTGGAGATTCTCCCAATTTCAGACTGTAAATTCTCTGGGGCAGAGAATGGCTTTGACCATATGCTTAGGCAGTAGAGTCTTGATTTTACTGGGAATTCTGGACATAACTGAGATGCAAGTAGAATAACAAAGGAAGAGAACAGGAAGTGCCGAAGACAAGATGCTCACCAAGGCAGGATTTGGGTCTGATCAAATATGGTAATTCTTATGTGCATATGACTTCCAAAATTCTACTCATGCACAAAGTTTCCAATTATTTGTGGAGCATTATTGGGACTGTAGACTGATCATTTTTCATGTGCCACTAATACTACTGCTTTGGCACGGCACTATGTTTTGTATAACTCAGAAACACTAGGCCATGCCTTTCCTGTCGCTGCTCCTGTGTTCTACAGAAATCTGTGTACCAGGTTTTTCAAAAAGGAATTCAGTTCATTGCTTGGTTCATAGATGTTTTGCAATACCTGTGTTTCTCCTGAACGGAATTATCCAACTCTGATGTATCAAATCCAGGATAAGTAAGCTCGAGAGTTGACTGTGCACCAAACTCTAAATTTCTGTAGTGAAAGTATTGATCTGATGCTGAGCTGTGAATATTTATCTTCAATCCTGGTTTCTCTTTCAGCAGCTCATCATCGACTGTGATGACTAGAGTCACTTGTGGACCTCTCCATGGAGAGAAGGCAAATGACATTTGTATTTTAAACCAACAAAGAACAGCTTTCAATAGGTGGAAAGCTGAAGATGGGCAGGCCTATGAATTACTACTGTAAGTGATTCTGTTTAAGGAGAAGAGTTTGTTTGCATAACGCTGATTTGCAGTGTTGATGTCCACATGAACACAGCATGGTAAGTAGATGTTCTTGTTCTGAATGTGACTCCTTGCGCCTTTTCACACCCAGGCAACACAGTGGGAAATGCCAGGGAGTCTGGCTTCAGTCACTGGCTCAGATATCAAGTTAAGCTTGAAAGGTCAAGTTCTGGGAATCCACATTTCAGAAGCTTTATATGTAAATGTAGGCAGAAGTCTTAAAGTCAAGCATCTACTGGAAGATGCTTAGATTACAGGTGCTTCTTCTATAATCAGCAAAGACAGAGACCTCCACAGGCATCTTCCATGGAAGGATCTCTCACTTGCACACTGTTGACTGTAGAAGGGCTTCAGAAAACTAAGATAGCTAGACACATAACTTCTTTTAGATGCCAAAAATAAACGGCAACAGCTTTTTGGTCTTTGCCAAAGATTAAGCTCTTCACACAGACATAGCTTTTGAGACCTACTGGTGCAACAGCATTTTCAAATGTAAATGTTTCTGAACATTCCCGCTGTAGAGAGATTACATAAAGGCTTCCTGAAATGTAGCTTATTTAGAAGTGAGATGCATACCTGAGCTAATGTTCCTGCAAAAAAAACCAGCTAAGCTTCTTCTCACATAACTTTTGAAACACCTCAAACCAGAATGAAGTTATTTTTCCCTTCAAGAAGTTGGCAGGGTAGTGAAAAGACTTGTGTAGAGGAGGTGAGAAATACCATTTCTAAATGCTGAGAAAACCAAGCAAACTGTCCACAGTGACAACTCATATTCAGTGACTGTGGATTATTTATTATGCTAGTCTGAACTGCTACTCTAAACCAATGATACAGGCAGAGCTGTGACTGAAGATGGGAGAACATGCAAATATTGTTCATAAATGCTTCCCTAAATTTTTTATTTAAATTGGAACTCACGTTTGTGCAGTTACAGAGTCCACTCACAAATAGTCAAGTAGTTGGGTGCATTCTCCTGAGCATTCAGAGATAGCGAAGTATGGCCCTGTAAGAGGACCATTGCAAACCCTCTGAACGGTTTAATATACACAGACCCCTCATAAAAGCTTTTTTCAGGAAGCACCTTATAAATTCAAATAAACACACAGAGCATGAGATAACCAGACTGGTTAGCTTCACTTGACAGTGCCCAGTGGCCGTTACTCTGAAGATTACTACTTTGGGCATTAAACTATTGGATTTCTGGACTTGTGCCAGCCAGAGTCCAAATTCCCTGGGCAAAGAGGCACAACACAGTCTCAGCAGGACACCACAGTCCATCCCAGGTGGTCTGAGAGCTACTCAGTAGGTCCAGCAGGTCCCAGAGATAAGTCTGGCACCTACCCCAATTTGTATGTTTTGAAAGGTGCGTAAATGCTATAAGCCATTTCATTGCAAGGAGTTCTGCTAATGAGTCTTCACGATGAGGGTGGTGAGGCACTGGAACAGGTTGCACAGAGAAGTTGTGGATGCCCCATCCCTGGAAGGTCAGGTTGGATGGGGCTTTGAGCAACCTGGTCTAGTGGAAGCTGTCCCTGCCCATGGCAGGGGGGGTGGAACTAAATGATCTTTAAGGTGCCTTCCTACCCAAACCATTCTATGATTCCATGATTCTATGATAATTAATAACAGATGTTCTTCTGCTACGTTTTCCATGTAGAAGCTCAATCAAGTCACCTCAGGCTGTTTTTCTTTTCTGTTCTTTGCCACCCTAAAGATAGGAGAGCAAACACAGCAAATACACTTCACCAAAATGGAGAGCATCTTAAATGAAAAGCATGTAATGGTGGGAGCTGCTGCATCACAGGAAAAGGCAGACTAAAGAGACACAGGGAGACAGGTTATAACTATGACCACTGAACATCAGATGTAGCAAGTACACTTACTAAAAAAGGTGATAGTGAACCATGGATTGCAGGGAACCTAACTGGTGAAATTTAGATAAAGCTTTTTCTCCACAGGAATTTATTGATTATGAGGTCTGAGCAAAAGGAATCACCTGGGAGATTTTTCCCACATGTTTAATGAGATATTAACTGCAAGATTTTGTTAAAAATATGTGAAGAAGAAAAAAGTGGTGCTTTGTTCACTCTAAATTGTAACACCTATATAAATATTAAGATGCTAGAACAATCTGCTCCAACACTTCCATCTGTATTAGTATAACTGTTGCACTGGACTGCTCTTTTGCTGAAGAACACTACAGTATGTCTACAACCATTTGCATATCTTCTACTGCCAGATCTTGTAATGATACAAGACTCCAGTTCAAGGAGTAAGTTTGTGGGAACATTCTGAAGTACATAGTGTCATAAGGGCAAGCATGGTATGAATGTAATTTTTTTTTTTTTTAATTTATATTAACCTCAGATGTTAATTGTAATCCATTACTTACTTTCTGATTTAACTGCAAGTATAGTGGTCTGGAAACTACTGACAAATACTGACTGTATAATAAATAGCACTATGCTGTTCTTGTACCTTTTGCATAGAACAAATTGACATCGATGGAGTTCTACCTAAGAGCTGCTATGACATCATGGGCTGCACAGTGAAGCCCTAAGACGAACCACTAATGTCTGTAAACCATTATAATAGTAATACTTCGTCTAAATCATAGAGCCTAAAAGGTCTAATGTTCATCGGTCTGCCAGAGGACCGCCTGTGTTCTGAAACTTCACAACAATTCAAAGGAGAGCAAATAATAGTGATTAATGAGCAAATAACAATGTAGTTACTGCAGTGGAGTTCATCTCTGAAACAAAGCAGAATTTAGCAGCTAAATAAAGTGGAAGCTATTAACTGCATCTTTATTACTATGCAAAGGCAAGTAGCAACTGTATAATTTAAATAGGTCCATTATGTAACATTTTTTCTAATTCATTCCTGATCTGCTAAACTAATCTCTATTTTTCAGGGGGTTTGAAAATGAATTAAATGGATGAAAAATGCAGCTGAAAGCCAGGATTATTTAAGGAATGGAGAACAATAGGAAAGCATGACAAGGAAAGATCAGCCATTTGACAATGAAGCAACATCCTGAGCCTGAAGCACAATACTATTGAGTAAGCATCTGAGAAAATGTTTTATTTCTTCACCCAGGATGCATTCTCTTTCCTCTTTCTCCTCCCCTCCTAGCAGTGGAGCTTGACTTGGTGTTAACCTAGAGAAGTCTAACTTGGGATTTCCTAGACTGGACTAAGAACTCCATTTGTTACATAGCTCTGTAATTCCACATCCTACATTTATAGTGTATACTGGAAGTCCCAGTTTCATCTCACCTAGATATGGGCACTGAATGGAGGCAGCTACCCATGGGCTGTAGGACCCCTAAATGCCCTTTACAGTCAATGGAGAGAAAGAGAGACACTCCAGCAGCCAACAATTCAAAGAACCAAAATATCGTTCACCTTCTGGAGATCTCTCATCCTCTGCTGATTGTAAAGGAAACCTAAAATAGGTACGCTCTTAACACAGGTGGCTAAAGTTAGGTGGGATGATTCCCATCCAACTTTGCATGTTCTTGTGCATTTACACAGCATCTCGTGCATCTCCTCCCTATCAGAAGTGAAGGTTCAAAATGTTCTCTCCACAACGTCTATTATATGGGTTTCAAAAGCTGTTCCTACCACAGTTGTCCAGGCAGCTTGAGCAAGGATATTTGTCTGGTTACAAGGCTAGCTTCCTTCAAATAATGTCTCGTTAAATAGTCACCAGAGAAGAAATCTTTATCCAATAATGATGCTGCAATCATGCAAGATTTTTATTTTTCAATGACACCATGGTGCCTATCAGGATATAAGGAATTTTCACCTTATTTTTTGATTGCATGCACTAAGCCATTGCAAGACATAAGAATGGCGCAGCACTGTCAGTTAATTTAGTGCAGCATTTCAATAATGAAAGTCAGGGACTTTTGAAGATTTGGAAAATATATTGAAAGGCTACATATTTAAAACTAACACCTTTTCATTTAGGCATGTAAAACTAGTGTTACCCTTTTATCTAATTTCCTGCCCCTTTTACTAGCGATTCAGTTACAGCTCTTTTCTGTTAGGAACTGGCAGTTCAGTAGTTCAGTGGACCAAAAAGTAATGTAATATTTTGCAAGTTTTGTTGGAAAAGTAATATAGTAGTGCTATTACTAATGAGGAACATACTCCTACTACGACTGGGCTTTACTTTAAAAAATTAATGAAAAATAGCAAGTACAGCTCTGCCCACTGTTGCACTTGTACAATCCTTTGCGATTAACAAGAGCTGTACATGCTTACCTAAAGATACATCTGAGTCCTGTGGTTGCACTGAATCTACTAAAAAGCACCAAGTTTGTTCAGATTCACTTACAGGAATAATTCAGACTCACATATTTCAGGCATGCTCTGCATAAGAGGTCCATTATATTTTCTTAGTTGGTACACAACAGCATTAGAGATGGTCCAGCTTGGAGCCCCAGCCAAAATGCATCTTCATTTTATAGAGGTTCAAAACACAAACCTGTTCCCGAACTAATTAGATTCTCCCTCACAAAAACAGAGCTTCTAAGTCTCATTTCTTCCTTCAGAAAAATCTGGGAAGGGGATAGTTCTTTAGAAAATTGCAATTCTTATTTGTGTAGCTCCATTTAAACTTTATAGAGAAGAAAGTCTGGCCTGATGCAATTATTAAATCATCATTTGATGATCACTGAAATTCATTGGAATCTTACTTTAATCTTGCTCATTTAAAAGCCCTTGGGTTTTATTTGTTGTGTATCAGGACACCTGACTTGACTGCAATGACTGTGATCAGAATTTCACCTGCCAGGTAATAATAAATTGTGCTTTTGCAACAATTTTGTGGTTAGTTTCCTTTCTCTCTCTCTCAACTTCATCTTTAAGCTCTTTTTTCACATCCACTATATTACTTAATGCCTGCATTTTTATTCTTGTGGTTTTCTTTCTACTTTTTTCCTCTTTTTTCCTCTACTTCATTCTTTTGCTGTTCTTCATTTTTGCTTAGTCTAACATTTATTGTGGTTTATTTTTAGGATACATGTATATTTGGGGTGGAATTATAAACTGAACATTTATATACTGAGTATATGTTTTTGTTGGAGAAATATATAATTGACGACTGTCCTTATTCTTCTGAGAAATGCCAATAACAAAAGGCAGGCTCCGGTTCAATGAGTCCTCTACCGCTTTAACAAAACAAAACACTGAAAGCAGGCAAAGGAAGTACAATAGGATAATTTTTTAAAGTACAACAGTTTATCCTGGGGTCAAAAATATTGCAAATGTTGGTGTTCGACTGTTTCGCATCTGTCATAATCTTATGCTGAAATACGATTTAAATGTCAATAACATATTTTGCAAAAAACATGGTACAGATATACTGTAAATAATCGCATTGAGAGGAAATAACACACTTGAATCTGGAAATTCCTTTTTAACTTCTAGGCATATTTCTCAGTTTATTTAGATGTTAAAGAGATCTATTGCCCTTTAAAGTACAGTATCAATAGCTGGGTTAGTTTAACTGCCCTTTTCCCACACACATATGTTTTTGCAGACTAACACCTACTGATACACTTTTCAAACCCTTATATCTCCTCTGATTCCTAAAGGCTCTTCTGTCTTCATTTCTGGATGATGGTCACAGAGCACGAAGCCTACTGGAATAAACACAGTTTGTGAATGCAAGTTCCACAGGTTTCACTGCTGCTTGAGCATGCATGTAGGTCCCAAAGTGGCGTTTGCTTAAAAAAAACCCGATTGTATTAGCGCCTCTAAAAATTGCTTATTATTTGCCATGGCCAATTCTCTTTAAAATCTAATATAACTGGATAGGATTCAAAAGAAGCGTTACAGAGTGACTGAGTAAGGATAGGCATGGGCACATATTTAAAGTGAGGCACCCACGTGAGCCAAAGGGACATACCAACACACAGGCAGGCTCTGGTGACATTATTGGCACCACTCAGCTCTAGTAAATTTTTTACTTTTACCTCTGCTACATTGATCCACAATGTTTACTTTTTCACAACTGGTCTTTTTTGTTAGATGTAGAACATCTACTATGAAGTAGTATTTTCCAAAAGAGAGGACTGGGGAAAGGGGAGGTTGTTGAGTTTTTGAAGGGGGTTGTTTGTGTATTTGTTTTCTTACAACTGGCAAAACCCCAGCAGCTATTCTCCAGAAATTTCACAAGAAACATTCATATGGGCAGGAAATCTACTGGCAAGAAATGGCAGATGAAAGAGTTATGTACTGCTGAATGAGAGCTTTGCACCTGCACATTGCTTAAGTTGGAGAACACGCTATTAATATAATCACAATAGCATAACCAGCAGGATGCGTAGTCATCTACCAAGAAGATTTCATTTCGAGACTTCACGGACATTTTTGGCATTACTACAAAACAAGGAGTTGAATCAATTTCAAATGCGCACTAAATGAAAAGAGGAAAAAAAACCCAGTTAAACAATTACTATCAGGATATCACGTTAAAATTAAGACAAGAACTGTATAACTGAGCCCAGACCAATCTACTGGAGGTCCAAGGACACCAGTGGGATTATAGGCAGGGATGTCCAATAAGTAGGGTCAGAGGAACCCTGCTTCAGATTCATTCACTAGATTCTGTTTTATTTCTACTTTATTTTTGGAGAAACCATTTTTTTTTTCCCTCAGGGTCATTAAACTTAGACTGGAATAGAGCTGTTCAAAAAACTCCTATGGAACATTTTTTGGGGTCAGGATTTGGTAATTCATTGAAATCAAAATATTTCCAATGCATATCAAAACATATCAACAAAGTTTCAAAACAAGCGTTGTCCCAGTTTCGAAACCTGGAAGCCCTGAGGTCTCTAGTTCAAAGGTAGACTACTTGGTGGGCCTTCCTGCAATGACAGACCATCAATCCTCTGGCCTGGCAGTCAGAGAGTTGAGCAATGGTCTGCCAGCCAGGCAGGACTCCTCCAGAGCCCTGCAGGCTTCCAGAAAAACTTAGCCAAAATCCAACTGTCCCTGCAAAAAGTTTAGATTTCAGTCAACTGCCAAGGTCTCTCTGAAGTTTGCCAAACAGCTTTACTTTTGAGACTGGTTCCATCAGTTTTTCTGTAGAAATGTTGTTGTTTTCCAAATAAATCATTTCACCCCAAACAAGCCATTTTATCTACCTCAGTAATCACCTAGATCATGCAAAATGGTGTACCATCCCTGGACCCATAATGCTGCTTCAGGTTTCAGGTGCAGAAAGGTTATGTGCAGTTCAGTCTTTCCAAGCTGACCACCACCTCTGCCACACAATCAGTCCCCTCCTTACTGTGTTTCACCTCAAGTGGTTTTAAGCAGCCATAGGTAGGTAATGCCCAGTGCTTCCCTGGGTGAGAAGGCTAGGACCTGGCAAAGGTGGTTCATGAGGAATTTTGGCCCTTTCCTACTGGGATCTGAACTGCCAGGGAAGTAAGGGAAAACATAATTGTGAGGAAATTACTAAAATCAACTAAACCAGTACCCGTTAAAAACAGTAATACAGAAGTATGCAACCTATATTGCTACCTCTCGTACTATGGCACATCAACACAGAACATACAACAGCAATCCTAAGAGCCCCGTGGGGGATGCACTGCTGAAACTTTGCACAGCCATGGTACAAGAGCTGCTGCCCCGCCTCACTTGCTGCCCAGGCCAAATTTTCCTATGTGATAGATAGGCCAGCCTCCATCGAGAGTCATGGGAGCCACCTACTCATCTGGAAGATCACAATTTCATCCACCAAAAGGCTAAAATACCAAGCGTGGCTTGTGAACTGAAGGGAGACAATGAACCAACATCCCTAGAAAACTGTACGTTGATCAAAGATTTTCTACTCCTATAGACAAAAATCTTTTGGGGGCTGACCCGCAGTGGTTTATTCATAGATTTACTGAGGAAGATTGTTCAACAGTCTCCATAGTGGGTAAACCACTGCTTTCATCTGAATGAGATTTTACTACGGTCTTTAAAGACAGCTAAATCAACATAGCATGCATCAGTATGTTATCAGCAGCAATGCCTTCTGAGGTTTGTTTTCTCTCCTTTATTCACTGTAAAATCTATTGAGTTGCAAGGAATACTGAGTGGGAAAAGCCATTTTAAATTGCAAGTTTATCATTCTAATGTCATTTGAAAAACTAACCTACAAACTTTATCATTTTGCTATTGAAAAAAAAGAAATAAAAACTATATGAAACTTGTAAAGAATCACAGAGTACTTGTCCAGATTGCTGACTGTCAGTAAATGCCTCAAAAATCTCTCCCACTTCTTTCCAGAGACTAAAATTCAGCAGTCCAGTGAACTGGACTATAAAATCAGCATATCTGCCCCAAAAGAAGCACGCTTTTTCTTTGCAGTAACGTAGCTAAAATGCATTTGCGGGACAGCAGGCTGGCACTGGGCCGTGAAAGGTATTCGCCATTTTGTAAAACAAAGCAGCCATCCATAATCTTTTTCGTTTCCAGATAATAAAAGGAAAGTCTCATTTTGCGACTATAAAAAAAAAGTTAAAGCAGTACAGCTGTAAGCAGAAATCCAGTCCACTTGTGGTTTAAAGAGCTCCACGCCTACTGTACATAAAATAATACGCTGGTATCATTAGCATAGACAACAGCTTGTTTTCAATTTGGCTGCAGATAATGAAATTATCCCCCAAATTACCATAAAGTGGAACAAATAAACACAAAAGCAAACTCTTGCTTTTTTTTCCCCCTTCAGCAGCGCTGGCTTTCAGCTATTTAGAATAAAAGCAAAGCTTCTGTTTTTCCAGAGCTCCAGTTTGACCTCAAGCAGATAAAGAACATGAAATGACAAACACGCAGCAAAGAGTTACTGTGTCCTTCCCCCCTGGCCTCTGTTTACATTAGGAAATGTACCCGGGGAGGAGGGAAGGGGAGGCAGGAGGGCTGCCTTTCAGCGCCGCGCTCAGCTCCGCTGGCTCCGGCTGGAGCTGGCCCCTGTTTCTGAGTAAGCTTACTCCACTCCAGATGTGCCTCGGCTCCAGCGTGGCTGCCATGTACAGTAAATCGGCATCTGAGGGCTCGTCAATCTGTGGGGTAGAGCAATTGCGGTCTCGCCAGGCCGCCCCACTGGCACAAACAGAAATTTGCGCCGCTGAACTGGAAAAGGAGGAGGAGGAGGAGGAGGAGGAGGAGGGAAAGGGGCAACGGGGAGGGAAGGAGGCAAATAACGGGAGAGCAGTGTGTGAAAGGTGAGGGGCTGGAAGGTGTCTGATCCCGGGAGGAGAAGGGGAAGAAATAAACACTAACAGCCAACGGGGGAAATGTTCTTAATGCATTTGTAAATTTACTTGTAAATGTTTTACACTTAGAGAGAAAGGGGAATGCTGCGTATCATTTGGCAATGTTGGCTGTCTATAGGTCCCTGTGGATATACTGGTTTAGTACGACTTGTAACCAGGGCAAGAGAAACGTAAAATAGCTGGGAAAACACAGCCAATTAGTCATTACATGTAGATTGTAAAAACAAGAGAGGAGAGAGAGAGAGAGAGAAATAAATACCCTTAGCAAATTGAGTCACTCTTGTTTATGTCCCTGCAACATGACGACGAAAAAGCGGAGGCAACGATGCCCTCTAATCAAAGTGCAACCTGCAAACCAGTCAGTGCTCTCATTCAAAATCCTCCAGGATTTCCTGACGCTCGCAAGATTTACCTGTTTGCTGTCATTGTAAAATACAAATTGTTTCGCTAATCAGGCAGTTTGCTTTGGACCTGACCCCAGTTGTACAAACTCCAAGTTGGACGTTCATTTCTGATCTCCTGCCGCCTACACAGCCGTTGCTAACTGAGTTTTAATAGGATGAGAAAACGAGCTTTTCTTTTATAGCGGGTTCAAATGAGCTACCCAGCTTCAAGCTGACTATAGCTGTGTTTTCCTAATCACCATTTTTTTATAGCAATTCGGAGGACCAAAATGCTTGCTCCCCCTCCCTTCTCTTCCAACAGCGCCAAGTCTAAGAATGTAAATAAGTGCTAAATTGAAACACAGAACAAAAATGGGTCAGATTTAGTGTAATTGAGTCATAGTTAAATTTAGGCTGCTTTTATTTGCGAATGTGCACTTTAAGAGCAGCTCTATACAGCATCTCTGGGTAGAATGAGATGCCTCATTTATTTATTACTTTTATTGTGGTTGTGCCTGAAATTCTCAACAAAGGCTCCCAGTCCCATTGTGCCGTGCACTGTAGAAGGTGAGCTATGCATTTTAAAGACTCTCCTTTGCCCGAGAGGCTATCCTCTGGGTACCATCTGGGTTAAATGGCAGCACCTTAAATGGACAGAAATAGTCAGCTGTTCCAATTTTCAAAACTTGTGAATCAAAGCTGAAAAAATCATGAGGCTGCAGGAAAAAAGTCGTAAGTTTTTCCAAAGGGTATATGCAGCATCCTTTCTTGTCTCCTAATTTGTGAGTTTTCAAATCTTCCCAACGCACTGCAAGAGTATGAAAGCTACGTTTTTGAAAGGAATGCTCAGATTCTTGCAGTATCCTTTGATTTAAGGAATGAAGGCTTAAAAACATCAAATATCATTAGATTTGAAATAAAGCCATAAGACTTGGCAATACAACTAACATTTGTATATGGGACTTGATTTTCCTTAACAACCCATTGACAGGATACTAAGCTCTCTTCCCCCTAGGTTAAATCAATCCTGCAAGGTACAAAGTGCTCCAATTCTGATTGTGAAGAACATATGTAATCATATATGATTAAACAATTAAAGTAAATGTGATTATTCTTATGCATAAATTTCATACTGGGTTTTCAAACACTGGAGGCACTGAGATCATTACCTTAATGCAGGGCAATAGAGAAGCTCAACAAGCCCCCAGCAAGCAAGCAGGCATGCATCTGCCAAAGAGGACAAGTCCACACATAAAGAATATGTGTCACTTTACCAGCTCTTCTGTGTCGACCAGAAGGAGGCACGCTGCCTCCCACTTCTTCCTCTCATCTCAGTGTCCAGCCCATGCCCCAGCTAGCCCCCGCAGAGGGTTCTCGCCATTGCTTTATGCCTTGTACGGTCATTTACAGCTGGACAAAATGGACATAAAACAAGTGTATCGAATCAGCATGGCAAGATTAGGTCAAAGATTACCTCAAAAACTGACTGTTTAAAATTAGGCTGGCCAAAGCACCAATAAACGTACAACAGGGACTTCCCTTACACTGACAGAAATATGAACTGGGTGATCGAGCAGGTGTTTTCAATGGCCGGCATTTCCATGCAGAAAGGCAACACAGACAGGTCTTACAAGACAGTAGCTGAGTTTAGTGAGGAATGTGATTTTTTTCCCGCCCAATGTTGAATGAGTGGCCCAGGGGAAATGCAATACTTAGAGGACACCAAGAGCAGCACAGTTCTTAGCTCATCCACCACAATAATGGCACTAATTTGAGAATAAGTGAGCATAAAGCTGATAATAGTTGTCTGTAAAGAACCGTGTATGATGGTAAGATGATATCAGACAATGCTAAGTGACCATGGAGGAATGTATCTAGAGGCTAGGACACAAAATGAGTGAAGCATGAAGAGGGTGTTGAAAATGAATCACTGAGAGAGATGGGAACAGTAGAGCAAATAGGGCAGTCCCTCTTCAGAGCAGCCCTTCAGTATCATGCTCCTAACTCCCAGCAACAGTGCTCTTCCACTTTAGTTTTAGCCATGTTTTTACAATGTGAAGTCAAGTCCTTGTTTACATGTGTATCATAAGTACACCCACTTAACCTCAGGTTTATTATGCATATGGTCAGAAAGGACAATTTCCCTGACAAAAGTTTAAAAAAAGACAAAATCAACTGGATAATCTCACTAAAATATGATAATATCTTCTTTCTTTGCTGGCTCAACTAATGCAATGTGCCCTCTTGCAAGACAGCAGGTACTAACAACTCAAGAAAAATTGCCTGCAAAAGAAGTGATGCTTTGTATTTCCAACTATAACCACCTTTTAACCGTGCATTAGAATCTTGGATCTACTTTTTTCTTTGGTTTTTCTTCTATACACATTCCAAAGCACCTGACAACTGAAGGAAGGACAGTACTGTCCAGCCATTGTGTGGGCAGATGTTGTGTAAATTTCCACAAAAGATTCTGCCAAGCCCCCCTCTTACACAGACCTCTGACACCTGCATTATTTGGAAGGATTACTTTCTGTATCAGTGAGCTTCCCCCCGGGGACTGAGACAAGATGAGCAACCAAGACCCTGGCTCCAGAGCAATCCTGCAGAGCACAGAGGGATGCAATCATCCTTCCCTCCTTAAGGAAGGAACCTGGCTGCAGAGCAATCCTGCAGAGTAGATAGGGATGCAATAATCCTTCCCTGCTTAAGGAAGATGCAGCAGTCCCACGTTCCAGGGAAGACAAAGGTGGCTCACTTTACACATCTCCTAAAAAAGTGGACATTAACGAAAGTTTGTTAAGTATCCTGTCTACAGTCATTTAAAAATAAAATAAAATGTAAAAGGACTGCAAGAATAGGCTGTGTTGTAATTGAAATTCTTTATAACACGAACTGCAAACTTGGCATTTCTGTTCATAAAAGAACTATCAGTAAGTCCACCGGGCTTATATATGCCAAATGTTTAACATCCCAGTAGCATGCTTTTTATGATGCCTTTGACACCTGCAGAGAAATTACATCAAATCTGTAGCAGCCGTATTAGGTAATGCACCAGAGTTCAATGTTCAAAACATCCTGTTCTTTACATAGCCTCTTGTCTTACACAAAAGCAGTTAAAAATAATAGAGCTTGTTCGCGCGCCAGATTTACAAGCTTGTGTCCATAGACTTTGTAAGGCTCATCTTGCAAGGTTGTTTTGTTTTACCTGTAGGCTGGGAAAGGGGAGGCAGGAGACAGCACAAGAGGGAGGAAAGCTTTGTGAATGGATGGTTTCAAGCTTTCAGGAAAAAATGAAATAACTTCAACCACTCTGCTTTTATGACAATTAATTTACTTTTCTGAAAAGTAAAATTAATAAGAAGTGAAATTTGTAAGAAGTGAGTAACAGAATAAGCATCCTGTAGCTAGACTGGAGATAGATTAAAGTCATGGAATATTTATATTTGTAGTTTGAGATCTGGAGGCTTGGATCAGCTAATTAGTAAGACAAATACCATTTGCAAAACTTGGATGTTGATCCTGATGCAGATTTTGAGCTCATCAATCTTTTGGAATGTTTAGAGGAGAGGAAGCTTGGCTCTCCTTTCAAATTTCACACTAGAAGGCTCTAGCTGGATTCAGTGCTGAAAGACAAAATAGAAGAAAAAAAAAAGGAAAAATGGCTCTATGTAGGCTTCTACGGGCTTGCTATGTAACATGTACATTGTAATAACATCAGTGTTGCTGTTACAAAACTACATGAGTAATAGGCCCTCTTCTTACTGGGATCTGGGGTTCCTGTTGTTGTTGAGGGAAATCTGAGCAGAACAATGCAATCCACCAGTGCCTTTACGTTCTTGTCACATTCATGAGTCCTATGACTGATCTCTTTGCAATCAAGATTCAAAGCTATAACTGATCACTTTATTCTTATTTCTTAAGCTGTTGAGAGCTTTGCTGTTATTCATTCTGTTTATGAAATGCCCATTTTCACTGGGAAGCAACATATTACTGATAGTGTGTTGGACTGGGAATAAAGGGACCTGGCTCAGCACATCAGTGAAGTCTGCTACCAACTCCTGGCCTTTGTCACAGATGCACTTCTTAGACACAGATTATATTTACAGTTATCAAGTCTAAAAACCGTAAAGACCTTCATTATTGCTTAATAAGGTGCTTTGACATCACAGATGAAAAGCACCAGGAAAAAATAACAGTAATTTGTACAAAAAATAACCAATGCTGCAGAAAGAAGCACCAGATCACAAACAAGCTGAATTTCACACTTCCATTGAAGAGTCTTCAGTTTATACCCGATCAGATTTGAGCGCAGCTATTTTGTCCAAACACCTACATACAGTCTATTTGTAATGTATCCCTCATAAAGCTCTTCCTCTTACTTCCTGTGAATAGGAATATTGCAAAACTGCACAGAGGAAGTGGAAGTTTAAAAGCTTTGCAGAGACCAGATGGAAAATGTGATAGGAAACTGAAAAACAAACATTTTGTGTTTTCATATATATTAATTACACTTAACAAAGGTTAACTTCCACTCATATCTTTCCCTCAATTTTTTTGCCCAGAACTTTTAATTCTTGCACTAACAGTTATACACTGTAAGGGCTTCTATCAATAACAATAGCAAGAGTCTGGTAAATGTTTTATTATCAAAGGCAGCAAAAAGTCTTATTTTATGTAGAGGAAATAAGCCAGAATCAATAAAGATATAACCTGTTGCTTTTATTAAATCACTGAAACAAGACTTCTCGATTAATTTTTACCAAAATGCAGTTCCCTTTACTAGGGTTCTCTGGGTGATTTTTACCAAGGTTTTCGCTGCAGGAAATAGTGGACAAACTCCAGATCTCTGAAAGAATGACAAAACGGTATGATATACAGGGTCTCCCACAAGAATACTAGGGACTTCATCTCTCATGGACCTGGGAAAGACCAAACAAAATTTACACACGGCCTGAACCCAGACTGGGGTCTGGCATTTGAATAATCCTGGAGTATTTTCAATCCATCTCATTCTATCTTAGTAGCTGCTTTATTTTTTAAAGGGGGCTAAGCTCAAAAGATCTTACTTAGGCCCCTGTTAAATCAGCTGATTTTTAAATTCTTAGCATCCACCAGCACACCTGAAAATCAGAATACTTATTTTGTTCTGTAAATTGTGAAATAAAATTTTGAACATTTTACGTCCGTAAAATCAAATTATTCTGAATGTTTTGTCTTTTGTAGTTGCTGGCCACTGAAGATTGATGTTGTCCTGTAACTCCTTGCTGATTAACACATTCCTCTGGATGCCTAATTTGTGAGAGATTTACACTGTGCAAACATTATTTACAGAGAGCACTCGATTCTCTCTAAATCAATTAGATATGCCTTTTCAGGCACATTTGCTGTTGGAGACTGCCAGAAGAGGGTTTTCTTTTTTACCTGCAATGGGGATTGCAGGTAAAAAGCCACAAAACCACATCACCTCTGAGAAGCCACAGGGCGACTTGGAAATAAAATGGTCCTGCCAGTGCAGCCTCCTGTATAATTGAAATGCAATTTAAGGACTCTTCAGAGGAATTTCTCCAACTCTGGAGGAGGCCGATCAGCAATCTGACCTCCAATAAAGACAACAGAAGGAAGCTCCCTTTGAAAGATAGAGGAAACTTTTTTCTTTGAAAAGCATTCTTAGGTGCCGTCTGCTGATACAGTGCAGACTTATCTCCTGAGGTCCAGACAAGCCTGTGTCACTGATTATGCCAATATACCTCATGCGGTTCTCACTGCCCTTATCTAAGAATGGGAAGAGTCAAGGAGAGCAAGTGAAAACCAAAACAGAACCCTAAGAACCCTACCTAATGGAGGAGTTTGTCATTAGAAGTGTTCTAAATGCATCCAGAGAAATCTCCCTGCATATATATATATATATATATGAAGTTTGGGAATTTTATTGTTTTGTTGTTCTCTGGAAACAATGAGATTGTCAACAAAAAAATAGCAAAATATGTCCATAAACCTGGTGGATACATGTACAAACATGCACACACAATTATGCATTGTGTGTGCAAAACGAGCATCGGTACCTAAAGGTATACATGAGTTCATGATGTTTAACAAAGGCAAATACTAAGTCCTGCATCTGGGATAGTCTAGAGGCCAACTGATTAGAAAGCAGCTTTGCAAAAAGGACCTGGGGCTACTGGAGGACAAACTGAACATGAGTCAGCAGTGTGTCTTTGCAGTGTTAAAAGCTAACCTCATACTGGGATGTTTTATTAAGAAAATAGCCAGCAAGTCAAGGAAGTTATTATTCCCCTCTATTCAGCACTTGTGAGACCACATCTGGAGCACTGCATCCAATTCTGGGACACTGACAAACTGGAGTAAGTAAAGCTGAGGGCCACCAAGGCGGACAAAGGGCTGGAGTACGTGACTTGAGAGGACAGCTGAGCGAGCTGGGTTGGTTTCGCCTGGAAAAGGGAGAGCTGAAGGAGAGGGTCTCACTACCATTGTCACCTACCTAATGGGTGGTCACAGACAGACGGTTCTTGGAAGTGCACATCAAAAGGTTAAGTGGCAATGGATGCATGTCACAGCAAGGTAAATTCCAACTACGTAAGGGGAAAAAGGGGGAAAAAAGGGGAAAAAATCACAACGAGATTGGCCAAAAACTGGAAAAGGCTGCCCAGAGAGGCTGTGGAATCTCCGTCCTTAGAGACATTCAATACTTGTTGGGAAAGATACGCTCCAACTCTGAAGTTAGCAAGGCTTTGAGCAGGCAATTGCACTAGAGGAGCTCCAAAGGTTGCCTCCAACCTAAATTATTCAATGAGTTTATATTAGTACGCAAAAGTTCATCTGTTTTCATGGCTAACTGGTCTTCCATCTCACATCAGAAACAGAGGAAGTGCATTCTCTGAGAGTTTAGAATTTGTGGGACAAAGTGACCCACTGCTGAGGCAGAGTAAGACTAAAGAAGACCTGGAGTCAAGCCAACCAGCATGCCTCAAGCAAACCAGAGCAGTGCAATAAACTAACCAAATCCATTCAAACATACAACAAAAATTCCCATGACTCAACCGCCTCCATAGCCTGTCAGCTCTACCTCCCGCCTCCACAGCCCTATCTAACACTAGAGCCCAAGCTGCTGGACACTTCGCTCCAAACATTGTGGTTATACAGGCCCCCTCCAAGCCTAAGGCCCAGATCCATGAATCCTGCCTTAATCCACTCCTGAGAATGTGTGTATTTTTTGGTCAGAATTTCGGTTTTCTATATTTGGAAAGTCTCACCCAGTCTTTAGCTGACTAAAGGAAGCCAAAGAAAATGCAAAATGTAGTGGTTACCAAAGCTAAAATCCTCCCTGAATATGACTGTTCCTTATGTCTTTTTGCACTGTATATGTGCTTACCAAACCTCTAGGAACTCAGTCTGCTCCTTATTTCATTTATAGGGAAGGGATGAGAAAGAGTTCGTTTCTACAGAATTCCCCAGATACAATCTACTGCAAAGTACATCATTAATAAAGGATTTTTCTATTTATTTGTTTCACCCAGAGCAGCTGGTCAGTCATATCTCTCTGGGGCATGTCAACTAATACATATTATTTCATAAGCTGAGAATTTTTGAATAATACTGTCTTGTCCCTTCCATTTGTATTACATTACATGGGAGTAAGGAAGCATGTTTTCATTATACTGTAGAAATTTAAGGGGAAAAAATATTTACAAAACATTAGAAAATGATTGAGCAGAACTGAGGATTATAAAAATGTCAATAGACCATTGTATAAGAGGTTATGTTTCATAATGGTAAAGGAGGAGGCTAAGAATAAATCTGACTCATGCTCATGTGAGGTAGAACTAGTGAATGACAACCAAGGAAAATGTATTAAAAACAACAATCAGCTTTTTTTTCCCCACAGATCTCAAAGCACTGAAGTGCCACTGAAGTCAATAAGAATCTATTATTGATTTCAGTGAGAAATGCTGGCCCACTAGCCTCATTTTCACAGTTGGAGAAACTGAGACACAAAAATGTTAAATGAGTTGCAGGATATTACCCAGCAAATAGCAGAGCTGGGAATAGTACTCACCTCCCCTGGAGGCCAGTCTGTGCGTCATCCACCGCACCACTTCCTCATACTAGAAGGCAGCAGCAGAGCACAAATTTCAGGGATTTTGTTTAATGAGAATGGGAGATGGAGAGATCTAGAGGCTCACCTCTAAAGTAAAGGAATGCTGGGCTTGTTTGACTGTTACATCCAATGTGGAACTGCTGACACTGAAATATGAACATGTCTTTGCTCATATGCAGACTATTAAGGGTCAGGATCACAAGGAGAAAAAAAAATAATTCAATTTATTTTAAAAACAAACACACAGCTATGCAGATTCTGTACACAGTGAGTCAGGAGGCAAGTTTGCAAATCATTATCAAATGTGATTTAAACACTGTATCTGCTAAAGTGGTTGAATCAACCAGTTGGTTAATGTAAAAGGGGTCTTACTTTGCATCAGATGCCTACCAAACCTATTTTTTACAGATTACTTCTCTTCAGCTTGAAATGGGTGATATCAGGCTCTTTAACAGAACACATGACTTGTAGCATGATTGTTTATGTCTCACTGCTGTATGGGTGGCATATCGCTTTACTCCTGAGACAGATGCACTGACTTTGCAGCTTATTCCTACAAGGATATTTTAATCATTTAAAATGATGAATATGAATCCATTTTCACGGCAAATACTGTTTGACAATTTCCTCTCCCTGTGGTCACTGCTGCACATGATTTGGTATTAGCTGCCCATCTTAGGAGGTTCTGCATCCTCAGAAGAACACATGGGGTGGGACAGGACTAATAGACACCAACTTTTGATTGTCTTGCTGAACAGTTTCGGCCCATGGACCTAGAATATTTCAGGCTGCCAAAATGCTCATAATTGAGAAATTGCCCAAACATATGCAAGTCCCAGGTGGGAGTCCCCTTCCTTTGGCCAGCACGTCATGCCCCTGGTAGGACCCCCCTTGGTACTGGGAGAGGAGCAGTGGCTGCAGTGCTGACACTGCTTTGGAGCAGACCCACTGGCCTCAGTGTGGCTGACAGCTGCACTTACTTACTTGTGACTACCTGTGCAGTGCATTTTTTCCAGAAGGTTTCAAATCACTTTACCAAGCTGACGGCTATACATTATTATTGTGATGGTTTTGTGAAAAGGGAGGTAGCAGTTATGGCCTAGAATATCTGAGATGGTTGCTTATTTCAAATGATTTAAATTGAAGGACATTGTAAATATTTAACATATTACCTTAAGTGAAGGCAGTGTGTGAATGGCAGAGCAGCAAAAAGATTATAGGATTCATATCTTATAGTTCAGCAACCTTTCAGATGGACCACATCATGATTCAGGGGCAGAAAATCCCTGCCCTTCAATTCACTTTAAGCCTTCTGACTTTCTTGCTTTAATACAAACCAACTACATAATTTAGCTTCATGACTGCTAGTGGGAAATAAATATTACTGAAGCTTCAGATTTTGAACATTTCAAACTTTTCCTCTGATTTTAATCTTTGAAATCTTGTAAATAAACTTGTAACTTTGACATTACAATCCTTCAGCAAACACTTTCTTCTTAATGACATTTTACTCATTACACTGTTCCCACCTACCAGGAGCTTCACTTCTGGACTGGGTTTGGCTTTTATTGTTTTAGGTTTTTTAAAAAGACTTGCCATTATGCAGCTGTGTAATATATGACAATAGAGGGTGATAAATACTGCGCAGCTGAAGCTGAAAACAAGTTGAGTTAATGGAATGAAGTGAAGGTGATGACACTTTTTTTTTTTACACAGAAAGTCATGAGATATTTTAAACAATATGTTTTACACAAACTCAAAAAGAAATCCTTCATTTTTCCCTGAAGAGTTTCTGGTGCAAAATTTATTCCCACTGGAGAACACACACAAAAAAATAAATCCTAACCTCTATTTAATGACTTCATGAATTCACACAAAGTGGGATAACATTTATGCTTCGAAAATCCAGGTGAAGTAGCAGTCCTCCATTCTGCTGCTAAAATCCTCTCTGCTGCTGGTGGCTGCTAGAAATTAAAGAGTTAAAATGGAGACCACTGAAAAAGAGTAAAGCGTGTGTTTTACTTGCTCACTGGGCTTTACTTGCTCACTGGGCTTCCCATGGACCAGTGAAGGTTGGGAACCACTTCTGTAAAGGAAATGTATATGGTGTCAAGTTATAGACAGTCCTGTGTGTTAGCTCCATCTCTGCAACTGATTAGCCCCAGAATGACTTTGGCCTCACATAGTTTCTTACAAACATTATTTAGTCAGGCTTCAAAACTTTAGTAGGCAATACTGTTATTCCCAGTTTACAGATGAGTTGTAAGTGCGACAGGGTTAACAGCTTTCTGCAAGGGGACACATTAAATGAGCATCAGGAGCTGGAATAAAATTCAGTTTCCCAACCCTTGCCCACTTAACCATAATGTCCACAGTTTAAACCACTTAGATGAAAAAAAAAAAAATTAAGCTCCTTCACTGAAACCATGTCCCCTGAAGCCATTTCTGATGCCTAAGTAAGCATTGTAATTTTTAGAGCTACTGTGCACCTGCAGCTTCCAAATAGTTCCCAAAGGTCATTTACCTATCCTAATTTTTCCAAGCCCCAGCTTCTTAAGTCTTTCAAAACATGGAAAGAATAGTTATCTGTCTCCTAGTCTTCCTGCCCACTGAGGTCAATGAGAGACTTTTCTTTGACTTCAGTGGCTGTAAGACTTCCCTCCCGTATTCTTTTCCTTCAGTTTTAGAGAGCAATTGTCTCAGGGTGGGTAAATGTCTGCTTCAAGAAAAACTGTTGTGTCGAGAATCATTATCTAATCATTACCACCCATGCACCACACAATACAAACAGTAAAAATGATGAGCAAATAAAACAGCATAAAAATAAAGAATAAGAAAACAGCACAATCATCCTAACAGCAATGGCTGGAAATTCATCTTGGAAGGCTTAACTGTTCCTGTGGCACAGAAGCTAGGAGTGATTGTTCTGTGCCACGATGGCGTTGCCCAATAACCCATTCTGTCTAAACTAACAGAGCTGGCTAAATTATCCTGCCTTGTGTTCTCTTTTAATTAATTGTTTAGTTTAAAGAGAGGATAAAAAAGGCTGGCTTGGATCCAAGCTCAATTGCCTGCTGCTATGACAGAAAAAAGTACTGATCAGAATATTTCTCTGCAGAATGAAATGTGTATCTCCTGGGCTTTTAGCAATAGCAAAACAAGTTTACATTTCTGTCTCTAATACGATTCTGTCCTCTAAGTCATTAACAGTTCCTTGATCCCTTCTCTTATTCCTGCCCCCTTTATCTTATTTATTGAAACTTGTAATATAAACAGCATTTCTTCACCTACTGTCTTTTCGAATTGTTGATTGTCTGGAAAATGGCACTAGCGCAAGGTTTCAGGGCATTTCCTCTGCATAGCAGTGGTGTTTCAGTTGCATGCGGGTACTGTCAGACACCAGCTACCATTTAGGGCCATCGAGCAACTTGGGGAGCAAGATACTGGGCCAGTGTAAACGAGCACAGCACAGTGTGACCTCAGGAGTATTGGGCAGATTCGCACAAGGCTGAGGATCTGGCCATGTGACTGTTTCCAGCTAAAATCACATTCTTCCCCCACCACACGCTGGAAAATTAGAGACTGCAGATCTTTCTAAACATGCTTATGGATGTAGAGAACCCTTTCATAAGGCGGGGGGGGAGGTGGGGGGAGAGGTTTCTTCTGAAAGGCAGCACAGGACAGGATTGGAAGTGCCAGCACTTTTGCCCCCTCGTTGCCACATTCCTTTCCCAGGCCCGGCCGATGAGGCGGTCTGTAAGCCGCTCTGGCTGAGAAGGATCGCATTGCTGAACGGGGATGGGAAAGGCAATGTGGTTTCCTGAAAGGTTTCCAGCAAGTACATGGGAATGGAGCTCTTGAAAGAGACATGGAGCTGGAAGCACTTCCCTTCTGAGAAACACTTCCAATCCGCTCCCCAGGCCAAATGTAATAACAGCTCTGACATTATTATTACAAAGGGGGAAAAAGTCATTCTTCCAGCTCGCTGCTGTGATTTCTCCATTTTGAAACCACACCTTCTTTGAGACCTGGAAGTCATGTGGTTTAACATGCAAGCCTGCTCACAAGGGATGCTTCTTGGGCACATCTCTAACAGCATTTATCACCAAGTCTTTCTGGAGGTGCAACAACAAAATGAAATTAAAGATGTGCTTTTCTACTTGGGTTCCTCCTTATATCTCTTGATTTACATGGAATATATTGCCACAAATTGTCTGCAATATATGACAAGCTTTTTCCTACTGTCAGTCATGAGCCAATATCTAGATATAAGGGAAAATTCTATGTGAAAACCAGCTATTTTGCCATTTCTTGTGGCAAATTTTAAGTTTGGTAGCATCCTTCTACAGCTGCAAATTCTCTCCCTTTCCCCACTTAATACACTACACTGCACAACAAATAATTAAGAGAAATTATTTGAAACGTCTCTCTAAACAAGCCTATGGGAGAATATGCTAACTGGTCTTTACGAGTGAACACTAACAGAGCCGTGCTAAATATTCAGACTATCACTAGAAGGATTAGGAAATAACGTATGAGGGAAGAAATGAAGAAGCAAAAGCAGCAAGGGACCAGTTTCTAGTTTACTGTCCAGAAATATGCTGGAATATGCACAGAAGAGTTACAAAACAAGTGCTGTTGACAGTACAAAGGGGAAAATAAAGCCATTAGAAACAGTATAAATTGTACTGGCATGAATAATGTTTCTCCCCAGACTTCGTTCTAGAAAAAAAAGGGGGTGGCATTAATTCAGCAACCTCCATTTCTAAATAGGTTCAGTTAAATTGGTACAATTTTTGTTTAGATAAGGCCTCAGACTTACTGACTCTCTGGAACCCCCTCTTAGTCTTACCTCTAACCACTTTTTCCAGCCCATGGCAGGGAAAAATGTACCACAGGAGGCAGAGCCAGACACCAGTAGTATCGTAAGAGCCTCAACCAAGAGTGTCTCAGCAAACGCAGGGCCAGAATCCACCCTTGCTCACAGTGAGCAATTCATTTGATTGGGACTACTTAAAGAGGCAATTTTTAAGATGCCAGCTTACTGACACCTGACAGCCATCAGCCTGCAGTGCCTAAGCTGCTATAAAATATGAGTCAGTCAATGAATTACATGTTTTTTGGAACATAAGAGTCATTTAGAACATTCTATTCACATTTCTGTGTATGGATCATTTAACCTCATGGGTGGGGTTTTTTTATTATTTTAACTAAGCATATAAAAGGAATAAGAACACAAAAGTTCTTAGCAGTATCAGGAAAAAGTAAAAGACCATTTTTTACAGGGTTATGTCCATATTCTAAGTAAGGGCAAGAAGCTCTTTTGACTTCTGAGAAAATATAGCCTTAATTATACAACCCAAAACTGACAGCATACTTTTCTTAAAATTCAAAATACAGGATTTTAAACAGTTGATGGCTAATTTTAGCTGATGTTAGAAGTTCAGGTAACAATTGAGAGAGCTGTTTCTGTAGTATTTCTGGGTTTATAGCTAACTCAAATATCCATACACTTCACAGCCTCATTTCCATGGAAATTTTTTTCGGAAATAAATATGCTACACTTTGGATGAGTGTTTCTTCTTTCAGTTTGATTCTTTCAGTGAAATAGAAACAGCCAAAAAATCAAAGATTCCTAATGGGATATAGAAAATGCCACTAAAAATATCAAGTAGCAACAAAACTCTCAGAGGCCAAAGAACTACTAAACTGCAATCAATTTATGCAAAAGGCTGTATAAATATGCCTGAGGACACAGGTTCTTGCCGTCAGAGGTAGGTGGATATGAGCCACCTAAATCCAAAACATTGACAAAAAAACCCTGCCTAAACTTGAGGATGGCTAAAGTCGCTGGAACCCTTCTTACCTGACATGAAGCACTCCAGGTTGCAGGAGATTACTTCTACAAAAGTGCAAGATTGCCAGAATCTGGGTTGATAAACACCTTTACTGCTGAATATGGTCATGATTTAGAAACAAGATGTTTCTCAGTTTGCATCTTTCAAGGAAACAAATTCAACGGGTGCTTTCAGAACAAGCTCAGCACACACTGATAAACTGCGGTCTCCACAAAAAGCCAGTTGTGGACACCGTGTTTAAATGGAGCAGTAAGAGGAATTTGTGTCATTGACATCTTTGCGCTTCTCATTCAACACCAGGTTAATAACATACAGGTTAATAACATACAAGTGGCCCTGGAAGCAGGATTCCTCCCTCCCAACAGAGCGCCCTAAGCATTAAGCAACAGAGTCACACTGCTTTTTGCTCACTCTGGTTCAATGAATCTCAGGGTCCTTGCAAGCAGCTGACAGTGGCACAAACAGGAAACTGCTCCAGGTCATCCTGTCTCGCACCTGGTAGAAGGACATCTTTTTAGGGGGAGAGCTTAAGGAGAGGATTTGATTCCTCCTTCCCCCTCCATACAGACTAAGGAGAAGACAGAACCCACGTCTCCCCCATCCAGACAAGCACTCTAACCTGCAAGCTTTCCCTCTAGTCACACCGTGGAAGAGCAGTTGACTGCTTGCTTTTGCACACTTCAAAGAGGATGCTGGCTCTGGATTGTGGATAGATGGAGGAATCTTCCCGCAAACCCTGCTGAGGCTTGGTGATGGCTATGACTTCAAGCACATCCTAGCTAAAGTTCAGTGCTCCCTCCTGGCTCGTTCTAGACAGCTGGCTATTCAGTGTGAGGGTTTTCCGACTCATCCTTATGAATCACCACTTTTTGGTGTACAGACTAGTGTACTTAGACGGATGGTTTCCCATCTGGTGAGAAGATTGCTGAGCTCATCAGACATAGCATTAATTAACAATGTGACAGTTACAAACTGTTCTGGAGCAGTAAGCACCCCTTCACATTTGCCTTGCTTTCTGACTGACTCTTTCCCTGATGAAAAGGCACCGGAACGGCACGTTATTGGCATCCTCTGTTTTATTGGGATGACGGTCCTCATGTACGTCAACAAGAGATTTACATGGCAGGCCAGCATGACGCTGACATTCTGAATCGCCAGCAACCTCATCTGGTTTTTGCAGGGTCTCATAAAACCAGCATGTGTGCCCATAAACTCAGAAATGCCATCGGCGCCATGGAGGAAGTTGCCACTCAGGCAGTTACCTTCATGTGATCTTCAGGGTTGCAGAGCTGAATGTAATTTTCATCAGACCAGGCTCAAAAATTCTGACAGTGCAGCCTGTGCACAAACCAGAGGAAGGGAACCTAGAAGGTAAGACGTCAATAATCATAAAATGCAAGATTAAATGACCAAACAGCAACTAATTTAAGCAAGTTTAGGAAATTAAGGTCACCCACTTTGATCTTGTATTTGAATATTTCCTAACGTCCTCTATAGTTCTGCTTCGGCTCCCATCACACTTTTCAGCAAATACTCCATAGAGGCCTCACTGTTCTCCATCCCTGAGCTTGACACTGTGCTCCATGGTGAATTAATGTGGCATCCCTGCTGGACGTGCTGGGCCTGCCACTCCAATTAAGAAAAAAGATTAGATAATGCAGCCACTAGACCTAGCAGAAATCTGCTAAAATGATTCTGAAATGCTCCTACCGTCTACACTGCTCCCTGCCAAGTCTCCCCACCCTCTACTGTCATTTTCTCCTCTCTTTTATAAGAGGAAATGGATGCTAAATCAGCAAGTTAGGTTCACTCCTTAACATAACAATTACTAACAATACACCTTTTCCCCTTTGTTATAAATGACTTTAGTGTGTAATTCAGCCAAATGAGAAGACAGGCACCACTTGTACACGCTGTCTCCATCCTTTTGTGTAGCTGCATTCACCAGCCTAGAGATCTGCAAAACAACAGCTTTTTCCTTCCACTCTGGCGGCATCCATAGCTCTCCTTCTGCTAATACCTCTCTTCATCCCCAGGAAACCAGGACCCCAGGAAATGAACTGTTGCAGTCAGAGCAAGGATGAGACTTCAGTCATTCAAGATGCAGAAGACTAGAGCTTAACCTCCAGTTATTCCACAGATATGGGGCTTTTTTCTGTGAGATTGGCAAAAAAAACATATTTAGCTCTATTTCCTACTTATACACCAAACTCTATTTGAGTTAAAAGACTGTCCTTAATTTCTTCAGCTATATAAAACATGCCCTGTTAGGTCACTCCAGCAATGGTGGAGCGCACCATTGCACAATCACCTACAGCACCCTTAGGCTCAACATCAGTCCCAGTGACAAAACCCAGTGACACCCCCGATAACCCCTTTCTAGTGCTTTGCACTATACCCATCCCACTTGCACCGTGCCTACCTCACAACCCTAACACATGGCACTACCTGACTCACACCGCTATTTGCTAGCCATGTAGTACAGGGGGACCCAGGGAGCATGAAGGGAAGATGTGAGCCAAGGGAAAGTCTGGGTCAATCACCTTCCAGACTCCCACCCCAGCCTAATGATACCCCTACCAGGCAGCTCATGTAGGAGAGAGGAGGCAATACCTTCCTCCGTAGGCTTCCTGTGCCTTAATGACTGCATGGAAAAGGGCTGTCCTTTCCCAAAGACTTTGTACTGGGTTACAGAAGCAGGGCCTATAGGTATTTACCTTGTTTCCTTAATGTATTCTCAAAGGCTTGGATGTCCTCTCCTTGTAGGGAGCCCACAGAGCTAGACGGGATCAGGAGGACTCACCAACACCCATGGACATGGCAAAGCCCAGATGGAGAGTGAGAGCTATGGAGAACTTCCTCAGAATATTATGTGTGCATATGCACGGGGCATTGGGAGTGAAGACCTTGCCTCTGGAAGTCACACAAAGCACCGGACAAGGGAAACAGCCTTCCAGCCCACCCTGACCTGCTTTGCAGCCAGGCAGCTCACAGGGAGTCTAGCTTACACTACCAAAATCCTGATATGTCAGCTTTGCAAAAGATGGGAAATATCAAGAGAAGTCTCTTTGGCCATGGCTCTGCACAGGTGTCGTGTCAAATCTCTATGCCAAGAGCATTTGGCTCTAAATCTTGCACAATCCACTCAAGAAAGACACATGCTCTCTGTTCTTCCTGGGCAACCTCCAAATCAAAAGCAAGGAGTGACCATCCAGGCTCTTGGGCAGATGACCTGGAGTGAATAGCACAGAGGTCCTCCTAAAGCCCACCCCCAGACAGAATAGGAAGGAAGAAGGGATGCCCTACTCTGTCCTGCCTTGTGGGGACTCGTTTGCTCCAACACTTTGGGCAGAGGAGCCACCGCAGTGGCTGTGGTGCTGCCTGCAGGACACAGAAGAATCCGCAGAAGGGCTGTTGGGAATTTGCTACAAGGCTTGACGGCGATCTCCAGCGCCTGCCAGCCCTCCCAGCTGTTTCACTCCAAATCTGATTGTTTGAAACTCGTCAGCAGGCTGAAGAGGTGAATTTCACACAGCCCAGGAATACCAAGTGATGTGGATGTGCCAGTGCGTGCATAGTTTGGGCCCTAACTGACACCATGATAATTATCTCTAAGAGCTGAATAACTATCTATACAAATTACAAACATTTGGGGCATAATTACCCACTTGGAATAGATCATGAGAACATGTTTTTCTGAGGACCCAACTCTCAGGTGAATACACACGCTGCAGACGCTGGTGTGTCCCTGGTTTGTTCAGATTTCAGGTCCTACGCTTCCAATTCATTTCAGAATTTAGTCAAATTTAAAGGCCATCGAAAGGCCTTCCAGTTCATTTGAGAGAGCAAGTCTGAGGTTCACAGCTGACCACATTTTCTTTACATGCATACTGTGTAATTTTAACTCCCTCTTGACTTACTATGTTGTAGATTCTATTATAAAAAAAGAATGTTCATTATTAAGTGATTTATTACGATATTAAACATTAAAAGCTGTGCTGAAGTCCTTGAATGATTGCTAATTTACACCAGTGGGTAGTCCTGTACTTACAGTATCAAGATTTTAAAAAAGCTTTATTTTATTTTTATTTCTGTCTGGCTGAACTGGTGTGGGGAGGGAGCAGTGTCGTTGCTCTTTGGCAAGACTCTCTCAGCTTTGTATCTGTTCTCATGAAGCTTCCAGTCAAGTTTTTGCAAACTCAGACATTTAGTTACTGTGGTTTCAATACGCACCTCAGCCTATAGATGCGCAGCTGAAGAAACCACCAATTCCAATTCCCTGGTAGCTCACCCATCATCACTAGTGTAAACCAACCAGCCTTTCCTCCACCAGCAGCCTAAATTCCCCAAAGCGCTGTTTCCAGATGGGGAAACTGCCTTCACAGACACCTGTTACACCTCATAATATCAGATAGCACAACATGTGTAATTCTACCTCAGACTCATCCTACAACTTTGTGAGTCATACTACATTTCATGTACCCACTGAACTAAAGCAAACAAACAGGAACTATTTGTATTCTTATTTACACCAGGGCTTATAATAAACCCCTTTGGAAACACTTCCGAACAGGTAGCAGCCGGCACACAAGTTTTGCCAAGGATTTAAACTAGTCTTTACCTGTTGCAGCTGTTGGGAAATTTCTAGCTGTTGCTAGAAGTGTACTTGTACCTGCATGCTGGGATTGGGAGTGTGAGCAGGTGTTTGCAAACCACAGTTATATTGCTAACCATGCTTACTGTCTCAGACTCAATACTAATCATACTAGCAATGTCTGGTACCTGCAACATCTTGCTGCAAAGATTCTCATTCAATTTGTCTTACAACAGTGATCAGAACTCCTCTGAGCTATAAAAGCCTCTCCAGCTAATTTCTGTGTGCAGCACAATGCTCCTTACCCTGAAGGCCCTTTAAGATTTGACCCCTTTCACTGTTTTTCCTGCTGTCAGCCAGGACAGCAAAAGAAGAGGTGGTATGCGGGCTGAAAAGCCTAGCAGTCCTCAATCAGCCCTTTGTCTTTCATGACCAGCTTTTTATCCAGGGGCAACAGTCTTTTTCCATTACCAGTAAAAATGAACCCCCCAGTAGGGGTGATGAAGAAACAATAAAACTAATCATTAAGCAGGCCTGCTGAGAAGTGAATTCCAGTCCCAGGTCAGATGTAATTGCATTCTGACACTGAAGCAATGGCCTGGTCATTTATATTAGCAATGTCATGTTTCTTTTTATTTATTTGTCTCCATTCTGCTCTCCATCCCCATAAAGAAAGAAATATAAACATGTAGATCAATGAAAAGATGTACGTAGAGATCAAAATATACATACTGTCCCGTGGTGTACTTTGCAAGTTTTTAAAATACTCTCTTTTTAGCCAAGATCAATTGTGGAAAAACTAAAAACAAATATAGCATTTTGGAAAATGATGAGCAACTGTAAAAGGGAGATTTAGTAAAAATTATGGTAGTGTCATGGCCTATTACCAAGGAAAACCACGTACACAGGGGAGGAAAGACAAATTTAATCATGCATATAAGCACACAAGATACATATGTGTAGCTGTGATTTTTGAAACTAAGGAGATTTAGATACCTACCTTTGAGTAATTACAACAGAAATACGCCGCTTTCAAGTACAGCACATGGATGCACATGGCATACACACACCTCCATGAATATATTCCTGAAAATATAACTATCTTCAGGACCCGTTCCTCCCCTGCCCACCTTCCTTTTACTGCTTTCACTGTTAATGATGTTTTGCCCTGGTCTGCATCCTCAGCTTCCTCCCCCACTGTTTTTTGCCCAGCCTCCCAGCCAGCCTCCCAGCCTGAGACTCTTCCTTCGAGAATCTAAACAAGATGCCTTTGCATCTGACTGAACACAATGGGCCTCTCTTCAAAGCCAAGCAACATTTTTCCTATCATTGTTTGCAGGGGAAGAGTCACTCTGCACTCTGCTCAGATATTATGGTTGCACAAGCCTTATTAGCTTACAGGTAGATTTGCTGTTGTAAGACAGTTCGTACAACTAACAAGATTGGTTAATCCCTTCCTAGGTCCCTCAGCATTTGTAAGAAGTTTTGTAATTGCTTTTTAAATAAAATGCCCTGACCTTGGAAACTCACTTGCAAGCCAGCTCAATCCTCTGGCTTTTTTCCCTTCATATAGCTTTTATGACCTCTCCTATCTGGATATCAAGCCCTTTCTCAGAAGTATCTTAGTCCAATCCTCTTGATGCTATCCAGAGCTAAAAGCCCTCAGCATGTGCTTTGGACTCGATCCCTACCTGGCTGCTGTGCTCAGAGGGGCGTTGATCAAATCTGGTAACAACAAATCAGGGCCCAGAAAATGCATTTGTACAACCTGGAGTTGTTCCATCTAATTGCAAGCAGGCTTTCACAACTCATTTACTGAAGAAAACTTCCTTATCAGGTGAGGATGTGACTAACTTCCACCCAGATTTCATGTTGTGGTTCTTATCAAAAACACTTGAAAAGATTTTTCCTTTATCCACGGAATCAGCTTTCAAAACTTGCTTTATTGAAAGCCACAGCATGGCACGGTGACAATTTTGCCTAGTATTTGCCACGCACTTCATGTTCTAGGATTAGCTGAGCTATGCCTGCTCTGGTGGCACAGGAGTGAAGCAGGCTAGCACAGGTATGCCACAGTTAGTTTTTTGTATTAAGCTCCATGCCACTATGAATATCCAGATACTACCAGTGTCCAAGGTAGCTAGTTTAACAACTCATTTATTCCCAATAGTTTCCAACCTTGTGAACATTAATCATTGTCAGGGCAGGCACTCATTCCCTGTTGCATTTGTGTGTCCACACTGGCTTTTTTTAGATACCTGTGGTGAATCTTAAAAGTCACCCATGGATGCCAGGCTGAAAACCTCTGTGATGCTCTAGGACACTCCAGCCCTCTCTGTGCAGACAAGCCGTAAGAGCCAGGGTGTAACGCCTGGGTTCTGCTTCCACCTCTGCCGCTGAATTGCTGGACAAATTTGAACAAATCACATAACTTGTGCCTACATTTCAGCCTTTCATCTAATGTATATAGGGGAGTTCTCTACTTCTCTAGGGTATTCTGTGGTCTAATAAACACTTAAAGGGTGGGCTGGATCAATGTGTAACAAGGTGGAAAGGACTGGGACTTGCATCTAGAACTATTAACCTACAGAGGATCTAAATCACATTAAAAGCTACAGGGATTTCATTCCCAAGAAAATAAGCGTCTAAAACATACCCAAAACATTATAGACCTTACTGAAATGTAATTAAATAGTAAATATTATTATAGTAATAACTTAGCACTTTGCTTTCCAAGACTGAAAAAACATTTTGGTAAACTCTAATTAAGACTCAACTCATGAAACACAGCCTCTTTGCAGTGGATAGCAATATATGTTGTAATGGTGTGCAGCAACATGACCCAACAGATTACAGCAGGAAAGCAAGGAAAATACCACATCCAACCTGCAAGTTCAGAGGGAATTAGGTAAATGGAAGGATCCCAGGTGGAACTGGGATTAGGGCAACTTGAAGTAAATTAACTCTACTGCCAGAGAAACGATTACAGAACACTTAAGACCAGTAATTGTGAAGAAGCTTTTTAATATCTTTTCTGAAAAATAGTACCCACATCAGCAGTGTTCCCTACATCCTATTGAGACATGAGTAGTGACTCAGGTGAAGATGTGCCACCTACAGAGGAAGGAACTACTGCTGACTGCAGCACTTGAGGGCTGCAAGAACTACCCCAGCCCCACCGAGACGTCAGGACGATGCCTCTTGCACAAGGCACTTCACAGGATCCTCTCTCTTCTCTATATCAAGCTGCCCAGAACCTTTTTCTCCTGTAGTCCCACATATCTCAAACTTGAGCAGAGGAATTTAATTGCAAACAGGTTCCATTCCTCTTATATCCATAACTATAAGCTGCTATTATATTTTATACCTTGCATAAGTAAACTACATTCATTTTCACCAATTATTTTCCCTTAATCTCTATGCCCTTCCCTAATCTTGATAAAAATATTTGAAACTTTAAATCCATTTCGTTCTCCAGTATTTGTCATTAGCGCAATGAGATTAGTGGTTTTCCTAAAATTGCAAACTATATCTTAAACTCCTTTTCCTTTATACTTTTTGTTTTTATTTTATATACAGCTAAGTCTGTCAGGTCTTGATTCAAAGCTCTTTGAACCCAGAGGGAGTCAATTCATTGACTTTTATTGCTTTTGTTCCATGCTCTTAAAGGTAGCATCAGAATATTTGGAGATGGAGCTGAATTTTTACACCCAGCCAACCTCCAAAGTCTGGGAAAGCCTGAGCTTGGGAATGACAGCCCAAAAATTATGCACAGAAATGGTCCCATGTAGCCAGGAAAAGCTGGCAATTCCTTATACTCTCTTTCTCCAAATCATCTTACCCCAAAGAAAAGACTATTGGGAAGAGTTTCCATGTACCATATAAAATCTCTTTCGTTTTGTGGACATCTCACCAGCATCTATATAGATGTATAGAAACGGAGGGCAGGGTCACAGCACTAAGTTTCAGGTGGACACCAGGCACAGTGCAACAACCCTGGTACAATGTCAAAGCACCCACCCCATTTCACTTGCAGGCTACTCAGGCTATTCAGTGGTAGACCGAGCTCAGTGGAGTCATTTGAACTTCACGATATGTCACGTAATGGATTATTATCACTCACACAAATCACTGAAAACCTCTCCTGTGACACTTGCGCTCTTACATAAAATCACTAGGCAGATGGAGGTTGGTAAAGGTTGCCTCTTTAGTCGGACCCTCTTCTCCCTCTGCTGCTGAATTCAGAAATGTCACCTCTAAAATTAACGTCCTCACACAACAGTCTCATACAGTGTCTGCTAAGCTCCCCTGAAGCCCTCGAAAATTCATATGAACATTACTGAGGAAAAAAAAGAAACAATCAACATGTGAGAGGGTTGTCCAACACTTATTGCCCTGAATTTAGGAAAACTGCAATTAAATGTACCAGCAGACAATCAGGAACTTTCTAAGAACTCTGAGAACAAACCTTTACTTATAAAAGCTTGATTACAGCCTTCACAATACTCCCAAAATCTGTTTTGTAGGACAGCTATTCCAAGGTTTTCTTGTCATTTATGGTTTTTATTAACATCCATATCAGCTTCAGCTCCCTGTGATGGACTGGATTTCCAGAAGCTCCACGTCATTAGGCTTGTTGAAGCCTATTGTACACAAGAAATTACTTGGATAAAAATGCTGGAGTCAAGACAGAAGGAAAAAACCTCCTCTCCTCTTCCATCCTCCAAGAGATTTACAGACACGCAGTGTAAGAGCATATTTTACCAGTAGTTCTCTTACTCAGGAGGAAAAATAATTTAGTAATCCCATTGAACAAATGACAAGTCTGATTGTCTCTGGGAGAGAAGTGAAGGAACCAAGAAACCTTGTCACACCATGTTTTTTAGGATGGTGTTATTCAACCCCCACACCCTTGCCAGCAATTCCTCATGACTCATTCTCCCCTGAAAATGCTGTTATTGATCTTATATTGAGACAATGAAATTTGACTTATTTGATGTCTGTTTCTGTTCAGTTGACCTTTCACAGAAGCCAGAAAACAGTATCTAGATGCACTTATAAAAACTGGAATGTAGTAAGAAGATTTTGGGAGAACTTATTATGGATAAGTATCATGAATAAACAGAGGGCAAAAGTTACTGAGGAACTGAGGTTTCTTCCAATTCTGCCTCTTCTGAGGAAGCAGCAGAGAAAGAGGCTCTTCAGCCTCAGACAGAGAAAACTCCGGTTTCATTCTGTTATCTGTTAGGATCCACAAGCCCAAGTTTACTAGAATACTAAATGCTCTGTCCCCAGCAGCTATGTATTACTCCACTGGGGATACCAACACGGAAAAGACAAAGCCTTTTTACTCTCCTTACACTAAGTACTCCTGACCGCTTGAACCAGCTATTGCAGGTCTACCAGAATGGGCAATTTTAGAACATGACCTTGCTTGTACTGAAGGCAATGGTAACCTGATTTTGGTGTGAAGGCCCTTTGGGGAACAGCCTTGCTCAAAGAAAAGCCAGAGGGTAAATGTCACCAGTAGCATACTCCAAAACTGACTTCAACAGGGATGATGTAAAAGAAAAAATGAGGTCTTTAAGGCTAGGTCCTCTACCAAGATTTACTGGGAAGAAGGCAATCTGCTGAGCATCCCTGTACTCCTTGCCCAGCTCCAAGTCTTCAGCCCCGTTCTGAAAGAGCCAGGTTCCCTCAGGCCCTTTCTGCTGCCAGAAAGAGCTCTTGAAACCCCACTGGAGCTTGCTCCCTCTCCTACCGCACCAGGTTATTAAAGGGCCTGTATTCCTCTGCCTGCCCCCACAAACATAAATCCTCATTTTACATTGCCTTTCCTTTAACACTGAACATAAAAGAATGTACTTTTTATTGGAGTTTTATCTTTGCCTGGGCTTCTAACAACCCATACTGAATACTCTGTTATTATGGCCCCTTCTGGATTTAGAGGCATATAAGCTGTTTGTGCTTGGCTGCATACATTGGTATTTTTATGTTCTTACGTATCTTTATCTGTACAGTATCTCTGAATACACTTAAAACTGTTTCAAAAAAACACCCTAAGACTTCACTCAAATAAAACTGTAGAAAAGCAATCTGCTACACACATATTTCCTCATCACTTGAACTTTCACGTTCAGCGAGGGCTGGAGGGTTTAATTTTGGCCATTTGTTTTAATTTGGCCATTACAGTTAAAAGGCCATGCCCCAGATTTGGCCCTGTGAAGAGGTAGTTTGCTCCAGTTTAAATGGGTACGAGACATAGCATTTTCACATCTTAGAAATGGTTCTCTCTCGTCTTCTTTTTTTTCCTAATGTAAATTTTGCAATGCTAATTCCTTTCATAAGAGACGTAGAGATAAGTGGTGGTTTACAGTTCAACCTTCCCCTGGTACCCATAAATATTTATTGTTTCTTGCCCTGTTTCAAGGCGCAGATGAAATTCATCTTCCTGGGGGGGGGGGGGGGGGGGGGGGGGGGGCAGTGGAGAGGGAAGGGATGTGGAGGGGCGAACATCATCTTTAGAGTATAAATGTGAAGAAAACTAAAACAGATGCGTGGAGAGGAAAAGAGAAGCTGGTGGGAACACAACGGGGCTGGAGCACATTTTCCCTGGGAGACGGCCGCACTGCGAGCTTCCTCAGGACGCCCCGCGGGCCGGCGGCTCCCCTGCGGACAGCTTCCCGGGAGGAGGTGGGAGGCTGCTGCGGGCCGCAGAGGCAAGAGGTGGGCTGGGAACAGGCCCGCTCCCCAGCCAGGCCCCCAGCACCGTGTGTGCACTGTCCCCTCTCCAGTTAAACCTCAGTCTCTTACAACCAGGGAGGAAAATGTCTCCTGGTCGGAAAGCAGACGGACGGCCTAGCGCTGCTCCCTCGCCCAGGGCCTCGGCGGGGCTCTGCAGCAGGGCAATGGCAGCCCGCCCCAGCGGGCACCGCTGTGCAAGGACAGGGCTTTGCAGGCCAAGCGGTGGGCGGCAGCGGGGAGGAAGAGAGGGAGGAGGTGCCGGGAGGGAGACCGGGAAACTGTAACTCATTGTGGATGGGATGGACTGGCCGGGGTGGCCAGCGCTCGCAGCCCAGCACATCCATCAACCTGCCGAGCGGCCCGACAGGCTGGAGCCGCGGCTGCTCCCTCTCTCCCTGTGTCAGGCGTGATCCAGCCCAACTGCACCGAGGCGGCGTGGCCCGGCCAGGCGAGCTCCGGTCAGCGCAAGCCATCACAGCCCGGTTGGCTGCCCAGCAAGCTCAGACACAGCTGGCCATGCACCCTGGGCTGCCTGTGGGGCTCAGCCCGCTGGCACCCCGGCTCTCGCACTGCCTAAGTGATCCGGAGCTTAATCCCCTTTCACTCCTGCAGTTGCACCCGAGATTAATTTAACCCAGTGGTGTCCACTCACATTAAAAGCCCTGTTTGGTCTCGTATCACCTTTAAATCACCCTAACACCACTGGCTCCAGCAGCCCCCGAGTGTGTGAGGGAAGAGCCAGGCCCTCAGGCTTGCTCCAGTACTTCAAACGGGGCAAATCAAGTGCTCTGTTTTATTCCATTTTATGAGGTAATTTGGGTTAAGTTCTCGTATTTATTTTTGCAACCCTGCTGTAATGATGTTGCTCTCTAGCACAGGGCTATTAAATGCTTTCAGCTCTCTATTGATGACTTGCTTGGCAGCAGTGCCGCAGCCTGCCCCAGGAGCCGCCCTGGCGTGGTGCAGCGAGGCTCCTGCTGCAGCGCTCCCATGGCCGCCGCCGGCTCCTCTGCTCGGGGGCACTGCCCTTTCTGTTCGCTGGTGAGGCTGCGGCCGTAAGAGCTGCAGAAAGCCAAAATGCCCGGGTACAAGGGCAAATGTCCTTTGCAGCTTGCCCACCCACCCTCTACCCGGCTAATGAGACACTGGCACAGGACGTGAAGGCTCTGGCCTTGCTGTGGTGCTTGATACGGATCAGCTGCAACACCTCGCCATGTCACAGGGCCTTAGCTCACAGCTCGCGCTCTAAACTTCCTGCACTTTGTCTGCTTAAAGCAGAGCCAGAACGCTGCTTTATTGATGAGGGCGGCAGGAACAATTTGTCCAATTTCAAAGCTTTTGCTTGAAGGATTTCAGGACTTTTTTTAATTTTCTTTTTGTAGAGGCTGATTTAAATAAGCATTTTGAAAATATATGTAATAGCACTTCCTAAATGCATGCAATTTTCCCAGCATAGCGGGCCAGCTATATATGATACAAACCCATCTCTGATATATTTTCCACGTCATTTCCAATTTTTCATTGATCTTTTTGTTTTGTTGGAGCTCATATGTCCTAACAAGCCCACATAAATTAATGGTTTCTATATTATTGTTATTTATTATTCAGTAGTGTGGCTTTTATCCTAAAAGAGAAGATACAATGAAACATGAACAACATTTCTTTCATCTCTAAGAATCCCACTGCAATTTATAAGCTGAGGTCCTGCACTAGGAACACATCGATACTCAGGAGAGCAGTTAACATATTTTAGCTTTACATATGTGCCCACATCCTCCTGAAGTCAAAGGTACTTAAGCACACGATCAAAACAGGGAAGGGGAGCTTTTATAAGAATAAACCTCAAAATACCCGAAGTGCTTTCCTGCAAGTGTCTGTTAAAGGGCAATTCTAATGTCTTAGAATTATTCCACCATCACCAAAATGCAAAGAAGGAACAAAGTAAGTAGTGTATCAGGGGAGAAAGTGAAATGGGATCCTTTTTTCAAATGAAATGAGAGGGGGAATTTTAGATGGGCAAACAGAATCATTCAAAGAGGAGTTCTGCCATGAAAAAAGGATTACTACCTCTATACTTGAAGAAATACATGGTCAGGAGCTCAGTACAATATTCATCCAGAATTTGGAAGCTCTAATGGTACCATTTTAAGCTCTTTCATCCGTGCAACATCAGCTCAGGAGGGCTGGTACAGACATAATGATGATTTCGTCGTGACGTCTATATTTTGGTATAGCATGACTGTAATATCTATTACCAGGGTAGGAGAAAAGGAGGAAGTACAGGAAATCTGAGAAATTCACATATCGAACCTGAGAGATTTGTACTGAAAGCACTTCTTGCAATATTTTAAGTGTTTTCCAAGAACCCTCAGCCTCTGATACCAAGCCAGTCCTGCCCTGTTCAGTGTGCTGGATCTGACAGGATAACATAACAGAATGATTCCCATTGCCTCCAATATGAAATACTATATGCATGATGCGAAAGGTGGCTCTCATGTTTAGGAATGAGCACACCTCTGCAGAGTCAGGCTCACCTCCAGCACTCTGATCTTTCTGCACATGTAATTAGCACTATCAGCCTAAATTTTCCTGCATGACCCCTCTGCATTCTGAGGACTGCATTTTCTATTCTCAGCACTCAATACAAGTGGAGAAGCTACAGCTGTCAGTAGCCAATTTAAAAAGTATCTTCAGAGCAATCAGCAAGGACAACTGTTTCTGCAGCAAGGCAGGTGGGAAACCAATGGAAGAATTAGGTTTAGAGTGGTGGTGTTCCAGTTTGTTGTGTAGCTGCTGCATTCTTAAGAAATAACATCAGGCTTTCACTGGTGTCTGGAAAACATCATCTGCTGTGCAGGTACTCTCTCAGTCAGCTGTTGCAGGACAAAGGACAATAGTGAAAGATTACACATGATGTGTCATGCTGAAAGACTACTGTTCCATTAAACTTTTCCACTTCCAGCACTACATAATGTCAGAAAACACAGTGGGGAAAAAAAAAAACATAAACCAAAAATCCAACAAATATCACCTAGAAAATGTGAAAGCATAAAGTTACACACTCACCAATTTAGCATTCCCATCAATGCAGCAAATGTGCTAAAATTTATGGAAGACTGAATAAATATACATAGAGAATTTAATCCTGGATTCCCTCTCAGAGATGGCCATACATATGACAACTTTGTTAAATCATGCATTGTTGATTAAAAGGAAGTAAAAAATCTATTAAAAGAGAAACATGTTTTCCTCAGAAAACCCCTTCAAAAAGTTTGGTGAAATTGCTGGCCTAAAGTGAATTTATTAAAGGACGAGTATAGGCAAGTCTTGAAAAATATTTAGGGATTAAAAATGCTTTACCAAAATGCCAGCAGTCACACAGCAGTATTTATGCTAGGTGGCTGCCCTGCATTAAATGATACAGACTAAAAAGGCTTCAGCTAGTCAGATAAGATCCAAATTATAATTGAATCCAAGCCAAAATCCTAGATCCAGATACCAACAAGCTTAGATATTTATGAAAACCAAATCCAAATGTAATGTGGTTTCACAGCTAACAAAAGATAACAAGTGGCTGTTGTTAGTCACTGGACCTGTCATACATTATTAATTGTGAAGCAGCCTTGCCAACTCTCGTGGTCATCCTGTGCTCAGGTCTTACAATAATCAGTATTTTTCTTGAAGTACTAGTTGCTGGAGTCATATGAATATATACAAATCTCACCTTTCTCTCCATATTCTTTTAGCATGGCCTAGTGAATTCTCACAATAAAGTACTACGTCTTTTCTATACAGAAGGAGAAATTCAGGGCCTTGTCTTCCTTTAAAGTCTGCAGAGAAACTCCAGGTTTATTTTCATTAAACTTTTCGCACAATACCTGGGCCTGCAGTGCAGTATGTCTTATGTAAGGACACACAACCCAAACTGAGTGAGATACTGCATCTTGATAAGCTATTTATCGAGTAAGTGGTAGTAGCTGGCTGTGGGAGTGCTCCTACCATGTCCAAACTGTGAGGTGCTTTCGAATTAAAATGCCTATTCGGCACCTGACATAAAAAGTGCCTCTGGCCCAGGAGCTAGAGGAGATCATAAGCAGGAGCAGAATTAGCAGCAGAACCAGAATCCATTCTGAATCTACACTTTTTAATCTTTAATTTAGCAGATAAATGCTCCTCCGTCTAAATGAAGTACACAACAAAGTACACCTGGTTTCTGGCCACGTAGGAAAAAAAATTGCAAATATTGGTCCGCTGCTTCCACATCCATTTAGTAAAGCAGAAATAAGCCCGTTGTAACAGGAGATCGCCATAGGATCTGTATCTCCAGCTTTGCAAATGAACATGCCTTGATGTTTAATTTTCCGTGAGTTCCTCTGCATTTAGGTACCAGCAGGAGACCATTATACTGTGACAGCACTCAGTTCTGATGACATTATCTTAAACTTTTCCCAGTTGTCCGTCCTCACCCCTGTTGTGCTGCCGCCATCTATTAACATTCCACTGACAACAATGCAAGATGTTAGAGCAGAGCACGTTAACGCGGTAGCCAAGCTGGGGTGCTTTCACCTGGATGTACACAAATGTTTGGCAGTAGCTATGTCGTTAATTAGCTGGATCACATCATGCCAATTCCTCTCAAGGCTCGTCTGAGGTGCTTTGCATTTATAATTCATGGATTCATAGATTTTTATGGCCAGAAGAAATCATTAGATCATCTGGCCTCCCCTTCTCTATTATAAAGGCCATACAATTGCATTCACTTACTCCTGTTGTTAACCCAATTACTTGTGTTTCGCTGTCTTCCAAAAAAGACATCCAAAGACTTCAAAAGATGGCAAACCCACTTCTCCCTTGGAAGTTTATCCCAACAGCTAATCACCCTAAGTATTACACAACTAATGTAGGCTTGGGACTAATAAAGCTTAGTCTCCTATGGATTCGTGTTTCATGGTTGATTGACTTCGATGCCTAACAAGCTGTGAGCTGTGATTAAAGTTTCTTCCCATATACGGAATATTTTTAAGGTCTTTTCCCCAACTCCTTGTGGATCCTCTGTGTCTTATTAATGTGACAATGCAAATTATAGCCCTGGTGGTACCTCAGATCATTATAGATCTCTGTCAGGATTCTTCTAAGAGAGATTTCACCTATTCTTGACCACATACTTTCATGAAACCTGTAGAAACGTAACTGCTTTTCAGACCTTCCCCCACCACCACCCCCGCCCCCCCTTGCCAAGAGTGGCTGCAGAGAAACAAGTTCAAAAGTTATTGGAGGCACCTGTGCATGTACATGCACACACACATACACCCAGCATGGTTACTTGCATCTTTTTTTCCTAAACAATAGTGCCTTATTTCTTATTTATTTGCATTTGTTACTCTTTCCTCACTATGTCTTTCTTTTCCTCCCCAGTGTGACTTTCATCTCCGAGTGCCCACTAGCGCCCAGAACTTGCTCTGTACTGAAGACATTCACGCACTCAGTATTCTTTTTAACAGGATGAACACCTTGAATTGCTTCTCTTTCTTACCCTACTGTATTTTTTTCCCAGGTTGGAATAATTTTTATTTCTCTTTTCCGTACTATTGCCAATTTTTCCTAATGCAGATGTCACAATGCGAAGAAAGGCCCATATGCCCAACCATTTTTCTGTATTTTTCCAAGTATGTTAGCTGGTCCAATAAAAAAAGATGCATCCCTTCCTACAAATCTTCCTTGTATCCTCAGACCACCGTAGTTACAACAACACTGCTAAGAGACAGGAACAGTATGCAGTATTTTCAGTGTTAATCTCCCCAGTGTGAGATAGAGGTAAAAACACCTCCTTACGCTACTCACAACTCCCCTTCTTATATATCAAAGGACCACATCAGTCTTTTCCCAGAACATCTCACTGGGAACTCATGTTGAGTGACTTGTCTTCTTTGACCTCTAAATCCTTTCCAGAGCTTTCTAAGACACAGTCTTCCTATTGTTCAGAGAGAAACTGCTAACATTCCCAAAAATACTATACATATTATGCTAGAAGAAAGGTTTGTTGCAAACGATTATTTTGGATGGAAAAAGAGTCCACAGCCAAGTTTCCCAAAATCAATGTAAGAACTACCCACCAGAAGAATTTAAAAATTAGGGAGACTGAACATACTGTACTAATTTTAATATGTTAAAATTCTGCTTTGGTATTGTTGGAGAGATGGAAAGAGTAGAAATGGGACTTCACATGCCAATTTTAATGATTTCCTTTTCGGAGTGAGGGGTAGAAAAAAAACTGCGGCAAAGTTCTGTAATTTCCCCTCTTCTTTCCCATATTTTAGGCAGGCTTTATTCAGTAGTACTGATAATCAAGCCTTATATGTCTGAAGCTAGTGAACTGAAATTGTGTGAACCATTTTGTGTGAGGCCATTTTGAAAATAGGAGGCTTGGCTTCCCTCTACCTTGGTTTCCCTTTCAGTAATCATGATAGTAAAAATCAATTTGTATCTCATAGAGATGTTGAAAGACACTCAGATTAACAACTTTGATGGTCTCAGAGAAAAGCAGATCTGTAACCACTAAAAACATGTTTAAATACTTTTTTTATTGCTTTGCATATTGCTCTTAACTAAATTATCTCTTCCAGAGTTCTTTTCACTAATCAGTTCCATCCCACCTAACCACTATCAGTTTTGCTAATTAAAACACAAGTCAGCTGTTTGACACTATGCTCTTTTGCATCTATAATGAAATCTAATAAAAACTGAGGAGAAAACTAGTAATTTTCTTGTGGGAAAACTACAGCTAACTTCTACTGGGTCATTTGACAAGAAAATAAAACTAAGCGATGCTCTTTTTGGTGATCACATACCAGGTCCTGAGACAACTATTCTGCTTGCGGACCAGCTCCTCAAAGAGCTGTCTGTCTCCAGGAAAGGACTGAGAACGCTCAGCTCCTGTCAGATAAGAAGGAACTTGTTATGCCAAATCCTAACTTTGAGGAAACTTTTCAGGGAAAGACCGCTGAGCAGGAAATACAGTTAGATGGCTTTTAGAGACAGTCCTGTCTGTCTCTTGTACCATATCATTTATCAAAGACATAGTTAGGTTTTAAAAAAAAAATAATAAGATGACGGTTAAGAAAAGTTGTTGTATAAAGGGAGTGTTGATCAAGTTGCTTTTGACTGAAGCTTGCACACAAGAATGAATTTTAAATTTAATCTTTATTACGGTAGTAGTAATAAAGCAGTAGTATGCACTAAAGATTTGATTTTCCTTTATGCCTTGTCTAAGAATATGCAAATGACCCTCAAGGAAAATGAGAACCAAGCCTTTTAACTGAGAGAAATTAATGGGTATTCTCTGTTCTGATGGTTCTAGCTGAGTTTAATGGTTGCAGAGATCTGACACTGCAAACACTAATGCATAGAAATTACTTACCTGTATCAAGTTATTTTCATGATCAGAACGCAATAATGGCTCATTTGTACAGCTGTTAATATTAAACAACAAACCCAATAAAAAATGAAGTTAGAAAAAATCTAAGCTGAACCTAAGGCAGTACATAAATCTGCTGAGACTGCAAAAACAGCACTCGTGGAGGAAGAAAGCCAAGGGAGGCAAACTAGGCTTCTAACTATGGAAGTTAATTAGCCCTATTTTAAGCTAGAAGGGGATTTCTCTTTAATATTCACCCAGGTTTTAGGTTACAATGATTTAAGATTACAGACAAAAAAAAATGTACCTGGAAAATTTGGTTTAAGGCCTTTAAAAAAAAAAAAAAGACTAGATAAAATATCAAGGATGCACCCGTATGCTCCTTCCAGCCATACTTGAAAAAATATTTCTCATGAGATTACAAACAAAGAGGGATTAATTAGTAAGAGATAATTCTCATGCATTGCACAATGCATTCATCTCCCTCAACTCAGCAATTTTACTGAATGATAATGTCAACAGCATAGGTTCTTACTGGTCAAAATTACATATGCATGATGCCTCTCAATTTTAAGACTATAATCTTAAGGGTTTTGAATCTGTATCAAGACATAGGAGACATCAGTATGCAATACAATTTCTAACATGGGTTCAATCCTGATCTGAACAGTTTTTAGTTCAAACTATTGATAATGAATATGGGGGGGGGGGGGGGGGGGGCGGTGCTTTTGATGTTGTCAGCTTTGGGAACAAGCCCATTGGAAATGTCATCAATTAAAGCTGCAGGTGCACATCCCCTCTGAAGTTGATAACCTAGAAGAAAAGCTATGATCCCTCTGAAGTCAATATGCTGTGAGAATTATAGGAGGAAAGTTCAGGTACAATCTTTCAATAGGAAAAGCAAAACTTTTATCGTAACTTTTAGATGGAGCTAGATTGGTTCATGAAAATGCTCTGTGGTGTGGTTGCCTGTGACAGCAGAGGACTGTTGCCCTGGAGGTCTCCTCCGGTCTTATAGTCCTGCATTCATTGGAAAACACCCATTGGCATCCCTGTACCTGAGAGCTCTCCATGTGTCCTGAATTTGACTGGAAATCTAGCTCTTCAGATATTGAGGTCACATTTGACAACACAGCTTTTAAATCTTCTGCTTCTTTAGTCATGAAACAGGCACACCAATTATGTACTACACTAGGCAATAGATTTATATGTACATTTGCAAAACAATCAGTGATAAGGACAGAAAAATGCCACGTCACTTTGCTGCGCCTAGACACAGTGACATTTGAACACAAAACAAAATACATAGCAAAGGAGGTTTGAGAAAAAAGAGCCAATCCTAGCAGTCATTGACTGAACAGAAATCTCTGGCAATTTTTAGCTGGGATTGTCAGATAGCTCTAAGGAAATCAAGGATAGGTATCTTTATCATTGAGCAATTAAGCTCAAAGGCAGAAGAATATACTTTTGAATACCATCTCTCTAACCATCCCTGATAAATTGTCTTCACCCCTTTTCCCACTCCTGTTCTCCACCCATCCCATTTTTTTTTTAAGTGACTACACCCTTCCACCTGCTTCACCCTCACCCCTTGCCAGCTTCAGTGCTTAGAGCAATTCAGAAAGCCCTGCCAGCAAATCTCCAGCTCCGCTCGCTGCTGCGCTGCTCCACCTCCTATCTGCTGCTCCACGGCCTGTATGAAGAGACAGGGATTGGCAAGGGGGCAGGTGAAACACGCAGAGAAGGCAGACGGAGGGAAGCAGCAGGTTCCCAGCTGGTAGCAGGCGGAATAGGACTTAACTTTTCTCCCACGAGACCTGAGTAACCCATAGCTAGATGGAGTTGCCCTCCAGTCACTATTCATTTTCCAGAGAACATCAAAGGTCTAGCATGCTACATTATGCACTGCTTCTTCCAAAAAGTGAGATGCTATTGAAAACTCTGGTAAATGCACAGCATTTTCGTGATAAAAATTGTAACTGCCAATGAAGTAGCATTTAATAATAATTTAAAAAAAGCTCTGAGGCATTCTAAGAAAAGAAATACAGGACTAAGAATCCTTTTGTAATATAATGCAAACCCCTCACTCAATAATATGTTAATGAAATTTATTTAATTAATTAATGGAAGTTAATGAACATTTAAACATACTGTGCCTTTGGCTATCACAAGGAAATATTCTGGTCAATGAATGCAATCAAATTACTTCAGGAACTGCAAAGAATTTTTTTTTTAAAGCAAGCATGAAAAGTTATATATATAAAAAAATGCCTCAAATATGAAAAATAAGTACATTGTATGTGTAGTGTTTGTGTCTGTGTCTGAGGTCACTCTCATTTAGAAGCTCACTAGTTAATTGCAATTACAGACGAACAGCTTTTCATTAACACTCATATTTGTGGATGTAAATAATTGCATTGTAAAGCCAGAGAAAGTGCTGGCTCCAAACCAAACCAGGGTACAGACAAGTGGTCACGGAGATCACAGCAACTAAGTACAATACTATACACAATATATATGATGATAGCAACAGCCGTACACAACATTTCACAGAAAGACACATTTGCCTAAATTTGGTAGTGCACTAAAACACAGCAAGAATTTTCCCCATGATCTCGAATTAGAAATGTACAGATATTTTTCCAAATCTTATTTTCCAATCGAATTATTAGAAAACAACAACAAAAAGTTACAATATCTGAAGGAAAACATACTGTCTGTGGGTCTCATAGGAAAAGTCTATCAACAGCATCAATTTTGCTAGAAATTTCAGACAGGACAAATCTCCTAGCCTTTTGCTTGCAGCAAAAAATCATCTCAGTCAAAATCATAAAACTTTCTGGAATGCCAAGTTGCATGAAGAAAAATGAGATATGAATCATGTTTATTTAATTTTTATTTAAAGATAGCAATAACTCCTTTGCACTCTTTGGCAGCCTAGGGCTGCTTACAAGTTACACCTGTAACTTCCATTAGGTTAATAAGATTATAGCTACTCATTAACCCTCAGTGTATTAATGGCTAATTATGTGTCTTATTATTTAAAAGTGGATGCCCCCATGCAGGTTGTGGGGGGGTATGGGAGGAGAGGGGATGACCTAATTAGAGAGAAAAAGTTTATGTGTGTGAAATGAAAAGGTAATGCTGTATCTGCAAAGGGTTCTTAGAGGTTAAATATTTCAGGTTAGGAGGATATTCATTATAGTATATTTAGATTAAATGAATGTGCAGGTGGAATAAAGACAAAGCACTGATATTGTAACTTGAAGCAGCCATTCACTTCAAAGATGCTCGTGATATCACAGTGAATTTCTTTAGTGCCAATTTAGTCTTCTCTCTAGAGCACTCATATGTGCCCTGCAGCATGTAAAAGCACAAAAATGTACAAAAAATCTATTCCCCACTTGCCCTCTGAGACAGTATTAAATTCAGGTCATTCTAACTGGAGTTAGACAAAATTTGCAGCCACAGACCCTTTTCAGAATAGAGGTGTTGAAATATGCCATGTAAGATGCAGCCATTTTACCCAATTATTTTGTGTAGAGGAAAAATAAGGATATTTTAAAGCATTTTAAGTATCAATACTATTTAACCATTTAAACACCTTAACAATGTTTCAATGTGAAGCATTTTGATCCCTGGATTAAAGAAAACTTTATTTTGAAATTCTCTTGAAGTTATTTCTCAAATAGTAAAAAATCTTCCTCAAAATCTTATCTGGCCCCTTTTTATTCAGTTTTTTGAAACTGCTAGCAAGCCAAATAACCCATCCTTCACAAAGTCCTTTCTCTTAAACACAGAACTTCTCAGACAGAGCTTAGCCTGCTGAACCCCATTTAATCACTACCACCAAAGCACAGTTATGGTGTCATGCAAAAGATAATGTCACTGAGTCTCTAAGTATGAGAAAGATGATTTGTTTGACTTGATTTTTTTCCTCATAGCACTGAGAAATCCCTTTAGGCGAAAACTTTTTTTTTTTTTTTTTGCTTTGTTTAATTTTTCCTTAAGCAAAAAGGAGTGGGACTCATTTGTTAGGTGTGTGAGACTTTGCAGGTCTGGTTTTACAATACACCATTTAGTCTTTGGTGAGGCTTGTTAAACCCTGAAAGAAAAGTCATGCATTGACTGAGTGACGCCACCCTGAGGTTGATTCCCAAGGGAAAATAAAGACTCAGTCCTGCCTTAGAATCGTTAGGGTGACCGAGAACACCTTCTAGCAAGTGATAGCGTACCAAACCTTGGCAAGCTGCATAATAACATTAAACCCAGTGATCTAATTATTCACCTCTAATATAAAGGGCAGGGTTCCATGGGAAATCAGGAGCAGGGCTGAGAAATACACCCAGCAAATACATTTCACAATACAAACGGAGGCAGTTTGTCAAGACTCTAACCTGGGAAAATTAATTTATGAAGCTGTCCTATGCATCCACTGTGCCCAGTTCAGAATAATTTCACATTTGTGCAGGGAGGATCTTTAAAGCACCAAATTATCAACCTTGAACACCTTGTTTAAAATATCAGTTTAATTTGTCATGGCTCAGCGATCTTTAATTTTTTCTTAATCATGGAGATACATAATATAAATATATAGATAAATATGGCATAGAAATTTAAATTAACCCCTACTGACCCGTGAACATAAGAGAAAGTCACAGGTAGAAAAGTAGTATCTTTTATATATGCCAATGAGAAAGTCAGCAGCACTCAAGATGGCATATAAGACCTTTCTCCAATGTTATATTTCTTTTTCATGATCACTTCTTCATTTTTTATTCTGTATAATCTAGTGTGTTGCCATGTACCAAATTTTTGCTGTGTAAAACTATGAATTTCTAAATATATCCCTAAATACACACTGAAAATATTTGCATGTTCCCTCATTTGTACACCTAAAACCTTGGATTTGTTTGCAAAGGAATAGCTATGCATGCCAAAGAAGTGACTGTTCTATACCCTCTGTACACAGAAAAATAGATTTTTCTGCAAGTATATTTCAAACTGTAGAATATTTGAACTGCAGCCCAAGTAATTACCTGAGCAGTCTACTGGGAATGTACATATTAGAACAAGTTGTAAAATAATCTCTTCCAAACAGCTATTAAAAACAAAATTACAGATCCTGGGCCAGATCCTCAGCTGTTACAAATTGGTGGCTGTTACAAGTCTCTTTGACTTCATGTGTGCAAAGTCTGAGCTCCAAGAGAAATTTTACAGTAAAACTACAAATTACTGAAAAATTAGGTTCTGAGTAGAAACACAGGTGGTATTCACACCATCTCCTTCAAACTCCTTTAGGCATTTAGCTTGGCTTCTCTGAATCATGCCTGCTTTCTCTATATCAGCAGTATGAGGAATCTGGGTTCCTCCAAACCGCACCTTAACAGATGAGTAAAGTAGCCTCAGCCAGAAAATTTAAATGACCTGAATATCGCAAAAAAAGGTCATGTCTTCTGTCAATATAACTGAATTACTAGACAGACCCTGCTTTCAAGCAAAAAAAGTATCAAGCCATTTCATTGTAGAAGTTGTGGTTATTTGCAAAAGCAAATCAGTTGTTGCACCAATTTCTGCATCACTTTCTAATTTCTCTGGGATTCTCTTAATTAAAAAGTGTTCTGAATGATGTCTTGCTGTCTATAATAAGAAAGATTTTTATTTTCTTCTAATGACGGTCTAAATCCCATGTAGTAACCAACTGACTAATACAGGGAAATCCCAATCTTTCAGCTCCATTGTATAATTTATACAATATGTTCAACACTTTCCCACATAATAAACGTGGGAATCCCTTACAACCAGTCCAAGGTCTGAGGGTTTTTGTATGAATCATGTTCACTGCATCCTGGCTTTACCACACCCCCAACTACTTCTGCTGGGAGCCAAAGAGTTACTGCAATCATCACTGGTAGGAGATACCATGTGCAAAGGCATTGTTTACAGTAGGATGCAGTGAAGATGAGAGCCAGAGTCTGATAACTTTATCTCAGGGTTACCTGGGAAAGACTCCTCTAGGTCTATTTAAAAAAGTAACTTTAAATAATGAATAAATTAAGAGATATTATCATTCAAATATTACTTCTTGCTATGACAAATCTTTCATGTAACCCTTAGCCAGGTTCTGTTTATTTAAGGTGATGCTCATTTGAATAGTTTGGGAAAGAAGTGCTTTCACTGTACCTGTTATTCAATTTGACAGTTCTTTGCAACACAGGAAAGAGTCGTGTTTGAACTTGTACAGAGAAATGTCATTTTCTTGTCTTTAGAAAAGATATTCAAGATACCTCCAATAACATTCACACGCATTCAGCCTCCCTGACTGGCAAATTTACTGTCTGGCAGCAGTTTTTATGTGAGGGGCAGGGGGGGGGCGAACAACAACAGGTTGCTTCATTATTAATGCAAAACTGACAATTTTAATCAGCCCTCAAAAACTAATGTGTACTTTCTGAGTTGTGCTCAGTGCAGGGAATTGAACCAGGAAGCTGCCTGTAACATAGATATCTCCACTATACATTATTCCTACTGCTTAAAGCCCTCATAGATGTACAAGCATATAACAGGAATAATCACCTCTTGGTCTTTCCTCTGTCATATATATTTCACTTCTTTTATACTGTATTGTCAGATGAATCCCAGCTGCACTATTGCAATAAGGGAACAAGAGTTTGTCAAGGCTTTAGGCACTCAGTCAGCTCAAATCTGAGCACCTGACTTCTGCTCTGAATCATCCTCTGGAAGAACCTCTTAGATGCACACCTGTCTGTCGACTCCAGAGGGAACAAAATCTAAAGACTCATCAGCTAACCCAGCCACCTAAGTCAGAATCCAGATTCTGAATGTTAAATAAAGCCACTCACTGTTATGGGAAAAAAAATTAAGAGTAGAAAAGGGTCTCTGCTACATTTATAAGAGCGAGTTTTTAGAGCATTTTCCCCTCATTAAAGCTATTTTTTGAAGGGGTAGGAGGAATTCATAGAAGGAATTGCTTTTGCACTATTATGCAAAGGTGCCCTAGGCACAACTCAAACACTTGTTCTGTTAAGTATTGGGAGTTTGCCTTGTCTGCATTTACTGCACAAAACAAGGGGGTCAGAAATAGGAATCCTGAGTTTGGTTCTTATCTATCTGAATCACTGATTCAATTTGTAATATTAAGCAGGTCAAGTAAGTGGTGTCAGCTAGGCATCACAGATTTTCCCACATCACAGAAATGCTGTTTGACTGAATTAATTTATGCTTATGAAGCACTTAAACTTTTTCTGAGAAGTCAGTGTAGCAGTATGAAAAGGAGTTTCTCGTGGGTTCCAGACTAGCTGGGATCCATAAAGCTCTGGCAATCAATCAGCAGTATTACAGAGCGAGAGCACTGTGCCTCCCTGAAAGACAAGCATACACAAAAGTTAAGAAATTGTTTATTCCAGCCGTAATAGGAAACTTTTGTATATAATTTCCCTGCTTACTCAGAGGCACTGTAACATCTGTCAGGCCAGGCCTAGCACTTAGCGTACAGATCTGAGGAGAGGAACACATGCCCCATTTCCTGACAGCAGCTCACCCGCCACTGCTGCCAAGCTCAGTTCCACCGGTGTACAGTTAGACGTCATGGACCAAATCCAAATTTGCACAGGTGTAAATAAGAGCCACCCAATCTGTTCAGTGCCTTTAATGAAATTTCAGCTCTGATTGCATGGCACTCTCTTCCTTTTAACCATTCAAGAAGTGATAAGGACTGAAGCCAAAAGCTCGTTACCTTCCGTTCCCTGCTTCTTTGAGACACAAAGTATTTTGATCAGCATCCTTCCCTAATGTATCGGCAGCTCTGAACTTGGTTCCCCCCACCTCCCTGCTCACTCAGACAGTGCCAGTCAGGTCAAACGGCAGTCTCCGCAACATTCAGAGTTGTTCAGGGGAAAGGTGTTTAAGGGGATCCACACTTTTCTTTTGGATTCCTGATTTCAGTCAAAATCTATTCAAGCTCTGCAGTAAAAAAAGTGCAGCTTTAACCCCGACACCACCAAAACACTCTTCTTTCTTGTATTTATTCATAATTCCTGTTCATTGAGTTGTTCTCTTCTCCTCGGCTTATACACCTGTGCTCCTCTCACTTTTACCCATAAACTCATAACCTTAGGGCACCTAGTAATGTCCAAAGCTGCCAAGTTTTCCCATGAGAGCAAGCGAGCTAAGAGTCCAATAGTGACAGTAATCACCGTAACAGACAATTTCAAATATTATACCTCCCTCTTACACAAAAGGGACACTTTTCCCAGCCTAAAAAAAATATAAAAATTAAAAACTGAAAAAGCTTAGAACTATCTAAAAATATGTATTTTAAGCCAGTCAAGAAAGCTATGCAGTGGTTTTAGTTTTTACTCTTTACACCTACAGACACCTACATGTGTTACGCATCTATACATCAGAGTATTTTATCATCTCAGTCATAATTTAGAATTTTTAAAAGGGATGCAGTGCAAGATATTGCAACTGATGGCAGTCTATTTCTATCACCCAAAGACTTTGGAAACATAAGCAATGTTGTATTCCTTATCTGCTGTATTCCCTTCTCCTTATGTATTACAATACATTTTGCACCCTGACAGAGGATTAATCACCTGATGGGAATACCACAGACTGCAGAGATCTGCTGGGAAATATATTTCTGAATGACTTCACACTAGTCAGAAGTTCATGATGTCTATGATTTATTGTCTCTGGTGAATTTCTCATTGCTGTTGAGAATTTAAACTAGTTCAGCTGCTCCTAGTGATGAGGCACAGAAGGCAAATACAAGGCCACAGTAATGTCTGTGAAGCTCAAATTTGGAAAGCAGCTTTTCCAAAATACGCAGAGAAATGATGAATTTAGACCTAAGGAGGAGAAGAGCAGCTTACTTTTCAGCTGTTTCCACATTCCTTTCTGGCTGTGCTGTAAAGCCTCATACGTAGCAAAAGATAGAAGAACTGTGGCCAAAGCCTGAAGTCCTCCTTCAGTTTTCATCACATTTTTACACGGCATACTACCTCTCACCATACTTCCATGTAATAAGATACACACATGGAAGAGTAGAAAAAAAACAAGCCCAAGATGTCAGGACTGCTCTTTGGCATGTTCAGGAGGTACCAACTGGAAGCAGAAAAAGAGAGCAGCTCAGGTAACCGACACTGTTGGGCAGATGGGGTTTATATACCCAGGAGGGTAGAAAGGCTCAGTTGGATCAGTCAAAAGCAAAGGCAGATGGCAACACGATACAAGTTCTACCTTGAATAAGGATTTCAGGTACGGAGCCCTGATCAGAAGGAGTGAATATAGCTTGGCTGACATCGCTCAATGTTTCAACTCTTTTTTAAAGCAACTTGTATTTCTTAGTATCTTCCTCATTGCTCAGTTTTGATGTTCAGTGCTGTGCCTTTTCTTCAGCCGCGTGTATGGTCAGTAATTTCTTTGGGATCATGAGTCATTAAAAGCAGTGTTTACTCATACAAAATAAGCATTTAACATTTTGCAATCTCTAAATATATTTCAGTGACATGTACAATATCTTTTTTGGCCCAAAAAGACTTTAAAGGCTGTCTTCACTCAGGGATGGTATAAAAGGACTAAAACTATTCAAGATACTTGCAGTGTTTGAACTGTTAAAAAGTAAAACACATTTATTCTTTTGCAAATGAGCAAGGGTCTGACTCCTGACTGATTTGCCGCTGTGTAAAGGGGCATAAACCCCTACCATTCTGATGTGAACAACTGCAAATGACAGCGCTAAGCAACGGTACTGGAAAAGGAAGGTTATCAACTAATCAACCAAGCTAGTGAGTCAAGCAGCTATTTCTCCATAGTCATATTTATATAAATGTGAGAGACTTATAAATTTGAGGGCACAACAAAAGCACAGAATCGACCTAAGGCTTGACCCAGGGGAAAAGAAACAGGAAAGGGAAGCACGCTGGGAGATGAATAGGCTAGGCTTTCTTCCCTCTGTCATTCCCCTACAGTCTGGATGTGCCTGTCCTCCATTTTGAGAATTTATGTGTTCCCCTGCAATGGAGAGTATTTTCATCTCCTTTCAGCTATCACATGCACCTCTTTCAGAAGGTTTGCTTTGCCCAGATTCTTTGACAAGGAGTGAGTGAAATCGCAACCTCACTGAAGTCAGTGGGAAATTTGCCATTCACTATAACGGAGCCAGGATTTCACACAAAGTTTATATCCATAGAAGACCAGACTGAATCTAGTCCAGTGTTTGTGAAGTGCTTTGAAGCAGAGAGTGTTGCAGCACTGAAAGTATTTCTATTATTATTATTGCTATTGAGTGCATGACAGAGAAGAAAGGTAGAAACCTCAGAGTGAACTGGAAGGAAATACTGATTCTGCAGATCTTTCTGAGAGGTCAGTACATGACATTTTTCTAAACAGTTTCCTTTAAAAGTGTCTAGTAAAATTCTCTTTCAAGCTAAGTACTTTCTTGGCATGTTAATCAGAAGCAGATCTTCCTACCAAGTACAGCCATCCTGACTGAAAACGTCCTATCTTTTACTTTGCGTACTTTTCCTAGAGCTTTATTATTGCTCTCTAAGGATTAACTGAAATACTCTACAGAGAGCTTAAAATGTTTTCAGAAACATTGCAAAAGCCCAAGCGGGAAGGGAGAAGCAATGGTTTCCTTCCAGCCTGTCTGTTCTTCCTCTGAACAACAGTGTGGCCTTTGCACTTCACTGGCCCATGGAAGCAAGAGCCTGGGATTCAGTAAATGTTGGCAACGATAAGCTATTTCACTACTTGTGGCTGTCGCGTATATATTACCACCAGACAAGGGTTGATCATCAAGGAAAAAAAGCCCTCTCCCATGATCTCATTAACTAGTTTATTCTGCCACAGATTCATTCAAAATTCTTTTCAAGTTACATGGACAACAGAGCAGTCAGGAAATGTGTTAGCTGCTACCAAAGGAACTAGCATTTGGGTCTTGGCTGTCATTTTCCATGAGGCTACGGCAGAGATCTCACCCCAGTATCCTCAGATCACAGTCCCTGCAGTTCCCCCGAATATCTTGCTCATTAGAAAAGAACACTCCCTGTAGGGTTCAGACACCCGCGGACAGATCTTCAACTGATGCAAACTGTCAGTGCTCCGTTAACCTCAGGCAACCCAAGGTTTTAGGCTGCAGAGGATTTATCAGCAACTCGGCAGCTGTGAGAAGAGCACAGTGTTAGGTCAGAGAGTGAACAGGCCAGCAACTGTGATTCAGCCATTGGCACACTCAGCTCAGCTGAGAATTCCCAACCACAGCCTACAAAAGGGAGCTGTTACATCTTGATTAATTTCAAATTACACTGTCTTCTTTCAGTCTCTACCTTTTTTGGTTATCTCAGTGCACAGCAGTGGTCCCAGTGGTTGAGATCTGCACAGTCAAGTTCTTGACTCTGATCTTAATCATGTGGCCTGTGATGGAAACAGTGACAAATTACTGCTATCTACTACTACAACTACAAAGAAAGGACAAGCTTGTATCATCTGCTAAACTTAATCCATGGCACTATAATCCAAATAAAGGCAGTGATAGAAAATATGCTATTAAATACTTCACTGAATATTTAGTAGGTATAATTGCAGCTAGAAAGAAATTAAATACCATAAGCTAAGAATTTTCTGAAAACAGTTTCTACATCTTCTGTTCTTCACCCACGTGTCACTCAATAACTATTGCTGCTGAGCCACAGCACATTAGGTTTTAGATGTGCTTGTCTGCATTTTACTTCTCTGGGCACCACACTTAATTCAGGACTGAGATTCATATTTTTAAATACGTGAGACAAAGCGAGATTCTCCAGTGCAGATATCTCAGTGTAAGTAGGCCTTGATGTTATATGAAGACACTTCTATAAAGACATATCTGTGTAGGCAAAAATCATGTCTTAATAGCTTCAACTCAGCACTGCATCAATGCACCTATACAGTTTCTGGAATGGAGTCTGGAATGGAGCTGGTTTCTATATGGACAATTCCTTTTGCAGCAGAGGAGATCACATCTCTCTGCATGCAATCATGTCAACACCTCAAGTGATGCTCATACAATTATTTTTCAAGAAGTCTCTTAGTCTCTCAGTACTTTGGAAAATGAGACCACTTCTTTGTATGTTGAAATATAGATGTAAATGCCCAAGTTTATACAGATAGATTTGAAAATATTGGCAACAGCGACTAAGTACACTAATGAGAGCAAAAGCAAAAATAACCACCTCTTTAAGTACTTGCTATAAAAAGATATACATTCCCTATTTAAGCTTACCAGTATAAAATGCTAGGTTCAGATGTAGCATTTCAACCAATAAACACATTCTTAAGGGAAGATATGACATGCTTTTTACCACTCATCACGATCAAACACAACAGCTGCATGTGTTCAGGGCAGTTCATATCACACTTAGTTCTTAGCGCTACTTTTCATGGCCAGTAACATAAAAAAGAAGGTAACTGGGCCCACTCTCCTTCCTTAGGAAGAGACACAACACTGCACATCGGCACTTCCTTCACACAGCACTGCTCGTAAGCATCTGTGTGTGACTGCAAGAACATAAACGGGTTTTTTACTCCAACAGAACGGGCAAGGGGAGAATTTAGGAAAGGAGAACGCCGGACAGACAGGTATCCATCCCTCTCCGTGCCCTCACAAACCACACAAACTGCTTGGGCTAGAGAGACTTAGCAAAAAGAATGGGTAGTTTGCAGTCAATAATCTAGTATTTTACCATTCTCTAAAATAAACTGTATAAACCTTACGGATTTTAGTGGGGTCAGGATTTCACTTGCTCTGTTTTGCCTGACAGAGGAAGCCTAATCTTTTGCTAAATTAACTTCTTAATGGGGCCACTTCTCCCTTTTCTGACATTTGGGGCAGCGAAAGACCTAGCGCTGCTAACAGCCCTTTGATGTGCCAGCCCTCTACAGCTTCCAGGTCCATCCTGCCTTTGGGGGTCACACCTGTGCGCAGCCCCATGACTGAACATTACCTCTCAACACGCCTCCCCTGCCTTCCCTACTGCTGGGAACACACAGGCATCCTCTAGAAATGCATCTCGCCTTCTCAGCAGCTCGGAAGGCCTGTGGTGGGTCGGCTCCACTGATCAGCTGGAGATTTTGTTTAGAAGGCTTCTTTATGCTGTTTATGTTGCTGTCAAGTCTAGCTCACCACAGACCTAACACTGCCACCTCTTTGTTTACATACCTCCACTCCAGGACATTATAACCCTCCTCTACTAACACTGCCCAGTGTGTGAGGGCGCAGCTTCTCTTTTTTATTTTTATAAGGTTTGTTAACCACATTGCTATAAGATATTCATTCAAATTCCACCCAAATAGACCTCTTGCTGTCAGCATTTAATTATGCTTGCATTCCTATGTAAATAGAACGTTAGCCAAAATAGAGCCTATTATAGAAGATAAGGTCAGGCACATCTTTACAAGAAAAGGAAGCTTTGGAAGCTTCTGTACTTTTGACAAGAATAACTTTCTGAATGCAAGAAAAAATTTAGAGAACTGAGCATGTTCTGCTGGGGATAAATCATGCTATTGAAAGTAGTACTCAGTCTGTCTTTATGCATCTTTCTTAGGAAGTTTAAGAGGACATATTTAATATGCATATATAAAGTATGCCCTTGTAAGACTACAAGGTCTTTTCAGACTTCCCTTGAAAAATAATATACACTTAAGATCGCCTCTTTTAAAGATTCACAGCTCAGGAAAGATTTCAACCAAGGTTTTCTCCCAGGCTGGGTATCAAATTATTTGACAGTCGTCTTCTCAGCTTGGCTCATGTATGTAAACATCTGGAGAACCATTATGTTCTAAGTTTAACCACAGATTTCATATCATAAGATAAGCATACACTTTAAATCCTCATTTAAATCTTAAAATACTGAAATCTCATAAATTCAAATGGGTCCCTGGTCTTCCAGGTATAAATGCCCATTTCCCTTTCAAATAGGTTTAGAAAAATAACATAATCCTTCAAACAAGAATATCAGACCCCACTGTATTTAGATTGACAGGAATCGCAGCAAGCCTCCTACGATTTTTCCTCACCAACATGTGTCTTAACTCAATTGTCAGGTTTTCTGTCACCTGCAATCTAGATTACTGTGAAAGGTCATACAGATCTAATGCAGTGGCTCAACTTTCGTTGTACTGGGACGTTGTAGTTAACTTCAGATTCCCAGCTAGCTTCTCAGTAACCACACTGAGAGGTATAACTGAAATCACGCTGAACAGCTACAGAGCTATTTCCACGACAGGAGCTTTTGAAGCTAAACTTGTGCAAGTTTCTGGATGATGAGAAACTGCATCAACTATTTCAGCACTTGTTTTGGTCAAATTCCATTCACCGCGAAGAGGAATTAAATACCAGTTAACGTGCTGCTGCTCCAGAAATCTATATAGAACACAATTCAGTGTACTTAAAATGAGACTTGACCCTAAGATTCAGTTTACATGTTATTTTCTTGTGGCACATTTTCCTTGACAATACATCTCAATTTATACAAAGGTTCCTATGTTTCTAGTAGCATCAGAAGTAAGTATCAGAATAATTTTTGCTGTAATAGTTTATATGGATCACCCAAGTTCTTTTTTCTGAGACACCAGCATAAAATCAGTGCAGAATTTGGCTCACTGTATTTTCACTTGTAGACCTCCAGATACCCTAAAAAATGCTTCACAATGAAGATAATAATGAAGCGTTTGCAATTAACTTATTTTATTGCTGAGTACCGCCCCAGTACTGTGATGTAATTCACCCATGCTGTTTGACCTAAAGGTAACTTTGGCAGTTGACGCTGAGATGTATTCTCACAGATCTGCCCTGTTACCTAACGTTGCCTACTGCTGCATTAGAGAAGTGTAAAACTGATTTACATATAAATATAAAATCAATTTTATACAAAGCACTCTGAACAAATGTCTTCTACTATATGCTTTAAAAAAAACACATTTTATTTGGCTGGAAATGCTTTGATAAACAACAGGTCTCATTGACTGCAACACTGAAATGCTCTAATGAATTTTTAATGTCTTTAGTTGTTTAACTGGATCTTATTACAAAGAAGCTGAAGACACAGAAGCATGATGTTTCCTCCACTGGCACATTTAAGAAATCAGCAGAGGCATGCCAAGAAACTGTTCTGCTTTCAAAACAAGGCTCCAAGACTGAACTCAGGGGAAAAAATAAAAAGCATTTTGTCGTGGTTTCTAGAATTAAACTACTGCTGTTGATTTGAAATCTATATTGCCATTTCCTCAAACTGACTACACTTTGTTCTGTCCTTTACCTCACTGCTGGTACGATATTGCATCTGTGAGAGGCTGGCAGGTGGCAGAAATTGATCACATTTGAAAACAAATTAAAGGCCAGAGATCTCTGATTGCACAGACAGTAGAAGGGAAATTCGCCTATTATAATATGTGCCATTTCCCCGTGAAGTTAAAACATGATTTTCAAGATGATGCTGTGCTTCACTGATCACTGTTATTGCACAGGCTTACCAACTGCAGAGATCCTTCCTCACTGTTCAGTAACCCCATACTGATTAACAAGATTGAGCTGAGAAAGTTCACCTTAAAAATTTTCCTCAGGTCCTCCATTCAGTGCTATTGCATTATCAGCATCCCCGTGTCTGCTGCAGGTTTTAAATCTCACATGCAGTCCTGAGCATTAGAAACCCATGCACATTAAGACGCTAAATCGTTATAGACTCCTCAAGTATCCTGCTCTTTGTCTGGCAACCAACCCGTTGTGCTTTGAGAAGCCTCCCAGCTTGCCTGGAGGTTTTCTTTGCTGGAAAAACCTATGTATTATCATCACCAGCAAAACAATGGAGCTGGCTGCAGGCACGGTGGTAACAGAGCGCACAAGCAGAGAGAACAGCCCCATGCAGAGCTTGCAGAGCTTGCAGAGCAGCGATTGTGAGGAGTGTAATACAATGAGGCCTGCGGAGCACTAATGCACGTTGGGGTTGCTGTGCCAGTGCTCCACTCAACAGGCTGCATCTCCTGGCAAAGCGACAGGGTAGTATTAGTGCTGGTCAGAAAGCCAAGCTACTTGTTCAGTTTCCTCATGCAAGGAGGAAAGGAGTAACACAGCAGGGATAGAAAGAGCTTCAAAGCATGCAAGGACATGAGAACTGTTTCCATACTAAAATTTAAAAAAAAAGCGGCGCTCCTTCCTGCAGTGCCTTTTCTGACATAGTGAAGAAGGTCCCAAAGTTCACCTGCCCATAGATTTCCTTGAATAAGAAATAACATGTAGAAAGTGGGTGTCTTCTTCCCAGAATACACTCCAGAGTGTTTGAGTATGTACCTCATCCTCCCCCACATTTGTTTGTTTTATCCATCTGTTATTGCCCCATATTTGATTATGAATTGAAAGCATTCTCCTGGAGCTGCACTCTGAGCTTTTTAAGCTGAAGTGTTTGAATAAGGCTTGTCACTACAGGAAGGATGTAGAGGGCATCACATTCTCCAGCTGCCTCCCATCACCCTTTCCCCCTCCCTGCCCCTCAGAGCCGGCGAGCAGCTTGGATGCAAACGGGGAGAGCTCTAAGCAGCTGCTACCTCTTCCCTGTTTCTCCTGCTGAGCAGCTTCCATGCAGGAGACGAAGAGAAGAGTGGCTCTGTTGCTTGCTTTTAAGTGAGTTGAAGGAGCCTGAGGGGAAACAGAATGGTTCATTGGGCTCTGTCTAAGCCTACAGTGGCACATTAGTAGAGGATGGATTCCTCCATCCTACACAGCCACAAAGGAGAGGCAGACAAATATGTGAAAAAGGGGTCATGTGGCTCCCTGATTCTCCCTGCCCCAGCCACAATGCCTGCTTAAAGAAATTATCCTAATTTTTCCCAGATGAGTATCCCAAGGAACTGTGCACAGTCCTACAATGTATTTCTTCTGGAAGGGTTTGCAGAAGTAGGATGTTTTGGCAGTACTCTAAAGTTGGGAAGTCCCCCCTTTCAGAGGACTTTCCAGGAAGGGGCGTTTGGGGGTGATTTCCACTCCCTCTGCACTGGCTGAACTGACATAGGAAATAACCTGTTGAAGTCTTGGCTGAGAAGAGCTTCCCTGCTCCGACCAAGCGCCCTGCAGAGCAAGCTAAAGCTCTTCTGCTCGGCCTAGAGCATATCTCTCTGCCACTGCCAGCGTGTGACAAAAGCCACCAGGCTGCATGGCAGCCAGCAGAGCTGGGAACATCCCTATTTCCTGTGCACTGCTCTCGAGGGAGCAGAATATAAATCTTTTAAAGGTATAGCCTGTTTCTTAAGAAGTTATTTGGGTTTTTTCCTGAATTACTCCAATAAGCCATTTGCATTTGATAATTTCACTGATACAGGGGCCGTTTCAGGTAGCAAATTTGCTGCTTTGTTCTTCACAACATGAGGAAATTTCATTTTAAAAACAGGTTTTCAACTTCAAAGCTTTATAACCTGACACGAAGCAGAGCACACACAAACCACCCGCGCTTTGCATTTTGGCCATTTGCGGAGCCCAAAAGCGGTGCGGAGCCGGCTGACAGCACGGGGGCCTGAAAAAGAGTTTCTGTGTGGGCTTCTGCTGCAGCCAGATTAGAAGAGGGAATTAGAGACAGGGTGTGGTTCCCACCTACAATGCCTCTCCTGCAGTTCACAGACCTTCACACTGTCTTATTAACGCGCACTTCCCTCTCTCCTTCCAAATATGCAAACTGCACCCCCTCCCAGGTCCCTCCTTAGCTTAAGGGTGCTGGCATCTTCTCTGCTGACTTTCTGGAACCCAGGGATTTCCAATTATTTCCACATCCTCCTCCTGTTTCTCTTCTGGCTGCGGTGCCTCTGGGCTGCCTGCTCGACTTCCCACTCCACAGGTCTGCAAGGCAAGGGTAGAAAGGCGAAAAATTAAGAGCGCAGAGTGGTATTTGCACAAGGCAGAAGGGAAGAGGAACAAATAGAAATTGCCTGGGGCCAGATCTGCTTATTCTTTCTATCTTGCCCTGCTCTCCAAAAGGCAGCCTTCATGTCTCCTCAGGTTCTCGTTAAGTTTCCCAGCTATCTTTTATTCAGCATCCAGCTCTCTCTCTCAGTTCTTAGGAAGAGAGGAGGTGTGTCTTCTTTGCCTTTAGGCACAAAAGGCTGCATCAAGGTGAGGTACAGGCAGCGTGTTTTATTAGAGCATGTGGCATAACACAGGGCAACGCATCTGAGAAGTCGTGAACGTACTATTGCAGTGTTTGAAATTATTGCGTTAGGTGACATCCCCCCAGGTAAAAAGTAGATCCCAATCTAGATAAGCGCTTACTGTAGAGCCTGCATCTCAGGCCTGTCCATCACTCAGTCTAGCAATTCCCTCACCCAGTTATCAGCTTGGCCCAGCTACACAGCCCTAACTCTCTCCCTTGGCTTTCCAATGCTTGCTTAACTGCTCTTCTATTTTGCAGTATCTCAGAGATACTCCTCACTCCATACCTTCCAGGCTAGAAAGCTGGTGGCTATAGGCAGTCTCTGCCAAGCTCTTCCCTGGCCAAGGCTACAGAAGACCTCCACCCTCTTGCATGCTGTGGGCACTACTGCAAACAACCCCCTTCACCCTGTTCCCAGGCCAAGTATTGCAGGGAGGGAAAGGGAAGGAAGGAAAAGGAGATAGCAAACTGACTTATTGTTCGCAAGGAGGGTGGGGGAAGCACAGAGAAAAGCTGACCTGAGCTGCAAAGCTCTTTTAGTTTCCTCTTTCTCCTGTAAGGACGATTTCTGCTGTTCCCACTCTTCCCCACCCCACTCCCCCTACTGTAATTCAACTCCTGCCCCTAAAGGAAGGGGAAGAACTGTGCCTGAAGTAGTCCTTTGCAGAAGTCCTGGTTCGATGCTTTTCTGTAGGAAGTCAGTCAATCAAAGCAGTACTTCCCACTGGCAAAGTTGGGAATCTCGTGAAGGCCTAGGGTCAAGATAGTGATAGCAGTGTAGGTCTTTATATGCCTAGCTATTAGATTGCCAGAATAAGAAAGGAGCCAAGCGTTTATCTGGTTAATTACTCCTTTCATTTTCTACATTATTCCCATTTCAAAATCTGTATGTATACATTTGCAGGTCCTAACAATAGCATGTTTGTGTGATTCCAGCTGACCAAACAACAGAAGTTATTTATAACTACAGATGACCGGACTCTGCTGTATTTTCATTTATGTAATTTTCCTTAGATCATTCATTGGAAAGTGGTCGCACTTTCATGCTTCTCACACGCAGAGGCCCTGTAGGTTAGCACACAGGAGATTAACCTTGGCAGTCCGCACTGCTGGACTGCCTGAAGAGGAATTCTCGCTGCAGCTGCCTGAACCAGCAACCCAGAGGGGCTGGGGGGTTAGATAGCTGTTCTCAGTGCCACGCCAGGCAGCAGGTGGCCGCAATGGCAGTACTGATGGTTTTCAGATATAAAGCTTGGTAAAACTGGTACTGGTTTGTGGGGGTTTTTTTTCTTTTGCCACGTCTCACTGGCATTGCAGTGGAATGGTCAATGCTGGAGAAATTCCAAAATGAGTGAGTGTGATATTGAGAAGCGGCATTAATTAAACAGGATAAATGACCGTAAGGTGAAGCATCTTCTTCTTAGACAGTAAAAAGAGCCACAGCGTGCCCATCGTGCTAACAGAGCAGCACTTCCCATCCACATAAATGCACTAAATTCAAAAACATTTTTAAAATTTTCAGATGCTTCTCTCTGTACAAGCTTAAATGGGGACAGGCATGAATTTACATGATGACAGTTGGGACATCAAAGGCTACCTCTTTGAAGCCACTCTGCCTACAACCTTTTCACATTATACGGAAGGCTTACAGTAGGTAGAGCACCTTCTATAGACCCTTCACTAGCCAATAATGTTATCCAAGGCAAATTCATTCAAACAAGCATACTATAACCAAAAAAAGACAATTTGCAAAATCCCTTGTTTCTATCTAGTAAGTAGGGCAGTTCTCCACAAGGCTCCTAACAAGAGGACTGAAGTTCAGAAGAGACAAGGGGGACAAAGGGAACTGCAATGTCCAAGGTCTCCTCTTAGGGTTGCACATCATCTGGAGCAGCCAGATAGAGACAGCAGCATATTTCACAGTATACGCTGTATGAAATAGGCCTCACCACTAATCCAAGCAGACATATACCCAGCCAGAGAAGATCTACTAAATAAAGCCACAAGATCTTTTCCTTAAAATAGAGAGTATTAAGGAATTTGGTGATTAAAAACACACAATAAAACTCATAGCTGGCAGTAAACAGGACAGAAGTGAAGTCATGGAGGTTGCATTCCTTTATCTTAAAGCAGCATAGGCCTTCTTATTTGGTCCAGCCAAAATACCAGAGAAAAATGTATTCAAACACTTAAAGAAAAAGCAGGGATCTTCTTTGGGGCCTTTAAATATTAACCTGCACTGACTAGGCTGTGTCCATGCAACTAAGTAACAGTGCTGTTAGCTAGAACAAAAACTTTTCCTACTTCCCATCTTTTCTTTTTATTTTCATTTTTATTTATGGGAAAATTAGGCATTTTCTGACAAGTTCAGAAAAGGGAAGCGGGCTGATATTGGGAATTCTGATATCATGGCCGTGGAATGCCATACATTTATTAGCCAAGTGTTTCCATCCCTCTGTATACATGACTCTTCCCTCAAGCTAATCATTTTCATAACCTTTTGGCCTTTCTATGGCATCATAGCTATTTAGTAACATTTACTTTTTTCCCATCTTGTAAAATGTGTGACCCCGTTGCCTTGCTAGTTTGTGGCTGATCCCCACGTAGAGCAACTCAAACTCAAAGAGTAGTTCACAGAGTCTGTGTTCTCTGACATACTTTCTTCCAAGTATGTTAGTCAATACCCACTGATGCTCCCTAAGGAAAAAGACATCCAAATGATTAGGAAGGAAGAGGAGGTACCACAGCTCTTTAAAGCTGTTGTCTGGTGCCTTTAGTCTCAGGCACCAGTCTCACAACTGAATTTTCTGGAAGAGCTTTTCTCTTTTGAAAACCAGTGCCTTCTGGGCTAATACTGAGAACATGTACTTGGCACCATATCCAACATAGGGTTGTAATTAGCAGCCAGTATAGCACTTCTGTTGACCAAACAACCAGCTGAGTTTATTGCTGAGGACCTATTCACAATATTACCATCTACTAAAACTAGACATTACTGTAACTGCTATATGGTCTAGGCCAGATAAAGTTCTATTCTCTTCCTCATGCCCACTCACAAGAACCATGAACACTAGCTAAAGTGCCAATATTCATCAACAAATTAAAGACTTTCTTTAGAGAAGACCAGAAAAGATCCAGCTGCAGTATTTACATCAGAAAGAAGGCTGAAGGTACTTTTATCCTAATCCCAGATGTAGAATGGCATGTGAATTATTTTTTTTCACCATATATATTAAAACGGATGACTGTCCAGAAGAGTTGAATCAATTAATCAACTTAAATGGCTACACTTTCAGTAAGAGAAAATTATGTTGCCTACGGACTGTTGAGAAATCATCTTGTAGAGAATAATGACAATTTATGAATATAGTTTGTATTTCTTCTGGAAAGCCCACACTGAAAGAAAAACTGGTTCTAAATATGGACTCCTAATTTTTACTGAGTCCAGAACTGTGTCTGTAATAGTACGTGCTATACAATGTTTATTTTGCCAGGAAATTCCACGAGTATACACCTTCCATATTTCAAATCAGAACACAAGCCTGTCACAAACCTGCCAAAGCTCCATGTGGTGCCATGCGGGTACATCAGAAGCTTTGTGCTTTGCACCTCTCTCCTCTGCATGGGTTCATCTGCAATCTCTGCCTCTGAGGAAGGTCCTTTGTGGCTGTTACTGCCTCTAGCAGACTCATATAAGAGACCTGAAATACAGAAGCATAGTGTGTGAATAGAATAAACCAGAGTCAAACTCCTATTGTCTCTCTAGTGCATTGGATTTTCAAAAGTGCAAAAACTTTCTTAGAAATCCTACAGACTAAAAAAATGTATAGAATGAAGTGTAATACTGACCCTTAGTCCTTCTTTTAACCTTGGAGAGAAAAAGGAAAGAAACAGTCAGCTTGGGAAAGCTTACAGAAACAAATGCATTTCTAAAATGTTTCTAAACAGTCTGGACTTTACAGAATTTCCACACTCCTTGGTAACCTTGTCTTGGTGATGAGAGTCTCTTCTTTATCTATTAGAGATCAGTCCTACCATGGCAAAGCGATCATTGGATAGTCACTGATTATGTAGTGAAATCAATGGAAATGCAGTAATTTTCAGGTGAATGAAAGAATAAGAATATAATAAATGAAGAAATGCTACGTCTGGAAGTCATGTGTAAATGTGGAAACACTACAGAGAATATCGGCAGTAGCCAGACACCAGGAGGAGCACAGACTAATTATACAGAATTTAACACACATACTTCCCTGCCTGTATGGGATCTCAGGTGTTAAAAACGTAATTTTGAATCAGGGTGCTGGTGCTGCTGTTGGGATTTGAGGTTAGCAGTTCAGCTTTTAAAATTCAGCCCAGCTTTCACAGACTTCTTTCCTGGGAAGCAGGAAGAGAAAAAGAGAGCTGTGGGGAGGAAGCTGTAGAGAACAGGACCTGCGTTCTCCTCCAGGATGCTCACACTATATGACACACTGCCCACAGCATTGCTGCTAGAGACATTCCTGAGAAGCCTGAAGGAATGCAACAAGTGTCTGGTAAAATACGCAGGGATCTCTGCAAGATTCAGGCCAAGCACTGAACTTCTTCTTCCTGCAGCATTGCTGCCCTTTTGTTAGTTTGCTTGATAAAAACTGCAGTCATTCTTCTCTGGAGGGTTACAGCAACATAAAGGCTGTTTAGGCTGCTCATCATGTAGGAGATGTGCCATACAGGTTTGTGTAGCACCTCTCCCCCAGCTCCAGAAGTTGGAGGGGAAACCATACAAGACAGTGTTACAAACGTCTTTAGTATGCTTGGTCTTGTCTATCCCTCATCCACCACCAATACTAACACTGCAGATCTGTCCAATTTGGAAATACGAGTTCAAAAGCCTTACCACTCTCTCTGCTGACTTCTATGCAGCTGCTAAGCTTGTGCTTGATATGTTTATGTTAAGGGTTTGGTGTAAAAGGGGCTTATTTTGCATAGCTGTCTGAAAATGTCTCCCCCCACCCCCTTTTCAAAAACGGGCAAAAGACCAAATATTTCTGTAAAGCTTTTAAAATCCTATAGTCTACAGAAGACCTTAAATCTTCTAAACCAAAATTGAACATTTTCAGAGAAAGCAGGCATTTTTCCGGGAAAATGTTACATTGTTAAAAATGCTGAGTTTAAAAGCATTCAGATGATTCTTATCACTAAAATCAATTAAAAATTGAAGAGGGCAATTCTGCCTGAATTCTGCAGCTTCCAAAGGGTTATAGGCTCCTTTAAAGATTTGCCTAACATAGGCAGTATAGAGTAAATTCCTAGTAGAAATGAGGATGAGTAACAGCCCTGCACACATTGATGAGTTTGTAATGTACCTCAAATTTATTTTGGTCTCAGATCCAGCATGAGAAGAGAAAGAGCTTGTAATTTCTTGATGAAGTAATTTAGTGAATGGGGGGCAAAGAAAGCAATTTAATGACTGGCTTAAAGAATTTATGTGACGGCCATGCAGCTCTTTTATCCTCTGTTACACAATGTGTTCATTTTTTTATGTCTAATGCTTTAACACAGTGTGTCACATTGCTAAACCCAAGATGTGCGGAAGACCCAGGGTCTCTGTGACAGAGAATCAGACTGCAAATGAATGAATTCCTCCTTTGCTGTTTGGGATCAGGACTCGTAGGCACAGCTTTTCCCAAGTTTTTTTCACCCTAAACTACGTAAGTGTACTTAGGCATTTTCTGGCAGCCAACGCAGTATCGCAGCAACACTTGCACTGCACAGTACTGAAGGACTCCAGAGACAAGGTGGGGAACGGTTTGAGCGGGGCTCAGCACAACACTGACATGCTTTTCTCTAGGCAGTCAAAAGATCTGGTGATGAGGGCCACATTGCAGAGCTCAATCAGACCACCTAAAAGGATGCTAGAGCACCTTTAGAAAATGCCACAGGATAATCCAAGGCCACAGGAGGCTGGAATTTCAGTTTGAATCTACCCGTTGACGTCATTAGGAATATTCATCCCCAGCATTGGTGAATCTGGCTTTCTTTAGCTCCAAGACCTGCAGACCCCTCTGCAGAAAGATTTAATAGCCTTTTCGACATTTCTGGCCATGGTTACAGCACTTATTTTGAACGAAAACAGACTTTTTCTTCATATAGATTGCATTCAGAAGCTCTCGTTTTTCAGGTATTGAAAATCACAGAAGTTGAAAATCAAAGACAAGAAGTAATCCAGTGTTATTTCCTCTCTTCAAACACCATATTTATCTTTTAGGCAGGAAAAAAATGAAGCCTGAGACATCATGAACCAAGCCCCTTTACCTCTCAGAGAAGATTACATGGGAATTCAAATGTCCTGGTATAATTCACAGATTCCTGAGTTCACATGAACAGCAGCAAAAGAGGAAAATTGCTCCATATCCTGTAGAGAGGAAATGAAAGGTATCAGGAAGAGAAGAATGTGCTGTGTGGTGCGAAAACGCTGTTTTGATTCCTGATGCTAAACATCTGCCATATTTTTGTGTGGAATCACTTGACTTAGTGAGAGAATAGCATCTTCAGGATTGTGCAAAGCCTATTCCAGACTGGAGCTGTCTGAATTGGCAGCTGTGGGAACACCCACAGGAAGCATGGGACCCTGGAAGAAAAAGTGTAGGAGTACATCCTGTGGGGATAGATAAAAGTCAGAGCCGGGCTATGGGAACCTCTTCAGAACAAACATGCAAATACAGTTTCGCAAGTCAAAGTCCCAACTGTTTGTTTAGGGACTTTTTTGTTATTTGTTGCTTTTATTTGGCTTTCACAGAACAGAAACAGAAAAAGAATCTCAGAAAAAGATGAATGAAATCAAAACCTTAGATGTTTTCTTTATTGTTTGGTGTGAGTTCATGTGCTTCATATGCATCACAGCTTGCTTTTTTGCCTTGCAATAGAAGAATGCCATAATATACCTATATCTAGTCCACCAAGTTTGATAGTCTGTCTCCACACACGGTCAAAAAGAGTAGTGCTAGAGCAGAGCTGTCCATAATTTCTTCACTGTCACTGTTTCACAGACAAACGCCTCTTCTCATCCATATGAAACCTTATAATTACCTGATATAAAACTGCTGGTGAGGAAAAGTAACAATAGGAAATAATTTCACCCATTTATTAAGTGCTCCCAGTCACTGCAATCAAGCTGAAATTGGTGTCATGAAAACAGATGGCTTCCCACGTATACCTACAGGTAACCAAGAGACCCTCTGCCATAAGAACACACGATCCCTTGTACTCCCATCATCACAGTAATGTGCTCATCTTTCTTCTTACCTTTATAGGCCCTGCTGAATAAAGCTAGATGGATTTATTTTTATCTTACCTGGATGACATTTTCATTTAATATTTGTGCCCGATATTTTCCTCAGTCTTTCAGCCAACTTTCTGCTATTTGTACAAAAGATATCCTGCAAAATCGATGCCCACAGTTTGATTACACATTATGTCAATTATTGGTTCCTTTTGTGTCTGAACATTCCTAATTCCTGTATCGCTGGGAAGGTTGGAAAGTTTTAAGTTGGCTTTCTGCCTACCATCTATTATTTCTTGTGTGACACACACTATATGTTCTCTTGTGCTTTTTACTTTCCTGTAAATTTCCTGTTCAATTTCTTCCTACAAGAAATATGTTCTCTGTAGTTCTCGGATATTTTCACTACCTGCCTGGAGTTTGTTTCTAGTTCTGTGCCAGTCTTTTTTCAGATGCGTTTACTAAAACCAAATGCAATAATCAAAATGAGGACATGGCATCTTAGATGCAACGTGTAATACTCTCTATGTGATTGTCTACCCACTTCTAACGTGCAGTCTAATAAGTCATTTTTTCTGTCACACACCCAGAACAGACATTCACTGTGTTGTCCTTGAAGACTCCTAGGTCTTGTTTCCCAGGAGGTTACTACTACATTCAGAACCCATTCATATGAAAGAATAATTTAAAGTGTATTTCCATGTCCTTCTGTTGTTAGTTTATTTAAAAAAGAAAGAAAGAAAGAAAGAAAGAAAGAAAGAAAGAAAGAAAGAAAGAAAGAAAGAAAGAAAGAAAGAAAGAAAGAAAAGAAACCACCAGCTCAGTAGAAGTTTAAAGAAGTAAACATTTTACAAGTTATCATGCAGTGTGAAGAATTGGTGACCATCTCTCAAAGCGCCTTTTGATTCCCCAAATGCTGATGGGAAATATTCTGGAGGCACAAATAGACTGCAGATGTTGGAGAATACATCTTAGAATTCTGCTGAACATATTACCCTACTGGGAGGCTGTTTCGAGTCTCCGGGGACATTCCTTTGAGAGCCCAGCTGATTGTCTCATATTGAAACAACATGTCCGAGATACATTCCAAGTAAAAGAAAATAGAACAGGGGTACTCTGACCAAATATAAATCATGGGGCTAAAGGGCAGTTTATCTTCCTTCTTTCTACCATTCCTTTTCTCCCCCAGTGAATACTCCCCCCAGGGAAACAGACCACTGGGTCTGTTCAGACTGCCAAACATGATGACTCAGACATTAGGCACTGTCCCCAAGTGCTTCACAGATGGTGTCTGGATGGGAAACCCAGAGCTTTCGGCACCATAAGCCTTGCTACTTTTTTTTTCCCCCTTTTTTTTTTTAAATTCACTGCAGCATTACTTCTGATCTCATGTCAAGCCCTTACAGCACTGTTGCCCCCCACAATGAATTCTGATCCTGACCTTATAACAACCGATGTCATTGGCACATAAAAAGATAGGAGAGAAATCCTAGCAGACCTAGGGGAGTGGGAAAAACAAAGCTAAAATAAACACATTACTTAAAAGATTATCTTGTATCTAACTGAAAAAAAAATACTAGCATACATTTAAAAGGAAGAGTCTGCTGTAAAAGACAGGCATACTGTGAAGAACAGTACGTTAGCACAATTGCATAATAGTAGGTACTATGAAAGAAAATGTTCTCTGTACAGTTTTTATTGGTCTGCTTCTTTTTGTGGAATCCTGTTTGTTTCAGTAAAATCCTGTTCCTTTCAGTTTGCTTTATGTTCCCCAAAGCTAGCACATCTTGGGATGCACATCTGGACATGGGCAAGCCTGAAAGCAATGGCATATTTCTGCGTTTCTCTGGTACTGTATGTTCACACTAGACACTGGAAAAGCCCTCTGTGAAAAAAAAACCCAGCTATTTTTCCTCCCATGAAGAGAAGCTCAAGAAAAGCCCTGTAAAGGCTTGCAGATTATGCACAATGAATCAAACTATCACAACCCTAAACAAAACGTATCATGGGAAATGTGAAATAGCCCTTCCTCTCTCTCTCTCCCTCTCTCATACACACACACACGCACACGCTTACACACACACAAACCCAGCTGCAAAGGATAAAAAAGGAGGAATTGCACACTGAGAAGAACCAGGTCCGGCCCATATTTTTTTCTTCCTCTTCTTGCTCTCCTTTTGTTTTTAAGGTTTACCATCAGTATCACCCATAAGAAACAAAAGAAGAATTGTTTACTCCAACTGGAGAGGAGAAATAACTAGGTATTTTTGTGGGCTTCATTATGTTTCAAAGGTTATGTAACCATTCATTTAACTTCTCCAATTGACACAAATTCAGCTGAGTAGTAATTCCATCTAAATCAATGGAGTTATTTGAGCATGTGTATAAAAGAGAAAATTCAGACATTTTGCTTCCAGATTCAAAGTAAAAGGTCCCAGAATTAAAAGCAGCAACCCTTAGCTCAGCGGATTTCTCTGTTCTTTAAGAAGGAGCCGCTGATAAAAGTTGATTGCACTGTGCAGAGCCGATCTCCCTGAGCCCTGGGTTTTACGGGCTGCATGACCCCTTGCAGCACTCTGCCTGGTGGACCAAGGCAGGGTCCCAGACACTGACCACCACGGGGTTCCTCACCTGGAGACAGTCACTTCGGAGTCATTACACCTGGAAATATACACTTCTTAACAGCCAGTTGGTGAACTGCTAAGGAACCAACGGTGTAAATCGCAGAAAACTAGCCAGGTTTCTAAAATGTGCCTGGCAGGCAGTTTTCAAGCCCTGCCTGGTTTTGGAAGCAACTTTGTCAGAATTGGACCCTCTCCACAAAGTGCTTTGATGTTGATGAATCGGTAAATTCCAACAAAAACTTGTTTAGTCAGAATTTTTCTGACCAGCTCTACTTCCTCCTTCTGCCAAGCCTGTTTACTAATTGTCAAACTTTCTGCGTGGCTCCAGGTGAAGGTTTTCTGCCAGGACATCACGGCTGCAGACCCCCTGTGCTCAGGGGTCTGCAGGCACAGCCGAACACAGGCACTCGCCCACCGGGGTCCTCCCCTTTCATGTCCCCGTGGGAGAGCAGTGCCACGCAGCAGCGCAGCTCTCGGTCTCCGTCTCCATCCATAGCACAGCTCCATCCAGACCTGTGTAGCTCAGGAGGCTGTGTCACGGTGACTGAAGTCCCATTACCTTCATTTTACAGCCAGAGAGACTGAAGCATAGAGAAATAACCAGTCAGGGAGTGTCACAGCAGCATTAGAAGTGGACTCCCACTCCTGATGCCTGGCCCCGTATTGAGTCCAACAGTCAGTAACATCTATTTACACATTCAGATTCGCAGCTACGGTTGTGAACTTGAGTTCAGCGTGGATGTGGGTGAGCCTGTGTGTAAAATGCGGAGGGAGGCTGGGAGAGAATAGGCCAAGATTATATTAAACCATTTCCATCCCGGGCTTGCAAAAACAATGCGTTGCACTGAGACGAGGTGTTATTGTCTGCTTTTAAGTGTACCCTCCCTTTCAAGTTTTTCTTTCTTAATAAAGTATCTGAGGTCATGCTATTGTCATTAGAGCTTGGCGAGTGCTCAGCAGCTGTCACCGTGGCAGCAGGAGTGTGCCTGGTGCCAGTCCCCTTTGTCACGACAGCCGCAGCAATGTAAGGAGAAGGGCCTTGCAGGATGCAGGACAATACTGGGAAGGAAAAGGAGGGAATCCTCGACCTTGGGCCAGGGCCTGGTGGCAGACTATTGAACCCTGCGCGTCTCGACAAACCACAAGGAGTAAAAATTCTTGGAAGCTGCAAAGGTTGCAAGTGAAAACAAAAGATTCTATCGTGTAGGAAATAGAACAAAACGCAGAGAAATTTGTTTTGTTTTCGCAGATAAAATAAGCAAATAGCACTCTGCGAGGGTCAGGCACGCTGCGCCCCGCATGCAGCACTCGCAGCAGGGAGGAGGGCAGAAAAGCTGGAGTGAATCTGGAAGCAGGTAGGAAAGTGTTCCGTAGCTTTCCAAATCTTGCACTGTGGGCAAGGGACTCCCTCATGAAAAAAAGGACGATGACGGTCTCTAATAGAATCTAAAACATAAAATCATCTATCCAAACAAAACCCTGATGATGTAATACAATCAAATAATTGCCTTTCGAGCCCATAGCTGAGGCAACAGATAGAAGCAAATGAATCACTGCTACGGAGCTTTGCCGGTTGGGCGATGAGAAAAGCCCAGTGCGGGATAACTAGCACCGATTTCCTTACGCTCCAGCTAAAGCAAGAGTAAAGCCTGCACCCGTAAGGGGCTGCAGGAACAGACACTGAGGATGGTGTTATTGGTCCGTGTAGACTTGTTAACTTAATAAATGTCTCACGGCTGACATGGTGAAGTATTTTGTCCCCTTTTTTATTTGTGTTTATATCAGCAACACCCAGAAAAGTGGTCTTGACTAGGAGCTGCTTAGCTATTGCTTTCCTGCTCGCTTCTGATCTGAAGATCTGCTCCAGAGAGACCAGCAATTGCTAACCCACACCTAGTAATCAGTGCAGTCTCTTTTGCACCAGAGATCCCAGCGTATTCTGTGTGCACAACTTTCACAACTTTGTGGGTGTTCCTTTAGGACAGGAAGTGAAGAAATAAATCACATCCCAGCAGAATCGTCGGTGGAGCTCTGGGCTGGTGGGACGCTACCCAGGCTGCAATTTGGCTGGGATGCCTGGGCCAGCACCCCTGTATTTTGAAAAATACCGTGGTGTTTTGAATGACCGCAAGTGGCCAGAACCTCAGCTTTATTCCTTATCCAAAAGAAAAATACCTTTTGGAGCAGAAAAGCCCTGCGGCGGGTGAGCAGGACTCACAGTGCCACCTGCTGAAGCACCAGGGCTGCTCAGGGCAGCAGCTGCCGTCCCTCCGAGAGGCCGGGGAAGGCCTGGCTCGGTGGACGATGCGGCCAGCCTGATGTTAGCACCGGCTTGTCCTGCCCAATTTCCTAACGTGTAAAAATCTTCCCTTGGAAAAAAAAAAATGCACCTCAACAGATGGGGGGGAGGCACAGGGCGCTGTGGCACTGTGGGAAGGCATCAAGGGATGGGGGTTTGTGACGTGAGAAAGATGCTCGCCTTTCAGCAAAGCTTTGGGTCACAGCAGTCTCTGTGCCAACAGCCGGGCTGGTTATTACCCCGAGACAATGCAACTTGTTCTTTTTCTTTCTCAGTAATTTCACAGCTTCCAGCCCCTGCTGGAGTCCTTCGCTCCCCTCCTCCCCACACTCTAGTCTGTGGATCCATTGAAAAAAGATGCTGGTAAAGCTCCCTCATACTTAAAAGGGGGCGGTTAATTGCAACAGACTAAGGACACATCTTTTAACCAACTCCTTTTGCCTTTTTCCCATCCTCTCCCTTGTCAGTGTGGGACTGCAAGTAGCTAAGACCCGAAAAAAAAGAGCATCTGACAGAGAGTCCCCCTCTCCCTATAGTGTTGTGTAGTCAGTCACCAGCTCCTAGGAGCTCACATCCAGTAATAGTGGTAGGACAGACCCACATATTCCCCGACAGCAAGCACATTATTCCCCTGAGCTATTTCCATCATGACAGCTCCCATGTAGCCTGTCCCTCTCTAGTACGATACCACTATCTGAAATGATGCAACGCATGCAAAGAAGGGGAGAGTGTCCCTGATGCATTCAATAACAGAGAGGAATGACACCGGGACGTGAATAAACAGGGCTGGTTTTGTCTAGGCTCAGGTATTGTAAGCCTTTCAAGAGAGAATGATAAAACCTCACAAATGAAGCAGGAAGGTAAACATACAGTATCTTCCTTGTGAGGGTGAGCAAATTGCACGGACGACCTACAGAATAAACTGGTGCAGGGAAAGGAGGGCTCCAGTTGGTGGGCAAGAGACATTGCGCAGTCCGAAATGACTTGAGGAACGTGTGTGTGGCATGTATTTTTCCAGGCATGCCTACAGCAAAGAGGTTCACATGGTACTCACAAATCAGCCGTACTCTCCCCTGTACCCTGCTTAACCTTATGTATGCTTACCATCTTTTCCACTTTTTTTTACATTACTAGTAAAAAAAAAGAGTAAAAAAGTCAGTTTCTCGGCTGCTCATAAACTCTTCTACCTTTCTGTAGAGAAGAAACAGAAGGGGGAAGGGACGAGCAAATGTGGCATTGGCTCTGTGACTGTGGTTTTTGTTTCCATAAACCTTAGAGCACAAGAATGCATGAGATATTTACACAAATCTTTCCACAATTCCTGTGGCCTTTGGGAGCATTGCATTTGCATGACTTCACCACTGTGGCTGGTTTGTGCTTTCTCAGCAGCATTGCCTGCAACAGGGAGCAATCCTGGCCATTCCCAGTAGTTCTCCCTCTCCCACCCTCAGATACGATCACACCAGTGCATGTTTAATACAAGCTATGTTAATGCAGGAGTTCCTGTCCTGCTTGTTGTCCAGTTTCCCAGGGATGGTACAGGAAGCTTCCCAATTCATCTCGTAAATACAAAAAGAGAAAAACGTTGTATTCAGAGAAAGTGTTGCTCATTTAGATCTTGAGGGAAATATCAAGGGATATGAGAGGGAGGAGGATGCTTCTGAAAGGTTACTGAAGCGAGGTAGAAGTCAGTTGGTCAAACACATAAGGAAAATGCAAAACGTAGCCCAGCTTTTGCATCAACAACTCACCTTATGCCCACTTGCCCTGCGTCACAGGATGGTGAGAAGCCGAGTGCCATGGAGACAGTGTCTCCAAGTGAATAGGCTACTGAATAAGAACTGCTGGGGCTCCGACCTCTGCTGCCCTAATTGGGGACTTCCAGCAATCGCTTCGGTCTGTCCATACCTCATTTTCTCAATCTAATGTTGCTCAACCTTTGCAAAATGCTTTGAGTCACTGCACAAAAAGTGCTGTGTTAGGACCAAGGCATTTTTTTCACTGAATGGGAATATCAGGTCACTCAACGCACAGGCTGCTAGTTGGGGAAACAAAGCCACGATGTCTACAAGGCAAGGCGGTCTTGCCCATTCTCACTATTGCAGCTGTGACCATTTGGCTGTGGCAGCCCCGGCTTCTCCAGTGCTAGTAGATGTCTTTAAAAGGGAGGTTGCATCCTGGGTGTTTGTTCTGGAGGATTTGAGGGGGGAGGCTAGTGAAGGAGAACACACGCCGCAACGCGTAAGTCTCAGGACTGTTGCCGTGGGCTTTACAGGACAGCCAGGTTGCTTGAAACGGTGTTCAAAGCCATGCCGCATCTCTCTTCCCAACTCTGGCTGAGCCTGCGGGAGATCCAGCCCAGAGGCAGAAGTAATAGCAGACTCATTTGCAGGAGTTTAACACTTGATATCAGAACCAGTGTGCAATGACATAAGGCAGAAGCATAACCACAGACGGCTTGTAAAAATTCAGCTTTGTCCCTCGCAAGCGAATCCGTAATTAAAACTGCAACTATAGTCCATTGTACTTATCCAGCAGGAGGACTCACTCCCGCTACCGCTTGAGTCAGCAAGTTTCTCTATTTACAGTAATCCTTTACTTTGTCTTTCTTTCATTATTATTAAAACAATTTTAAACTCTTTAATGTCAGCCAAATGGTGTTTCAAATTATATTTTCCAGGAAAAAAAAAAAGACAGTTGAATGTTCAGAGGGGAACACTTAGTTATGTTATAGTTCAGCCTGAGACACTCTGGTGACTCTTAGAAAGTGTTGAAATTACAGGTTCATGACGTACACAGTGTTGAAACAGCATGTTACTGCAACACTTGGTCCAACACGAACTTGCAATTTCAACACTTCCTAGGTCTTTTGTAAAACCCCATAACTGACCAGAACAAATGTAAATTCCCAAAAAGTCTAAAGCAATGTGCTGTACAATAGCACAGAATGGAAAACCCATTTAGTTTCCAGCACTGCTACCCTTACACAGGATAATCATTCTCAAAGTATGTTCAATTTGTAAAAAAACTGTCATCCAGGATTAGCCACTCTCACAGGAAGATACTGGTCTCAAGGCACAACTGGTCTGATCCGGTATGGTAATATCTGTATTCTTCCAGCTTGTTAACTTTTTCCTTGGTGTCACAAAAAATCCAACAGGAAAGTACCTGCCTCAGCCTAAGCAAAGGACATTCATCAGTGACCTCCAAAATGTGCTGTCCCAGAGCTTAGCAGAGACCATAATAACAAAACGTTAAACACAGGGATAAAACCTTCTCGACCAAAGGGAAGCTGCAATTTAAAAACACAGCAAAATTTGATATTTAAAAATACACCATGGCATTATTTCAAAATACCATTTGTTATACAAGCAGGAGGCAGCGGAGCAGGCAGGATCACGGCTCGCATGGTGTTTGTTTTGAAGACAAGGATTGTACAGGATTTGTGCTTGACCTCTTCACAGGTTACACTTAGCTCATTCGGTTTCATTTACAAAAGAAACAAGTTTTCACTCAGGGGAGCTGCTGAGAAACAGCTTTATGCCCCGGCTTCTGTAAGCAGCTCCGATCAGGAGACTCCTACACCTGAAGCCAGCAGAGATGCAGCCACCTGGAGCGCTTGGCAGGACGGAGACATCTGGGTTCCTGCCCCTGCGAGCAGACGGGACCGTCCATGTGTGTGCCACCACTTAGGGACTGGGAAAGAGATTGAGTAAGACAAACCCTCAGGCCGAGAGTCCACACGAAAGCCAAGTCTCACGTGGGGATTAAGTGGGACTGGCGGGGATGCTGGCCTGCTGGAGGAATCCCACCGCTAGCGTATATCCTCTTCAGCACTTACGCAAAGCACCCTCCAATAATGGAGATGAAATGGGAGTTTTACCAATACATTTCCTTCTGTTTATCTGGCTCTGTTCTGAATATTTAATGCTAATTTAAGTACTTGGGCAGTTGGGAAGGGGTAAAACAGAATAAACATGTTGTGCGTATTTGGCTGTAAATATATAGCCCCCTACATACCAGCTTGGGTTTCTCTGCATCAATCAAAGCTGGAATAACAGCAGAAACAGCAGTTTTGGTGTTATATACAACTACAGTTCTCATTTATTTTTAGAGAACATAATTTCTTAAGATAGCAGAGAGCTTACTTGGAAAATCATGATAAATTATAACAGTCTCTCTTCACCGCGACTTCTTACAGAAGCTGCTTTTTTTTGGACCGTTGCAGTGTGCTGCGTACTAGGAAGAAGGTACTTACAATAGGATTTATTTGTAGCTGTGAGCCAAAATACATATTGCCTTAGACGAGAGTCAGTATTATCACAAAGAACCATGCCGACTGGGGTTTAATGAAATTGGACCTGAGTGTCAGATTTTAGCTTGGTAAGGTTAGCAGCTGGGATGAATTGGACCAGAAATGTGCTGTGTAACAGGATTTCACTGGAATCCTTGTGCAAAAAAATAAAAAGTATGTGGAATATGTCACGCTAACAGTTGACAGTGTAGCTGCAACACCAAACATTAAATAAATAAATTCCATACGTAACGCAGGCACAGAAAAACTTTTCAGGAAAGCGCCTCAGAGCTGCATAGCCTCACGTCTATAAATCTCCATTAAATCAGTTTGAGTGGGGCAAGTGTTAGAGACAGAGCTGCCAGAAATAGCTCTTTTCCTGCAAGATGTAGAAAAGATTACAGCTGAGATTGAGACGGCGGGGTGGGGAGGGAAAGCAGGGGAGGGGTGGGGGGAAGAGAGGCAAAGGAGTTGAGCCGGAGGAGGCGGGGGAGCTGTGAAAGGCATCTCATAAAAGTCCCATTTGTTGGAAGGCTGCAGGAAGTGGAGGCAGCTTTGGCACACGTGTCCATGGTGCTAAATTAACTGTTAACACAAATAATCAAAGTGCAAGGCCCATCAAGCCGCTGGCGCCAGCAAAATGAGGGAGCGGCCAGGTCAGCGCTGCCTCTCGAGTGAGGCGGCTAGCAGGTGGAGACCAGCCCGGGACTCGACAGGATGGAAGTGCTTACAGAACACACTGACCCACTGACAGAGGAAAACACCACTGCACTCCTGCTTTCCAGCTATTGTGTGCCGAGCATCGTGTGCGTGTATTTTTGTTTTGCATTTATTTATTTATTGTATTTTATGTAAATTTTTTCCGATTTTATTATATTTCTTTTTTTAAAAACTTTTTTCAGCAAGTCGCTGCAGCTGGGAGCTTGGACACGCCAGGGTGAGTTGTGGTACAGCTCAGCCTTTATTTGGCAGCACTGATGGAGGAAGAGCTGAGCAGGACAAAGGAAGAGTTATCAGGTGCAAAAGCACCAAGTGCCCCCCAGCGCTACCCTTCGGAAGAAAAAACACTGCTCTTCAAGAAATAGATGCTGAAGAGCAATGTGGGCAGGGGTACTTCTACCTGCTTTGTTCTCTCGCCCTTTTAGAGAGTCCACAGCCCCATTCTGCACTGCAAATATGATGCAGATACTTCAGTAGGTATCACGGCAAAGCAGCCACCCCAGCAGTGAAGCACAGAAACCCACTGCAGCCCGCACCGCTCTGTGCAGAGTGAAGGCAGAGGGGGTGGTGGTACTCGCTCCCGCTGAGTAGGATCAGACTTGTCAGCAAGCAGGACTGCTCCTACAGTCAAATTTGGACATGCTCAGGTTCACTGCAAGTCTCAAATGATCTCATTTGTATTGTACTGTGGAAACAGAAATTGCCCCAGCTATCACCCTGCTCCGCTCTTGGTGAGATAGCTGGGTGGAAGGGCTGCCTGGTGAGCGGCTTCCACCCCACCGGAATAGTAGGAGTCCTGTGCTGGATTCATTGGCTGCTTCGCTCAGCTTCCTGACACAAGACAGCTGTAAACCCACTTTAACTGCCCAGTAAAGCCAGGTTTACAATTACTTCGCATGACCAAAGCACTGCAAAGCAATCCCAGCGCAATGGTGCATCAGGCCCTGCAATTACCAGGGTCTTTTGCCTCCTTGCCCAGGTACAATACATACAGCTAGATGCTGTAATAAATCGCATGTATATCATATACATGTGCCATGTACATACATATTTACATCACACATTTTGGTTTGGTTTGGCTTTTGTTGGATATACATGTATTCTCTACAGATACAGCTGCGGGCGCATATATTCACCAAAAAACCCACTTGTAGTTGTAAGGTGTTACAATAGAGAGCATGTATCATTGTTTAGCATAAAATACGCTCCAGAAAACAAAACTCAGAAATGAGCACTCATCCTGAATCAAATTACTTATAATTACTTATAATAGACAATGAATAATATGAGACAAAAAAGTATCATTTCAGTGAGGATACACATCTTCAGAGCATCTAAACCTTAATTACGCCTTTAATTCATAACTGAAAGTATAAAAATCTCATGTATCTTTAAAAAATTCTCATTAAATTTATCCCAGCCAACAGATAGCAAAATGCCCAATAAAAATATGGAGGGGGTGGGTGTATAATCTTATCATAGGGCATAGTCATTGCTTTCAGTGAAGATGTTACTAAAACAACTAAAATTACAGACAAAATCATCATTAAGTGTGGCAGTAATATTCACACATCACCTAGAAACAATGTTTTAGTGAGGTTTAAATTTATAGAAGTTACATGTAATCTTCCCTATATTCCATAGGGTCACTTTGACATCTCTCAGATACGAAGTCTGTGGTAGATCCAAAGATGTATCACAGTTCTAACAGTACTTTAGACCAGCACCTTTAATCGAGGAGATCATCCTCAGCTAACTTTGTAAACTTTAACTGAACCATAGCCAGCTGCATGATCTGTACAAAGAACATTCAGGAACTTTAGCAGCAGACATCTGATGTGATCCAAGGAGCAGGTACAAAGATAATTTGCTCGTAAGTCAGTTAGATTTGTGTAGACTTTTCGATGACAGGAAAATGTAAGATCTCTCTGGAAAAGAAATGGGGAGAGAGACAGAGACAGCAAAACAGAGACAGAGAAAGAAACAAAGAGAGAGAAAATAATACTGCCAAAATTACTTATTATTACCCTTTGCCCCCTTCTTGATAAGGGTTAAACCAACTTCACTGAAACCTTCCATGTGTAAAAGTCAACTTGACACAGACAGAAGTTTTCTACAAGGGAATGGGCAAAGTTACAAAAAACTGAGAGCTGTGACTTACACCAGAGGTTAGGTGGCCCCTGTTGTACGTGTCACCATCAGGTTTACCTCTATGGACACATTATGGCCCCTCTTAAAGATACCATTGTATGTGGGTGGGTGGGTGAGTGCATGCATGTGTCAGAGATGGCAAGCGCTATTACAGCTACCAAATTAATGGAGAAGTTTTAATTACTGTGGAAAATGGAAGCCAAGCACTTCCTGAGTAGGCAGGAAAAGGGTAATTGTAAATTTTAAAGACTAGAGAATCTTTGTTAATTGAATAAGAAAATTAAAATAAAAGCCCATTAAACAAACCTTGTATGATTAAGAGCCCCTTTTCTGACCCTCAGCCAAGTTAGAGAATGTCATTGTTACAGTTTGATAAAAACTATTGAAGATACAAAGAAACCAAGTCAGAAAAACAAAGTTCCAGACATATAAAGATGAGATCGCTCCAAACACTTAAAGACTGAATAAGAGCTAACTTGGCTCCTGTCCTACAACTAATAAATCCAGCCAAAATTTGTTATTAGAGTTTTCAGAGTATATTAGAGTTAGCACTAGCTGTGTAATGTTTAGCACAGACAGTTAAATGGCTATCCTTTTTCCAATACGCGCATTTGTAAAGACACCACAGCCTTGGGTCTGGTGTTCCCTGTGCCCAAACCTTGGGGTAGGGCTCTCCGCAGCACTTGTCTCCATTCTGTGCCTCCTGCTGCTTGTGGGACCTGCTGAAGCGTGCCACTGCTTCATTTTGGCCTGGGTTTCCTTCCAAAGAATACTCTGGCATGAGAAGAGCAGTCCAACAAGAATTTGGGACATGACTGAGCCAAACTCCTGTGAGAAAAGATGGGCTTGGGGTCAAGTAGATTTCCCGTTAAGTGATGCAACGTATATTACTCTGACCCCACTGCTGATTTACACTGGCGTGATGTAAGAATGGCCCCTCCACCCTCCTTTACATATTTATATTTCTGAATTGTCTGTCCTTTCAACTGTCAGGAAGGAATTTCTCCTCCCCACTGCTCAAAGCAAAGACAACAAGAACAAGACCCTCACTTCTGTGTGAGAGAGGGAGAACAAAAATTCCCGCTCCTCTCTACAAGGACTTTAGACAAAATAACTCAGGAGACTGCTGTAGATCCAGACTGGGAAGGAAACAAATCACTCCTTAACACATAGGAAAGAATGTCTCCTAGCCCAAAAGAATAAAGTTTAGATAAAAGGGGAAAGTGAGCCTGGGCCCATTTGAAAAGCCTTAGCTTGGCGTTCAGAGCCTTTTTTATTAACTAACATCTAAACATCAGGAACCCTCCACCAACATCTGTACATGAAAATCATAGAAATTCTCATTCCACCCATTTTTTCTGTTCTTAGTAAGACTCAAAATATCCAGAATAGGAAATATCAATGCAGCGAGACATCGAAAACTGTGGCAAACAAGGAAGAATAAAGCAGTAAGGGTTTACCAGAGACAAAGAAGTGGGTGGGAAGACACAGACAAAGTATTCTGTGCAGAGGTACGTTCTTCCCACTCCCCGTTGTTTGTTTAAATAATTTCTGTGTACCTTTTCAGTTCTAAACTCTCAAGAACCCAGAGTTGTAACTGGAGAACATGCAGTGTAATGTGGCCAGTACATTTGGGACCGATCTGTGATTTGGCCCTTATCTTCTACACAAGTAAAGAACACCTAGTCTGTGCGAGAAGAGAGTCACAAGTCCCATATGACACCAACACTGTGTAATGTCCATCCCTAATGCAAGCTTACATATGATCACTGGCAACCAGGTTCCTGAAGCACAGGGGTGCACGGACTGCAGAATTAGCACAATTTGGGATGGAGGCCATCTACCAACACATTCTCTGAAGTACAGACAAAATGCAGTGGTTTTCTGCCACTTATTTCTGTGTTTAATTTCCTTCAGTCATTTTCCAGACAGTATCAGTGAAGCTTCTTCCTCTACAGGGTACTACCAGATCAGTGGCCTCCCAAAAGACATGTACGTTAAAATTGGAATTTCTCAGACATATTAAATCCTTTCACTCAACTCATCCAAACAAATGCCGGTTCATACAACACACCACCTAATGCAAAGTGATTTCCAGATCTAGTTCCAAGCAAATTTTTGCCAGCCTCATTCTGACACAGCATCATGCACCATCACTAGCGCAGACCCTACAAGCAGTAGTCATGTTCGTACTGTATGGCACCAACGCAAACTAGCCCTGCGTCCTCCCCCCAGCCCCCTGTAGAGCTATACTAAATCTTTCAGATCCCAAGCTAGCTCACCTGATGGTGGTTCAGGGATGTCTACACTGCTTTACATTAGAGATAGGCATTTTCATACCCCTGCCCTTTCTTCCAGCCATGACCCATAGATGTAAGCCTCCTTGGGAACAATCAATTTGTCAGGTAATAAATTTAAGAACATTGAGAGGTCTGACAGTAAGCCGAACATTGAGATGTCTGACAGTAAGCCTCCATCTATGCAACTCACATCTATGTAGTAACAGAATAAGCATGCATCTCATTTCAGCAAGTTAATACAAAGCTCATTTCTCCAATTTAGTTTTCTCACAGCAAAGATGAAGTGACACTGGCACACCTGTACTGGTCCAGAACTGGAGAAACAGAACAGTTAAACCTTTAGCTGGTACAGAGAGAGGCAAAAGCCAAAGTGAAATACTGGAAAGGCAGCTCCTGTCCCAGCACAGACAGGGATACACCCCAGGGTACACTCACTTAAGTTATTATTTCCCCAAGGTCCTGCCAGGCTGTGAAATGCATTTCCCACCAAAGGCTTGAAAACTGTATTTGACCCACAGCCTTTAATGAACATGCAGCAAAACACAGCAGAATGGATGTGGTGAAGAAAGCTTTCCCGTTGTTCTGAAATGGGTTAACAAACACAGGCTGCAACTTTCAAAGAATTTACAATTCCCAGTTTGGCCCCATATCAGTACATACAATGAAAAGTGAACTCGATTTAACTTTGACTTCTCGTATCTTCAGCAGAAGTCCAAGAAAAAAATGGTCACTGAGAACGGTCACTAAGACGCTGTTTTGTGGAGGACTGGGTAACATGGCTATTCCTATGGGATTTCAGAAAGGCTGACTGCAAATCACCATTTATTTCGTTTCCATCTTGGAAACAGGCAATTCTCAAACTACTGACAAGCAAACCCAAGAACTCCCTGTTTCATAACCTAGGTGTCCACCTACACTAACCTAATGTGGTTTGCTGCCTTTAGTTTCCAGGCTGCATGTGATCCTAGACTCACAGAATAGGCAGTACTTAATATTGCCCAAGTGGCCTTAAATAATCCTTTCATTTTCAGTTGCCATTAATCCATGAAAGGAAAGAAGAGGCCACCTGAACTAGCACTTTCTCAGTTTGTTCTAGCATGAACTGGTTTTTCTCAATGGAATTGTGCACAAGCTGTAAAGATAGCCATGCCAGGAGAGGAGGGGGTGGAAAGGAAAGAGGCTTTTTACTCCTGAGGGCTTTTCCTCTTTCCTCATCATTTTCTGCATGATACAGCTCCTCTTTTCATTGCCCAGCAGGGAATCCCAGAGGCCAGAGGCAAGTTTTCCCTTTGGTCTTAGAGCATTCATGATGGATTCTTGTTTTAAGAAGAGGTTATTAGTTGTTTGCTCTTGAGTATTATATCATCACCATTACAGCAAAGCTGGTCTCATGCTAAATTTCGTTTATTCTTTGGCACACATGAGATATCTTGGGTTACACAGCTAACATCCCTTTATGTACCAAAGTCAATGAAAACCTTTCCATTGACTCCAATGGTGCCAGATGAAAAGTCGCAAAGGTGCTGAAAAAATGATCTCTTTTGGTCTTACTCTGTTCCCACTGGTAAAATTCCCTCGGACTTTGACAGGAGTTGCTTTAAGTCCACTGATTTAAACAGCTTTTTAGAAACCATGAAACTATTCAGTTATCATATAAGCTTCTGCTTGATAAGGAATGCTCATAGACCTTGAGGTCTGTTTATGTTGTACTTTGTTAATAGAAGTTATCACTTAAAAATGTCTTGGCTACTGTTTATATTTTCACTACTTATACTATAGTTCATATAAGTTACTGTAGAAATAGCAAAAGATACAGTATTTAGAAGAGATACCCAGTTAGGGACAGTATCTAGCTGAATTTTTAAAATATTACAGCATTTCCAAGCTCTTGATAAATAATGCAACATTGCTGATCCTGATCAGAAATTTCGCCAGTGACGGCTTGTATCTGTTACCTTATACAGCCATTTTCAGCCCCATTTTTATCTACGTTTCACAGTTTGGGAAAACATAACCTGGCCTCATCTCAGTACTTAACTTCCCAAGGCTCATACAGCAAGCAAAAGATTCCTTTGATGCCTTTCCAGTTTTGTAATAACACTGATGTGCAGAAAAAGAGCCATTATTCAAAAAGACTCTGTAGTAGCCATATGCATGGATTAAACATTATTTTTATCATTTTTTCCTTTTTCAGTAAGTCTTTGCTTAATAAATTAAGACATTTAATCATGCACACAGAAGATCAATCTTCCATATACTTAGGGTCTGGGTAGGAGGTGCTTTCTCTTTATTTTGTTTTTTTGTTGTTGTTGTCCCTGAAGGATTATTTTTCCCTGTCCCAAAATAGCTTGTGTTATCATATATTACCTTCAACAAGTTCAAGAAACTACAACCAGAAAACTCGCAATGTTCAAAGAAGAAAAAAGGCACCTTTTATCTTATCTGTTCTACACATACTTTAATTCTGAGTCTGACATCATTGCTGGCAAAACCTTCATAGCTACCAGAGAACTAGCAAGTTCAGTACAGTAATAAGCTTCAAACAGTAAACTTACCGAATCTCTGTTTACAGATGTCAGCATCGAAGGGTTTAGAAATTCAGAGTCTTACCTGGCATTTCTCAGAATACTGACTTCAGCTTTTCCAGTCCCCATTGCTTTGTCATCTCTGTTAGCTCTGGAGATGGAGTGTAAGAACTCCAATACAAACGACCAGGTTTACTTTGTAAAGAGTTTCAGACCTGAGTACAGTTAAACCCAACCTAGCTAATTTCAAATTCTTTCAAGCTTGTGCTGTATACTCCATAAAATTAACTAACCCTCCCTTCAGTTCTGCCCCCACCACCACCCTCTGGGACTGGAGATTCCCATATTCCAATACTTTAATTCATAGTGCACAAGAGAAGAGAAATGAAATGTAGGTTCTTGAAAACAATATAATTTTACACAAGTATTTCAACAGCTATTTTAAGATGTTTTACACATCTCTAGGTTTGCCACTTGCACCACAGCAGGATCTAGCTATGCCAGTTAATCACTTGGCTAGACTGTCCATATTTATTAACCACCTAATTTTTGCAGTGAATGTCAAGTCTTAACGCCTGATATTTGGGAATAATTGTTTGCACAGAAAAAAGGTTTGCAGTACCTTTGGATTTTCTTTTCAAGGTTACCAGGATGAGGTCATTAAGGGAAGTCTGTGTCCTGTTATGCGTCACAGAGCACTCCCATCTGCTTTCTCTGCTTTTGCACAGTATTCCTGTTCTTACACAGGTAATGCATACTGCAGGAGCCAACAGCCAAATATGCCTTGTGTGTTTACATCCCAGCAGATGTTTGGTCAAAATTTTCAAATGTGAGCACCTGCCATTAGACCCCCCCAAGAAAAATCAATTTTTGAACACCTACTTAAGTGCTGGGATCACCGGAGGTGCCAGCAAGCAATCACAAGGTTACATCTCATGCTCTTTCCTTGGGCTGTGAGACAACCCTGTGCTATCTTCTACCCAGGGCCAAGGCAAAGCAGAAACACTCGGACAAAGGCAGAATTAACAGCAGCCTCCGGCGCAATGGGGAGGGCACTGCAGCAGAGCAGCAGGTGTTCAGCTCTGCCTCTCCTACCCCACCACAAAAGTTTCTGTGTATTAGTTTTTTTCTGAGTAAGACGTGCTTCATCTTGACTTTTTGTTTGTTTGTTTTGAGGAAGAAGAAGGCAACAGCCTCATAAGGGCTTCAAATACTGCCGTTATATGCCACGAGTGGGAAGGAACTGGTTAGTTGGTTGGAAAGGGAGCTGCTTGGGGAGGAGGGGAGGCGCGAGGGGCTGCAGACAGGAGGGAGAAGCAGGATGGTTGCCCCTGGGCCCCTCGAGGCCCTTACACAAGCTCTTCTGCTCTCTCTAAGCACCATGACCTTCTCTGGGCCTAATAGGGTTGTTTTGTTTTCTTCGAGCTAGGATGATTCCTGCCATGTATTTGATATTAGAATCTCTCTCTAGTGGTTTGCAAGTATTTGATCCCCTAGGGCTTGTGATGCTGGATCCACTAATGATTCACACAATGGCATTAATGTCATTCATGGATGAAACCACATTTCCTTACCCTACAGGGTGAGAGCGAGATGGGAAGACTGTGGCTAACATTAGGAAGGGACTGGGTGGGAAATAAAAATTGAAGTATTCAGGTCAAAAGACAGTGGGTGGCTAAATAAAAATCCGTGATTTCTGATCATTTTGGAGGTGGGGTGAACAATAGAGATTTCACCCTCAAATGCCTGAGGACCCAGCACTAAAAAAATAGACAATAAATGACCCCCCAAGTGAGCAGTTTAAAACCATTCTCTTTGAAAACAGTTCTTGAAAACGAGTTGGCAGAACAGTTAGATCTCCCCACAGCAATGTATCATGAGATCACGTACAAGGAAACAGCAGAAGTATCAAAGCACGCATTACTAGAGCATGCCCTTAGTTGCTCTGCCCTCTTAGGCTAGGCAGCCCAGACTAGCACCTAATGGCAGAGGCTGCGTGAGGAGCTGGGTAGACACTGCCAGCTAAACGGTGGCTCAAATCCTTCTTGCCTTGGAGTGGGAAATGAGGCTCTTTTAATTTTTAATTATTTCAAATAATCACAGCAGACTGAAAGTGGGAACTTACATTTAATTGCTAATGTGCATGCAAATGTTGAAGGAACATTTCACACACTCATTTCCAGGGGAGCTTCCACTAATAAATGGTATGAGGAAGGTGAGAAATAACACAGGAATGTAGGAAATAACAACTTCCAGGAGGACGGAGGGACCGAGCCAGCCAACTGAGGCTGGTATGCAGGAACACCTTTATCCAAAACACAGAAAAGAAGGTTGAAACAAAAGCAGAAAACCTAAAAAAAAAGGTCCCTGATGAAGTGCATTAGAATTATCTGCCGGGGGGGGATGCTGAGAGTACCAGAGCGATCAGCTCAGAAAAACATGCCAGAGAAATTTCCAGCAGAAAGGTCTGTTCCAAGGCTGGGACAGACCTAGATGACTCAGAGGGCCTTCCCAGCTCCAGAGTGGAAGAAAGAGGAAAGATTTCCAGTTCCTCACAAGAAGAGAAATAACACTTGGATCAGATACCAGCCTAATAACCAAGGTGCAATTTTTGTAATCTTGAAAGGTCCAGGCTGAGAAAATATACATTGTTCACTGGTTATCGAAACACAGTAACTGTCAGAAAAGGGGCTCGCATCTTGATTTGCAGATATGATTTATACACAGGACAGTCTCAGCTCCAGCTTCGGTTTTGTGGGTGCCAATGCTACCATTTAAGGATTTGATCTCGGAGACAGCTACTCCTCTGAGCCACACCACTGACGTAATTTCCCAGTGAAGTCTCCTTACACCCACAAATCAGGTGCTGAAATCCCTTTGTGGGATAGTAAAAATGCTGGCACAACTAACTGCCAATGTAAAATTATTCCTGAAAATGAGAGGGACAGGTCAAAGCCCCTTTAAAAAAACAAGTCTTGGTGGCTATGCAGAAAAGGATTATATTATGCTTAGCTAGTGTGTGGGTGTAGAGAACAAGGGACAGAGACAGTCTTCCTCGGTACGCCCTCCCCGCAGCCCCTTGTGAGGCAGAATATATAGGCAACATTTCAACCTCAAATCCACAAACAGATCGGGATACACTGGAGGAGAGAGAGACAGATTCCTTGTTTTTTAATAAAAGGTAGGATTAGGAAAAGACGTAGGTGGGGAAGGTGTAAAACAAGCAGGCAGGCAGTCCTTACTCAGCTTCCCTCTTATATTCATTGCTCTGAAAAGTGGACAAGCCTTAGGAAGAAATAAGACACATGGCTGTGGGTAAAGGGGGGGAGGAATTAGAAACTGTAATTCAATCTAATATTTGAGGCTTGGCAAATGCACCTATGGGATTTCATGAAAACCCCCGAATCTTTTTCATTTCGGAGCAATTAACCAGATCCCAGCATCGCTGGCTCCAGTGAGCCGCTTAGCTCTCTGTTTTATTACCCATTTCCTTTCCCCCTCGCCAGCACTAGCTCCCATCCTCGCACTTGGGAAAAAAAAAGGGGGGGGAAAAAACCCCCACACTGTTACAATGCCACAAAGGGGCCACCACAAACAAGTGCCAGCCAGTGCATTTCAGAGCAAACACAGAACACACATAAATGAGGCTCACATTTGGATTAAAACACTGTTGTGTTCAGGCATTTATGTGTGGCATAATTAAAAACATCCAGCCGTAATTTAATAGTTCCCACCAAGCACAGACATAAAGTCTAGCAATTTTTTCCCTCTGCATATTTAACCCTTAGAGACAGAAGGAAGAGGAGGCGGGGGGCAGGGGGAGAGAGCAGGAAGCTGGGGAGAGACAAAGGTCTTTTGAACACATTTTTTCCCCTTCCTTTGTGTTACTCTAGTTTGCTTTTCACCTTCTCTGATCTTTTCCTTCTACAAAGAGAAAGCAAGTATCTTCTGGATATGCTAGAAATAGGAATCACATTCACATAGCGTTTCTGTAGTTCAACAGCAGTACAGCTGGGTACGGGCTCCTCAGTTTGCAGAGGATAACATCTGTAGCTGGATGCACTGATTCACAATTTGTGAAGATGCCAGATTTTTCAGGCTTAAAAATCAGCTACTAAAAAGACAGACTAATTTCACCACCATTACTCACCCTGAGTACAGTCTTACTATTCAGAGTGGCCCTTCTAAATCAAAGGCAGCAGTGACAGGACTAAGCGCAGTGTTAGGACAGGAAGGATAAACCAGCATTTGCAGCACTAGCTAAGCATCCAGGACACCAGGCTGGGTCCAAGTCCCTGCTCTGCCACGTCACTGGTGTTCAGAGACATCTCTAGGGGCATTTTCCAAAATGCCTAGCTACCAGCTGTAAGAGTGAGGCACCTGAGTAAGGTCCCATCTGTACCGCTGGAAATCTGAACGTTTTAAAGTTTTTCACCTCTCCCCATGTCAATTCCCTATAGGCAGACTTGAGAGGACAACATTTTCCTCCATCCCAAAGTATGTTACAAAGAGAAACATATTAAGGAGTGGGATGTGCTCAAATCCCACAGCAAAGAAGAAAGTTAATAAAGAGTAGAAAATCTGCTTGGACCTATATTCCTAAATGCTGCAGTCTTCATTCAGGCAATAGCCCATTACCTTGATTCAGCACAGCAGGACTTTGCTCGAGCAAGGAACACAGAATCCCACCCTTACTCTGGAAGAGTGAAAACTGAAGGAAATGCTCTGCATAAATTCATAATCATGGTCAACTCTGTCCCAATTTTCCGTCAGTTGTGTATATAACAATTAGTCTAGGACCTTAAATCTATTAGTCTCCAGAGACAGAAGAGTACCTATGCATATAAAAACTGTATAATATTTCTATCACTAGCTGTTCAGCTCTACCCTTTAAACTTGTTCCTGCCCAACAGAAGATATGTGCAAAAATACAGAGAGGGGAAAGGAAAAGGACTTCCACAGCAATAATGTAAAACAGAGGAAACGGAGAAACAAGCCTCTTCTATGTGTATAATTTTAAATGTTAAGATCATTCAGTCCTCTCTTCAGCCTTTCTTCAGCACATCCAGGTTAATATCTACTGGCATGAAAACTTGCAGAAAGTATACGTCAATCTTGCCATCCTGAAGAATAAGAGAAAGCATCTAACCTATCCACTCTGGATTATGAAAGCCAGCAATGCTGTGAACTTGCCCCAGGTAGGTCAGAAAGTCCTGGTACCTAATTGCAAAGTAGCAATCAAGAAGCCCAGTGATGCTCACAGAATGGTTCATAACCAACACATAGAGAAAAGATCTGTGAAAGACAGCTTTCTAAAATATGTAAAATAACGAATATGAGAAAATTATGTCCAGCTCATAGATATCTTGCTTTTATTATACGCTTGTCAATAAAAGACAATACGTCAACTTCATTCTGAACTATTTGCTCAGCTGTACTGCCAGTTGAGAAGCACTGCTGTCAGTGTCACCTACCGTCTCACTGTTGGTGTAGACAACTAACCACAGCTGAAGGGTAAAGGAAAGGACTGCCCAGTGGTTACAGCAATAGCTCTGCACTTGTGAAATGTAGGATCACGGGATCATGCAGGAATTCAGGTTGGAAGGGACCACAGGAGGTACATTCAGCTGCTGTGAGGTAAGTCTGGCTATAGAACTGGGAGTTTGGCTATAGGACTGACTATAGTCCTCTAGTCTGGCTATAGGACTGGCTATAAGGATCTGGGAGTTTGGGTTGATGGCAAGTTGAATATGAGTCAACAGTGTGCCCTGGCAGCCAAAAGGGCCAACCGTGTCCTCGGGTGCACCAAGCACAGCATAGCCAGCTGGTTGAGGGAGGTGATTGTCCCACTCTGCACTGCACTGGTGCAGCCCCACCTCGAGTACTGTGTGCAGGTCTGGGCACCTCAGTATAAGAAGGACATCAGACTATTAGAGTGTGTCCAGAGAAGGGCGACCGAGGTGGTGAAAGGCCTCAAGGGCAAGACTTAGGAAGAGCAGCTGAGGTCACTTGGTTTGTTCAGCCTGGAGAAGGCTGAGGGGTGACCTTATCGCAGTCTGCAACTTGCTTAGGGGGGCAGCTGAGGGGCAGGTGCTGATCTCCTCTCCCTGGTGACCAGCGATAGGACACGAGGAAATGGAATGAAGCTGCATCAGGGGAAGTTCAGATTGGACGTTAGGAAAAGGTTCTTCACTGAGAGGGTGGTCGGTCACTGGAACAGGCTCCCCAGGGAAGTGGGCATGGCACCAAGCCTGTCAGAGTTCAAGGAGCGTCTGGATGACGCTCTCAGTCATATGGTTCAGTTTTAGGTAGTCCTGCAAGGAGCAGGGAGTTGGACTTGATGATCCTTATGGGTCCCTTCCAACTTGAGATATACCTTGATTCTATGATTCTAAGTCACTCAGGCGTATCTACTTTGTACTTCAGAGCACCAAAACACTGACAGCTCTGACCCCCTGAGCACCGTTTGGGTGCAGTGCAGCATAGTATGGTGCAGAGACATGGAGAAGCTCTCACTCAGATATGGTGGCAGGACAGTCCCCCAGCACATCCCTGAAAAACATGGGTTTCTTCTTAGGAGGGTCGGTTAACCTGGTATAACGTGGCACTGATGCAAATGTATTGCTCCTGGCTCCAGAGTCATTACTACCATCTCTGTACTCCATACCTGTAGTGCCCATACACTCTTACCTCTCTGCCCTTCCCCTTTCCAACAATAAAGCCTTCTGGGCTGGCATGAGAAAGAGCTAAATTTAAGATTCTGATGGCCTCAAGTACTGCAAAGAGGAGACTCGTGTAGGTGCCTAAGACAGATAGCTGTGTGGGAGGAGGTTAGGTAAATAAGTTCCAAATGAAATCCCACAAACTGCGGCTCAGGACTACTGAAGCATTGTTTTTGATTGCCACTTTATTACTGCCTTTATTGCCTCTCAAATAGATTGCAGAGAGCATGGCATGCCAAGAGAGAAGAATGAGCCCCCCTGTCCTAGTAAAATCATGGGTTTCTTCCAACTAGAAATCCTAACCCTGATCTCTTTTTATATAAATAAAAGTCAGAGCAGGTCTTGCACTGTAGCAATTTCTTACAATGTCATTTTAAAAGTGCTCTGCTGCAAACCTCTCTGCAAATGAAAACAATCCGTCTTCCCAAGGCATCCTGCAGAGCGTGTAACTTTTCAGGCAAGGCGCGAGTGGGTGATGCTGAAATGAAGATGGAACAGGGTGACACAATACACCAGCACTTCATGAGATCTGTTTTCTGCATACTGACTCTCACTAATGAGAAAAAAGCTCCACGGTGCCTTAAACATCATGAAATTGCAGACAAGAACAACTAGCTGATGACGTCTGCCAACAGCGCTTCTTTTCTTTCTCTGTACCTCCACACTAAGCAGTGAGCGCTGGCCTTCAGTAACACATGTAACATCGACTAATGACATGGAGGCACCCAACCAGCTCCCCAGCAAATCTGCCAACTTGCTGCTTTTAATGATAAAGTCCTGAGTGCACGGTGTAGGACAATAATGTTTTACGTTGCAAGATATTACTGTCATAAAGTTTCCAGGGCAAAAATACTTGAAAGGCTCTAAAAGTGGGGAGAGTCACAGAATGAACAGGTTTTGTGCTTGATTGAATCAGAGCCGGTATGCTGAGGTTCTAGCCAGTGCTAGCAAAACCAAAATGTTTTGTCTTAGTTTCAATAATATGGGCAACCTGGAAAGCTGCCACCTTTCCCCCATAGCTATTCTGCTTTACCTTCCACTCACCTTCACCATCCATCATCATTTTAATGCAAGAGATTGAAACTATACGTAGTACTATAAAAGTTTCAATGTTACGAACAAAAAAAAAGCAATCGTATCTGTTCTATACATCTTATGTCACCACGGCACCCTGACATCACCGTGATGAGAAGCACTTTCAGCACACAAGCTGAACCAGCAAGCCCAGCCAACCTAACGACGTCAGCAACAACGCTTCACCATATAACTAACTCACTCACTCGCCGCTCCAGAAATCTGTATCATCACCACCAAAACGCAACCACTGCTGGACTGGAAGTCGTCAACTGATTCGTGTCTTGCTGCGCAACGGTTACTGTGGGACATAATTATAGTCAAGGACTCTGCAACAAACCACTACTCTTAGGAAAAAGCATAGCGGCATCTTTAATGTCCACACAGAGCAGACGGGGACTGGGGCTTGACTAAGCACATTGGTAAGGCTGTGAGCCATGCCAAGAAGCTTCCTGGCACAGTGGTGGCAGAAAGTATGACAGTGAGTTGTGAGGAGCTGAATTCACACTTCGAGTATGGCCCGCTGGCACTGTGAGGCCATAGGTACAACTGTAATTTACACTCACTTGGAAGGCCCTTTCCCTGCGCCAAACTGGTAACAGTATATATAAGACTCGGGATCCAAGGCTTGAAAGAATGAACCATTGTTTTTCTTAAGGCCACGTTTTAAAAAAAATAATAATAATCCCCCTATGTTTTTCTCCTGCGCTTTGCATGCTAGTCAGAATGCACTTTCCTGGGAAATGCATTATAATAATGGGCAATGTTTAGCATCACATTTGAAGTGAGCACATCCCAGTGATTAAAATCCAGGCAACAGAAATAAACACATCAGCAGGACATGCTGCACAGTACTGAATTGGGACTTCTTTGTTTTATGACTTTCTTGAACGTTAAATACTGTGTGAGAAAAACATTGTTCAAACTTAACCATCTGTATTTGGTTTCTTTTGAGTGCATTACAATCATCAGTAATCATTTTAAGCCTAAAATCAGAAAACCTGGTTGTACTTGTGGGAGACTAATTGTGGCAGTAAAAGGTGGCTTATGTAGCAATAGAATCATTTTATTTAATTTTTAAGTGAATTTATTAGAAACTTCTTGTTTTTAAATGGGGCTACTCCATGTTAAAGTGGCACAGTCCATTATGTTAAGCTGAGAGAGAAACAGTTTCCCTGTAAACAGTTTTCTAGATATCAATAATTTTTTCCACAATCCAAAGTGGGAGGAAAGGTTTAAATTATTAAAATTTTCAAAACTAAAGAGCAAAGAAAAAAAAACCTGGAGGTCAAGGTCAACATTTTGCTTTCACAATTTCAAACCATATCTTTTCAATGCAACTTCTTAAAGATGCCATTAAGTTTAATTTTCTAAACAAAAAGTAATTTTGAATGAGAAAGCCATTCAGTTAGAAACCACCAAAACATTCTGACAGTTCCAAAACTTTATTTCCACAATAGTTTTCAAGTCAAGATATTTGTGAAAGCCAACCCTTTCCCACAAACGGTCTCAATTTCTGTGAATCAGCATGTTCTGTCTTTGAACACTTTATTACCAGCATGACACAAAGGCTCCCACCTCACAAGACCTCTTCTCCAAAAGCCTGTTACTCTCGCACCCTCCCGGGAGCTGCCCCTGCAGCGAGCGCCTCGGGTTTAGGTTCTGCCCCTCACTGAGAGATGACACCCTGCTGCCCACGGCGGTTCTCAGCAGAAGTCTCCTGTCTCTGCAGAAGTCTTCTGTCTCTCCAGCCAAATGCCAGAAGCTAACAGAGAGGAAGAACACAGGGTAAGAGAAACGCTGCACCTGCAAGCATCGCCTCATACCTACCTCTTGGTTAGAGCTTCAGATCCTTAGAATGGTCACTTGGAGAAGATCAGCGTGAAGAGGAAGAAGCTGGCCATCCCACCCACAGCTCCTTGAAATCTCACAGCCCCCTGTACAGAAGCACAATAGTAGCCATCAGGGCACCTGGTGGTATCACAATTACATTTTAATCATCCACACTGAAAAGCATTCAAATGGTCTCACCCATCATTCGTCCCTCCTCACTGGACAAAGTAACTCTGGCTTCCAGCTCATCCCCTGGGCCTTTTTGGCCAAGTCCCTGGTCACAAGATGTCTGTTACCCAGATATGTCACCACAAGGCTCCCCAGCCTTAGCCTCAGCACAGACCCCTCAGCAGTCCAACTTAGAGCATCCCAGGGATCCTCTCATTCTCCTGGTTCCCTGTTCCCCATACCAGAGTTAGCAGCTGCTCTCATTGCTCTTGAGCTCTACTCACGGACATCCCAGCCCAGGCACAGAGGCTGGAAAAAACTGCCTTAATCCAGAGTAAAACTTTCTGCTCCACACATTAGACTACTTGGGTGCTGAACAAGTGACTAGCTGGTTGGACGTGCCAGCATCATTTTGCAGTCTTAGTAGCTTAACCAGCTGAGGCCATACACAGCAAAAGGCATGCAGGAGATACAGACATTTCTGCACCCAGACAGGATAAAATCAAAACTTAGTTTCTAAACTGCATGCAGAAACACTGCCCACACCATCCCACTCTGCCTTTCTCCAGCACTGTCAGCATTAAGGGTTTTCTGTGTGTCTTGGGTGATTAAAGCCATCCAACCTTTGGCCTCATGCCTTACAACTCCACCCAAGGCATGTTGTAATTCCCTAGAAATGCACTGTTTGTCATGTTTTATTGTTTAATTACACTCTGGCTTTATTTTATTGATACATATCTGTTTCTTGACTAGCTACATGTGGGGGTTTTTATGCCCCTGAAGGAAAGACTGGGAGCACAGATGCCCTGCAACCATTGCTGTTACCAGAACTGCAGTGCTCAGCACCTGTCCCCTTGTATTTGCCTGCCCTGCAAAGAGGGAGAAGCACGGCCCTGCCAGTTAACACAGTGCCAGCAGCAAAGACTCCATTGTTCATATCTCAGACTGGACAATGTCATTGTGTCGCACTGGACATCCCCAGACTCCCAATTATGAGTTATCCTTTACAACACCTTGGTAATTCCTTAAATAAACAGAAGTGAGCATTGGTCAGTCATTCCCAGGTCTAGGAATGAAGTTTGCACTTTCTAGTGCAAACAGGTCTTAGGATGGAGGAAAAGCAAAGCAGCCTGATGCAGCTTCATTTCTCAAGGTTTGGCCTAGCTGAGCACACACAGAAATCTGTGGTAGTACTAGACAGGCTGACAAGGTAGCATCCAGTAGGAGGATAATTATTTCCACATCGAGAGCCCCAAGGTCATTACTCATATAAATCCCCATGGAAGTTAGCTGATCAAAAGTTTGAAGAATTCCCCCAGAAATATGAAAGTATCATAAGGGTATTTACAGTAAATTGCAAAATATAATCAAAATTGGATGGTATGCTCTAGAATCACTCTCATTCTTACTAGCCATCCTGATCTTATTCCTGTCTTTATTTTCCTCTAGTTTGATCAGTTGCAGGAAATATAAGTCTTACCTCGCTGAGAAATTCTTTCAGATAGGAAACTGCATATTTAGAAGTGCATAAGGAAGGAGGAATAACAACCACTCTCTGTAAACATCCCTTACCTCCTTTCCTTTTGCCCTTTCAGAGAAGGGAATTTGCCATTTGGAGCCAGCAATGTCTTTTTGTGGCCTGCTTCTGGGTCCCAGTTGATCACTATTTCCCAAAACACAGCACTGCTGTTTGAGAGTTGCATGTTAGGCATCTAGAGTTCAACAATAACAGAATTCTTTCTGTTTTGGCAGAGCTTGTCTCAGTTTGGAAACTTTCAGCCTGAGTTTGATGTCACTTACAGCAGTCAATATACCCATCCAAAAGAATAATGCTAAGTAAATAGAGTTACTGCAACTTCTGCTAAGGCAACGGACATCTGTATGTGTTTCCAAAACTTTTGGTAGTTCGGAGGTAACAAACAAATGATACAGATTTCATTAAATCTATATGCATGTATATATATTATACATATTTATTTAGTTTAACTGATGGAAACTATTAAATTTGTGCAACAGTCAGATCTCAAACACAGGGAAGGCCAATTGTCCTCATCATTTCTGCCACAGCCTATAGAATCTATGCTGACATTAAGGAAATAATAATAATATTTATTATTATAATAATAACCACCTAGTCCTTTTGGCTAACAGAAATCCTTCTGAGTGTGAAATTGCCAACCAAGAACCAGAATACTTTTGCACGTCTGCAGAAAGAGAGGCTGAAACAATAACTGACAGGGTGTCTCTCCTATGTTAATTGTTAACTCAAAGGAGTGCCCCAGGACATTGAAAATGCCCATGTTGTTAACTATTTATTGCACAGGAAGGAGGGGGAGACGTGACCCTCCCTCTTCAAATCCCAGAAAGCATGGGAAGGAGAAAAGAAAGCTAAGGTAACTGTTGATAAAATTCTGGCTAATATGCATGGCATTACATGACTATATCCCTCTGTTCTCCTCCCAAGAGAACATTACCTCTGCTTTTCACTTTGCATCTTCTTTCTCTTTGATCCCTAATAAAAATTAACATTGACATACTCTGTCTTTAAACTAATGATTTGCACATGAAGTGTCATTTGCTACAAACTGATTTTTAGAGTTAGTTTGTAACATCTAACATAAAATGTAATTAACCACCACCCCATACCATTACATGTCAAAAAACCTAAGGATGTTTGCCCATGCGATGATCACGGACAACTCCACAGGCTAATAGATATTGAAATGGCTCTGTAAGTATTGTGAGCTGCTCACTAGACTGTTTTCCTAACAGCCTGATGTTTCTCGGTAGTTATGGTATGACACATCAATCATGACACTTTTTAAGTACAGCCAACTTACGGAGTCTGTGAATCCCACAGCTGCAAGGGCTTGGAGAAGCAACTTGCAAAGTGACTTCAAAAAACTTGATTTTTGAGGGGAAAAGTTTCATTTAGACATTTTGATGCTTTTATCACCCTTTGAGCCTGCTTTTTTAAAATTGGATTGGCGTCCTATGAAATCAGTCAATACTTAAGTAAATGAACATCTATTTACTTGGCCTGTTACAAATAACAAGAAATCTATCCTGTATTTAAGCAAAGTCAGGGATGGTTCCTGTTTAGTTGTCTGTCCCCTTCCTATTCATTCCTAAAATTTATTTATCTTTTCGACTAGCTGTAAGCTAAAGTTTGCATAGACCTGCCTGCAACTATTTCAAGGTCTCTTCCCTGAACAGTAACAGCTAACGTAGAGTCTAGCATTGAATAACATAGTCACAGCTGGTTTTCCTCCCTAAATGGATTATTTTGCATTTATTAACATAGAATTTCACCTGCCACTTTCAGTCCTTAAGTGTTACGATCTTTCTCTACTGTCCTGCAAAGGACTTTCCTGCTTGAATAAGCCAACCTTGTCCTTCATCCTCTCATAAATACACCAATAGGCCCATGTACACGGACTAACCTAGTAAGACCCTAGTGGAAAAATCCCTTTACTCTGCAAACTTAAATTTTTACTTCTCACATCCTTCTCAGAAGGGAACTTTCCCACTTACTGAACACCACCATAATTTTATAACAGGAATGGTGATGGCAGTGGATCATGTTTCTCAGAGAGGCAGCACGCAGAATCCAAAAAATCGGCAGAACGGTGAAGCAGGGCTACAAAACCAGAATGGCAATCTTTCGCAAAACATATCCCTGTGCCTCCTCACCTAATCTTCATTACTTAGCCTCTAACAGTCCGCCTGCCACAAAGTCAGACTCTCTAGACTGGTAACACAAAGAGCCACTTTCCATCCCTCGACTAGTAACAGCTAGGACACATACTCCAGTTAACAACTTGGCAATTCCATATTGGTGTCATTTAAACTCCTGGGTAAGCAGCATCTGTCCTCAGAATTTTGTAAAAATTATGTTATACTCGGCCTAAAACTATCCTGACTCAATTTGAATATATCTCCCTGCCTCACATCCTGCAAAAAAATGTTGTAGCAGCTGTAAGCTCCTCCATACTGAATATCAGTACAATGCTATCACATTTCTTCCATACACTGATTCTACAGATATATCAGTAGAGTTTCAACTTCTAATATGTTTGAAATAGAACAGTTAATTTATTTACTTTTATGTCTTTCGCAGCCTTCTTCAGGATCTTCTTGGCGTACCTTACTATGGTTTGACATGCATCTTGTGAAAGTTTATTCTTTTTTGTATGTTCCTTATTTGGAATGACTTCCACATTTTCGGTTATGTATTTTTATTTCTTTTATTCTTTTTTAGTCTGTTTAGAAACTACTTTCCAGAGAGCAAATACACACTACCTATCAAAAAGACCCTAAAACCACCCCTTATACTTCATGGCACTTCAAGAAATTTAAAATTGTGGCTGTTTTCCTCTCCTTTCAGAGAGGCTTCCTCAGTTTTACCTAACACCTCTGTGTCTCTTTCACTCCCACAAGAAAGTTGAGCTTCAGTACATGGTGATTGCTACTGCACTGACTCTTTGGTAGTTGCCTTTTGGGCCATGTCTGGCACAGTAACTCAGGCCTAAATCACAAGCTGTTTCTCCTCTTGTTTGTTCTTCGGTCAGTGTGACCAAATGACTCTAAAATGTCATTTATGGTGTCAAAAAAAAAAAAAAAAAGAGGCTCTGTCTTATACGCCTATATGATGTTTATGCCACCTATACAGAAACAAAGTTTTTCATTATTATTGTGATTTTTTACTCTCTCTTAGCATAGCATGTTCATTGTTAGTTGCCCAACCAAGTGATCAATATTGTAACCACAACATTGTAATACTCCTTCTAATTGGCATCCACAGGCATACTGTGATACAGTTAATTTATTTAGTTTGTTTGAATCTGAATTTTAGCGTATCATGCCACTTCTCCACCAGCAAAGCTATCCTGTTATTCCTGTATGTTTTCTATTCTAATATTATAGCGGCTTTTGTCCTTCTACCTATTGGCATACCTATTGGCATACTTATATTAATATCATGTCTGAGCTTCTAAGTATGCCCAACACAAACAGGGTGCTTCCAGAGGGCTGAATATATTTAGGGCACTTCTTTGTGGCCGATGATGGCCGGTGTGCCAGCTCTGCCTACATTCCATAGAAGTGGGAGAAGCCAGGTCTTCTGCAGCCGTCGCAGTGGCACCAGCTAGGATGATGCTAGGTGCTCCCCATCTGGAAGGGAAGACTTAATTTCACAAGCAAAATCCCTTACTAACATCACTGCCGTCATTCAGGAGATCCATTATTCCTGCTTCCTGAACTGACGGTGCAAGAGGAGAAAGTATGAAGTCTTTGGTTTCTGCACAGCAAGGCATGCCCCCGAATTTGATGTCAGGACCCAGACAGTTTAAAGAAAAGGGAGGGAGAGAGCCTTCCTCTCCTACCCTACAACCTAAGCAAAGCCTCTCAACCCTGCAAACTAGCACATTTTAACAAGTTTTAACAATTAAAAGTTATTAACATAGTTGTTTTTCCTGAAGAGAGCCTACCTTTTCAGTTAAGAATGAAATACAGGAAAAACCCATAGAGTTTAAACATTTATCATTCTTGTCAATACACAACCCATTTTTAATAAGGCCTATTTGACAGAAAAGCCAAGCGGTGTTGGTAACTTAAAAAGGAGCAACAAGTCCCTTCTTCCTTATTGCTTTTCTGTAGTACAACCCAGAAATTTAACAGAAACCACCATCTCCATTTGGACCAGCCTCCTAATCACACACGCTATAACTTCTGGTTGATTTACAGCACATACCTTTTAGAAAGATATCTTGTTTCAAAGACTTCCTTATGGATAGTCCACTATATACCTTAGCAATTTTTCAATAATTACTTACCTTTGCTTAACTTATTTTTCAGTTTATTCCCAGGTTAAATCTGATTAGCTTTAAATGCCTAGTATTTAGATTTTGTAAAGCCCCTTTGCCAAAGTAAAGAACCCTGAAGTATCACCTACTTTTGCTCAGATACATACTTAAAAAATTGAGATCAAGCCATCTTTAGTCTTTTTTTTTCTGCACAGACCGAGTTATGATGCTCTCCTACTGTTGCATTGAGGAAAAGAAGTGAGAAGCTAAAAGGAACCAGAGCAGAGTCAAAGTGGGAGTGAAGATGAACGGTGACGATGCCAGTGCTGATTTTCTCTTGCTTCCCTGAGGCAACTACTGTCCCAGTGTCCCATGATGCTGTGAGATGTGGAACACAACCAAACCCTCCAGCCGCTTCAGTAAGTCCTCCAGGTATCAAAGCCAAAAACGTCATGGGTGTGTCAACTTCGTTAGTGATGATTCAAACAATCACACAATAGAAGCGTTTTGCATGGCTCAGCAAAAGATTATTCAAAGATTTAAATCAAAATCAAAGACATGCACATTTTTGTTTTACTGTTAACTGTTTGGCTATTAATAATCGCTGATATGATTCCACAAGTGAATGTAGCACTTTAAAAAAAAAGAAAAAAACAAAAAAAAAAACCAGGATAAGACCTGTTCTTTACAATGAAACATAATTTTAGCAAAACACCTGCAAAACAGACATGCTTCTGCATTCAAGGAAACTAGTAAGGAACCTGACAACTTAACAGAGCAGATTCTGGATACAAAAACAAACACAGGATCTCATTTCCCCCAGTCCTACAACACACGCATTATGTGAATAGGACATCTCCACTCCACAGTCCATCATTTGACTAAAGAAGGCACCTTTCAGCTGCTTTCACCTTTCAGAGGCAACACACAAGCCAATCAATAGTACATATTTTGGAACCTGCCTGTCAAGAAAGTCACAAATACACTCCTATGCCTCTTTCTTTGGGCTCTGAAAGGAGGGTACTGACTTTGCAGTCTCCCTTTACTGCTCTGACCATCATGCAAGTAGCTTGATGAGAAGGAAGAAACTTCAGGAATAAAGCAAATTCAAAGAGAAGTTCTGGAGGGCCTGACTGATTACAAAGATTTTGGCTTACAAGTTCAGATTGTAACCGGACAAACAAGCACAGTGATTATAGCCGCACTTCTCTAACAGACACCATGCACTCAATACGGCATAACCAAGAGCTGATTCCAGGAGACCGCCTGTTGAAGCCACTAAGGATTTTCTCCAAAGTAAGGACTAAATAGAAACTGCTGACCCAAGGTGCAAAAAAAAGAATATGAACTTAAACGAAGTAGGAACTGATGACTATAAAATATGTAGATTTGGGGAAAAAAAAGTTAAAAAAAAAAAAAGTGGTAGAATGCATTTGGAAGTATAAGCAAAAGGCAGAGAAATGACAGAAGTGTACCACAATAAATGAAATATGCTTAAGCATGTTCCCAGTAGCAAAATAGAAAGTGTACTTCTTTTTCTATCAGTCATGCTACAGCAACCAACAAATCAAAGCAGATAAAAAGTCATATAAGATCTGCACTGATTTATTTCTTTGATTTGTTATTTTTTAGAAAATAGTCATCCACAGATAAACCCAAATCAAGTCTGCTATTGCTCTTCATCAGCAGGAGGGCAGACTGTAAGATTGGGAGCTTTTCAGATGTTATTTCCCTGCAATGCCGGTGGTCTTAGGGTCCTGGCCTTTTTAGACTCTTTGCGCAAGCCAGACCAGCGTAACAGAGACTGAGAAGAATTAACACCATTACAATGGTAAGAGTCCAGAGCACTATTAGTAACACCTAAGGAAATGGATCTTATTTCCAAGTTACATTGAAATATAAAAATGTTTCATGGCAATGTGTAGACTCAGTTTAAACAAAAATCATCAGTCACCATAAAGCATATTGTTGTTTTCAAAAACTATACACTGGATAAAAAAATAACATGTAAGAACATGGAATTTAGCTAAGTGAAAAAACATAACCAGGGCTTCTGAAAACCCTCTTTAAGACCAACATCTAATTTACAGAGCACAGAGATACTATATCTATCTGTTAATTATCTGGTCATGAAAGCTTAATTCTGCTTGACTTCAGCATATGCAATTCCCACCAACAACAATGGAGAGCTGTGAGCATATATTGAGAGAACAGACAGCATTGTAAATAAAATGTTGATACAAATATTCAGCTTTCTAATAATTTTCCCCCTCAAGATACTAAGTTTTATAGAATTCTTTAATTACCTATATTCATTCTTGGATAAATGGCAGATTTTAAGGACGGTAAAAATATAAAACTAAGGAAATTAAATTCTTGAGCATAAACCATGTGTGCCAAGGCTGTAAGAATGATATAAAAGATAACCATTATATACCAATGCCTTACAATATCACCATCACTTCAGGGCTGTCGTTTGCTTTCTAAGTATATACCTCTTTCTAACAGTACATGCAAGTTGTGCTGAAGCAGCACTGCTTATCTTGTTATGTGCACTGTGTGACTCTAAAACTGTCATTTTATCCTGATCAAAATGCAACATAAGAAAAATTTATTTTCACACTCGGCACTCCTAGACCTAAGATGATGTGCACTGAAATACAGACATGCCTTATTACTTCTACATGCACTGATCTCTTAGGACAAAGATGAAAGAATATTGAAATTATATCTCAAATTCCTGGCATCCTAAACTGTAACTTCCTTCTCTGCATTGTACAGGTTTATGTTTTAGGCAGCTGGGACTCTGACTTTTCTATTTCAATTCACGCAAATTGTATATTTTCACAAGATTTATCTTAAGGTCTTAGATGAAGATTTGATAAAACATCAGTGATTTGATTTTATTAATTATTCACAAGTATTTTAACAAAATTTCATTTAGTGATTACTGATAGAAACTAATAATCTGACGGTTCTCTCATTTACGCAGTAGTTCAAAATCAAACACCAGCTCATTAATAATAACCAAAATTTACCTCATGCTTATGTTTTCAAAGGCTATTTAGAGGACATTTCATATGGCCCAAAGAGATATGTTTGGTTTTCCCACCTTGTTCAGAGGGCATCTATAATTGATCCATATTTGGGGTTAGACCACTCAGAAATGTACCAGCAAGCCTTCTCAGAATTTTTCTGCTATCCTACATAATCCTATCCTACATTATCTCCTTATCCTACATAAACATCCTAATCATGATATATTATATCTAAAAGCTAGACAATACTGAATTATTTTCTGCCCAACAAGCAAAAATAGATGACAGACTAATAGTTAGGACACTCTTAAGTCCTCTCTAAATCTATGCCTGTTTTAAACACAGATTTCCACTGTCAAACTGCTGATCATTTTTGATGTCTGTGGAAAGCTTCTGTCCATCCAGTGCACGGAGAGTCCAGACAACCAACATAAAATAGAAAATAGTGAATTCCACTGTGGAAGCTGGGAGAATAAAAATTGCATATCGAATTGCTACCGCCCAAAAAACATTGCCGGATCTGGATCTGCGTATGCTACTTGCTCCAAATAAGGTAGTTTCTTCAAAAGGGAGGTTAAGGAGGTTAAGCAGCAAATGCACAAAGAAAGTTGATATAGGAATCCTCTGATCTTACTGCTCGCTGCACCATCAGTGCCAGAGAAATGGCTTCACAACAGTCACATCAGGAATATGAATGAATGATCTCTGTGCAGTCACTAGAAGTGAGACTAACCACAAAAGTACCAGCATAATAAAAGAGACTCAGTGAAAAGCTTTATTTTCATCATTTTCCTCAAAAGATTTGGGCTCTTTGGAAGTTTCTTGGGTTTTGCTTCTTTCAAACACAAAGAAAAACATGCATCTCTTAGAAGTGCCTGTTTCTCTGACAATGAGAAACCACTGAATTCAGGTAACTTCAAATACACTATTCTCAATTTCTTCCCCCAAATAAATAAGAATACCTTGAAAAGGAAACAGCTATTTGGAACTAGTGATCACCTGCATCTAAGCAGGTATTATGATCTACTAACTTAGACAAATATACACAGTGTGACTCTTACCATGTCCTCCCATCACCTCGTCTTCCTCACTGACTAGTCTAATCATTTCTTGGTCAGATGGCTAATACTAGATTCCAGTCCCACAGGGGATGGGACCGTCTTTGACCTTTCCTTCAGTCAGTGTTTACAGCACAGAAAATACACTAGAAATAGTAATTAAAATTTCATTAAAATCATCTTCTATACTCCTTAACTACCTCAAGGAGAAAACTACTACAAATATCGAAATTCAGCATCAGACAAATGACATGCTTTCTTGTTCACACACAAAGGTTCACTAGCTCTCTAAAGAAAATGTATCTGACAGAGGTCCTAACCACCACAAATGTGGCAGAGTCTGTCAAAGTCCTTGCAGAAGACAGGAAAGCGAGAAGCTCCCTGTTCTGATTTCCATAGTCTAACTTTCTCCTCCCCACTCTTCTTGATACCTGGGGCTTGTTTTTTTCCTGGATTACAGTTGGTGAGGCACAGCACATCTCCATGAGCTGCCCTGCTCCCTGCAGCTGGGTAGCAGCCCCGTGACTCCTTGGTGGGCTGTTACAGAGCTCACCCAAGGACCGAGGTCTCCCGGGCAGCTCGCTCCTGCCAGTTCTCCAGACGGGCTGCTAAGGCCAGGAGGGCAGACCACACAGGCTGCTGCAAGCACTGCCACAGCAAACGTCGCCACTCTTGCAACACACTAGATTCCCATGCCTGGGGAGCTGCTGGTGTAAACAGTCCATCGCTTTTCATCCTTAGACCCTACACCTCAGCAAAACATTTATACATACAGAAGTGACACTTTCACACACATTGCTATGCTGCAAAGCAACACATTAAAGACTCGTTCAATCAGAGATTTACTTGGAAGTAGGTTAAAGTTTCAAGCATTTTAATTTTTTTCTGGAAAGATTAAAACTCAGAAAACAAAGAAGACAGCAAAGACAAAAACATCCATAAAAATACACACAAAGACCTTTTCATCCAACCAGAATCTTGCAGTAATTATTTCAATACTGATTGAAATACTTCACTGGATATTGGGACTTGGTGTGAGTACACAGTTGGTCCAGTAAGCTTGTCCACCTAAAATAAGCTTTAATTTGTGAAAAATTTGGCCTTTAGGATAACTACCCTAAAAAGCCCTGGTTATTTTGCAGCCTCAAAATAAATTAGCTCTTCATCCTTCAACATCTTGGGTGAGCTGAAGGCAAGCCTCTTATTTGTTTTTCACTCCTGGCATTTATAAGAGGAGACAAAAATCAAAATACTGATGTTACTTAACAATTCATGGTTTTACTTATCATAGACTTGAAAGTATCTTATATTTGCTATATGAGCTTTTTCATTCTTATATATTTGTCTTATCATACACCACACATCATTTCATGGCTACAACAGCACATGGAATCCACAAATGTCATAAACCATTGCTCTTTGTCTGCAAACTGATGTGTGCCAACTACAGCATATAAGATAATGAAACACTTCACATATTATTGGCAAAGTATATGAGCTGTTAAACATGGGACCTCACAGTCTTACAGCCAAACACCTGGCAAAGTTCAAATGAATTCCACAGGTTTGGTAAAAGCTCATTTTTCGTCACTTATTCCGTGTCTACTCAGAAGCATTTTGGTTGTATAAAAGTCAAATATTTATAGTTCAGTGCCTGGGGAAGAGCATCTTTCCCATCAGCCTCTCCAAATGAAAAGCAACCCAAAAGGCATCGCTTAACATTCTGCCAAAATAAGCCTTATTTGGAGGCTGAAAATGTTTGGCAAGACCGCCATCCCACAACCAGCATTTTCTCTCCTGTTTTTGCCCAGTCACTGAACTCAACTTGGATCAGCAGAACCATCATGAAAAAGGTCTTTCTAAACACCTTCTGTCCAAGGCAAAACAGGAAGCTCTGTCATAAGTGAACCTGCTCATCGCTTCCTCTCTTCAGCCTGAGAAGTTCGGACAGCCTGGATGAGTCACAGAGAACTTAAAGATGACTTCTGGGGTATTCAGCCAAATAAATCCCAGATTTCAAAAGTCTTGAAGCCTAACCATCTGTATGAGCGTCTCTTCAATGAGGCTGTTTCTCTAACTTCAGAATGAACGTTACAAGGCCCCTTCTATATATGGACAGCCTGCTCTGCAGGATCAAGTGGTTTGAAATTCCCATTTGACTTTGAAAAGTCTGATGAGTGCTCAACACAGCTTTTGTTTGCTAAATGCATACTAATGTATGTGAAGAGCATTCTTTTTCCAAACCAAACATTTCCAAGTCTCTGGTATATTTTGCTGCACAGGTATTCTTACTCATAGCCTACTGTCACCTTGAAAGCAACACGTGTGCCCATGCTGGCAGAAAAAAATTCTAAGAGATCTCAGCTCATCGGCCATTACAGTTGCTTGTAATGCTATCCTGGGAATCCTCTTTTCATAGTTTTATGATTTTAAGACATAACCTTGTACAGCATAATGCAGCCTGTCAAAACTAGTATCACAAAGTCTCTTGGAGATGAAACACTAATGGATAGGAGATGCATAGAAGAACTGAATGGATCCATAGCAATCCAATGAACTCAATGCTCCTGTCTAATTTACTTGAGCTCTATAGGAGGATAACAACCAGCACACTCTTGGGGGTTATTTAAAGGCCTACTAACAGACTGAAAACATATAGCTGAGAAGGATCCAGTCCAAAACCAGGAAAGTCAAGCAAGGATAAAGGCATTCAGAACCTCTTGCATCCGGGACATTGCATGATAACCAAAGTCACTCCCATCTGACAGCTGTTCGGTAGCCTACACAAAATTAAACGGTGGTTTCAGTGCAGTTAGTAGACAGATGTTTACATTATAGATGGAACTACGTGGCAAGCTCAGCAGAGAAGCCAAGCAGTTTTGCTAGGTTCACACACCAGCGATAACAGAAGAAAGCTTCCAGGTCCGATACTGCTCCCCCCCACTCGCCATTCATGGGGTCAGTCCAGGTCGCAGCCAAGAAGCCGTGCTGGAACTGCTTACACTTCTGCTATCTGCTCTGTTTGCAAATACAGGAGTCCAGACAATACAGCATTTCATGCAGATGCTAAATTAGCAATGGTAGGCAATTTTTAAGTAATACAAACCTCTCCCTCAAAAAAAAAACCAACCACACATGGCAATTGCTTATATTCCTTTAGCCCCTAAACAATTTTATATTGCAAATTGGCTTTGAAATATGAATAATCCCAAATCGCAGTGGCCTTGGCCTCCTTGAGAGCCAGTCTTGAAGTGTGGACTAACTGCTCTTGACTTTTTCCCTGATGAATGCACACAGCCAGACGGCTGTTACAGCATGGGGCTGTATTCTTCAGATGATTTTGCTCCCAAAAACCATGCATGCAGTCAATGCATCCGTTCTTTTAAGAAGAATACTCGATGAGGGAAAACCAAAACACGCAAGGTTCAAAAGGGCAACACAGTCAATTGCTACTGAAATTCAACATCCAAACTACTTGCTCTAATCTATTTGAGGGCTGTTTGTTGTCGGTTTTTCTTAAAGAAAGATCATTTGAGAACCCCTGTAATGAACAGAGCACTCGGTTTCGGTCACTGGCACCTACCCCTCTGTCACCATGAGATGCCCCCTGTGCTGGTAGCTCTGCGCGCCCTGAAGAAGCCTGATGAACCCCGCCCAGGGCCAGGGCCCTGAGCGCTTGAATTTAGTGGCCTTGCCCAGCCTCCCCAGGGGCCACTCCCAACCCTACCCGTGGCCCAGGAGCCCCATTTCACCACAGCTCGAGGCCATTAGTCCCCGTCACAGTCTCCAGCCCCGCCACAGCCCTGCCCTGCCTGGCCGTGGGCCCCGCCAAGCCGTGAGGCGGGTGGCCCGGCCTGGCCTCGGCCTGGCCACCCCAGGGCTGTGTCTGACCCTGGCTTCCCTCACCGGCTCGACCCCGATCCCCACCCGCGGGCTGGCCCCGTTCCCACGGCCCGGCCGCTGGCCCGGACCCACTCCGAACGACTGAAACTTGACAAGTTGCCTCCTCCGGAAAACACCGCGGGACAACGCAGCCCCCTGCGCCGCTCCCCGGGGCGGAAAGGCGGCAGCGCCAGCGCCAGGCTCGGCACCAGCGGCGAGCAGGGCGCTCCCCGGGCGGGCACGCAGGGGCCGAGGGGCAGCCGCGGCCCCGCCGCGCCGCGCCGCGCCGAGCCGAGCCGAGCCGCGCCGAGCCGAGCCGCACCGCGCCGCGCCGAGCCGCCACCGCCGCGCCGCCGCCCGGCCGCCGCGCCCGCCGCCGCCGCCGCCAAGCCGTTGGGCAGGGCGGCATCTAGCGGCCGCTGCCGGCGCCGCCGCTCCCGCAGGCAGGGGGCCCGCCCGGCGCCGCCGCGGGCGGCCCGGCGGCAGCTCCGGGCCGCGGCGGGGGACGGGGCCGAGGCGCCGGGAGGCGGCGGGCGGGCGGGGAGGGGGGGAGCAGGTGGCGCCTTTCTGCCCCGTCGGCTGGTGTCGCTCGGTGGGCTGCCGGCTGGCGCGGGCGGCCTCGCAGCCGCGGGTGCGATCTGCCTCCTGTGGGGTCATAATTCACCACAAACTGTAACTTCGTCCTTTTAACTAAAAACGACACAGCTACGGCGGCGGCGTTCCGTAAGGTGCCTTCTCCGAGCTGTGACTGAACGGCGGCCTGAGGCTTGCCGCTGCCTGCCTGAGCGGTCAGTCCACGTACCCTCCTCGCAGGCGCCCCTGCAATCACCAAATAATGCTGTTAACCCCCTAACAGAGGTCTCTCCTTTTCCTGGTAAGCCGATCAAATGTTATAGGACATAATGTGTGTGTAACACGAAATTACAGCTGTTTAGCGACCATGCAAGAAACTTCTGGGCCGACTGCTACGCCGCGGCTTTGGCAAGAAGCGAGGCGGGTGCGTAACAGGGCTTGCGGCACCGGGATGGAAAGCCGGGCCAGAAGGGAGACACAGTGCGTCCCCGCACGCTGCAGAGAGGGGCAGTTGCAAAACACAGGCAGCCACGCTGGAGATCAGACCAGGTGCAGGATCCGAAATCCATGCTCTCGAGAAGAAACGGCACGTAACACTTAACGACATCAAATGGTCACGATCCAAGTTTCAAATCTCATCTGAAGGACCAGCATCTCTAGTAATCCAGTTCCCGCTATGAGCACACCAGGGCAGTGGTTCAAGGATGACTCGGAGGGAAGGCTGCCATTTCCTGACTCACCATCCCCACTTCCTGTAGCCTGGCCTTCCAAGTCTCCATCCCCATTACCAGCTCCTGAAGTGAACCCTCTTATCGTGTGAACTGCGATGAAGTCACAGGCCCCCACAGACTGTGTCTATACATACTCTCCCTCCTTCATGTTTTTGTCTGGAAATTTGTTGCTCATACCGTTCATACGAACATTTTTCTCACTAAGATCCAAGTAAAATTATTCATAAAATGATTCAGGGTTGCCAGTAACTGTGTGGATTGTGAGAGTTTATGAAGTTGTTTTGTACCTATGGATGCTGTGATGCTATGAAAAGGCTTCCTATTAGGTTTTATTCATAAAAAGTTGAAAACTCACCTGACAGTGCTCTTTCTGTCAAAAATGCAAGTAGAATGAACACAGAAGTGTTTAGTAAAAATAACTCCTGTTAACAACAGCAGAATTGAGATAGGGATGCTACTCCCCAATGATAAAAAAGTATTCCTCACTATCTCAGTGATACGGTGCATGCTTCATCTGCCTCCTCCAAAAGAACGGAAGAACAGACCTAAACAAGAACATATACTGAGACATTTCACAGTGAGAGGTCACAATCTTGTAGCTATAATCTTAACCAATTAGCTCTGTCTTAGTCTGTTCAGGCAAACCTAATTAACAACTTCAAACAGCATTTCGCAAAATGCTACCTCTAATCTTAAAATATATAAATCACTAGGGAAAACTGCACATAGCCCCTGATCTGCTATGTTTATTTCTGCGGAGACCTTTCACGCAGCTCTACTCAAGTTCACTCAGGTGTACAAAACTCTAATGAAGGAGGTGCGATTCAGTCGGGTGGCACCTCACCCCAGTGAGGCTGTGAGCTTGCCTTGGGTAGCCTTGGGGAGGTGTATTCTGGGCCCACTTGGGGTGGACCTGCATAGTCATGAGCAAGCGAAGGGACACAGAAGGCAGACATTCTGACCACACCTGCAGTGCCAAGCAATGGAAATTCAGAGCCCTCTGCCTTAAAAGTAAAAACAGGAGCACTCAAAAGCCTGGCACAAGTCTGGAAAACTACTTTGTAACAAGGAACAGCAAGGAGAGACCAAAAGTGATTCATTTTCTATGCCAATATCCAGGCTCTGAAGTACAGCAAACAAAATTTCCTGAATCTCTGCGAACAAAAGCATTCCCATGCAAAGCAATGAGGAAGAGGCAATCAGTAGCAAGGATGAAGAAAGAATGCCCAACAGAAAAGAGAAGAGAAGAGAAGAGAAGAGAAGAGAAGAGAAGAGAAGAGAAGAGAAGAGAAGAGAAGAGAAGAGAAGAGAAGAGAAGAGAAGAGAAGAAAGGGGGAAGGGGGAAGGGGGAAGGGGGAAGGGGGAAGGGGGAAGGGGGAAGGGGGAAGGGGGAAGGGGGAAGGGGGAAGGGGGAAGGGGGAAGGGAAGGGAAGGGAAGGGAAGGGAAGGGAAGGGAAGGGAAGGGAAGGGAAGGGAAGGGAAGGGAAGGGAAGGGAAGGGAAGGGAAGGGAAGGGAAGGGAAGGGAAGGGAAGGGAAGGGAAGGGAAGGGAAGGGAAGGGAAGGGAAGGGAAGGGAAGGGAAGGGGAAGGAAAAGGGAAGGGGAAGGAAAAGGGAAGGGGAAGGAAAAGGGAAGGAAAAGGGAAGGAAAAGGGAAGGAAAAGGGAAAGGAAAAGGAAAGGGGAAGGGGAAGGAAATGGAAAGGGGAAGGGGAAGGAAAAGGAAGCAGAAATATGGAGAGAAAATAACAGTGAAATTAATTGGGGAAAAATGCTGTTAATACAACTGCATTGCTACTAATACACAACTAATAAGAAAAAAAAAGATGCCACATGAGAGAGAAACAGCAAATGCTCACGATATCAAAGAGGAAGTGGCCACAAATGAGCTATGAACTGATGGGGCATTAAGGTATCTGGCCTGCAGCAGTTTTAGCTCCCCAGTCCATGCACCTATCTTAACAAAATCCCAACTCCATGCCATGGGAAACCTTAGTGAGCACCAACCCTACACAATAATTTGGTCTCACAAGAAGAAAATGCAGGCGCAGAGGCCCAAAGGGCCCTACAGAGCCTTTTGACCTGGCCTCCATCTATGCCAGTAGCTTGCTTTTCAGGGAAAGCGCCTTACTGTATGCAGATGCAGCCATAGGTCTGCTGCTTCTTGAGGTGCTCTCTAAACTCTTCTTCTGGCTCTCATTGCTGAGGTCACCCCCCTGGAGATCTCCCTAGTGGCGCTTGCAGCTTTATTTTCCATCCCACACACTGGAAGGACCCCATTTTCAACATTTACTGTGGATCTCTTCTTTATTTTCTTTGGTCTTCCATCTCCGTTGCCACCAACATGCAAACAATTTAAGGAGAATTCTTTCTGGCTGAAGGAAGCAACATAACGAAGCAGGGAATAATAGATACAAAATGAGGGTCTGTGGCTGAGAAGGGTTCCATGTTAGGCAGACATAAAAACAACAGCAGCAAACAAATACAAAATCAATTAACCCATACCAGAGAAATTACCGAGGACTACATGAGAACCAAGATGCAGAGGTACAAAGCTCAGCCTGTCCTGAGAAAGCCAGAGAGGCTGTTGACAAGTAAGTTTATCATTGTGTGTCCTGCCAACCTCCTATTACAGCATCCAGCAACCATCAGCCCACCCAAGTCCTACTGTCAAAAGAGCTGTATGTTCTCGCTGACAAATGTAAAGAGTTGTGGAAAAATACGTCCAAACCCCAAAGCCTCACACACAGCACCTTACGGTTTTTGACTGTTATAAAACCACCCTGAGTAATTTCCAAAATCATGGCCAGACCCTAATGAATAATTTTTCAAAACAATGTTGTGGATGTTTCTGTTAACAAGTTGAGTGTATAATTTTAATTTCTTCGTTTGGAGTTGCTCTGTGCTAATAGGCATTATGTTCCTTTCAAGAGACAGCAGAGAACAATGGGGCTGCACTCAGTCAGGGGGCATCTTCTGGAAGGAGGAGGAAATTGTGCTATTCCAAGAGCAATTGAGCAACTTTTCGGGGAAAAAGTTTCTGGAGTGCAGAGCAAGTCAGACAGAGTGGAGAAATGCACAAGGAGGAGGAGCTTGCAGCACAAGCAGAGGCAGGAGAGCTCTGAGAGAGGGAGAGGAGACATACACAACCAAGGGCCCAAGCTGATGTAAATACTTCTCCCAGGATGCTGAGAGGGGGCTGTGAAGAATTCCTTACAGTGCAGGAAGCCACTGAAAATTGTGGGCTGAGAAAAAGACCAGAACATAAGGACACATTGAGTAATGGGGGAGAAGTCAGAAATGGGTTAAAAGCCTTTCATTTCCATTGTCTCCAAGTTTCTTCTTCTTAAAAAATTCATTGTTCTAGCTTATCTTCTAATGAAATCATGTTCTCTTTGGCAGCATATATACTAAAATTTGAATGATACAGAAAAGATTAGCATGGCACCTGCACAAGTTGGTTTGGGGGTGGTAGGAATGCTCCACAGTACAGGGAAAATACTGACATACTGGAGCAAGTCCAGCAGCAGGCCACCAGACTGGTCAGGGGGCTGGAGCACAGGCATATGAGGAGAGGCTCAGAGAGATGAGTCCATTCATCTTGGAGAAGAGGAGGCTCAGAGGAGACCTGACTGCTGAAACTACCTGACCTCAGGGTACAGAGAAGACAGAGCCAGACTCTTCTTGTAGGTACACAGTGATAGGCAATGGACACAAGTTGAAGCATGTGAAATACTGATTAAATATAAGAAAAATATTTTACCGGGAAGGTGGTCAAATACTGGAAAAGAGGATATGGGCTCTCCATCTTTGGAGGTGTCAAGGGCTTGACTGGGCATGGCCCTGAACTACCTGATCTAGTTAGACCTCCTCGGAGCATGGAGTTGGACCAGATGACCTCCAGAGGACTCTTCCAACCTAAATTCTTCTGTGATTCTGTGAAACTCAGCTTTCTAGGTTCAAAGAGCTGATGTTTTTAGATGTTCTTCACCTTACAGACAAGGCGCAAGAAAGATCTCTGTCAGAGATCCAACCTACCCAGGCTGATTAAAGAAAGGTCATGGCATTTTTGTGAATAATGTTTATGTTCTATACTGTTGTTGGCATTTCAGATAAATATTACTCCTTCTTATTTGTATGTCCTGCAAGACATTGCTATCTTGGGCACTTGATTCACCGAGCTATTTTAAATCCCTTCTGTCTGTTTTACCTCTGTGCCCTGCTCTCAACCCATAACTTGTATCAACACTAATCCCTATCCTATTGTTTACCCCCTGAAGATTAAAAAGGTTTCTACAGGTAGTAGTCTGTATGTTTGTAGGGTAATGAAGCTCAAGATACACATATTTTGTTTCCCCCTTTTTTTTTTCCTAAAAAGAAATGTATATCCCCATCCAGTGTGTAGCCTGTCTTCTAACTTACAAATGGTAGTTACAAAACTATTGGGTTCCTTACCTGCATATGCGCGTATACACACACACACACACACATAAATGTTCATGTCTATATATATACACACATACCAGACATATCGAGTCTTGTGCATTTATTGTTTTCCATCTCATGCTTTCACAGAAACCCATACCTTCAGCATTTGCAACGCAGTGACTCAGCAGTGGTCCCATCCTTTGCTGTGCTGACCAGCTGTACCCAGTGTATCTCAGGAAGGCTTCCAGGCTGCATTCTCCTTGAGAGCAGTTATACAGGACTACAGTGCCTCCTGCACAGGTGCAGTCTTCACAGCCCTCCCTGTTGCATGGGTGGCTTTGCTCTGTATGCCAGGGACAGCCCTATCACACTAGAAATGCTTCTCTCCTGCGTATCAAAGCTGACAAAATGTGAGAGGACATGTGAGTCACACAACTTGCCATGCCTTCCCTTAGTGCTAGCTTTTGTGTCTGCTTTACAAGTAAGAGATTAATATTGAGAAGAAAAGAAGTCAGGAGTCTGAAGTTCTCCTTTTAGATTTTCCACAGACTCACTTTCCGATCCTCAGTAGGCTACTTCATATCCACATCCGAGCTCCACCATATACAAGAGGGGTGATTACAGCGACATCACAGCAGAAGCCGTGGGACTTCTAGGGTGCAAATATAAACTGCACAAAAATATAAATTCTTGCAAATATAAACTGCACAAAAATATAAATTCTTTTCTGTAACCCCTTCAAAATAAAATATGCAGAAACTGGTAATTCCTCACAGTTTCTCTGCTGGCATGGAGTAAGGAGTGGCCTCAGTGGCAGAACGCTGAGTCTTTGCACACAATCTATGATCTCAGACAAGCAAGATTCGCCAGCTTAATGAGATACTGCAAGTTAGTCAACCACTTCATTGCTTTGGCCCCTCAGAACTGTGCTAGGCATTGATTACAATCACATAGTGTAAGTTATTCTGGTTTGTTCAGTACCTCAAGTAACCAGCAGTAACTCCTCATGTGTTTGAACTCTGACGCTGGCATTCCCACGCCATACCATGTTAGACATTCAGACAACTGTGCTGATCACATATTTCCTCTTACTTTAATAGGCCTTTCAGGAATGAACAAGCATTCCCTTGTATACTACTATGGTTCCCATCACTTGATGGTCACACTTAATTAACCACTAGTTTAGTAGAGAGCTGGTTACACTTCATTTCATTAAGTGATTTCATGATCACCAGAGGTACACTGACAGCTCTGTTAGCTGAAGCTATGTGAAAAGGGGCAGCAGAGACAACAGTAACATTTTGCAGCACTTCCTCATCAGTGATTTTCCAGGCGCTACTCTTGCAGAGTACAGCTAGTTACATTTCCATTCCCCTTTAGCTTTTTGGCTCAAGGCTATCTCAGCCTTGAGGTAAGATAGGCCATATCCTATTGCTAGTACCTTTAGCAATTTTGGTCCCTCTGTCCTTAAAGTCATCATTTTCATGTAAAATAGATACTAAGAATTTCTTCATCTGTCTTCCGTCCTTTAGGCTTTTCTGTTCATGGTCAGCAAATAAATGTGATTAAAGGACAACATCCCATTTTAAAATGTAAGCAAGAATCAACTGGAAAACAACAAAATGTTAAAAGGTTCTACAGCATGATAAACCAGGCAGTTTAAAAACACTAGGCAATTAACTCTAAAGTATGTAAGTATCACATGACAGGAAAAACACCATCAATGTTATATACATCAGCATAAGCACATAGACATTACAGGATACCTGTAAAACCATACATTAAAGCTGCATACCACAAAAACCTTCTCACAATAGTTTATGCTCATTCATAGGGATATGTAATGCACAGATGGTTTAATGTTTCTAATGTGAAAGCATTTTTTCTAATTGAATAGGGGGAATTTTGCATGGCTGTACTTCAAACCTAGATCTAATTTCAGTCTGCCTGTGTTTTAAGCCATATTTCAGCTTAAGAGAGAAAGAAGTGTTAGGAAAACACCATCATAAAGGAAGGTGAGATGAAAGAGGTATAGATGCATAGCACAAACCAAATATAATGCAAATTACTTGAATTTTGTTGTGAAGCCTTTTATCTCTGTCACAAAGATTTGTGTTCAGAAATTGTGAAAAGTCATAAACAAACCATATTTCATATAAAAATAGCATCTTTGCTCTAACTATCTAGTCTTTAGTTCCAATCATATGAAGAAATAGCAGAACATTTACCATTCACTATAAGCAGACAAAGAGAAAAACAAAAGTATCTTGTGCCAAAGAGTCAAATGATATGACGACTTGTTACTGCCATTCCTTAGAGACCTGTTCTATATAAGGATCATGAGAATCACATATTAATGAAAAGCTTCCTACAAATTTCATCTGTTTTCACTTTCCTATATGTATTATGCTATTATGGTTTGTGATGAGATGGATTTGTCACTGGAGTCCAGAATACAAGGGAGCCACTTGTTTCAGGAAGTCCTGGGAGGAATTCTGTTTCGTGTGTCCTCACAAACACACACATATATTATAAAAAAATTCATCTAGCAATGGAACTAGATAATAAGGTATGGAAAAATGCAGCATGCCATCCCCCACCCAGCTCACAACACAGTTACGAGAAGTTCCATGTAAATTGTGTGAACTTTTCCTTAGAAATTACATGTTACTGACAGGGGGAGGAAAAACCAATCCAACACTGCTTTTTACAACTGGCCTGCACAAAATATTATTATAAATAGTTTGTATTCCGATAATATCTTTCACACATGTACTCTTCACAGTAACTATGGTGGATCCATATCACTGTTCCAACTTTAAAGGCAGAGTAAATGATATGCCAAGCATTTAAGTGACCTGTTCAAAGTTGTGTAACGAGTTACAGATATCCTGGCTGTCTCCAGCCCTCATACTCTGTAAAGTACACCCCAACTACAGTTTGTACTGAGTCATTTAGCCACAGATACTGTAAGCAAAAAGAAATTATATTACTCAGGTCTGAGAAGGGTGATGCTTTGTCTACTCAATAAATCAAGGAAAAGGAAATCAGCAACGGGCTTTGAACCAAAAATGTAAATTCATGGCAAGGGTATTCAGATTTGGTTATCAAGAGAAGAAGAGATTCTCACTGCCTTAAGGGGAAATCACTACAGGTTTCTAGATTAGATCTCTTGTTCTGCTAGCACACAAACCCTGATTCCCTCAAGAAAAACTTCACATTTTTCAGGTAAATGAGGCATAGTTCAATAGTGACAACGACCTTACTAGTGTGCTAATGAACAAAAGATTACTAACTGTAACAGGATCTAAATAAACATCCACCTCCATGTCTCTTGGATGGATGATTTGCAAAGCATTTCTCACTCTGCATGTGACACATTTTAACTGACTATTTAAAGAGCCTTTCTCCTGTACCTTCATAAGTTTCTGGGCTGCCAGCTATTTGCACTGACTGGACATTTAAGTTTTAAGGTGCTATGCATTCTCTGTGGTGCTACAAAAGTGACATTATTGATAATAAAGACAAGATCTAGCAGGGAAAACAGGAGAAAATCCAACAAATCTTTGATTCATAGGAGACTCAAAGCTGCATGATTCAAATACCAGAAATTCACTTTCAGGAATTTTGGCAAGTTTTTATAACCAGTAGATTATTACTAGTTTTCCTTGGTATTCATTATAACAACATTAATAGTGGTGGATTCCTTTGTACATGTTTGGTTTTAATATCCAAATCTGTGGGAATCCCTCTGGTATTTAACAGAACAAAATTAAACATCAATTACAAAGTCATAGAAGGAAGCCTAAAAGCATCTTTATCCAAAAAAATGTTGACATTAATTTATTAACAAACAACACTTCCCAAGGTTTCAAACATTGTATGACTCCAAAATCATGAAGAATTATTTAATTTGTGCTCAGTTTGTAAATATGCTACTATATACACAAAAACTACTCCCACAATTTTTATCATGTTGCTTCCCCATTATTAGAATTTGCCCCATACCTCACTGCACAGGAATGTAACTAAAAATGTTATAGTATCACGTGGAAGGAGAGAAAGAGAGCCTATTCTAGGAGTGGCAGAAATTGAAAGAAATGTAGGCAACAGAAAAGCATGTCAAGTTTCTCTCACTGAGAATTGTGATGGGAATTTGGCAGGAGCCCCACAGTTGATATCGTTCTCTTACATACATTTCTCCCTTTCAATTTCTAATACACGTAGGCCAATAAGAAAGGCCAATTCCTTGTTCCTTTCAGTTGCCCAGCTCTCTCAAGGCAGTATTTCCTCTCAGTTAAACATACATATTTCAACATAAAAACGCTGATATGGAAACATTCTCCTTTTTAACAGGCAGATACTCAGAGGCTGAAGATTTAGTCCTCACTGAAAGGCTTTGCCAACATAACTGCTGCTAATGGTTATGACATTTTTTCATTGGGAGGCATAGACACAGTGTGACAAAAGCATTCTTGACATCCATCCTTCACATCTGATTTTATGTACATCTTCCATAAACACATGAATTCTTATTTCGTCTCACAAGCATCTTAATGAATTTTGCAATCACCAAGCAGCTGAAGAGACATAGCTCTGGGCTACAATCCCACATGTCTAGATACAACAGCTTTTAAGCATCTCTCCTCCAGAAGGGATCAAGTGGAAAAGCTCTGATTATTTTTTCCTGAAGAAGAACATGGGCTCAAAAAGAAGTGACAAAGCCTAAGAACGCATCCATGGCCTTGAATCCAGGGGCTGCTCACCTGCATCAGGGCTCTGTGGTGCCAGCTGGAGCCTGAGCCTCTCCTCCAGTGGGAAAGGCATCAGGTCCTTCCTGGTGATCACCCCAACCACTCGGTTCTGCGGGTCAACAACAGTGAGGTGGCGCAGCCCCAGGGTGCGAAAGATGATGTAGGTGCGTTGCAGTGAGAAATGAGCTTGGATTGACATTGCAGATTTGTTTATGTATGGCTCCTGTAAGGCAAAGAGAGAAGACATAGGGAGAACACAAAAGCGTGAGTGCACCCCTGCCACAAGGGTGGGAAGGAGAGGCAGAGGAAGGAGGCTGGGGAGAGAGAGGCAGCAGGCTTGAGGGGCATGAGCCAATAAGAACATTAGTTCTTCTTTCCCTGTTCCCCATCCCCAATTATACCTAAAACATCAGGAAATACCATAGTAAAAAAACACTTTCTTTTTTGGTAAACCATCAGGTTCACTCTAAATAAACTATTATGACTGGAATGTACCCAAATCTCACAGGCTAGAAAAGCAAAGTTGAGCTCCATTGATACGGTCTGAGTTTTTACTTGGAAATAGTCAGTGACCCCAATATTTATTAAGTCTTAAGATTTTTTATAGCTGCTATCTCATTACACAACCATTTATGACATCCTGTAATATTTTGCAATAAATGCTTATAAAAGTCAATTTACATAGAAACATAGACTGTGAGGAAGAGGACAAAGAAAACAATCATATGGCTCTGAGAAGAAGAGGGCCTGCAAGTACTAAACTCTGGTCACTGAAAACTATGAGGTTTATAACAGTTTTTTGATAGGAACAGAGCTAAAGACCATTTTATTGTTAACCAAGCTGGTCTTTATAGTTTATATAGGTGTTCGCTAAGGTTTTTACTTTTCACGTAATTCTACAGTATCCTTCTTATGACTTGGCCAGTTCTGTCAAAGAAGGTGTATCATGCTTCCCAAGTGTTACGCTTCCCCAAACAGGAAAAATGAAACAAAGACATGATAAAATAATATAAATAAATGCATAGTACAGAGGCACGTGTCTCTTCTCCCTCTTTCACTTACAGGACTGACAAGACATTCAAACACATACGGAGGAAAAAAATTAAAGGTGAAAAGGTTTCCTCTTTCTATACCACATACAATTTTGCTGTGGAACTCACTGCCACAGAAAATCATTACACCCAAGAACTTCACAATGGATATTTCTGTGGATATCTGAAACAGAGCTTTCATGAGTGATAATAACAAGTTGTTGGAAGGGATGCTAAACTTTGTGCTTCGGGGATCACATCAGGTACTAAAAAGTTAGGTACCAATGTAAAACCTAATTGAGTGCAATAGGTTTCCCATAACAAAAAAGTTGTGTGGCCCAATAGCGCAAGCACTGGACTGGGTCTCAGCTGAGCTGGCTTCTACTCCCATGCATGACCTCCTCTTGAACTTTGGAAAGCCATATGTCCTCTCTCCACCTCAGTTTCCCCATCTATTAAAATGAAACTCTTAAACCAAATTAGATAATGGATATCAGGAGCATTGTGTTTTTTATAACTTCTCTCCTTCTAGCTATTTTCAAAGCAAGGAATTCAGACTAGATGGATCTCAAACTCTATCCCATCTTCTTTACACATGAGTAAACAGGAGCAGATTTTATATCTCTTTAAATAAAAGCCATCTGAATTAGGCTCTCTGGCCTGGATTTCCCAGTGTCCCCCACCTCAGTTTCAATGCTGTAGACTGGAAATTCACCGAGGCAGAAACTACATTTATTTTGTTTATAACATATTTATTTGAGGCCTTACTCAGTATACCAAACACATTATTATTTTTGGACCCAAGATTTTAGTACAGTATTTAGGAAATAAATGTGGCAATGTCATAGCAGGGATTAAAAAAAAAAAAAGGAAAGGAGAAAGAAATACAGCTTTATTTATAAAGTTGATGTATAGGCACTGTACCATAATGGAGCCTAAAATCTCAAAAGCATTGCTTTATATTTGCTTTATAGGACTATAAGAGCCAAATAATGACATTTAAATGATCTATTCCATTAACATTGTATCACTTTGTCAATCTGGAATGTATTTTAATCAAAAGCTCCCTTGAAATGGTCTCCTTTGTTGTATTTTCTTTTTGGCTCATTTTATCAACATCTGTTATGTTTATACAACATGAATTAAAACTTCGGAATGCTGTTTGTACTCAGCTACTTTTGTTGAGAATGTAACGTCCCAGGATTGGCAGTGTTTATGTAAATCAGTGCGGCTGACACAGCCATCATAAACAAATGAGAAAATATAACAAACACATTGTTCATGGAGGAAATGTTTGTTTTTAGAGTTGGCTTCAGTCTTACCAGATTGATGAAGAGTTGCTGATACCGGGGATCTGTAGTGTAGCGATTCAGCAGCATGGTTAGGCGCGACAGATTGGGCAGCTTCTCCACTGTTATCTGAAATAGGCAAGAATCCATTTCTCTTTCCTTCTGCGCTGCACGTTAGAACCCAAGGTTCAAAAGCGTTCCAGTTTGACTCTTAAGAAGAAGTTTTCTAGGAGAGCTACACTGGCAGAGCTTGTCCAAACTCTATACATTCTGTTGCCAATAAGGCTTAAATTAGCAATTTAAAATTAAACTCTCTTTACTTACAAAAAGATTTTTTTTCCCTTAGTATAACTGTATCTCTATTAAGACAACGTAAGTTATATTAGCTTAGGGGCGAGGTTTTTCACACTGTGAAAATTCACACACTAAGTCGTAATTACGTGATAGCATAATGTAGAAAAATGCAACAAAACTGGTATCGGGCATCAGCTGAGCCTTAGCCCTCTTCCATAGGAGTATCTATTTGTATCCTGGCACCTCATCCCATACATAATTGCCCTGCTCCTTCTCAACATTGTTTTACCAGCCAGATTCCCATGTGCAGACCAAGCTTCAGTAATATATGATGACTTTCCAGTTGTGCCTGTATAAATTGCTCAAAGCTACGTTACCAGTCTTGCCTTGGTAACACAAGATTTTCTTCTACCACGCTTAATGTTTACTATTCCTAAAAATCCTTTAGTCATCTATCAAAGGGAAGAATGCTACATGCTTTTCAAGTTTGAAAACTTTTATAAACACTCATCATTCAGAGAGGTGCTACCCCATACAGAATTAAATATTATAATAATTCTGCTGTCCACGGAGAAGTTGAGAGAGAGAAGATTGGAACAGCCTATCTGAGCAAGGAAATTCTTTGCCAGCACTCTTGCACAACTTCCAGACTCTGAGTGGCATTATAGTTTATGACAGCTGTCCCTGGAAGGTCTCTGGTCATCCTTTAATTTAAATTGTACCTGACCACTTCTTTATCTCAACCACATATATTACATCATTTCCTCGTTTCCTCGTTCATGGAGAGCTCATCCTAAATCACCCAATGTACGTGCTGATTAAACAAGGAAAGAATTAAAAGAGGTTACCTTCTCATAGGAGAGAGGAGAGGAGGAGAAAGACTCATCATTTGTCTCTGGTTCAAAGATGTGCTCATTCTCCAGCAGCATGCACAGCTCTAACCTAAGGTTAGAGAAGAGGACTACATTCATTATAAGGGGCACATTTTAAAAAGCAAGCACATATGCTTTAGCATCAGATGTATGATGGTACCTCAAGTACTGTGTGCAGTTTTGGGCGCCTCAGTATAGGAAGGACATCAAACTATTGGAGCATGTCCAGAGGAGGGCGACCAAGGTGGTGAAAGGCCTCAAGGGCAAGACTTATGAGGAGCAGCTGAGGTCACTTGGTTTGTTCAGCTTGGAGAAGAGAAGGCTGAGGGGTGATCTCATCTTAGTCTACAACTTCCCCCCAAGGGGGACAGCGGAGGGGGAGGTGCTGATCTCCTCTCCCTGGTGACCAGCGATAGGACACGAGGAAATGGAATGAAGCTGCGTCAGGGGAAGTTCAGATTGGACATTAGGAAAAGGTTCTTCACTGAGAGGGTGGTCGGTCACTGGAACAGGCTCCCCAGGGAAGTGGGCATGGCACCAAGCCTGTCAGAGTTCAAGGAGCGTCTGGACGATGCTCTCAGTCATATGGTTCAGTTTTAGGTAGTCCTCTGAGGCACAGGGAGTTGGACTTGATGATCCTTATGGGTCCCTTCCAACTTGAGATATTCTATGATTCTATGTTTCTAGAATATTAGTGGGCTGGCCACATATTTCACTTTCCTAAATTTCCATCAGCAATAGCAGCATCACACAGGTGTCTTCTGGTTTATTAGATTAAAGGCTAATTAGATTAAAGGACATCACCTATCTTACATGTTCTTCTTGACCTGGATCAACCTGCTTGGCAGGACCAGCTCATGCACTGTCTAGTTTGCACCCAACAAGACAATATCAATAATAAGCAAATACAATTATCTGAATATAAGTAGATAGGCTGTTGTTCCTTCCCACATCCTTCTTATGTAACACCTACATTAAAACACAAGATCTGCAAAAAATTCATGTCATATTTTAAATCATCATTTTAAATTGATATCTTTATCAATTATTATATCATTTCAAAGCTTTCTTTAGAGTTCTCCCCTTCTGCACTATGCATATAAAACCTTGACAAGCAATATATTTTAAATTATCATTTATATCTTAGTGTTTCCTTGCTACACACACACACACACACACACTCCATCCACAGTATCCACTTCCAGCCTTTTAATTTATATTTAGATAACAAACACCTTGGGGACCACCACAAAGCTTTTTGTCTTGCAACATACTTAACATCACGTTAGCCCTGGTCTGTGATTACAACTAGGAACCACTACAGTAGTACAAAGATGTGCAACAGACTGCTAAATGATGTGCTTGAGGGACCCAGAGGAGAGCAGATACACAATCTTCATTAGGGCATCAGAGAAATACCAATGAGGTACAAAGTGGCTTTTGTGACTCAACACAAAGTATAAGCCGGGAATTTTTCAAATAAATATTTCTGTATCCAAAAATATTGATTTCTTCAAACCAAAACTTGTTATAGGAATTTGCTGGTTTTAACATAATGTCTCCTGGGAAAGATTAGTCTGCTTCAAGGTGGGATTAGCACTCCACAGCGGAGGACTTACACTAAGATGATGTGCTTGCCAGACCCAAAAGCTGGTGGTTAGTGCCCTCCCTAGGGACAGGATATGGAAGAACTAGGTTCAAGCCCTTTCTCCACACTCTGCTTCATAACAAGCACCTTAGTGGCTATGTATGGCATGTCTTAATTTCTCCTGTTGGAGGGGTTCCATGCTGAATAAACAGGGATCTGTACAACCGCATCCCCCCTGTTCCCACTGGCTGCCCTGACCAGCAGGCTATTTGCCATTCTATTATTTTCTTTCCAAACAGTCTCCCCTTCACTAGTCTATACTTCTTTGTCCTACATTCGATGAAACTGGATCAAAACTGTAAGGAGTGCAAAAAAATAGTAAACTTATTAGGAAATACCATTGAGCTCTCACACACGAAGAGGTAACATTAAACTAGTTTCCAATGTATTACATTAAACTGCAGTTTCACATGTTTTGGGTCTTTTATATAGTCTGCCTTTTCTCCAACTTAAAACCAAGATACTTTGGGAGCATCTTCCTCCGCATTTTAGTTCAGATCTGGAACACACATTTGAAAGAAACTATCCTATCACCTCCACCTCCCATGAGCTGGTTAGCATTGTAGGGCAGTCCCGTTTCTCCTGAAAGAGTCAGCTGTTTCACTCTGTAGATCCAGTCCTGAAATCTGCATTTTGTTAATGCAGACATGGCTCTGGTCTCTCATCTAAGGTTCTCGATGGGATTTATAAATGTGTATGCCTGTGGCTGGGATATAGGTATCATCCTTTTACAGGTGAAGGCCTGAGTATGAATATAACTTGTGGAAAAACATCAGTTCTGAAGAAAATCAGTGGCACAGCCAGGAATACTAGCAGTCTGTCCCCTGCTCCTACCTTTAAAGCACATCCCATTCACAGGACAAACAAGGAATTCAGTATCCTTCATAACTATTGAAACTTTACTTGTCTCAATTTAATGTCTGACTGGCCTTGGTTTGCATAAAATCTCTTTCAGATTACTAAGGAGAGCGCAACACTGCAGCAGAGCTAACTGCTGAGAAAACTCCACTGAGGAAATACTTTGCCCTGGGCTCACATCTGCCCTCCTGGGAAAGCGACTGGCTTGTCCTACGCCTCTTGCCATGTGCATGCCAGCATATGGACATGTCACATAGACAATTAATGGACTTGGGTTTGAGGACAATCATGAGAACACACTAAAAAGAACAGTACAGGCATGCTACAACAGGCAAGATCTATTCCCCTCAGGCTACATTTGGAGGAGGAAAGGGAGAAAAACACAATATGCTCAGAATATATTCACTAGAGCAGAGGGCATGGAGAAGAAATTAATCCAGTCATGCCCTATGAATTACCTTTGGTGCATTACACACTTTGTTCTGCAGGGCTCTCTGAAAGTTCACATTTAATGGTCTTTCACAAACAGGTCTGTAATTGTTCTAAGTGAGATATAAATACACAGACCTAATTCTGCTCCGAGATCATCACATACAGCTCCAAGAAGTCAATTTCAAGGATGATCACTGGGCCAGGAATACTCTCAAGACTTTAATCCTAACATGAATATATAGACGTCAGGTGTGAAAGTTATGATCCACCCTGATCCTTTGCCAGATTCTGTATGCTCGGGTCCAAAACGCTGTTCAGGCCTGTCCGTAGTCCAGACTTCACCATTTTCCACTTGAACATCATGGGCTGGAATTAAAAAAACAGCAACATTCACCATGAGCTGAAAGAGCAGAAACATTTGCTCATCACCAGTGGTTTGTTGGCCAGTTTTGGCAGCTTGCAATTTGCTCGGCACTGCTCTTAACTAAACCCAGCAGGGAGTCACTTAACAGGGCTTTGGGAAGTGTGAGAGAAATTTGGCTAATCAAAAAAAGCACACGCAAACACAATGAAGGAAATCATTGGAACAGTTCTGATAAGAATCCAAGCCTATTAAAAACTGCCATATTCAGGAGAAAAATGAACATACATTATTTCACTTGGACTTCCAGAAGTCATGCTTCAGAGGTATAACAACATCACTCTTTGATGTTACATACAACATCCTTCCTATCACATCATCAAGCCTTAGAAAGCAGACCAAACATGTTTCTTGCACTATTTTGTGAGGTTTAACAGGAAGTGCTAGGATTCAGACTTGGACTCTGCAATTGTTCGTTTACTCTTTATTTATTTAAGAAGGAAGAAAACCTTAAGTAGGGAATCTCATTTCAAAGATTCCCTGGCAAGGCATTGCAGTAGTTTAATATGCTCTATCTGTTATAAAGCATGCATCATGAAGATACACCTAATTAAGATAACACATTATTATCCCAATATCCACATGTCAGTTTCGGCATGGAAGTCAGGAATGAAAAGTATCTGACAGCTGATTGTGTCACTCTTCTTGTCAAGATGGCCAATTATCTGAGGAAATTACAAATTCTAAATATTGGGGGAGTGACATAAAAGGAACTGCAGCTCCAAAGTAGCTGCAAATGAACAGAAGGAAGATTAAAAGGTGATGTCACTGGCAAAAGCATTCAGGGCAGGACTCTTCCAAATTGAACGGATAAAATAGCTACACAGTGGGGTGGGGGGAGGAGGGAGGATTAGAGAACCTGAAGCATCATTTCTAGCTTGCTTCAGAAAGCTTTACGCTTATTTCTCCTGCATTAATCCACCCAAGGTACCTGCATTGTTTTTATTCTTGAGCTGATTATATCTGATGTTCTGGCCAATATCCAGCTCAGTGAGGACCAGTGATTAACATATTCTGACCAGAATAAAACAAATGTCCCTTCCATGTATTAAAAATCTACTGTCTCGGGATTTCTCTCAGACGTGTTTAAAACCCAGTGACAACAATTACTAAATTTTGATTTGTGTCAGTCAGTTTGAAAAAACGATGACAAAAGAACAGTAACAACTAACAATAAATTGCACACTAAAATAACCAAATATGGCACCCTGAAACAATTCATGGTCCTTCCTTGTCCTAATACCTAGCTGGCATAAATTATTTTACGATATCAACAAGTCTCTGAAAACTTGCTGCAGCTAAGACTTAGTGTCTTGCACCTTCAACTTTCACAGCAGTCGAAATGAAAGGAGTGCTTAGAGGATTTTACAGGATTGGATCACTGATCTGCTCTCAGCAGAAGTTCTCGCATAAGCATGCAACTCTTCCAAAAGGGCACAATGAGAGAAAGTTTATCCATGGACTGTAAAATGTAAATTCTATTTAAGAATATTTGTTAGTCTATGTTCACGGTAAGATAGCCACTAGTATACTAAACGCATTTTTCCTGACTTCAAATAGCATTGTGCCTTTTTTTAACTGGTAAGAGTATTCTGCGTATGGTGAGCTAGGCAGTAGATAAGGACTAGATCATCACATACCGGGAACTATTTTAAAATTCACCAAATCTTCATCTTACACAGCAAAATCTCAGGGTTACAGGGTTGTTTCAGGTTAGGCAGCCTAAATCGTTACTGTTTACTTAATATTTCGTTCTTCAAACCAAGAAGGAGCTTTGCATGAATTTTTGGCATTTTACCTACAAGATGATAAAAATGTCATTATCAAGTGCTGGACTGAGGTTTTCCAGAGCAAAGATCAAATCCTGTCCATGCCACAGCCTTTCAAAGGACGCTGAATAAATATTTAATCTCTGTACCTCAGTTTTCAGATCTACAAAACAGGGATTTATTCCACCTCAGAGCTGTGTTTTGAGGTTAATATTCATTACTTAAGTTGCCAGCTGTCTGGTTTTATGGGCACCATCATCAGGGTGAATGAGCAGACAGCAAGTCCGCAGCCTCAACATGAAAAAGGAAAGGCAGCTGTTAATAAATTGTAAATGCAAACTTAATATTTCAAACCTACGGAAAGGCTAGATTTTAGAAAAGGATGAAGACTTAGAATCAGATTTGTATTTCCCTACAAGGTGGCTTGTTACCAGGCAGATTTTCAACTTCAGAGGAACCTACCACACATTTAAATGACAGGACAAGTATGTGATCAGTCTTTCCATTCACACACCAGTTTTCCCCATGCCTATATTTGATTTCGACATTTAACAACACTCTGCACTTGCCTAAAAGCCACCCACATGCTGCAGCGAGGCTGCATACGTTTTTAATTTGGCTTTTTGAGTTAGCACACAGCCTCTGCAGCACTCCAGTTTTCCCTCCAAAGGGCTCCGTCACAAAGTCCTACAGCACCTGCACAATTATTTGTATGGCCAAACAGGCATGCTAATTTTAAAGGTATCATATAATATTGGTCTTTGGAAGAAAATTTTCGCACTTCGGATACGAAATAAAACCACTGCCACAGACTCTATAAACCTTCCTCCATCTGTGTTATTCACGAGCTGCAGTGCCCCAGGACCCTGACAATACATGGGAGGATCATAACGTCAAGGGCTTTTGTTGAAAGTGCTGGATTCTATTTATTTTAATAGGCAAGATTACTGTATAGTGTATCATTGAAATTAACTGGATCAGCTTTTCAAAAGCAGGAGTCCAGACAGTAAAAACAAACAATGTGCTGACAGACTCTACCCTCTAACATGAAAACCAAGTAATCACAAAAGCACTTTGATATTGCCGTCAGCTCCCTAGTCTGCACACCTAAAAATAGTTTTCAAGTCCCTAACGAGCTCCCCCTCCCCTTTTTTTCTTCTTTGCTGGCTGAGTTTAGATGCAGCCTTCAAACCACTGCCAATGGTGTTTCTAGCTTTGATCAGACCTGCTAGAATCACTGTTGCCCAGAACTTACAGCAAAGCCACAGGGAGGAGGAAGGGGGAAAGCTGTCCGTGATCCTCTAGTGAGAAACAAAACCTCGGTTTTATCTCCATTTATTGCATGAACTTTGCAGACTTCTGTGTTTGATTGAGTAACTTTGCATTCCTGTGATCTAAACTTTGCAACCTCTCCACAACAGTGCCAGAAGGAAGAGGCTCTCCAAGAAGCTTTCAAATCTGTATCAGTTATTTCAAGAGTGCCAGCAGCAAGGCTGTCACAATATTAAGGTAGATATCGCTAAGCTCAGTAATTAATTTATGAATTGAATGTTTCGGGTCTGAATTCGTCTTTAACTTTCCATTTGTCCCTAAGCTGTTGCACCGCATTGCTTACTGAAGGCAAGTACTTCTCCTCTTGCTAAGAAAAATAAAGGTATTGCCTTATTAAACAAGCGTGTGTGGACTCTCTGCACACGTGCACACGCACACGCCTTGAGAGTAGTGTTTCATGAGTCCCAACTGGGAGGGCAGATTAAAGAAAAATACCAGAAACCATACCTACAGCCTGACATATCTATGATATGTTGCAATGCTAGATCTCCTTTCCCACAGCACATATCAATATGCTATGCTCAGTTTTACTAAGTGCTTGGCAGAAAGCATTCCTGACTCACAACAGTTTCTGTTCACTGGACTGACCAGAGGCGAGTCATACCTAATAAACTGCCATAAAATACACATACACACACCACTTTGGATCAATGATTTCTCTGCTAAAGGATGTTACTGTGTAATACAGCTTTAAGTTTTCAACTTTGTCATATTTTCTAAACTCTGATCTCTTCAATTTACTTTCAGTTATGTGACATTCCCCTTTAGCGGAGTGAAAGCATGCATTAGCTAAACAATGTGGTTTGGATTTAGTGTTCCCATGCATCATCGTGAAAATGTTTGTCTCAGCAATAGTGTCATTATTGTTACTGGGAACAGCTGCTCTACCATGTCTTCTGATTGTGGAAAGCACAGTGTCTCCCTTCCCGCACCAGTTTGCAAGCAGGGAAATTAAAGCAGGACCATCGAGTAGGAGGTTTATGAGTAAACACTGTTCTGTACCTGGCTTCCTCCTACCACGAAGAAAGCAGAAAGCGCAGCCCAGCAAGAACATCAGCAAAATAAATATTGCAAATAGAAATGTAGTTTGGCTCCCTCCACTGGCAGTTCTTCTGACTCCGGACCAGGGACTAACCTGAGGCAGAAATCCTCCTCCTCCTCTCAGGTGCAGCTCTCCGGCAGTTCGGCTCCATTAGACCCTGACACCCTTTGAGCGAGAATTAGAGCGGGGAGTTTGCTGCTGATCCAGCGGCTGTTTAATATCTCCCCTGAGTTTCTGAAGTGGAAAGAAGCAACCTTCAGCATTCTTGCCAGCGCTCCCAGCCTCACTGCAGTCAGTTTCCGCATCCCGCCCTGTGTGAGCGATGGAGTCCGGCTGGGTTCGCCAGCAGTGTCACGGCGGCCATGCTGCGCGCCGCGGCCCGGGCAGCTTGGCTCCGGACAGCTGGACATTTTTAAGGAAAGCTCACAAAACGGAGAGCTATTTGTGTGAATACACAGAGGAGCAGGCTCTAACTCACCTTTCAGAACAAGATCTTCAGAAGTAATTAGGCTTTATTTTGCGACGGATAAAATCTGTTTTCCAGAATATTACACCTCTTGAAATGTCTTCAGATGGGAAGCCATGCTTTCAAGTCACTAGGCATCTCTGAAAGCCCAAGCTTCGGTAACTTTTCAACTACACGAAGACCACAGTTTTTGAATATATTTCTTTTCTGATTTAGAGCACAAAGTTCTATTTTTTGAAAGGATCTTAGATTCCCAACTTTGTTCCAAAAATGGGAATAAGGCATTCTGAACACCTCACTTCACTTGTATCAAGCAAACTTAGTTTGAGTAAGGCAATTACATAGTCAATACGCTCCCATATAGCATATCAAAATGTGTAATAAAACAGTTCAAGCAAACATGGTAAACTACAAGGATTTTTGACAACTTTACCTACAATATTTTTACTGAAATTTCTTTTTGTCCCAAAAATAACAATTTTCATCAACCACAAATGCTGAAGTTTCAGTAAACTTGATGGGTGGGAAGAGATGGGGTTTCCTAGGTGAAAAAATACACAGAAAAAAATGCAGGCACAATGCCAGAAGTGTCACATCCTGTACAGAAGTAGCAGAAAACCAAGTTTTACCCATTTCTGCTTAGACAGATATATTCTGTACAGTCTGCTTACAGTCAGAGATATTGTGGTTTCTGCATAATTACTTTCTCCCAATCAAATTAAATCAAGCAAAAAAAAAATTTTCCTTCAGCTAAAAGATAGACAAACAAAATGCAGAGTAATGGCTAACAGCTGTGTAGGTAAGAGTGCAAAGGCAGAAACAGGGAATCCAGCCTTCAGCCTTACAACAGGACAGCTATGTATGGTACAGATCTGAGAGGTTCAGGCATGAACAAAATGGCTTATTTGTTATGGTAAAATTCCCAAACAGGCTACTCAGTGGTATTCGTCAGCCCAGGAGTTTCTCCAGGAAAATTGTCTCATAGCTGTGTTCACAGCAGAAATTAAGATTGCCGGGCAGCACTCCAGCTTCTGCCGCTCTGCACCACTTCTCCTCAAAGGAAATGGAGGGGACAGATCCTGGCCTAACAAGACACCAGCATCCACCTGCTTTTCTTCAGTGAATACCGGGAGGATTTAACTGCAGCACGGAAACCCTGCTCCTTCATTTTCCTTGGCAAAAGTGAAGGAAAGGCAAGAAAAGCCACCAACATCAGAACAGTCCCTGGGAGGACACATGGTATTCATCAGTTACAAATATGCAGGAGACCTACATATATTAAGGGATAAAGAGCATCTCAGGAAAAAAGCACCTAGGTAGAGAGCATGTTGTCATCCATTTTGGTGGAAGAAACCAGAGAGTACATGGGTGTCACACACGCATGTGGAGGGAAGTGATCATGCGTGGGAGGATGTGCAGCATGGCAGCAAAGACGTTGCTGATGACCATGAGGTATCATCACCCTCCATGTTATATCCCAGCTGTATCCACAGCCAGGGAAAAGAAATTCGTTACCTGCAGCTTTCCTCCTCAAATCCTCCATGTCTCCTGTTTTTACTGTGGTTTACGTTATAAAGTAACCTCTGGCAAAGAAGATGGAGCAGCAAAACGCAAGTGATGATGTGTCTAATCTCTTCATCATGTCAAAGAACCGCTTCATTGCCCCACAATGGCCCTACACCAGTACATGGTAACATGTGGAAGTGAAAAAATAGCTCTTTTTTCAGTTTTGGTCTCACAGAAATTAGGCAGAAGCATAACTCTGTCTTTTCCCACTGGAGGAGGATCTGGAGCCACAGACTAGAGCAGCCAAGGCAAGAGAGAGCCAGGGGACCTCCCAACAACTCCTCAATACGCATTTACAGCCTCATGCAGCGTCTCTGGCAGAAACTTCCTGGGAAGGAAGGCAGTGGTCCCAACCTCAGGTCTCTCTGAAGAATGAATTCCACCTAGCCAGGAGGGCATGCCATTTAGGGCATGACATTTATAGGTCTCAGCAGACTCTGGGCTAACACATTCATAACAGCCCAGCTCCCTTCCTGCAGTTGCTGGGGGGAGACAGGGGAGGCATTTCAGCTGCAGTGCAAAAGAATAGCTGGTTTTATTCTGATGTGCAAGTATCATCATTACTGTGGGAGAAATGAAGGGGGGAAGCCAGTCCCTCAACCCTCTGCATTGCACACAAGAAGTCAATCATCCCCATCAATGCCGTGCATCAAGTTCACCAGCCACACGTTCCTCAAACTGAATTCTGCGAGGGTTTCCCAGGCATGCACAGAGCTCTGCCTATGGCAAAGTGTCAAAAGTATTACTCTAAGGAGATCTTTGTTTTGGAAACTTGCTTCTCAGCCACAGTTTGCTTCCTCTTTAACAATTTTAAAGCCAAGGAGTTTTCTTTAGTAGTTGCATTTGTTTTTAGTCTCTACTGCTTACTCAACTGGGGAAGATAACAGCTTCAGATTTAGGTCACCCATGTAAAAACATGTTTGGTGATCTCATCTTGATCCCCAGTGGGTAACCATCCAGATCACAAAGAGCAGGAGAAAAATCTGGCCCCACTAAGCAGATCTGGAAGATTTTTAGGGTTCTGTTTGGTTTTTTTTTAAATGAAATTGGAATATCTGGGTATTTGCTACAGGCCAGCACTGAGGTGCACTTGTAGGCCCATGCAAGTTCCAGCCAACATTGCTTGGCCACAGTCCTTGCTTTTGTAAGAACTGACATTGACCTTTTCTCTTCAAAGGGTCAGAATAGAATCATTCATATGTGTTACAAAACATAACAACACTTTGTCCTTGTACAGCAACTCTCATCACTACAGTTTCGAAGTGTGGGCAGGTACCGCATAACTTTTACATTTGGTCCAAATTTACAGTGTTTCATCCATGCTTATTTCATGAGAAGAAATGGTACAGAAAAACACATAAATGAGAAACAGTACTAAAAAATTATGAGCTGTGGCTGCCTTCATGCAAGCTTAGCAGATTGTTTGCTGCTTTCCCTTCATTAGCTTGTTGCCCCCTTCTTTTTAACCTAATAACGACATTTTTGTACTAGAAAAAAACCCACATTTGAGAATCAATAATAATGCTCAAGGCAACTCTCGAGAAAAACATCATGGCAATTATATTTTGCATCTTCCCTAAGCCACCTTTTTTAAACTATGCCAGACAAGCCACATTTCCTCCACTCTAACATTATTGATGTACAAGATGAAAAGATAACTTATCATTTTTCTGCCTGTGGTCATGTCACCTCCACATGGGATTGCGTTGGATGTCATAGGGTAAGAGGGTGAACAGCACCCTTCTCCTTTAAGGAGTTCACAGCATTTCTCATGCTGGCCTTAACAGTTACGTGCTGCAAGAGCTGTAATTTTATGACTAAGATGGAAAACCCGAATCCTAACTGCTTATGGTTATGAATACACTAATTTCATGACACATCACATTTTTGGAGGCTTGTTTCAGAGGATGGCTGCAGAACATTCCCTTCCTGGTGTTGGTGAGAACAGCAGAACAGCAAAGTCACCCGTGGTCCCCGCTGGGGACAAGGCACCCAGAACTCATCACGCAAGTACTCAGGCCGCTGGGCCTGCACTGGGGCAAGAAGGGGTATCATCAGAACACCCCAGCACGCAATGCTTGCTCCCAGACAATGTCTCTGTATGGGTTTCACTGGAGAGAGCAACCAACTAGCCAAAAAAGCCATTTGCTGCTTCTTTGTCAACCATTTAAAACATTACCTTGGTTTTACTCAAAACGGTCTAACAGCAGCTCATTTATGCTGAAAGTGACAGGGAAACAAACTTTTTCATTCATCCCTTTTAAAAGGCTCTAATAGAATGTCTTATAAAAGAGCTCTGGGGATTAAGCAAACCACAAGCTTGCCAGAATTGTTGGGTAGCATCAGCATCATCTAAAGGTGCCTCTCTTTGGGATGTGCTAGTGATCAGCCTTCTGTCCCCCCTTTTTGCTTGCTCCCACACTACTTTGCTCTGCATTACAAAGCACAACGGTATTTGCATAAACTCAGCATGCTCCTCAGCAGACTGGGACGCTCACTGCAAGGTGATTTGGTGAATTAATAAGGAAATGATGAGACTATAAATTGAATTTAAAAGGAACTTTGGCTGTATCAGTTCTTAGTGTGCTTTCTAGTTTTATTGCCGTGGACAGCTGAGAATTAAAAAAGCACACTATTTTATGCTATATAATATCTTCAGATTGGTGCACACTGCAGACTATCACTCAGAAATGTAGTTTTTAGTGCCTTAGCACATTTCTTATTAGTAAAGCATCCCTCATAGCATCACCATGAGGGAACAAGTATATATATCATATACAAATATATGATACTGCACTTATTGATGTCGTTACTCCTGCAGGCCACTGCAACCCAAACGATTTCCACTGTACCATTCTCATTCCAAGCAGATATTTCTCTTCCTAAAAGGTTCATTTCTCTTCCTAAAAGGTTCATACAAACTGCTTCACTTGTCAATGAAGCCAGTTCACAATTTTTATTAAATATTCACTCCCTTCCCATCTTCATGCTCCAAAAGGGCAGCTGACCACATTGCTGTGAGGTAAGTTCGTGTGATCCAGCTGCCTGTGGTTCATCCTTGAAAATTTGTTATAAAGCAGGCAAGCAGACAAGTCCTAACCAAATTTCCACTGATGATGCACGGTTAACATTTTTCCCCATTCAGATCAACAGAAGAAAATACTTCTACCCTTGTTTGCTCACAGATAGCTCCCAACTGCCACGCAGTTAAGGCGCTACACCAGAAGTGGATAAAAAAAAGTCTCTACAAGAAAAGATGTAGAATACTACAGTCATTCAGGACAAAAGGCACCATGCAAATTATGAAAGATCATGATATTACAATACAAAACTGGCCATGTGTTTGTATTACAGTTATTGGAAGCATAATTTATAGGGCTTCGCTGTGTGAACTCCTATGCAGTAGGAGTTGCGTATGCATCTTCTCCTTTCCTCTAGGATGCTCAAGGTGGAAATTAAGTCACTGCCTCTCCCCCTCATGACCCACCACTCAAAGGACAGTCTTAAGATACCTTCCTGAAAGGATGAATTCACTCTTGTAGTCATATGAAATACAGTACCATAAATACTTCAGTTATCAGGAGATTTTATATGCCTTTTGAGAGTCCCCCGTATGGCAAGGATTCCGTTAGTCTAATTCTTGTTTACCCTAGCATGTTAGTTCCAGTGACTTTGTTGCTTATCTCGTCTGTGATATGATTTATGTTAACTCATTTCCTGTAAAAGCATACACTAATAAAATGAAAAAATTGTGAAGAAAGAGCGGGCCAGCTCCAAATTGGCATGGGACATTTCATGAGTAACTAGATTCAAATCCTTTTAAAATACTGTTTCAGTGAAACTTGAAGGCTCTGAAGGGCAATTTTCCCTTTTTCTACAGTTCCCGTAAGATCGTTTCATTGGTGCCGTTTCAATAAATCCCTGATGCAATAGATAACCTTGTACTAGAAAGGACCTAGGTCCTTTCTTTAAAGGACACCTGCTGTTCATGCTAAAAAAAGTACGAACAAGTTTCACATCCATCCCAAATAATCTTCACAAACAGATGCTTAAAGAAAAAAAATGGGATAAATGGGCAGAAAGATCACATGACATCAATTTGATAGCATTTTTACCTTTTGATAGTTCCCTGGAACACCTCTGCATGGTCTGGCTTGGGCCTGCAAACCACTGGGAATCCGCCATGGCTTGTACTCGCAAGAAGCCGAGCCAAGGAGGCAATGTTTTCCTTCAGGTGAAGGACTTGGACGCCAGGCTCCATGACGTCCCTGGCAGAGAACAATTCCAGGTTCAACCTGAAAGACACAAAGCAGACAGCCAAAGGATTATTTAGTAAACAGGAAATGAGGCGTACCGTACCACGTTAGCATTTGACGAGTCTATAATGCATTAGTAAATTACTTCAAGATGGAAATCAATCTGCTTTATTTGCAAAAGTAAAAAAAAAATGTAATTACCCAATAAAACTGCTTATCAAGCATTGCCTTTCTTTGTGTGAGACACATGATAAATTTAACCATATGCATGATATGGTCATCCTAGACAGGATATCATAAGACTCATTTATCACTTTGCATGACTTTTCATATTAAAAAAAGATTTTTAATCTGAGCTGAAATCTTCTGGAATTCTAGCTGATATCAAATAGTTTAAAGTTAAGCACTTTGAAGAAATTGAGGCTTACGCTTATCATTCCAATAGGGTTTTTTTGTGGCGGTAGCAGCTAGACAGATAGCCCTTTCAAAGATAGCTTACAAATCATATATGGATTTTCCAGTATTTTCTAACACTTTTCAGGTTCTAGGCAAAGTTTCAGGAAATATGAACACACAAAATTGAAAAACATGTGTACCCACTATTTCTGACAGTAGGGTGAAATGAAAAATAAAGACACTTTCTGCAAAATTCAGGAGTAATTTCTATGGAATTACAGTAGGCCAGATTCTTACAACTGAAGTCAATGAACTGCCCTAGTTTTAAGCTTGTATTTTCTATTTTCAAAAAAATACATTAATTATTCTGACTATCATCTGGACACACCATAAGCCAGAATCTCCTGTTCAGACACAGGGCTGACACAAACCACAGACAGAGACAACTGGAGCATAAGTTTGCCCACATCCTGTTTTACCAATGTACCTTTCATCCCCATGGTAAAAGCAACTCTTTCCATATGCTGTTAATTATTGTCCTCCCTCCTGAGAGACGTAGGGTTATTTTTTCAAGCCAGTTACTCGGATGGCTTGTGATGTGACCACCTGCCTAAGAGTAACTGAACTGAGAAGACAGTGCACTTCATACATGGCACCTACACAGCTGTGAAACAAGTTTCTTCTTCTTCTAAACTGGGATGGATTTAAATGAATCCTGAAAAAGAACAGTCTTATATGTGTTGAATCATGTCATACCCATCCCCAGTTATATGAAACAGACTGCAGGCAATGAAAATTTGGAACACCATCTTATTACAGATCCACGTTTCAAGGACCCAGAACACCATATTATGGAAAAATGAACCTCTCTGAACCGCATTTTGCTTCTGAGTTAAAATGAGCAGTAGTTTACCTTGCAAATCAAAACGGCTGAGTGCACGATTGAGTATCAACTAGTGAAAACAAAACCTAAAAATCACAAAGAAATGGATTTTTTTCATTCTTAATCTCACTGAGTGCTACCAGTTGATGCAGTACAAGTGACGGAACTCAGTGGGAACTACAGATGCTGCTCAGGATGAGTTGCTGTCAGAACTGTGCTGCTGTGGCTGTTTTTGTGTAAAACACTCCACCAGAGGAATTTTATTTTTCCTAAATGAGTAGATTCCTGTTCATCCTCTGCCTCTTTTCCATCTCCATAGGCCAGATAAAAATCTGTATTTGCCTGCCTTAAGCTTTGTCTAGTAATACTATACACTGTATTGCTATTAAAAGTACTGTACCTAGCTCAGTGGACACAATGTGAAAACAAGATTAATGATAATAGCTGAATTACATGAAATACGTGCAAGCCCCAAATGATTTTTAAATAAGAGCAGTGTGAATACTGTTACATTCCAGCAGATTCTGGAGTGTATTTCTTAGCAGTACGTAGGTTTTCCGTCTTCACAACTTTACAGTTTTGCTCTGTTGCACGGAAAGCAAATGTTCCACATTATTGCAGAAGTCTATGAAACATCCTTAGGTTTTGTCAAATCAGTCATTTGTATAAAACTGAGGGATAGCTCATTATATGGTTCTGTGATCTTGGCTTTTTCTGGGATTATAAAGTGTCTGTATTGTCTACATCAACTATACACCTTGTACTATCACCGGTCAGCTTTTTCCAGATGTAAGAACACACTATGGGCTGGCACTGATTCACTGCTCATTTTCAGTGACATTTCTTTCAATAAGTCTTCTGTCTGTAACTGTAAAGAATAACCTTGCTTTGGGGGTGGAGGAGACAAGCAGGCAAAAGAGCTGTTTTATGAAAGACTGTTACAAGGCCAAGGCATCTTTAAATAGAATTGGCTAAAGAAAGCTTTTACCAATATATTACTTCTCAGAAAAACACCAAGCCAAACTGGAGTTGTATCTATACAATAATAAGAATCAAGGATTGTTCAAGTCAGAAGGGACCTCAGCAGTTCCCTAGTCCAACCTCCTGCTGGAGGTAGACTCAGCCATGAGCTCAAACCATGTGCTTGGGCCTTTCTCCAGTCTGGTCTTAAAAACCTCCAAGGACGGAGGCTCTGCAACCACCCTGGGCAGCCTGTGCCACTACCCCACTGTCCTCATGGTGAAAAGGTATTTCCTCATATCCAGTATGAACATCGCTTGTTTCAACTTGTGCCTGTTGTTTCTTGTCCACCATGCACCATTGTGAAGACCATGGCTCCATCTTCTCAATGATATCCAATAGTTACAGGGTGGGGGGGCACACTGTTAGGTACCTCCAAAGCCTCCTCATCTCCAGGCTGAACAAGCCCCAGTCCTGCAGCCTCACAGCGCAAGTAGTCCAGCCCTGACCATCACAGTTTGGCAATATCTGCAATTCTGTTGAAAGTCCACTCCGTTGTCTCCTCCATGTCATTTATGAAAATGTTAAACAGGCCAGGTCCAGGGATAGACCCTGCAGTGCTCCACATGTTAGGCCTCCAGGCAGCGTATGATGCATTAACCACCACCCTCGAAGGCCAACCACCCTACCAGTTATTTTACCATACAGTTGTTCAGCCTGTAAACTGTAACATCTTATCCTGGATACAAGAACATAATGCAAGACAGTGTCAAAAGCCTTGCTAAAGTCGAGGTAAATGATGTCCACTGCTCTCCTCTCATCCACGAACACACTCATTTCTGCATAGAAAGCAATCAGGTCAGTCAGGCATGGTTTACCTTTGGTCAATCCATGCTGACTGTTCCTGATAACCACCTTCTCCTTCATGTGCCCAGAAATCTCTTCCAAGAGGACTCACTTCATGATTTTCCCAGTGACTGAAGTGAGGTTGACTGACCTGTAGTTTTCTAGGCTGAACTTTTGGTCTTTTTTGAACATAGGCACAATACTTGCCATTCTGCCATTACTGGGGATCTCTCCCAATCTCCACAACCTTTCAAAGATGAAAGACAGCGGCCTTACAAAGACATCGGCCAGGTCTCAGAATCCTTAGATGCAGCCTATCTGGTCTCATAGACTTCTATGGCTCAAGTTTTCACAAGTAATCCCTCACTCGGTCCTTAGCTACTTAGTTCTCCTTGAATCCTTACACCAAATTCAGAGATCTAGGAGTCCTTGTTGGTAGACAGTGAAACAAACAAGGCATTGAGTGTCTTACCTATGGCTGCTGTCACTAAACCATGTGTCCTCCTCCATCTCCTTCCAGAGCACTAAATCTATTCTGCAGTTACAGACCTGAAAGTGGAGAGGGAACCATTTTCATACTGCCAGGAGTCACAGGTCTCCAGCCTTCCCCATCATGGCAATCTCCATTTGCCACCCACAACCTACCATGATCTCCTGTGTAACTGGGGGTTCAGGCTGTTGTTAAACGGGTGCTTAACACACCTTTACCAGGATCAGCCTTCCCAGCAGCAGCCAAGATCCAAAGATAGCAAAGAAAACTCACAGAAGAGCCAGAAGGAGAGCACAAATAGTGAATAGGAGCCTAAAAACCATCCCAGGCACCTATGTGCGCACTAGCCCACCCACGGCCATGTCAGCTGCCCAGGCCGTGCTCACAGCCCTCCAGGTAGTAGTGCTGCCCATGGGCCAGTTAGACAGCAAATGTACGCCGTGCCCAGGCATCAGCCCCTGCAGGCAGGGTCCCCACCATTGGGTCCCTTCTCCTGCACAACTACGAGCCTGCCCAAATGCCTCCCAAGGACCCTTTGCTTAGCTGGTGAGTGCCACTGCTGCTGCAGGGCTTATGCACGCTTGTGTTTATGCAACAAAGCCCTCGGTTTCACAATGCAATTTCAAGCAAGGACATTTCATTTACCATTTTGAAAATGCCTTTTTGTATGGAATAACAAGAGGTACTTAGATTTGGATTTTATCAAGTAGACCTTTCTTACACGATTAGATTTACCTCAAGGAGAGACACAGAGCTGTAGCCACACTACTAAAATAGATCTAGCATAAATTTTTCTTTTATAGGACATGTGAGAACATTTTCTCCCAAAATGTAATTCACTATAGTAGCATAATGTGTTAAAGTATTAAGGCTATTTCACCAAAGTTATGATATCCAAGTTTCAAGAGCACATCCGTGAGACTGGATATAACATGGAACGAAGACAATCTGCCTTATGACCTAAATAAGACAGTCATTTGGTAAGAAGCCAATATCCCTGAATGGTAAACTGTCTTGAAATGATTCATGGAAATGTAGTTCGGGCCCTGTTGCTATTAAATCCAATGGAAGTTTTCCCACTGAAATAAATTGTTAAGGATCTAGCCATAACAGATCTAATCATAACATGGAGGTTTCCTTAGACAGCACGCAGTACAACAGAACTTTTCTTCAAATAGGACTTACTCGATATTTTATGCAAGTTTCAAATGATTAGAAGGACTTAAAGGGGGGTGGGAGAGAAGCGTAATCCTAACTCAAACACACTCCAAGGACCAAGGTGCATGAGAACACAGGCAGTGCTGCTTGCTTGGATTTATTCACAGATTTGCCCTCGTCTTTTTTTAGCTGTCTCTCCCATCCTCCTCTTTCTGCACTGAAACTGTTTACCCCTTAACTCGCCACAGGCCATCCTGCTCAGGACAGCCCTAGGTTTTATTTGTGCTTCTTGTAAACCATTGTTTTATTGCCCTGACTGGCCACCGCATCTTGTATAAATAGTTCTCAGGAGGTTGTTTTGGGGTTTGCTTAATGCTTGTGGTGATTTTTAGTCTGAGCATAGTCAGGACTCCAAACAATTGAGAGGGTGGGCTGGTTAGCTTAGGGGAACAACATCAGGTTGGAGATCATTACAATTACTTACCTGTGTTACAACCATTGGCAAGTATTAGAGCTATTAAGTTCTAGTTTCTACTATCTGTGCATTTTCTGAGACTAGGGCATTCTTTCTTTTAAATACACTTCATTTTGCTAGAAAAACTGAACAGATTTATTTCATAATTTTCATTCTAGTACAGAACCAGCCACACTGCTATGAAGACCTGTAGCTGCTACTACATTATAAATACAGTTTATTTATGTTAGCTTTCTTTTGGTCTATCATCTTTAAAGAAACCCCATTGTGAATAAACTCACAACATTGCAGGTAATTGCTTACATTTAAATACAAATTCTTTTTTTTTTTCTTAAAAAGTTATAAAAAAGGATTTCTACATACTTGTCACAGGCCCACCAATTTTCTTTTCAGCACATTTGGTAGAAGCGAACTATGAAAAAGCTTATCCAAAAGTTACATGCCAATATTGATCTCACTATATAACAGAATAGTATATAGGTACTACAGAAATGTTAATCATGTGCAGATGACCGAATTCAGTAGTTTTGCAAGTGAATTCTGTGAAAAAAATGGTTCTTTACGTATGTTCACAGAATACCACTGAGATCAATAAAGGGAAACTAAAAGCTCTATAAAACCTCCTTACACTGGAAAAGGACACCACTTAAATTAAATTAATTTTAAAATTGATTTGCTCCACTCAGTGCTAACCCCTGCAATGGACACATTTACACTGATTTAAAGTTAAATTAAACCAATAAAATCACTGTGTGCATTGATGTAAGTGGAGGCATGCTAGTGATGTGCTTTTGTTTAATTAGATCTATTTAAAATCAGTTTTCAGTGGGACTTTGCATGGCAGACAAGGCCTATGACTCCTTGCTGTCTCTGTTTTAGTTGAATACTAAACTGAGTGAGAAATTCTTCTAGTTAAATCAGGAGCCAAAAGTTTGGCAGAGTTCGGTCTCCATTCAGTATATCTACAAATATTTACATTGACTGTAAGACGACAAGCTTCCCAGCATCCCCTGGTCCTGGCTCCCTCAATATCCTTAAATTAGGGGACATTTAGCTATTCAGTCTAAAGGCCTTTTGATAGTACAGCACTTACTGTGAAATGTGGTGTTTGGGTTAGCTGAATGTCTCTGTCACTTATTTCCCAGAGAGGATTTGAAAGTTATATATGTTTAGCAACTACTGTATGCTAAAGACAAATGGATTTCCACAAGGTCTCATAATCTGCTGGGAAACTGTCTCTCTCTAATGCTTGAAAAATTGCAGAACAAAAAAGAAACAAAGGAAACAGATAAGAAAGCCTTTGTGTTTTGGAAAAGAGATGGACTGGGGGAGAGAATGTTGAATGTTTGGGGGGTTTCTGCCAAGAGTTTGCTTTTCTGTTCCTTTATCTCTTACAAAGTTTTTCCCACCAGCACTGTCAGTATAAAATACTACTAAGTTAGAAAAACAGCAGCTCCTCTCCACTTTGCATAGCTGTAGCTGTTTATACAAGGGCATTTAGCTTTAAAAAAATGAATTAGGTTGTGCATGAGACCTTGGGATAAGCAAGTAAAGGATCGTGTGAGTGGATCCACATGCTGGAATTACTCAAACAGCAGTTTAAAAACTACAGTTTCAGTGCACCCCATGCGAAACCGTGGGTAGAAAACATGAGGATCATAGTTCTTGACTTAGTTTTCACAGTGCAAGTCCAAAAACAAATTTACAAATTGTAACTAGAAGCCTACTTTAGCCATGTCAGTATTAAGGGGAGTACAGGCATCTAAATATTCAGAGCTACCGATGGTGCCTGCTCACTACTTCCACCCAAACCTGAAGGCATCTAAACTCACTTGGTGTTTCTATTCAGGACTGTGCATTTCCCCCCGTGATGAGTAGCGTGTGTGGAAACGTCTCGGTCCAAACAAGCGGCTGTCTGGCAAGCACCTGCTCTCAGCCCTTACACGGATATCGATGGCACTGCGAGTCCCACACAAGGCACTGCACCACGGCCATTGAAGAGTGCCATCCAACAGACATGACCTGTAGAAGACTACATTTGGTGGTAACGTGAGAGATCTGAAATGGGTTCTCACCTCAGCCGTGGGGGATCCGAGCCCTCACCTGGGATCTCCAAGCCACAGGGGATGCTGCAGCACCCAGGCTCTCAGGGGGCCGGGATCAAACACCCTCCCACCGAGGCTGCTCGGCTGAGTGGTCAGGAAAGGAGGACCCCTGCAAGCAACACCTAGCTGGCTCTAGAGAGAACACATACGAATGTGTATAAATGGACACAGAGAAAGATCCAAAGACAGATTAGCTATCTTGATGTCTAATGGGTTAACCCTGGTGGACATACTACTTATTATTACTGTATTCAGAATGGGAATGATTCAGTATCCTTGTGTTCTCCAAATTATTATCTGAGCTTGTAGGAATCTTTTCCCAAAAAAAAAAAAAAAGTGTTAAGCTTGTGTTAAATCCATCTACCCTGGCATTATAACCAACCAGAGGCAAAGAAAGTCATTTCTCAAAATGACACCAGTACAAGCTATTTAAATTCAAAGAAATGTTTCAAACAAACTTCCATAGGAATAAAGTGAGAGAAGCAAGTAAATTGAGCACTAAAATAAATGCCTCGTGATCTTGCTTATAACCAAACAAACAGGGAAATGCATGTTCTCTGGATAGATCATTGCAGAGCACTTTCCAAGGGAAATTTGCAAAATACTAAGCTGGCTCTTGCAGTTTGAATGCAATGACATGATGAGTTTCTTGCAAACATATGCCAAAAAAACTAATCCAAACTGGAAAGAAGAGAGGAAAGCTCCTATGAGACAGTTTTTATAAAAGCTTCATTCAGGGCCTCCACCCTCATGTACTGTACCAGCCACCTTAGCTTTTCCACTCTGCCTGCTCCAAGAAAGCACCAACTAGTATATTAAAAATGCTGGCTTTAAAATGTTTGGGAATGGACAGTGACAGGAATATATGTTTTAATAATCAGACACAGATTATCAGATGACCTTTTAGGCAAAATGAAGTACAGAGATCTAGGTCTAACAGACTACAAAATTAGTAAACTAAAGTAATATGGATGGGAAAAAATATGAAAAATATTTCAAATTGCTCAGTCCCTCCAAGAATCAGGCACTTTCTTGTAGAAAAGTGTAGTCAGGTTATTAAAACATAATTTGGGTATCTGGAGATACAGATTATAGCCTGTTCCCAGTCCAGTAAATAGAAGTTTTTGACACTTACAACCAGGATTTCAGGCAAAAAGCACTTCTCTTTCCAGCTGTACAATGAACCTCCTTGGAAAAGGCATTTAACCCCTCAAACTTCAGCATTCCCATTTCTAAAATAAATCTAGCCCACTTCTTACATCACAAGCACATTGGGAACTGTAATTAATTTTTCATAAAAATACCATGAGCTACAACTTTCTACATATATTCATCATTTTAAAAAAATAGTTCTTTAACTAACCCCCCTGCTCTCTGAGTACCATTCATGTGCAGCACATGCTTTTTCCTCGGTTATGACTTATGGCAAGGACCCACCACTACAAGGGGAGAATACGCGTGTACTTATATCCCAGTTAAAAATAAGATCATGAATGCTGGTATTACTTATCTGCTCTTCCAGAAAATGAGTGGTGATCTCTCTGCACCTGACAGTGTATTTATAATGAAACACGGTCAATATATGCACCTGAAATCCTGGGAACGGATTTTGTGTGTCTGACTTGCTTTTTCTCTCTCCTGCCTTATCCCCAACATCAGGACTCAGTTTCCTCAGGCTTTTTCTGTCTGCTATCGCTTTCATCTCCCACTCACCTACTGTCACAGCTCTGCATATGCAATGGCAGCAGCTAATAAAACCATGCTCATGGCTTTATGGCTTTTCATAAAACTACTCCATTCTGTGCCTTTTTTTTGCCTTACTTCTGCTGTGGCTCTGTGTACACTCAGTGTACTGAAGAACAAGCCTCCCTTGTGATTGTGTAAAATAGCATTTAACGGCTTCACAAAACTGATATTATTTCTAAAAAGAGTATTTCATTTCTCAAACATGCTGAAATTCATTAAAGTATTTTGTGCCATCTGTTTCCTCTTTGTAAATAAATAACTGTTTCCATCATGGCAACCCCTATGACAAGCTACTAATATTTATGAGGATGTAGCAACACTCACAGGAACAGAAAAAGTGACATACTGAGAAGAGAGAATCCATTTCAGCTTAAGGTGAACTTGGAAGCAGTCCCTAGCACCAGAATGAAGATGATATCCTTACACGTAACATGGGAACACTGAGGTATAACTCTTACAGAAATGGATGTCTGTATTCCCATATCCAGCAAAGACCCCCAGGGGATTTCAGCCCGCTTTGAGTCAGACCCATCATCTCTTGAATGAGTTCAAACAGTTGTTCAATGACATCTTCATGAGATCGGCTGCTCTGCCGGCACAGCTGGCTTTCCGGTGAGGTTGGCTGGCTTTAAGTGGAAACTGTCAGTATCTGCCAAATGGCGGCCAGACACCAGAGCAGACTTAATCAATTAGTGGAATACCCCATCCGATGGCTGGATGCGATTTCTCTGTGCGTGTATGTGCACGCTCCACCTGCGTGCTACCACATCTGAAGGCTGCGGTGGTACCTGTACCGGCAGCCTGTCCTCCCAGGTGAGCCAAAAAGGAGTCAGTCTCCTCCGCGCTGGGCCGGCAGAAGCCGTTTCAAGTTTCCCGCAGCTGAAAGTCGCTGTGTGCATGTTTTACGTAAGGGCCTCTAGGAGCCGGAGCGGCTCGCTCGCTGCCCACCAGTGAGCTGTGAAACACAGGTGATTAGTTCCAGATGCTGCTTCAGTGCCTTTCGTTCTGCGGAAAGTGTGCACAAGTCACTTCTTTCAGTTTCACGGGTCTCCCCAGAAATGGAAAACACACCAAAAGCCAGTGTGGATTTGTTATCCTTCCCTCAACATCAGGCAGGCTGCAGCAGCAACTAAGACATCTGTGGAAAGACTTCTCCATGAGCCGAAGGGATCTGTGTTACACTCGCTATGGACCTTACAGCTGATTCACAATGGACCTTACAGCAAGAACCAGAACCTCATGTTAAGTTCCCGTCCACTGTCACAGCATGCCCAATACTTGCAGCAGGTTTGGCAACCCCGTGACAGTTCCACGCACACTCTAACGGGGACCTTGCTTTGGACAGGTGAAAGAAGTGCCCTGTGGCAGAAGCCAGAGGAACAGGTTACCTGCTTCAAAACTCACTACATGTGATCTGCCTCTTCATGCCTCCAAACTTTCTCGCTAAAGTTTTGACCAACTGCAGCAAACTAGTCTTTCAAACTTCTTATAAGTTTGTTGCTCTTAAAAATCTCGCTACAGGAAAGCCATTTTTCTCACCACTTCTGAATTATAATAAAAGCCGATCATGCAGCTGCATCTATCCGATAATTTACAGTACAACATGCACTTGTAAATTCAAAACATTTTCTTCTTAGCACACTGTGATCACAATCAGTATATAACCTTGGTAGAACTTGCCATTTACCTTTTGCATACTCAGGGGCAGGGGGGAATCCAGCTTTAATTGTTCATGAAAAAAACAGGCGATAGAGAAGCTGAGCCTGCAGCTTTCAGACATATCAGAAAATATAATTTCTTAGAGCCTGAAAACATTCCAGTGTAAAACAATTTGGGCTCATGGAAAGGTAATTGTCCAAATATACAGGCCCTGTGTAAACATTAAAGTATTTACAAGGTCCTCCAAGGATTTCAATCAGACAGATTGTTGGCTTGTCTTTAATATCCTTGTCATTATATTTTTCTGTATTCGTGCTTCTATTGTATATACTTGGTTATGAGGACTGCAGTAACCACCAATACACTTCCAAGTGCAGTAGGTCAGCAGTGAGCTATTACTCGGCCTCCAGCCCTTTTCTATCAAAGGAGGGTGCTGCTGGCCAGGTCTCCGCGAGCCCTCCTCTCGGCCAGCTCCGCACTTGCTCCTCATCCACTGCTCCGTGTAGGCCTGCAGCTCCTGACCTTGAGGGCACAGCACCAGCTCCAGCTCTCATCCTGGACATTTTAGGAAAGGGAACGCCTAAGGGTGGGAAAGGTTTATTTTAGGTTGGAGGAAGGGTTATATCTGCTGGTATTTATTGTAGCATGGGAAGAGTAATTTGTTTTATTTGTTCAGACTCCGCTCTAAAAATAAACAGTAATGCAGCCAGAATGTTGGGCATCTTTATATGGTTTACCAATCTAAATAAATAAAGTCATTTTGATTCATGTAGTACCTTTAGGTAGTAGCTTCATTAAACAGTCAAAATTAGAGCAGGTCGAAAATCATCTTCTAGAGTTCACAAGAAATTTTGCCTTTACGTAAGGCCTTTCGTTTAAGAACTTGACATTACTTGGCAAAGACAAGAGATGCTGAAAGCCGCATGAGGTATATAGGCACTATTTTCCCTTCTGTAACTGAGAAGATTGAAAAATAAATTGGTTTGGCCAAAGCAACATAAGGAAATGGAGCAGACCTGAAAACAGAACAGTCCCTCCTCCTCCATTTCCTGCTTCCCGCCATATAGCCTCCCTCTTCCTGTCTCATCTGAACATTCATATTAATACGATTACACTGTTTGCATGTGACTTTTTTCCTAAGAGACATTATTCAAATTTGGACACTGAAATCAATTCATGCTAAATTTGAAATTTTGGGTGAAATTTAATGGTAAAAAAATTCTGAGAAAACAGTGTCTCTGGTCACTGAAGATTAAGGCTGAAAAGGCCTATTACGTCATTTTCGTAGATCACTCAGTGTCATTGAGTCTTGTTTTTCCCCAAAATCCTATAAAGAGAGATAATCAGATCTCCTGAAAACTACAAAGCTAAGTAGCCTTGTTTATCACCACCTGTCCTAGAGCAAAAAATGCATCAATAATGTAAGTATTGGGATTAATATACAGCAGTAACTCTGCCCCGCTGGAAGTTCACCTTCCATTCATGTTCAGATTAAGACAACATTCTTCACACAGATTCATGTGCACCAAGTCTTCACCTTTTTTTTTTTTAGGAGCAGTTCTGGATAATTTGGAGCCAAGCACAGTCTGAAGGCTCAAGCACACTGAAGCAAGCTAGTATCAGCCTTTTGCCAGGTTAAAAGGATTGCAAAGGGAGACAGGCTTCCCGCAGAAGAGATCTGCGGGAGCTGGTGCAGGGGCAGGAGGGAGCAGTAAGTCCTTTCACCCATCCCACATGGGCACCACCAACCCCATGTTGAAAACAAGGCAAGGCCGTGCTGCTGTTCTTCCACGCACATAAAGCAACATCTGGCTCTGCCATAGTATTTTTGTCAGGGGGTCAATACCGTCGTTTACGGCTCGTACAGTTGCTTCTCAGGTAATGGGATCACACTAAACTCAAAACCCAGCACAGGAGAGTAGGCAAAAAAAGGGACTAAAAACGGTTCTTTGCCATGGTTGCTTAAGCCTGACATAGAGGCAGCTTAAAGCCCAAATGTAACTTTAATAAATCTCACCCACAGCTCAACACTTTCCCTCCATCTTTTCTGTAGCAGCCAGGGGTCTCCCCAGACGAAGCGTGACCTTGTTACAGCAGCTCCCTTTTTCCTTTGTGCAGCCAGAACAGGATCCAGCTTCCACCGCAAACACTCTACAAAAGACGGGCTGGATGCCCTCTGATGCAAAAACATCGCCAAGTCCACCCCCTAACGATGCCTCTCAGGATGAAAGCGCCAAGCAGCCATGAAACACACCGGCTTCTCAGAGAGGTGAGACAGGATGCACCACGTGCATCTTGGTGAGTTGTCTTTGAAGGAACACTTGTGTCAGCAAGATGGGTAAGGAATCTTTTAGTCTAGTAGTTGCTAGCCTAGGCCCAAACCAAAAGCATCTCCCTCCCCCCCCAAAGTCCAGTGATTTTCAAAATCCAAAGCCTCATCTAAAAAGTTCACTAATTACCCCAAATTTTATAACAGGCCAAACCAGGACCTTGGATCCCAAATAACCCTCAAACTTGAGTTGGCTTGAATTCTGCATCCAATGTCTGTGGTGTGGGCTAAGGCAAAACTAGAAGGGAGAAAGAAAAAAAATTAGCCTTGCTCCATGGATCTTTAATATAGGGCCACCTCTGATACACTTTAAAAAAAGCATAATGAGACCACTATAATATATATTCCAGCCAAAATTCTTGGCTCCCAAAAACAGCTTTATATGGTATGCAATACAGAAACACCCAGGAGACACTATAAGAACTTTGACAAGGCTAATATTAAGCTAGAACAAAACAGAACTACTGGCACCAGCTCCACTCAGCTCTTAAGTAAACTTGTCCCATTAAAAAGTAGCCTCTAAGATATTTTCTCTCTGAAGTGTATAGTAGCTTATAAAAAGCAGGAAGGGTTGCCAAGTCATAGAAGTGTTCAAGTACTCCTTACCCTCATTAAAGAACATTCCCTGGCAGCCAGCAGCTTTGAGTGTTCCAGTGAACTGGATTTTATAAGGGGGGTGTTTACAGTGGTGTGCGATGTAGCTGGAAATCACGGTGCACCGTAGCAGCCCTGTACTAGATACAGCTGTGTTTGGAGCCTTATCACCCAGGGCACAGAATACAACAGGCAGGGTGATCAATGAGGTTCCAAAAAAATAATGAGTATTAAGAAAACAAATCTCAAGCCTCTCTGCTCTACAGGAACAAAAGTATCCAGAGATGCCAGTGCCTAAATACGAATTAGATAGTGAAATACCACTGAGGATCTAGGTCTCACTTCCACCAGTTTCATGTCTAACAGTATTTACAGAGATGTCTTCATAGTGAGCATGTACGTAATTTAGCTTCTTAATGTACCCACTGATTTCCGCAGCAGTGGGGAGTTAAATTCTTTTGTGGATCTGGACCTTGAATTCCGCAGCAGTGGGGAGTTAAATTCTTTTGTGGATCTGGACCTTAATGCCAGCCCCCACCTTGTTCATGTACAGGCTATCTTCTCAGTTCAGTGTCTAACACATCTTCTGCCTGGGGATGTTATCCAGCCCTGTAAAAGGAATCAGCAACTGATCGAATACAGAAGGTCTTTTCATCCTTAACACTGATGAAGAACTGGGAAAGAGAAGATCCACATTTTCTCTCTAACAGTATGAGTACTGAGGACCTAAAAACATGCGTTCTCTTGAGTTTCTCATTTTTCCCCCCTGCTACCAACCAGGCGCTGTTTTCCAAAGGCTTTTCAGTTTCAGTTGAAGAAGGATCCCAATTTCTGTGGCATTTCTATAGCATTTAAGCTAGCTGTTAGTTATCCAAATCTTTCACTCTGCATACACAAATACAATTTATCACCTGTTTATAAACACACGCTAGCTACCAGTTCTTACACAGCTGACCCCTGTCCTTGTTATGATTTGGGGAATCCAGCAATGCACAGTTTAAACATTTTGTGATCTTACAGAATAATTAATATTGAACAAAGAGGATGTAGAACCTGCCACACACATAACTGTGTCACCTACACTTTCCCAGAACAGCAATAACGCGGTTGCAAACCCTCAGCCAAGCTGACACAACCAGAGAAAGAGAATAGTCTGTGCAAAATGACATCTGAGTGTAGGCATTTAAAGATAGAAATACTCCCAAAGTGTAGCAAGTGAGTGGAACTTAAAAACAGCAGAGCCTCACATACTCTGGGTGGTCACTCTGAGATAAAAAGAGTAGAGAAGCAGATAGGCAGGCTTCCACAGCATCTTATTAGCTGCAGGCCCAGTCAGAGAGAAAACAAATGAGAAATCTTGGTCCGCAGGGAAAACACATGGAAAGAAAAGTCACGGCCAGGGACGTTTCTGTAAAATTTTGACTAAAGTTTCAAGGATGCTCAGAAGTGATGAGGAAACAGAGATAAGGAAACATGTACAGAGACTGATTTTTTTTAACTGTCTTGTCTTTGTGTATTTCTCATGCTAGGTAACATAATAGGATTTGGGTTTGGAATTCTTACAAAGACTGCATGTTAGGCTTCATAATTTGTTTCAGTTATGACATTTTCTACTTTAAGAGGCAGATTATAAATCCAGAGTTCCCTTGAGTCAATATTCAGGGTTTGGGATGCCTAAGCTTTAAGGCAGATCTAGGGATCAGTCCAAATCTGGGAGGTCTAAGGTAGCTGAATGGGGAAGCTTCATTTGTTTGGGATAACAAGGTAACAGAGCATCCAAGAAGTGGGATGGGAAGTGCTGGAGAGACCAAGAAATGGGCCAGTGCCACAGGATCATAGAACCATAGGGTGGTTTGGGTTGGAGGGGACTTTTGATGATCACCCAGTTCCAACCCCCCTGCCATGGGCAGGGACATCCTTCACTAGACCAGGTTGCTCAAAGCCCCATCCAACCTGACCTTGAACACTTCCAGGGATGAGGCATCCACAGCTTCTCAGGGCAACCTGTTCCAGTGCCTCATCACCCTCATCATAATAAATGTCTTCTTTATGTCCAACCTAAACCTATCCTCTTTTAGTTTAAAACTTTTGCCCCCTGTCCTGTGACTACCGGCCCTGGTAAAAAGTCTCTCTCCATCTTTCCTACAAGCCCCCTTTAAGTATTGAAAAGCTGCAATAATGACTCCCCTGAGCCTTCTCTTCTCCAGGCTGAACAACCACAACTCTCTTGGCCTTTCTTCACAGGAGAGGTGTTCCAGCCCTCTGATTTTTGTGGTCCTCTTCTGGATCCGCTCTAAAAGGTCCATGTCTCTCTTGTACTGAGGACCCCAGAGCTGGATGCAGTACTCCAGGTGGGGTCTCACAAGAGCAGAGTAATGGGAGAGAATCACCTTCCTCGACCTGCTGGCCATACTTGTTTTCATGCAGCCCAGGATACAATTGGCTTTCTGGGCTACAATTACACACTGCCAGCTCATATCTAATTTTTCATCTACCAATATCCCCATGTCTGCAGGACTGCTCTCAATCCATTCATTACTCTGTCTGTACTGATACTGGCGATTGCCCTGACGCAGGTGCAGGACCTTGTTGAACTTCATGAGGTTCACAATGGCCCAGTCCTCAAGCCTGTCAAGGTCCCTCTGAATGGCATCCTTTCCTTCAAGCATATCAACGGCACTGCTCAGCTTTGTATCATCCACATACTTGCTGAGGGTACAATCCCACTGTCTACGTCATTAATAAAGATATTGAACAGTACCGGTCCCAATATGGACCCCTGAGAGACACCACTTGTTACTGATCTCTGTTTGGACATTGAGCCATTGACTGCTACTCCTTGGATGTGGCTACCCAGCTAATTCCTTATCTGTCGAATATTCCATCCATCAAATCCGTATCTCTCCAATTTAGCTAAAAGGATGTTGAACGGGACTGTATCAAAGGCCTTAGAGAAGTCCAAGTAGACAAGATCCATAGCTCTTCCTTTGCCCACTGATGCAGTCACTCTATCGTAGAAAGTCACTAGATCCTTCAGGCACGATTTGCCCTTTGTGAAGCCATATTGGCCGTCTCGAATCACCTCCCTGTCTTCCAAATGCCTCGATATACATTCCAGCAGATTCCAGCATGATCTTACTGGGCACAAAGGTGAAGGCTGACTGGCTGGTAGTTCCCGGGGCCCTCCTTTTTATCCTTTTTAAAAATGGGTGTGATGTTTCCCTTTTTCCAGTCACTGAGGATTTCATCTGACTGCCAAGACTTTTCAAATATCATTGAAAAGATAGCAGAGCAGCTTAGCAACTACATCTGCCAGTTCAGATGTGTATCAGCCTATTCAGACTATGTCTAAGAGGATTTAGACTAAAACTTGGCAGCCTGTAAAGTGTCTAGCTATAAAATCTTTACCAAGTTGTGATACTATGTATTTTGCTTTAGAGTATCAGTATATCCTGTGACAAAGTTACCCAGAAACTTTCTTTAATGTTCCTGGAGAGGAAAGGGAAAGGAGTGGGAGGGAAATGAAATTTCATATATATATAAATATATATATATTTGTCCTTCAAGTGAATAGGACCTCACTCTGAACCAGGAAAGCAGCTATAATTCTTTCCATGGACTTGTCATCTAACTGGAATACCATGGGAAACTTTATGACTTCTTCCCCTCTGTTTTATCTGCCATGGTACATATAGAAGTCATCCATAATGTCACAGATTGTTTTTATTTCCTCCTACCACATTGCTGGCTCTTTTTCCTCTCATGTCAAATACAGTTAGATTATACCCAGCATTCAATGTGCCTGCTAAAAACTTTCAGATATGGCTACATTTGGAAGAAAGTTATAAAGTGTAGGCAGAATGAGTCACCAATATTTTATTCTTCTAAAGGGTCTTTTGAAACTAAGAGATTGTCCAGTAGTAGTGGGAGAAATGACAGCTAAAGTGTCCTGCAAATAGCTTTGGTTGTGGATATATACTACCCAAATATGCCTTAAGGAAAACAAAAAGTCTTTCCATGGTAAATAAATGGATTCATTTTTCCTTCTACTTCTTCACCACATTACCTAATTCATTCCTAGAGAATATCTTAAAGAACCAGCATTTCTGCTAATTATTTTATAGAAGACAATAGTAGAGTGTTCTCACTACCTATAGATAAATGTAGACCCAGCACCTACATTTAGGAGAGAAAATGGTTCTTATTACTGGTTATAAATGCCCATGAACAGACTGAAGTTTTGGATACTGGTTCACACACTGGAAGATACACAGGACAGGTTGGATTAACATAAGTTAAAAAATAAAAACCATAACCTTTTTCCAAGCTATTAATTTAGTCTATGGTCAGTGGAGGCACTTCCAGAAGACAATTCATCCCACCTGCCTTAAATTGCTATCCTTGGATGGCAGGAATCGCTGCCTGAAAATGTACATCTTATGGTACCAAACACACAGGAAGCCCAGGCTAGTCATCCAGAAGTCGGGTAAGGCAAACTCCACCATAAGGGACTCTACATACTCCGTTGTTGTTCCTCTGCTGTATGGCATCTGCTCACAAGAAACAGAGTCACAACTGTCTGTGAACTCCACTAGATTCTCCATTGGACCAACTGGACCACTAATAAACAGCATCTAACTGGGCATTATAGAGCACTTACTGCTCGCAGGACTCTGGTGACAGTGGTAATTCAGATCCTACCTTAAACTTGAAGAGAAAGGGAGTCTCTTTTGTTCTATTTGTACAGCACATCACACTGTGGGGACATTGTTAGGGATCAGGGTCTCCTTTTACTCCTTTGTCCCTCCAAGCTCCAGGTCTCAGAGAACCCACACAGCCTCCATGCAGACCATAACACAGGAAACTTACAGATCAGCAACATAAGAGACCTCACCATTTTCTCCTGTGACGAACAAAAGGTTCCACATCCAAGTAGGGAATGCATTTCAGCTTCAGGAAGGAACTGTACAGGGATGCGTTGAACAAGTCACCAACCATCTTGGCCACCATGACAGCCAGCATTATCAGTAACAAGGACTGGACATCATTTGTGATCTCTACCTAAGGAGAAAACAGAACAAAGGACTTTCCATTTCTTTCATATACCTGGAGACGATGGCAATGGTTGCACAGGACTACCTACTTCTTTCACGAGGGAACAGGAAGCAATTCAGTCTGCTAAAAGTGGAAGGGCACTCCCCCTCCTTTCCCAGGGATAGGTAATCAATCAACACTTCCACCAGAGTCTTGGCTGATGCAGTGACAGCTCCCCCTCCCCTTCCTATCAGCTTGAAGCACTGCACTTACATTAAAACTCACATCTGATTCCCATATTTCAGGTGGCTTGTGATAATTTTGAAGTATGAGAGGAGGGTCAGTAGAGATGGAGTAGCCAGATTGCTTAAAATAGCTTGGCATTGTGACAAATATTAAAAAATGCAAACAAATCCAAATATTTTTTCTTTCTTGCTGAGCTCAGGAGATATAAAATGGTTTTCCCATACTGCTGCTTCCTGACAGAACAAGTACAAACATTGTCTTGAAGGATGCCAGAAAAGGGAACAAGAAGCTTTCAACAGAAGTCCAGCTCAGGAGATCAAGCAGCAGGAACATCACACAGTTACCATGCTGAACAATGTTCAGCAGAACAAAGCATGGTGCAGGAACTCGTGTCCCCGTGATCACAAATCTATGAATGTGGCACTGCAGCGCTGGTTGTAGAGAAACATATACACAAACTATGGTATCTCACCTAAAACATCTTTCCTAAGTATACTTGCACTTTCTCCCTATGTAGTGAGGGTATGGTCAGATGAGTGGCAAAGTATGTAGCATGTTTTAATACTTTATTCCCCTCCAGCTAGGTGGTTTTGCCTCCGCGGCTGGACACAGCCACCATAACAGTACTGTCAGCTCACTGCAGCACAAGGGTAGACTGCGTTCACTTGACCTGCTACTGCAAATGTCTAACAGCTGTGGTGGCAGTGACTTAAAGCACACCAATACCACTGCCTTTGAATAAAGGATTCACAGTGAATCCTCGTACACAAAGTAAGGAGTAATGTGAATGCACTTAATACTGTTTATGCCCAACTCACAATAAAGTCAAATATTTTTCATGGTGAAAACGACTGCACAGAAATATTCTCTTTACACTACCTTAATCAGACTTTCCAGTAAAAACTGCTATCTCCTTTCACTTCCCACTATTTCCCCTACCATTGCATCCTATTAAAAAGGGACATTCATTAGCAATTATCCTGGGATTAAATATGCAAACTTTCCTCATAACACTAAGAGGCTTTTGCCCAGAAACTTCTCTCCAATTCAGACAAAGTGAATTGCAGCACGTTGCCGTTTAATAGACCTCATTAGCTAGAGATTGTTAAGTACTCCAAGAATCTACATTCAAAGAATGCCAATAAACATATTTCTCTCTGATAAGCTGTAGCAAATTTATCCAGGCTTATACTTCCACCCTCCTTCTGTCTCTGTTCTGGGTTTGGAAAGATAACATCCAGGATGACTTGCAGTATATCCCAACAAGGGACTCATATGGCACGGTCAGCCACGTATGACCGGGTCACGCAATTGTCCTTTCTGCTTGGACATAGCCAGGGATTTCTAATAACACCACAGCATTCTTTGAATGTCTCTTTAAACCTAGTATTCAACTGTTTTATTTTAAAACACCAGGAACACGTCAGTTGAAAGGAAAACAGCAACTGTGGGATTTTAAAGAATTGCTTCATCATATCTGCTGCAACTCATTCACACAGATGGAGACTCCTTTATTGTGGATTCCTTTTAAGGTTTTTTTTTAAGTATCTTGCTATGGGGAACTCTTCTGGAATAAAACCAGCATTAAAAAATAATATAAAAACACTCTGAAAAGCTATAAAAGCACTCTAAAACTCTAAATTTAAAAACTCTTGAAACTCAAACTCTAAAAAACACTCTCAAGTGATTGCTTTAAACTATACAGAATATCTCCAGAACAGCAAAACCCAGCAAGAACCAGAGCCTGGCTTTCCAGGCTCCCCTCCTTGTTTTTCATCCCATTTTATCCCTTCCTCCTACCCTCCCATTCTCTAGCAGGAACAGGCAGGCTGGCCTGGCCCCGGACCTCATCCTTTATTGTCGCAAACATTCAGCAGCATTTTACATCTGCTATTGAGAAACCCTGAGGCTTGTGCTGATTTTCCCCAGCCCTGCAGCCCTCCTGAGTGCTGGGATCTGGGGTGGGGTGGGGGTGGCTCCGCTCTACAACAGCGCATTGAATGCTCAGAGCAAATGCCTCTGGGTTCAGCGTCGGACTTCGCTTCCTCCAAGAGTTAACGCCTGCCGAGCAGAAATGCTGTTTATCTTTGGCAGGTTAGTATGGCTGAGGTCATTAAAGAAAGACATGTTAAAAGCATTTTGAGCAATATCTTTTGTATGTAAGTAAATTTAAACTTTGGCCAAAATAGAGCTAATAGAGTTGTCCTGAGCTCTCATTCCAGATGGAAACTGGAGAGGCAATTTTTGTGATATGAAATTTTCTTGGAAATAGGCAATACTAGAGCAAAAACACAAAGGAAATCTGCAGATGAATTAGAAATCAATGATCTATTTGAAGCATGAAAAACAGATAAAATCATTTATAAAATTTCAGGAAAACTTTGCATGAAAATTGAACCCATTATGTGACCTTAAGGTAGGGTGAAGCTGTACACTAAGTATAGATCAAGTTATTTATGAAGCCTAGCCTAAAGCAAAAGTTTTATCAAAAAATTGACTTGATTTCACATCCAAGTATTTGGAGAGCTAGAGAAAACCTTATTTCCTTCCTACTGGGGGTTCTCAAGTTGTGGGAGAACATTTATTAGCTATAAAAGCATATCAAATACAAGAATAAACTCCAGAGATCAAATAAGAAATGCTGGGGAAGGGAATCACAACAAAGAAAGATTCACACACAAAAGATGCAGTCACTCGTATAAGAAAAAGAAAAAGTATGCCACTCTTAGCGCCGAAGAAGAAGGAAGAATTCATCAAAACCTGCCCAAAACCTGTAGCTAAAACCTCAGTCCATTAATGACAAGGACAATGGCAATGCAGCAGCAGAGTTCTCCTTAGGGTATCTTGATAAAAATCAAGGAAGCACAAGTTAATCCAAGAACTGTGATAGATTCAAGTCATCTTATATAAGCATATGGACACACACAAACCTACACGCACACATATATGTGCTCTTCATAAAGCTTTATTAGTATTCCCTGTTTAGAGAAGGGCCATCTGCTCCCTGCTGAATGAGACGAAGTGCAGAGCCTCGGGACTTGGCTGCATGAGGAAGTTAGCGCTCGGTGAGCTTGGGTGTGAATTTACTGCGTATTAGCTACTCCGCACTAACTGCCCATTTGGGTACCCTTGGTGCTTGGGAAGTGAAAAACAACATACTTCACCTTCAAAAAGGAGCCCACCTAACTCCTACGAAAGCACTCTTAAAGCTAACCTGCACAAAAGCGCTCGTAGTAGGTACTAGAAGCATCCACCCAGGGAATTAGTGCCAAGTAACTAGCAGGCTGTAAATTCACACTGGAGCTCCCTGCATACTAATTCTCCCAGCAGACAGGCCCTTGTAAGCCCAGAACAGCAGCCAAGCAAGCCCAGCCACAGCCCAGCACCATTAGGAGCCCAGGTGGTCCAGGGCTGGAAGGTTATGCAGCCTCCCCTTTAAAAATACCTGTCTGTTCAAAACAGTTCCTAAAGAATCTAAGAAAGGAACAAATTATACAGAGTATTACAGAGGGAGAGATAAAATAAAGGTGACAAAAGCAGAGAAAGGAAGGGGGGAAGTTGGGGGCAGCCACCAAACACCTACAACTCTTCGGCCATTAAACGCGATGTTTCATTTATTGATATTCATTCCAAGCCTGCATTTTAGGGGCTGCTCTTTAGGACGCAATTTACTCTGTGTGCGTATTGCCAGATTTTTTTTTTTCCTTTTGATCCTACGGGTGCGGCAGGCTGTGCCAAAAATGTCTTTGCCTAGGGCACCCGTCTATGCAAAGCCAGCAGTGCTAATAGGTGCTGGAAGCACTCGGTGCTGACACTTCATACATCAGCAGCCTAGTAAATTGCACCTATTTTTTTCAATATTCTCTCTATATACAAAATCTTGAAAAATGTCGTTTACACACACATGCACACAGACCACAATTAATTTATTAGCACAGTTATTCAAACCTCTTTAAATATCTTCTTTGTCACCGGAGGCACTTTTCAACAACCCCCATGGTCCTGAGTTTCTCAGGCCTCCACATCATTATAATCTATTAGGCACCTTCACGTTAGCTCTGTTTTATTATATAACACATAATTATGCATTTCATTAACAGCATCACCAGGCACGGTACATCAAAGGGAGAAAGGCAGCTGCCCAGGAAATTCAAAAAGATGCAGTTTACTTAAAGCTCCCTGTTAAAAACCCTCCCCCACTTTTCAATCAAATTGTGGTTAACATGTTTCAAAGGTTTTACTCCAGCTCAGAGAACAGGGTCCAAACAACCTCGTTAGACACAAGGCTGCTGATACAGTGATTATTCCCTGAACCCTTGATACTTCCAATAATGTGAAAGAAAAGATCATCAGCCGGCTACATAGTGCAAATCAATTTTCTTTCTTCTACTGAAAACCCACTTAGCAAGAGAGCTCTCTTGCTACTTGAAGCCTACAATGACAAACGCAGAAGAGAGGGACTATCAAAAAGGAAAAAAAAAAAGATTTATTTTGTAGTCAAATTCATTTTTCAAGATTTGTTCAAATAGAAGAGCTGCCTGGCAAACTGAACAAACAAAGACAAAAATCCTCTTCCTTCCCATGATATCAAGATCATCATCCTCGGTAGAAGCAAACTCTCCAAAAGAAATACTTTTGTCATTCTTCACAAGGTTATACACACTTAACTGGAAGGCCTGGAATTTGGAAAAAATTTGGGAAAAACCAAGCAGCTGCTGGACAAAGGTACAATACGTCTGAGAGCGAGTTTAAAAGGGGGGTGGATGGGAAGGGACATGAAGTCTTGGTACTACCAGCCAAATCCAATGGTTTTGGAGTTGAAGCTGCAGCTGGCACAAAACACCAGCTCTGGGCACAGTTTCCCGGTCTCCATGCCACCAGATTTTGTGGAAGAGTACACACTCCCCCAGGAAAGCACTTTTCATTTCTCTCACATACAACCAGAACTTCTCTCATTTGAAATTTTTGCTACTATTGATTAAAGACACCAAGAAAATATTATTCACGGTCAACAGAACATTTCCAAAGGGTGGAGGGCTTGTAGCCAGCAGAAAACTTTTGATCATTTTTTTCCTGGAGCAAATACCAACAAGGTTGCAAGCTGATCGCTTGACATAAAGAAGGGAAGGAGAGAACAATTCCCTATTCACAGCAGTAAAAGCTGTTCATGCAGCTTTCTTGAGAACAGGAGTTTACGGAAATAATGTCTCCCAGGATTAAGTTATTCGTATTGTCACAGCCATTTCATAAACAATGCAGATCTGCATTTCAATTTCTTTAATCTCTGGATTATGATCTGCTGGCCCTTAGCAACCTGCGCGTTGAACACTTGAGTCACTTTACTTCCCACTTAATAATGTCGTGACAAACTATGAATTGAAATGCCGTTATCATGGTCTGCTATTTTCATCTGGGATTATGCCAAAAGAGGCACCTTCTTCACATATCGATCCAGCTGAATACTCCCTCCCTGAACTTCCATTAATCTCTCTCTTTAAAACTAAGTGAAAAATACTCCTTTCCTGTGCACTTCACCTTTAAAGAAATCCTTTATTGTCCTAGGACTACATCCATTAACTCAACTCGCTTTACTGGACCTCCTTATCACTCATCACCATCACTGCTGGAAATTTTTGGAAGAGTGGGATGCTGCAATACAGTAAACATAAATCTCCTAAAAAGACACGATTGTCATGCTAGCCCCAAAAAGTTATGCATTCAAGTTCCCTCACAGTGCTGAAAATGACTATTCTTGCAGCCTCAGGCACACAAAGCTGTGCATCACGCTCTACAAAGGGCGGCACACCCAGCGTAGGTTCACTGTGAGGACGTCCTGCCAAACCCCAGTGCAGGAGGATTGCACAATTAGTGGGATTCTTCCTCTTCCAGAACTCAACCCCATTAACTATTCCAGGCCATTACGAGGAGCAGGCAGCCTCTAGCACCCTAGAGCTTAATTACTGCCAAGACAGAGCATGAAAAAATATCTTAGCACAGGGCGCGTACTTTTTCTCTTTAAGCAAAGTAGTTCTAATTAATCGCACTCGTGCACTGCTTCTTAATTTACCTTAATTCATAACGTTGAGTGAAATCTCATCCCAGTTTTCTCTGATGTGGATTTAAATATTTGTGTGAGTTTTTCTGAAGCCAACCAGCATTTTGTTGATGATTTCCTTGTTAGAAGAGAGGACTTTTTTTTCTAATTCCAAGACCTAGTACAGCAGCAGGAGATTGCTAAAGAGAACATAGAAATACCCAGCACAGCTAAGTAATCCCCGGAAACATATGAAAAACCTTTGAGCCTCAGACCTTGGGAACTTGGATGGAAGATGCTATGCAAATGTTTGATTTCTTGTTTCAGTCCCTCAAGGCCTATAAATACACCTGTTTTGACAGGTTGTGGCAATGGATGCAAGTGATACTGGAAACAGTATAGGTGATAGCAGTGACTCTTGCCAAGATCCCCTGGAAAGGTATCTATCAGTGATTTTTTTGTAATCTGGCTCTATACATAGCAGACACCAAACCCTGAAAGCAGGTTTCAAAGCTGTCTAAATTTGTGTCTCAGGAAGGTAACACTGGTGCGTGTTGTGTCAAGTGAACCTTCTATTAATAAAAATAGTAGCATTGTGTATGTGTGTTGCTGAATATGCCTAAACATTCAGCAGGCTCACCTATTAAATCTGTTCAAAACAAGCATTGTACTGTATACTAACCCAGCTAAGCAACCTTGTACTTTTTTAACCCACAGTATCACAGAATTTTTTTAAATTATGATTCACGAGCGTTTTTTTTAAATAAGATAGACAACTGCAATGAATCTCTGTCATATTTGAGTGATGCTAAAACCAACATCTCCAGAATGCCACAATTCTTATGGCCCCAGCTCCTGAGTCTATAAAAGGCTGGAGAAGAAAGAGCCCCGCGACTACAGACAGCTGCAGACTGGACAGTGGATTTACTGAGCCTATTTGATAAACGCTCTACGCCACAGGCTGCAAACTTCATTTCAGCTTTAAATTCAGTAGGAAATTAGACCTTAAATATCAGAACAGAAAACTTACAAAAGCTTGTTGTTCTCAAAATGAGCATAGGTATTCATTCACTGAGCCTCCAGTTTCTCAAAGAAGTGCATTACGAAATCCGAGGTCTTGAAACTGTCCCCCATCCCCTTCTCCATGAGAGTACAATTTCACTTATTTCATTTTCCAGACAAGCTACTGCCAAAAAACACACAGTGCTCTTCCCCTAGTTGGAGCAAATTCAACAGAAAATAGTAGGACTTAATGTATTTAACAGTTTGCTGATTATGCATTGTTACCCCAATTATTTTGGGATTAATTTGAATAAGACTACGATCAGTACAACACTACTCTGCATCTCCCCTTCTTTGTAAAAAGGTGACACCACTTGCAATCAGGTTCCGAAATAACATTAAATATACCATTCAAACACACCGGGCTCCTCCTGACAGGCACGGTGAGCAGAGCGAACGCTTACCCTGTTAGGAATAACTGTAGGCCTGGAGATTTTGAAAAATTGTTTTGACTAGGGTTTAAACTCCTCATTAGAAAAAAATCAGGCAGCTTAGTAACAGAAAATTAGGCCCTGTCAAAACAACTTCTGTGAACAATCTCAGGTGTAATCAAAAACGTTAAGTGAGCCCTAAAGTATTTAAGTGTGACAGGCTGATGCATTAAACAGCCTAGCACTGGGAAGAACCTGCCAAATGAGTTTCCAAATAATTAAGCACTTCCTCTGCCTGCTTTGAAGGAAACATGATGTGAAAAATATTGAATACTACACATTTGTCCCAGCTTCTGCAAAAGATTTTCCTTTCCCCACCAAAATCAGGTGGAAAATCAAGCATGTGGCATTCTCTCCTGGGGAGTTAAAATGAAGACTGTGGCCGTGCAGAGAATCCCGGCCAAAGCTAAATTCAGTATTGAGTAACCCTGCTGGAGTAACTGTACCGAACTATTTTTAAGCATCTAAGGAGAGAAGAATTTGAACCTGACTGTTGAGCAGGCACATACGCCTTCCTGCCCTGCTGGTAAGGACTCCATAGGACGTGCCTTATTAACCAGCAGTGTAAAAAATGCTCCCTGGTCCAGAGCACGTACATGCGTACACATTCTAAAGCAAGGGTCAAAATCTTCTCTCATCTTCACCAACGTAGCACGACAGATGCTGACATGACCTTTCATGAGCCTCTACTACTTTCTCACACAGGAACGGCTCACCCGACAGGCAGCTGTGTGCTTCTTATCATTTTCTGTCCAGAGCACTGGGCTATGTTTGCCCCAGGAGCCCAATGTCCCTTTCACACCCGTCCATCTTGAGCAAGTCAGAGGAAGGCACGATCAGAGATCTCCCAAGGTCTGTGCTGCCAAAGTGCGCCGGGAGGATGTATTCATTTTTTACAGTCAGTTCTTTCCCTTGTCTTTGTCTGTTCCCTCCCAAGTATTGCATACAGTCTGCTAAACAAGGAGGAGAAAGGGAAAAGTATGACTCAAGCCTTCTAAATAAATTCTCTTATCTTTGAACACGGCTCAGGCTGAGGTAGAGCGTGAGATGGGAGCGGTATGACCAGAGTAACCTCAGGTCAGCCTTCATGCTATATGATCTGAAGCACCAGACAACTCCACTCCAGCTCTCTCCACAGCTGTGCAACTTTGTCCTTTCTAAAGCCAGGCACTGACGTTTCACAAGTTGCACCAGCAACTGCAGAAGTCTGCTGCTGCTGCATAACTGACCAGTGGACAACAACCAGGGTGGCCGCTGCCAGTCTGGGGCATTGTTGGTTGTTTTTTTTTAAGAGATGCAGGAAAGCAACTCAGGTCTGGTTCTGCCAGCTTCTCTGAGACACAGCCATCAGGCTCTCAAGAGTTTTTCCATCATCACGCTCATATTTCAAAATGAGAGAGGAGCCGTCATTAGGACAGGTCCCATTGGCTACCATTTATACTCGTCTTTTATGCAGTGGTTTTACTTTTCCACATGCTTTCACAGCTTCTCCTCGGTGCCCACCTCCATTCAGTCTTGCTCACGACCGCAGCGCACCGTTCACCAGCGTTCACTACCACCACCATGTGTGTCCTGGACCCAGTCTTATTCCTCTTCCAAAAAACCAGGGAAAACGTTGAAACTGCGACAACAAAACACTTTGTTCTGCCCATCCCGAGCAGCAGGGAGGGCATGCTCCTCCTTAGGGATTTGCCTCTCTCAGGATCTACAGTAGGAACCTCCTTCCCACCGACAGACCGTGTTCAGCCCAGCAGCTGCTGGGTTGTGCAACCACTTGCTCCTGTTTCAGCTGGGTCCAATAATCAAACAGGGATTTCTGGCCCCGAGCCCCCATTCATTAGAGCACCCAGTTACATGGGGTTTTTAAGTCAAGATGACGATAAACCCCTCAGGCTGGAAAAAAAAAGAGATAGGCTTATTGTGGTAGCTTTTGTCCCAGAGATAAATCATTTTCTCAAAATTTGGAAAAAACACTATTGGCAACATTCTGAAGGTTTTAAAGTTAAAAATATAACAAAACTTAATGGTTTCAGATGCTTTTCATGACAATGTGACTGAAAACTGTCTTTAATTTGGAAACAAATTAAATTTGGCAAAGAATTAGTACATAAGACAGCCCAATTGCATTTTGTAATTTGAAAAAAATTAAAAACAGATAAGATACTGTGAATTAAAAATAACTTCTGCACATTAAATTCTCATGAACTTTCATTAAGGTTTGTATTACATGTCCCAAATGTACAATTGTATGTTGTAATACACTAGATAGCTTTATTTATAAAATACCTTTAAAGCTACTGAAAGCTAGAGCCAGAAAAATGACTATATAAAAATGTTATCTTCTCGCATTACAACTTCATTTCCAATGTGTGTATTTAAAACAGAGATGCAGTCTCAATTTCAATATTTCAGATGCACAACTGAACTTTCTAAAAGTTCAATGCCAATTGAATCCATGTACAATTCAGTCATGTCTGTTTATTTTACTGATACAAACCTGGTGCCAAAGCTGAAACAGCTATATTAGAGATAAAGCTGGATTCTCTTCTAATTTGTGAATTACCTACAAACTAACCAACTGTCCCATAGTTGCAGTTCTTCTTTACAGATGATGAATGAATGAATCAGAGGGGACTTGTTCTGACTTTCTTGGGCCGGGTTCACAAGGCCACCATCCAGAAAGAAAAAGGGTTTTCTTTTGTTTTTCCCTAAAAGCATCCATTTTTTATGGAATGTTCCAGTGACTTGACAAATTGTTTATCATCCCTATAGAGCAGTATTTTTTAGGTTAAAACCCAAAAAGCTTTCATTTGGAAAGCTATTTTGGCATCTCTTGAGAATTTTAAGCTTGGATTTGGTTTGGCCTCTCAGATTAAACTACGTCTCCCACGATGCACCATGCATTGCCCCCTCCTTCCTCGAACATACCAAGGAAGTCTCTTTGGTGTTTCATGGGAAATATTTCATTCCTTACAGAAAAAATGCTAACGTGAAACAATAAAGCTTATAGCAAGACATTTTAAATTTTATTTCTTTATTTCTGTTTTTCAGATGTTCAGCTTTTTGATGATGTGTCCAAGGTTTTTGTAAAAACAAATCTGAAGGCTTCATTTTCAGTCAAAAATAGAGTAGAAGGGAATTTTTTGAAATCATTCTAACCAGGGTGGTGCTGAAAAAACAAGCTATTGCAGACTTCCATGTTTATAGTCACTCCCACCACAAAGCTAGCACTGAAGAACATTTTGCTAGCACTGAAGAACATTTTGCTGTATTTGACCATAAGATCATATTGAAGTTATTTGACCATAAGATTTTTCACATGAACGAGAAATTCATGTATTTCAAATCAGCCTGTTCTCCTGCTTGCTGGTATGCCAAAAGCATACTCGGCACTCAGAGAAGTTTTCTCTCACACCTCAGCAAACTATGATCCTTATCAAGGAAAGGATCGCACTTTGGATGGCATTACAAGTTTGGAAGAAAACTCCTTTCTCTTCAACTAGTCAGATGTTACACCACATTTTAGGTGCCAAAAACAAGACTGGTTTCTTTTAAGACCAGAAGGACCAATTAAATAATTTAATTTGACATCTTGCAAAATATCCTGCTTCCTGTAGTTACTCATGCCATAAGACCTGCCCTGAAGAGCTGTCATGGACCAAAATCCAATAGCCTCCATTTTCTGAAGCCCACAGCACAACAGTGCCACTGATCTTGAAGCCCGTCGCTTTGGGCTCAGCTGCTCCTCCATTTGCGAAGAACATAGGGGCACTGGTACACAAGCCCAGCTTTGTGCCAGCACTCATTTTGTGCATTTAATAATTTACCGAAAAAAAGTAAGACAAACTAGATGGAAACTATGCATTACAGAAAGGCACCTGCACTGTAGTTGGTGTTTTCAAGCCAGCTGTTTAAAGGGTATTTTTATTGTTCCCTTCTCTTACTAGAGCAAGATCCAAGAAGACTGCAAGTACATGAACAAGTCTCACATAAGGCACAGTTTGCACTGAGGACCCTTTGCACCTCTAAGTCCTGCCAGCTCTGCAGGAGCACCTCTTTGAGTAACATCCAGCTCCCTTTGCAGGCTCTCCTCATTGCCTACACAACAGTCCCAGGCATTCATAATCCAGAGTGGGACAAACCCCGGAGAATGGCCAAATAAGACAACCAGTTCCTACCATGAGCTGCTTCCATCCTTACTTTCCAGCTCAAGGAGCAGAAGGGAAGAGGGGAAAGCAGGAGGCCCAGGTGGCAGGAACAGCCCCCACCCAAATGGAGGTGGAGGCTGCCCAAGGCAAATGGACTCTGCTGTTTCGCACGACAAGGAGCACATGCACCACTAGAGCCATCCTCCTTCCCTTCTCAGGGAGACCGTGCCCCGCTAGCAGCCAAGTAAAACAGCGACAGGTACCGGGGGGCAGCAGGCAGGTTGGAACTGAAAACTGAGGAAACGCCGTTCACGTTCTGACAGATGTGCAAAACATCACAGGAAAAGCAGTTCACCGGGCAGCCCAGCGTTTCTACTAAAACACTCTCTCTGCTTCTAAACTTTTTAAGATCTTCCCCCTCCCCCCCCAAAAAAAAAAGAAAAAAGAAAAAAAAAAAAAGAAAAGCAGCATGTAAGTTAATTATATACTCCCCAAAAATCACTCAAAAGAACACAGTATTAATAATTTGCAGAGGTGAGCAGGGTAAATTCACAGAAATGCTACAAGGTATATCCGGGTACCAACCAAGACCCAACCACGACTGCTGGCAATCCAGTCCGTGGCTCTCTATCACCACAGAGGAGGAAGCTGAAGTGGAAAATAACACAATCCAACTACTCCCAGCATGTTGAAAGACACAGCTATACAGACTTTTTCTGGCATCCCTTCAAGCAAGAAGAAATCCTAGAATTTACACCCATTTACATTTACATTTAATCCAAGCACAATATATATCACAATTTTGTTGCCCAGTTAATGTACAGTTTATTCATCTTCACCTGTAGAATAGAGCTGTCATCCATTAGATCAGGCCTCACTCAGGAGAAATTTGATTTAAATCAATGAGAATTCCTGGCCCCCTGATGGTCTCCTTGGCAGCAACACAGACAAGCAATGCCATGAGCAGCCAGGTTTGTTTTCACTGTTTGGTCTTCAAGCACCAGGTATGCGATATTATCTGATACCTCCACTCAACAAGGAAAGATTCAGAATTTATATTTGGTTTAGCATTTTCAAAGCCATGCTTCCTGCTTGCATCATCGTTACTGCAAATGGTTCAAAACGCAACATCTTGCATGCTACAACCACTGAGCAACACAGCTCTCTTGTGAAAAACTTGCACTGGATACCAGGCAGATTTTACGTGTATTTTAGAAGTCTTGTGCTTATTTTTCTAACATCTTATATCACCATTCTGCTCTTCTTATAACCTCCCTCTAGTTAGTTGGATTGGGTAGTTGTACTGTAGTCTCACATCACATCTGTAAAACAAGATGTGTCTGTCATATCTATGGTAAGTGCCCACAGCTGATGCTCTGCTTAAATTTCTTGTGAAAGGAAAGCTTCTTGAGAGTCGCTCTCTCAGCAGAAGTGAGAAGGGTAGCCACGGAATATGCAACAATACATCCTGCCTATAATTTGAGGTAAGCACATTTTGCCTAAATTAGAAGTACTGAAGAAATACAGAGAGGGGAGAGGTTAGGGTTTAACTGTTACTACCTGCTGATACGGTTATTTTATTGCACTTATTCAAGATGACCTGTAACACGGCTGTGAAGCATGTCAGAAGTATATATTACAACTGAGGTATCCAAATTATGCAAAAAATAAATGTTCATTTTCATTTCTTAATGGAATGTGTATAACAAATATACCAAATTTCCTAACTATAGGACAGTGGTCACTTACAGCAGTGTAGTTTATTATATACAGTGCTCTGCCAGTGTGCCTGTCTTGGTGTAGGCATCAGAGAGCAGACAGCACAAACAAACCTCATCGCTGAGCCTTCAATACTGTCTTATGAACCAGATGATTTTACATACAGCTTGTTATTTCTGCCGTATTGCAGACTCAGACAGACATCAACAAGCAACTTTTCATAATGCTCTGAACCTTCATCAGATGGTCATTTTATTTCAGTACCAACATCATGCCCATTAGCACAAGGCACTCATTCACAGCAGGCACACCCACCATTAGCAAGAGACTCAAGGACAGACCTTAGGCGATTTAATCCCCTACAGAGATCCCCCTTTGGTTTATATAATGACATTGCATTCTCCCTTCCAAATCCTAAGGAATACTCTTATTTTCTCCTTTAGTCTACATCTGTCAAAAGCCCGATATTCCAGCGTTTCACACTCAGAGGAGGGGTTTGAGTCTTAACCTTTTCAGAATTAATTGCATTCCCCATATCCATCAGAAGAGATTTCTTGGAGAAATAAATTAGGCCAGTAAACTGATATGCTGCTTTAACTCTGTTTGAACAGAACAGGCAAGAAAGGGGAGAGAGAGTCAGGGCTATTTCCCGCCCTGTGTAATAGAAAGAAAGACAACTCAGGGGACAAAGGATCCAAATCGGTGTAAATCAAGCTTCTCTCAGCTTGCACACAGGGGCATCACCAGCACTGGACAAGAGCACTAATCCTAGGCTGGGCCAGTGCCACCTTTCCTTTTCACCCTCGCAAGGCAGTGTTATAGAGAGGTAAAAATACAAAAGGAACGATAAAAATACAGAATGACCCAGAGACAAAACACACTGTAGGAAGATGCTATTCCTCTTCCCACATCTAGAGCACCCTGGGGCCAGCAAGCTCAGGACACATGACTCTTGAAAAGACGTGGGAGACAGAAGGCTGTGGGAAGGCAAGTCATAAGGCTGGTCCTTGTGCTTGCCAAGGAAAATGTCACCACATCTACCGTTTGCCGCAAAGAGCTGAGGACGAGGGTCAAGTGTCAGCATGGGGGGTAGAGAGAGGCAGCCAAGAAAGAAGAGGTGGGCAGATGCCTGTGGGGTCTGCCATGAGAAAAAAAAAAGAAAAGCATCTTACAAACCTGTTCGCTACAAGTCCCACATTCATAACTGTTTCCAAATGAAAGGCTGTGTGAAAAGCCAAAGCAAACATTCTCAATTCTTTTTGAACCTATCAAACAATATAGGAAAAATATGTGCATTTTATGGTTTGAGGGCACAACCTTTTAATTATGTTTTTGCATTGTAATGTCCAAGACCTTTTTTTCTCCTCAAAAATTAATATTTCCTCAAGCAACGCAGCTATTTATCTTGGATGAACATGAATTGAAACACAATCTGCCTCTGCAGAGAGGCACAGAAGAGTTATAACATGACACCTAGGGGAATTCAGAACACATTGCAATGCAATCCTCATTTTTCTAGTGCCTTTTCAACGGAGTTTCCTACAGTTCTCTTCACAGTTTCCAGCTATTGTTTTGCATATGCCGTACATGCAAGCTCACAGAGGCACTTGGAAAAAAAAGAACAAGTGCAGGTAATGGGGACGGCAGGGAGAAATTGAAGCAAATAAAATGTAGGCTTTTTCTCTCTACTGGAGCCGAATGAAACGCAGTTCTGTCATCCAAGACCAGCAAGTGTTCTGGCACATAATCACCTCTCACTTCCCTGCGATGAAGCACAGCCTCATGAGCACAAAGCTAAGGAAGATGCCAATCAACTGCTTTTGCCACTAAGGACTTATATCTGCATCAAGACCATAAAGTAATGGTTTACAAATGATACTTAAATTAAAATGTATTGAGCCATTGCAAGGCAATTCGGGCCTACTTTGGAAAAGACCTTACGGTTAGTGGTAATTGGGGGCTCTCAAAAAACTTACACCTAGTGTTCAGGCACCAACTTTCCCCCTTTCAAGTCTTACAGACTTAGTAGCTGGCCAACAAATCATACAGTAACTTCCAAAAGATGCATAACAGCAATAACAGAAGCAAAAATACCAGAGTGCATTTGTACTTAATGGATAAGTAAGTGCTAAAGTACCAAGAGGACACTGAAGGAGGAGTGTTTCCATAATCAATTTAATTATTATTTCACAATAGAGAAGTTTTTATGCACATACAACACCTTTCAAGCTAAAACATCAAAAAAATGCTTCCTAAAAAATTTACACAACCTATGACTAAAATGAACCCAATTTGGAGCAAGTGCCGATAAACAGCTACTTTATCAAACACTGTGCAACAGCGTACGAGGAGGGAAAATCCTGGCTTGGTCACTCTGGGTGAATTCTGACATCTGCAAAGATTTTAATGAGATCCTTTCGGGCAGAGCCAGCTGGACAGCCAAGACGAGGTTTAGTCATGGGTGAAATTTCCACACACAGTAACACTCATAGGACTTGAACGTCCTGCCGTGGAAGGGTGAAAGCTTCCCCCTTGTGACCTCAACATCACTTCTCTGTTGACTAAGCTGAATTTCAGCTGCGCCTTACAACTCACTGTTCCCAGGTGTTGCAACCCGGGAGGGCAAAGAACATCCTCTCTATTTGTAAGAGTATTATTTGCAAATCCTTTCGCTTTCAGAGGTTTGCCTGGAAAGTATTGCAGCGCAGGCTCAGAATGTTCTGTTATAAAAGGAGGGGGGCAGGAAACAGAAATACGAAATGTGTTCCAAGTGAATCTCAAAATTTTGAAATCTATAAGGCATAAATTTACCAGAGAGACCTGGAGGCTTCCCATTGCATCACTTGCCTATACTACTGCAAATCCTTCACTTACTCCATCCGGAAGGCCATATTCAGCCCCAACATAAAAAGGTGCATTGCACAAGGCCCTCAGCCCCCACAGAAGCCAAGCAGTGTGACCTACTATTTTTCGTAATCCAGAAGAAACAGAAGACAGTATATTCTGTTTTCTTGTTTGTAAATCACTGATGCCATTACTGTTTCTGTAACCCCCAAAAATTTAAAAAATAGGAAAACAGATAGATTTCTCAGTCAAAGTGTTATTTCCAAACTTACACTTCACAAGAAAAAGGTCCCAGAAAGAAAAAAAAAACCTCTTCAGGCAAGCTAGAAATAGCAGGCCAATAATTTATTTCTCTGTGGTTCAATGTGCATGGGATACTACCTGTGGTTCATTTAGCTGGAGCAGCAAAAGCTCAGCTCAACCTTGGCCACACAAATACCTGAAAACTTAACGTACTTACCATTATCACGGTGAGGGAGATGGTTAGTCTTGACACACCACTGAAAAAGGAGGCAGCTCCAATGGCAGCAAAGAGGCCTGGATCAATCCATGCTCCGTATTCATTAGTTTGAACACCAAAGATGGAAACAAGGATCAAACCGATTATCCTGCCATACAAAGCTCCTGTGTACCTGTATGAAAGAAGAAAAAGAGCAATCCTCTTGCCAATGATAGTGTTTTCTAGAAATGCTTCTAATATTCTGCTGATCCCAGATTAATTTTGTCAACTTCTGTAGTGACTCCTTTCCCAAGAAAAGCTCTAGCATCCTTCCTTAGTATGAGCATTTACTTAGTGCCAATCACTAGCATGAACCGCCAGATTTACTATACTTTGAAGAAAAAGGACTATCAGCATGTCTGTCTTAATGTCCTTCAAAGCCAAATGAGAATGAACCTTACAGGAACATAGTCAAAAGTATAATTCACAGATATACACACTGGGGTATTTCAGATAAAAAGCCTGCACTTCTAGAGCTCCAGCCTTATATAATTTCTTAAAATTAAGTCTACCTGTGCCCCATAAACCTGGCAAGTAAAATATTACAGCCATACAACAAATGGGCAAAATGGAGTAATAGGTATTAATGACCTGCCCAAAGCTAACCAGGAATGAAGCTGTGAAGAGAACCCAGGAGTCCCCAAACCAACCATATGCTACACTGAAGAGCAAAAACAAAATTTAGCACAGCTGGGCATGTAATTGCTGGCGTGATACACAGCATTTCATTCCATATGCAAGGAATTAAATATACAGATTCAAACATCAGCCAATGGATTTGTACAGACATTCACCTTCCAGAAATGATGAATTATTATTATTATTTATACAATAGCCATATATTTGATATGTATTATCTGATTTGGGGAGCATCATCTTGCACCATTACACAACTTTTCCCCATTTATTCATTCAATTGATTCATTTTATTGATGGATGCAGTTCTAGTAGTTCTAAAATGGTTATAAAAATCAGGTTATCGGGTCAGAAAAAACAGGTGCTGGCTGACAGACTTGACTATCTATATCTATTCAGCCAAGTACGCCATGTTTCAGCAAACACTGCATATTAAAAATTGATTTAGACAACAGTTTGGGGAGGGTAGGAGGCGAATACTCAGGGGCAGGGCAAAGGCAGATGGTTGTATACACACAACTATTTCTTTTTAGAATTTTTTTGGTATTTGAATTGCATTATGCTGGATATCCACTCTCCAGCTATGACTCCTTGCTTGGTGAACATTAAACCTCTCAACATTACTGTAAGAACTTTGCTCTAGTCTACCACAGCTTTCTAAAAAGTACAACAAAAGACCTAACTGCAGTTTTCTCCAAAGTCTAGAGTGTTGATGTCCAAGATTAAGATTCAGGCTATTATGTGCATAAGAAACAGATGAAAAGTCTGGATCTGAACACGTATTTCTACAGTTACAGAGATGGAGCCAGCAGCCGAGACTCTCTCTGGCTCCCCAAAGGATTCAAATGATCTACACTTGGAAAGTGTACAGTTTTGGCTATGGTCCTTCCACAGCTATTCTCAGATGATTTTTCTTCATTCTTTTCCACAATTTTAGCATCTCTTTCCAAGCAAACCATCCTGTTCCACCTATATAACCTCCTCCAAGCAATTATAGCTTTGCTATTGCCAAGCTTTCAGCTTACAATTCAGATTGTTGCTACTCAACACAGGCCTTTTGTACAGGAAGCTCAAACCAAGATGGGTGAAGCTTACAGCATAGGAATAACCAGGCCACTGGCAACAGCAGAACCTGCTGTCCAACAGCTGAGGATGAAATAAAATGCCAAAGCAGTGCAGAGGGATGCGTATCCAAATTCTTCATGAGTCCCACGTTTAAAAAGATATGTGATCCCTTGCTTCCCATTTTCAACTAGAAGCGCAGCAGCTGCAACACAGAGGAAGAGATGTGGAGAGATACAAAACATTAAAATGATCCTTTACAAAAATACAGCTTGTAGTAGTTCTCATTTGCCTAAGCCTGATAAAAAAATCAGCAAAGTACATAGATCAGTTAGTTGGAGTTTACATGACAGCTTCAGCATCTGGGGCACTTTCAGGAAAACAAGGAACATTTGTTCTTTCCAGTCTGGTCTGTGTGATGTTAATCTGGATCTAAACAAGGAGAAACTGCAGCCATTCAAGCCAAAGAAAGGCAACCGTACTACTTCAGCAGGGCTCTTTCCCTGTTCTTTTCAGAGCTAATAACTCAGGAACTTCCCAGCATATTTGGCTCAAATATGGAATTTAGTTCTGATATATCCCTCAAAAGGGAGCACTACATTACTTTGAAGAAAACCTGCGTTATGAGTAAATATACTTGGATATCACCTCAAGTTACATAAATCCAATTTGTTCCCAGGTATCAATCACTTAGCTCCCCTTACCTTGATTGAAGGTTTGATTAGAATATCTGACTCCATCTGGACCAACCCATGTGCTTGATGAACAGCTATATTGGGAAATTTCCCTCTTGAACTGATTTATGCTTAAATATTAAAAACAAAACAAAAAAAATAAATGGATGAATATAACTTGCCTTAGTGCCTGTACAGAATGTGTCTATTAGATATAAATTTTACACAAAAAGCCTACTTTCCCTTATATCTCCCAATTAAGTTGTTTTATTAACTAATAAATCTAGTTTACTAGATTAGTTTATTAATTATTCTACTGAATGAATAAATCTGGTTTATTAATGCTCATATTCCTCTGCATAAACCTCCCACTGCTGAAACCCGAAATTTCCAAAACCAAGAATCACATTACACTGCCTAAAACCAGAAAACAGGAAAAAAAATCTGATTAAAATGCCCAGCCTGGCCTTGATCTCCTTGACCACACATATCATTGTAACTCTATAAAACGGGATTAGCAGACCAAAAAATTAACACTTCAGTGGGTAAGCACAGCATCCCAAGCTGACAGATGCATTTGCAGCTCGAAAGCTTTGCACAGGAGAGTGCCATGGAGAGCTGGAAGGACTTAGAGGTTTCCTCTTCCACAGCAGCACAGGCTATACCCAAACCACACCTGAAAGATGTTTGTCCAACACATTCTTAAAGCTCTCCTTCGGTAAATACTGGCACCAGTTATTTCAACATCTTGCAACTTAGACTGCCGGTTATCATGCTGACCATGACCAGCCTTTCTGTACAGCACTACTATTCCTGGACACTTTCTCAATCTCTGTCGTCTGGAGCAATTGCACTCTCCAAGCAGGTATGACTTCCTTCTTCCAGTTTGGAAAGCATCCAGTATGTTTTGGACATCACCACAACCTAAACAGTAACAATATGAATTCTGTTTCTGGAACAAAGAGCAGGAGATCTGTGGTATTTGACCCACCTGATCCCTGCTCAGAACTACAAGGAAAACTTAAAATGCAGCCAACATCTAGTGCAAGAAAATTTCTTCCAGACCCCAGATTGGCAACCAAAGGAACACAAGATACTTCCCAATCTTGTATTTGCTTTTTACATTAATCCAACCACTCAAACAAGAATATATTCCAAATTCATAATGGTCAATAAAAAATAAAGAACTTACTTACTCCATCCTGCTTTAGAAATCATATGATTGTGTAACCCACTTACAGCAAAGCCTCAAGTTCTATACAAATGTCTTTGCTACCGGTAAAGGAGTGCGCACACAAAAAACCAGCACATCTGAGAGGCAATTTGAAGCTTGCAGCAATGCCAAAACAACAGAGAGAGAAACAACAGAAGAAAGGTTTTTTACAATTAAAATATGTGGTTGAGCAAGAAGAATAAAGCACAAAGAATGGAGATGTAGGACTCGTTTACACACAGGGGTTTGTACCACTGTCTTTCCATTTGAAATCAGTATATGTAGTAGAGACAGATTTCTCCCTGGTGCGAATGGGAGGACGGCACTGCCACACTACGTGCTGAAGGAATACATGTGCTGTTCCGAAGCCCTCCTTTACCTCCTTCTCCTGCCTCCCCACAACCTCCTATTCCTCCTTCTCCTAGGAATACCAAGGCCTGCTGGAAGTGCTACAAAACGCTACTGAAAGCACTGTTCCAGTATAAATTTATGAGGATAAGCTATGCTAGAAGGAAGCGCTGTCATACTGGCATAGCCACATACAGCCCCATCTGGAGCTGCAGCTCTTGTACTGTCATGGTTTAAAAGAAAAAACATACACTTCACCGAGCTGGATCAGTACAAAAGACAAAACTAAGCATCTTACCATTTTTTTGTTATAAGGTTCTTATTGGATATCTTAAAGTGGCAAGGGTGCCTGTTACTAACCTGTTGGATCTTCAAAGGTTAAAAGCCTGCCTCTGGAGCACTGACTAAGAATCTCAGATTATGCTGAGATGAGCCAAATCTAAAGGATCCTAATTAAAATCTCACGACTGCAACCACAATTCCCTTTTTAAGTTTCTAAGACTGGGAGAACAGTGAACAAGCTTCTTTTCCATGTTTAGTCTTGTACATTATTACAAGCTCACTAGAGACATCATCACTACCTTCAGCACAGGCATAGCCTTGCGAAGTCCATGGCAATTTGGTGCTTAATTCCCTTCAGATCTATCCATTTTCAACAGGATGTACTCTTTATAACTTGTAGCCACACCAAATGAAAAATTGGCATGAAGACCATTTAGCCTCTAGATTGGATCAGCCTGACTATTTTTGATTCAGAGACAGACAAAAAAAGCCATGAAATTATCGTGGTTTCAGATGTTTTTCCTTTAGAGCAAAAATAGTTCTGTTTTGAAAAATAACATTTTGCAAGCATTTAGTCCTTAAAATAAAAAGGGATGTCAGGGTGAGGAAAAAGCAATCCAAATAGCCGTACACACCAAGTCCTGGCACTAAGTGACAAATTTTGCTTTTATAAAGAATATGTAAATACGTATCATCACAAACAATACTGAACCAGGTATTGCAAGTCAAATGACAGTCTAGAGTTGGTGGCAAGAATGGGAAAGTACATCTGCTTTCTATATACTTAAATAAGCTCTTCAGAGTCCAGTCACCAATGGCAAGTTATTCAGTATTTACAGTTCGTATTATGCAATATATATGATGCTGCCCACTTGGAAGGAGGAATTCATGAATTTTACAAATTTATGAATGTACAAAACTACAAGTTGGTAGTGACCATTTTCAATGACTGTGAAATCAAACTGTCATTTAACCTCAATCTGACCAATTCTTTTTCTACTTCCTCTGGATTCCTCACAGGTATTTCTCAAGAAAGATACTTGGACTGCAAAACCTGTATCAGATTCAAGGATCTCTTCAACTGTATCACCCATAAAAATCCCTAGCCATCCAGCCAAATATTCCCTGCCTGTTTATTAACACAATATCTGTCATTTTAAGTCCCCAGATTACAGTTTGTGCTGTAGTGGCGTGCACCTCTGATGTGTTCTTATATAGATGACTGATCAAATCATGTCCCTCCGCCAACAGCAGCTGACTGAAGCTGAGAATAACAAAGGTTTTTCATCAGTTTCCAGTTCCAGCTTTCCAGTTAAAGCACAGCCTGTTTCCTACAGGCTTATATACCTTTTAAATGAAAATTAGGATTCTAAATTGAAAACGTGCTTGCGTGATACATAACAGCCACATTTCAGGCTCTTTTCATTTTTGAAATCCCTTTTGTTTCTTTCTTTCTCCTTTTTTTTCCTTTAATTTGACATGATATCAAATGCCTCTCATTGGAAAAGTTTAAGTGTGATTAAATTTCAGTGATTAAAAGATTAAGTGTGATTCTTGTCTCTACATGAATTCTTTTTAAACATTCAGCTCTGATGCACCTTTCAATTTTTCCATCCCAAATCCTTGTAACAACTAGGAGAAATGGTTAATAATTGTATTTACATAGATATGCTCCTGGTGACTCTTACCACTTACATTCCTGAGTTGTTTCTCAGCTGGTAGTTTCTCACGCTCATGACTGGAGTGCAAGGAAAGAAATAGGGTAAGTATACTGTAACTGTCGTCGTACATACCTGCAGACATTAAAATAAGTAAATAGACTATCATGAGGTGTAGAAACAGACAAAAACAGAAAGAAAAGTGCCGGCAGTTACCACAAGGAAATTGTCGTTTTGTCTTGTTCACATGTCCCAGATCAGCATTTGCTCCTAAGCAGCCACTGAGGCCCAGATTTATCTCACCTAAATGCAGGGACTCAACAGTTGCAACTAGGTAATTGACCTCCAACTCTGCAGCCACCAGAGAGCCACCGCTACCTCCAGAGAGAAAGATTTGCAGCACGTGGGATGTTCTACATGTGCCCAGCCTCCCCGCCACGTGCCACATTCAGCCAGAGCTCCTTGCAGGCTACCAGCCTGAGGCTGCAACTTGTGCACAGCAAGGACTCGGGATCTATGTGTCTTTCATTAAGGACCTAGGTTTTTGGTTGGCACTTAAAATTATGCTGGGTGTCAAAAACAATCCACTACTTCAATTTAAGTTACTTCCTGATTTATGCAAATTTGAAGTCCCTGGTTAGTATGAACAGCTGAAGACTTGTTTCTAAGTTGTAAACTTATTGCTCCCCTTCCCTTTTAAGGAGGATGTTACGAAAGGACTAATATTCAGGTAATCAACAGGAAGAAGTTCCTAGACATCCTAGCAATACTAGACAGCTATAACGCCTAAAGCAGATTACATACTATACAGTAGAGACACAGCCATTGCAATCCAAATGGATGAAGAGACTTTATCAGGTCCTTCTACTAGTTTTCCATATACCCATTTTGAAGTGCACATGAATGAAACCAAAAATGTTTTAAATAGAGCACAGCAGGTGGTGTTTTCACAGGCTGCTTTGCATTCGGCAAAAGCAAAGGAAGTTTTTACATGAGATGACTGTATTTCAGTTATGCATATTTTTCAACATAACAGAGTTCAATATAACATAGTTATATTTCATTCAAAACTGATTTTTTTTAATCTTAGTTGAGATCAATTTGCATTTCTAAATAAATGAAGATACATCCAAAAAAAAGATTTAGACAAGATTTCAGTAGACTTCTGGAGAGAAATTACCGGAACACACACACAGCCATAATAATAACATATTTTCCAAGCACAAGGTTTCACGCACTCTGTGGATTGTTATAAAACAGCTCAGGTAGCACATTTATAGAAACCCTCAAGCTGAGATTCAGCTGTGTGCAGCTGTGACGATTTGTCAGACAATCGTATCTCAAGCCTTTGTTTCCCTGTATCTCAAAGATTATAAGCTTATGGGCAGAGCGCATCTACAAGAGATAGATGAAACTGGGAGTAGTTCAGTCTTCACAAAGCTTAGGTCAGGTTTTGTTTCTGAAAACATAACTCTGGGACAGTTCAAACCCAGGTCAAGTTTTTGCCAAAGCCCCAAAGTCCAAAGGGAGCTAGAAGGACAGCTAGCCTGGAGCCAGTGGCTACATATTTAAAGTAGTAGCCTATCTTCACAGCTAGGTAGAAAAAAAAATAATCCTTCAAGTAACCTTTTAAACCTTTGACAGTTTAATATATAAGTATATATGCATATATCCTTAAATTGTTCACCCTGCCCATGGAAACACTGAGCTTTTGGAACAGAAGCATTAGTCAACATGATTAAAAAATTAGAAAAAGAAAGATAGCTCTGCCAGATTCTTGGCAGAACATTATCTACATTGTGATTTCCTCACAGAGAGAAAGGTGATGAATTGAGGAGAAGCAAACGCAGGCCAAGGGGCAGAAGGGCACTTAGGAAGACGGCTTTGCCTAATCTATGGGCTGAAGATTAGATATTCAATTCCAGTCAAAGGAATGGTACTCCGGGTTATGTTGTGGGTGTGGAAGAGACCGTGATGAGTTCTTTGCAAGTTTAAATGCAGACTGGTTTATACAAGATTATTTTTGGTCAAAGTCACTGTGACATAGTTTCTTTCAGTTGCCTGATTATGTGAGTTTATTTAAAAAAAAAAAAAAAAAAAAAAGATTGTATCGTTCTCTCTCAGATCAAAGAGTTTCTTTCCTGCCATTTTTTTGCCTAGTTATAATAAAATAAGGACTGTGACCTGAGCAGGATCTCCTAGAGCTAATAAAAAGGAAAAACAGTCTGAATAATAGTTCATGCTACAAAGGTAATGTAAAAAAACAGTATTTTTGTCTTTAATTTAAAGGATGAAGACAAAAATATATAAACAGAAAAGCTCTTGTAAGCACTATAGCCCTACAAAACACATTCTGTTCTCCCAGTTTCAGGTATGATCTGGCAAGGTGCTAACTGCTCCGTGAACTTCGGAGTCAGTAAGGCACCACTCCCTAAACAACGTAAAATAACTCTTAGGAGGCATTTTCTTTACGTCTGACACTACATCTTTGCTAGCTGATCTTAAGTTTAATCCTATAGTATCTTCTGACATACTGGGTCTTGCTGGCTTACGTTGTGGCTTGTTTTGGTTTTTTTCCTGAAAAGTAATACGGAACTGTGTGGGTTTTATGTGTTTAAGTAGTTTATGCAAGGTTTTTGTAATGTACTATGAGAAAGCCAAATCTTTCCCAATAGTAGGGGAAGAGGCTGTCAAACACAGAGCTCCGGTTCCAAATTGTTAAAATAGTAATTGCTACAAACCTGACCTCTCACAAACAGAGGTCCTTTGGAAACCGTGGAGTTTACACAGGACTAATGGGAGTCACACATGGGACACTACTCCTCATCCTGCCGGTCTGCAAACTGGATTTTTTGTTAAGCTGTCTCATTGCAGCGCTCAACAGCACAAAGTGCCGAATCCTTTGCAAGACCTGGGAGCAAATTTGTAGCACAGCGAAGGAAGGCTGGGCAGTGGAAAGACTCTCCCTGGAGCTGAGAAACCCCCTTTTCCCTACCTACCTTACCCACTCCTTCAAACGTGGAAGCAAAAAGCTTCAAGTGAGCTTCCTCAAGGTGCCTCCCCTCAGCGAGATGCTGAACAAACACGGCTGCAGACTGAAAAGCCGACATCTTGCCACTAAGAGGAGCTAAAATCCAGTTGTCATCGGTGGCATGGGCCTGCTCCAGCACAGTCCGTTGGCGGGGATCCCTCCTCCTCCTCCTCCTCCTCCTCTTCCTCCTCCCGCAGGTCAGGTTTCACCTCTGATGTGCCAGCAGAGAACCCAAGCAGCAGCATGCTGCTCCGAGAGGAGGAGGAGATGGACTGCCATAGCATGCACCCCTTGCAAGGACTAAACGAAATGCACTCTTTCTGACCCTATGGAGAGGAAAAATAGTGCAACCTACGGGAAACATCCACACCTCGGTACCCATCTGCGGAGAGCTTGCGGAGAATTGACCATGTGCCTCAACCTACGGTTATTCACACTTTTAGCTCCAAAAGTTTACCTTTTCATATTTAAAATACGAATTGTTTTCCTCCCAGTATCATCCAGGTTGCTGATGTGAGCTAAGGTGATTGCTTTTCCCTGACGTTTATGTCCTTTTGTTGGCTAGAAGTAGAGGCTGCTGAAGGCATGTCTGGGCTGATGGGAGGAGAGCATCTATGCGGCCAATCCATTGGCCTACAATTGACCACCCCTCTCTCCAGGAGGGAGGCAAGAGATAGTATACAATAGTATATATAAAAGATATATATAGCATACATAAAACGCACTGGCAAGTCTGCCTAAGAGAAGGCAGAAGAAAGGGGCTTTGGTGTGCACCGATTTCCCTAAAGAAAGATCATCTCAACACTTGAAAAGATCCAAAAACTCCTCAGAAAGACTTCCTCAAAAATGGTGGGAAAAAAAGAAAAATTATGACAAGCAGATATTAATTTGAGAAACTTGCAGAGAAACCCAAATTTGCACAATTTACTAAAAGTGCAGTAGAAAAGCTCTGAAGGTTTCCTTCCTCCACATTTAACAACATAGTTAAGTTATAACCAAAGCATAAAATTGAAAATTATGAAAATATTCAAAATATAGGAACCTTTTGTCTACACCCTTTTTGTTCCAATGGCATGACCCTCCTCCCCAAAGCCATACAATGGCAAATGGAAACTCCAAAGCCTAGAGGTAAAGTGGCCCCGTCATGCCTTATCTGGACATCTGAGGTTCCAGGCTGACCTCCATCAGTAACAACTAGGATAACTGACTCCAGACACATAGTTAGCTCCAGAAAGTTTTCTGCACCTATGCATAACTTTTAAACCCTCTACAACATTTATTCTTCATGCATCTAATCTTCGCACAACAGGCAGAGGTCTCCTTTGTTGTCCTGAGGCAAAAAACCATATGGTTATGGTAATAGTCTCCTAATTGTTCTTTCCAATGTAACAGCTGAAAAAGTGCCCAGGTGCAGAGGTGTGGAGGAGGATGTCCACCTGGTTCTGCTACATGAGCAAGCTGTGTGGGGTAATGAGAGCATCAATCGCTAGCAAGGAAAAATGGAGGAAAATGGATGAAATCTACTTGTGATAGCCCTCCACAGATTGCAAATAAATGCAAAAGCACCGCAACATAACTGCTACATGTCACTAAGTTGAAGTAGTATCATTGGAATAGAGCAGCAGTGGAAGAGCAACTCTACATGTAAAATACTTCAGGCATTAAAAAATAAAACAAAAAACCAAAACAAAACATGTCCTCTCCATTCTTATATACCAACCAACATTAAATGCCTATATGTACTTTGGAAATCCATGTTTGCTGTACTCTGTTTGCACATTATCAAGCACCAGCAGGTGAGATCCACTTTTACATCCAGCCAATTTATGACCTGCCCTCATTAGCCACTGTAAATATTATATAATCAAGAGAACTGTATTATTTACTTACAAGGATGAGCACAGTTTCCAACAGCTTGCTTGTTTTTCTAAGGTATAATTTTGGAATTGAATTAAAGAACTGCATACGTAATTTATTAATCTTTATATTTAGGGAAACAAAGAGAGCTCCTAGAAGACCTCCAAGCATTCCAAGGAGGATGGTTGGAATGAAGGCCAAGACATTCATGTCCAGCAAGTTCTTAACCTGAGTCAAAGAAAGGAGAAAAAATGTTGTGAGCATCCTGCCAGTGACATGAAATATTGCACCCTCTCTTACAAAACTTGATACCACAAAGTAATTTCTATACAGGAAATAAATCTTTCCTTGCAGTTGAGGGAGCTCAGCTAATTAGTTTAAAGCTAATTAAACTCTTTGTTGTGTACTCTTCTTGCACACCTCACAGGCGTGGAACAAGCAGGTAGACACCGGTGTTAGCACACTCTGCAGAGACCTCTATGATGCACTGCAGTTACCACAAGCACTCAGCACTTCAGGTGACATCCAAATAACATGACATATTGGCCTTAATGAACACTTCAAAAGACTCTGCTGAACCAGAGTTTTGCTCACTGTGTCTATATCTACATCATAATTCGGGAAAGTTCATTTATTAAGTGTCAACCTGCAGCCATGTGCATTGAGATAATTTATAAGTAAATCTATTCAAGTAAAACTGTGAAAATTGATGCTGAGCTGGAACAACTCACAGAACAACAAATCACAAACACAGAATATAATCTGGCAGCTGGAATAGTAATTGAATTTTCTGCTTGATTCCTCAATAGGCAGCAAGGATGAGAGCAATGTCATGTTTTAACTTTACCTTCCAACCAACAAAAAGGGGTCAACAGATCAGTGGCAATCTATTAAAAGTTGTGAGGATATGATTTCCTTAGCCCAGGCTTAGAGTTACACAGCTTTTTGTCAAGATTAGGATCTGGACAGAGTAAGAGATCACGAAATGCTCAAAAAGCTACCTGGCAAGAAGCAGTAAGGGCACATGTCAAGGGTTGCCTGCAAAAAAACCTAAACTAGTATCATCTTGGGGGTAGCGGATAGGAGAAACTGTCAGCCTTCCTGAAATTGCTTGAGCAAGTGCACAGGCCCTCTTACTATTCAAACTCTTTTTTCTTCCTCCTCCTCTTCTTCTTGACCGTTAATCTTATTCTTGTTCTGCTGCAACTAGCCTAGACTTTAACAAATCCACCAGGTGGCTGTTCTAAATACTGGTGGTATTTCCTGAGAGGAGGAATACCAGGGTCAAAATCCAACCAAGCTTGAAGAGTTGGTCCATAGGGTGCTGCAGACTGAGAAACCGGGTCTGGAACGGGGAGAACCCCAGCAGCCATTCCCAGGCACAAGAAGCCCCACACCTGCAGGGTACACTCGCAGGGAAAGACTTAAGGTGTATCGTGCCTTATAATCAGGACTACAACCATCACATATATAGGTACTCTATGTACTAAGCAAAACATTAATAATGCTATTTTGACCAATATAGCTGCAACGATATCTGTCCTTTTCCAAAGGATTTAAAGAGATCTAAGGTTTAAGAAGTTGAAATTCAGAGAGAAGTAGCTTCATTTGAAGTAGAAAAATTGGGTTTTATTTACTGCGGGATCCAAATATCTTGCATTATATTCCACTTAATTCCAATCCTGCATTAAAACTAAAAATGGACATTCATGGTTTTATTGCTTTCTCTCCCTGCCTCCATTTCTCCTAAGGGAAAGATATAATGAGATGTTTGTTTTAAAGTAATATATGCACATTACACTGCATGTGTGTGGCAATAAAGGTAAGGTCAAGCAAGTGCTCCACACGCTGGGAATGAAAGGTGGCACAGCGTATTGTTTGTTTTAGTTGTAGTATCAACCACAGGCTTAGGCCAGTCATCAAGAAAAATCTGTTACCTACAGAGCAAGTTTCACCTTTACAAATAATCCAATGGTCTACGTAACAATTCAGTGAAGCTTCCTGAAAATCTCATGCTCTGGAGTACAATAAATTCCCCTTGTAACATTATGCTAGGTAGAATGAAACTAAAGAAAACAAATAGTTTTCTTGAGAAACATAACCCACAAGCTTTCAACTCAGAGTTTACCCACTGTAAACTGTGTTGGTTAATGCCACAAAACATGAAAGAAGCAAAATTTCCCCTGAGCCCCGTGTTCAGTGAAATGAAAATGTTTCTGGTTATCTGTACCGCATTGAGAGCCAAAAACTATTGAACCCTGCCAGAAGTCATGTTGATAATAATTTGAGCTAGCTTTGCCCTCTAACGACACTAAGAGAAGACAGAAGGAGACAGAATCCACTGCTTTTTTCAGAAAACATCCTGAAAGGAGTGTTGAAAGAGCAATGCTTATTGTAAAATAGCAATTGAAGTGAACCTACTCTCCCTTGTGCATGCAGCTGTTCATTACACAATACTTTGGCTTCAGCAATGAATCTGGCTTCAGAAGGCCTGACCTCTTCCCTGTCCATGTAGTCTCACCTTTCTGCCACAAATTTTTATCATCTTGGTTGTGTCACTGCAACTGTTTGGGGGACTGCACTATGGTCCACAAAAAGGATTTGGGTTGAAAATCAATGCCTTCTCTGCTTGCCCCAGCTAAACTTGTGGTAAAGGAAATATACCCCAAATACTTTTGCACAGCATATGCAAAATCATTATATCAGGCAGCATGCACACAAAAAAATGTTGCTTATTTTCCCAAACAAGGTATGCCTGCATGTGGAAAATACCATAATCTCTGGTTTCTGCATTGCTAGAGAGACACAAGCCAGAAGAAATTCAGAGATCAATGAAAGTGATCAGAAAAATGTACTTAGTAGCAAAAAGTGGACTGGGATTCAGAAGACCAGGGTTTTATTTCTAGCTCTCTAATTGATCTTCAAGTCAAATACAAAGAAGGATATTTAGGCAAGAAGAAGTGAAGATCATGATACTTGCACATCGCTGTTGGATCATCTTGCAATAAAAATGAGCAAAAGACATGATAATAAAAGCAACTATTTTTAGATGGACACAAGGTAAAATTCAAAGATCACGGTTGTGTCATGCTGGAAGGAATAAAGTAAAGGTAGCTGAGGCTGAAGGTCACCTCTGTCGTGCAACCAGGAACGAACAGTGATTATATGTTTTCAAATGTTTCATCTGTAAGCACCAAGGAACAGGGGCACAGTGCAGCAATGCCTGCAGCAACCACAGAGAGCTGAAGCCAACTACAGAAGGAGAGGACATCCTGTTTAAGAGCTTCTCTGCTTTTTCCTTTACTTCGAAGTATCCCTCTCCTATCCAGCACCCATACAGAAAGTTATCTTAATAACTTATACGATTAGCTCATAAGCAAATAGTAGATGCTTTGTCTATTTTTTTGCTTTAATTCAGAACAAAACAACTCTGTGTTGTATCTAAGTGATTACCAGATGTAAAGTGTGAAGGCTTCCATAACCACTGATCTGATAACTGTACATATACCATCCTTTCCCCTTCTCGTTCCCTCTTCCCCGCTACTCCCCCAGCAACAATGCTGAAAGAGACAAGCCTAAAATCCTGCATCTATTTCCTCCCACGCCCACCCAGTACATACCCAAAATATAATTCTTTTCTCTGCTTCAAAAAATCCAAAATGACCTCTGTAAACAAACCCAGAGAGAGAAGAGGACAGTAAATCTGTGGTGAAGGTAGCCATCAAGCAGCAGAAGAAGGTTTGCCAGGCCAGCCTGATGTCCCAGAACGAAGACACTTCTTCTAATGTGAACAAGAGCCCGCCGATGGGGGCACGAAATACCGAAGCTATCCCTGCTCCCGCGCCAGCCGTAATGAAACTGCGCCTGCAACAGGTAGAAGAGTCAAAATTTGGGTAACGTGGAAAAAACAGAAACAAAAAACCTCCATAAACATAATTTCCTGCCAAAGCTGCATTTATGGGGCTGAATTTAAAGACCTGCTGGTTTATTTGGGGGTTGTTATAGTGCTTTGCATCTCTAGGATTTGAGTTCAGATCCGTCCGTCTTGACCTCTGGCCTTGACAAAACTCTCAATCCTGTAACATTGCGCGGGGACCACTGCGCCATGCCAGCGAGCTGCTCGGCTAGCGCCGACCAGCCTAAAGCCAGGCAGACGTGCCACTTCACACCCTGGAAGCAGTGCAGTCACAGGGGTGAAATACTGCAGGGAAAAAAGGTAGGAAAGTCTGGGATTCACTAGAGAATGAGAGTACAGCCCCAGAGCCCGTAGGCTTAACAGGCCGCCTCAGTCTGTAAATGTCTGAGAAATCCACGGGGAACATATATGCCTTGTCTCCCTGTAAAGGCGTGGAGCTCACATACACCCCGCAGAGCAACAAACTTCTGTGGCTGTAAGCTGCACTAAGAGCTCAAATGGCAGAGATCTGCATTGAGAGCCAGTTCCAGTAAAGAAAAAAAAAAAAAAGGGAAAAAAAAGAAAAAGAAAGGAAAAAAAAGAAAAAAAAAGAAAAAAAGAAAAAAAAGAAAAAAAGTAAAAAAAGAAAAAAAGGAAAAAGGAAAAAGGAAAAAGGAAAAAGGAAAAAGGAAAAAGGAGAAAGGAGAAAGGAGAAAGGAGAAAGGAGAAAGGAGAAAGGAGAAAGGAGAAAGGAGAAAGGAGAAAGGAGAAAGGAGAAAGGAGAAAGGAAATTCTAGTGTTGTAAAGAAAGGCATTAATGGGCAGTCTTCCTTTATACATTTATTATTATTTATGTTCCCACACACAACATAATTTTCTTTCCAAAGCACCCATTTCATTATATGAAAACAACATCCTGCATCAGACAAAAGTTACATTGTTAAGGAAGGCCACAGTGTGCAAAACAGAGGAAAGGATATAGAAAGAGGAAATAAAATTATGCTTGAATTATGCCTTGGAAAATTAGATTCAATCCAGCCTTTGTGGAGGATACTGGAGCGATGCTGACACATATAACGCACTAATCACTAGTGCTCACCAGCTTATAAAACTTGCGTCCTCTGGATGTGCCACCTGAGACCTCAGGGATAATTTGCAGAAATGCTGAGCATTCAGTACTAGCTGAAGTCAGCAAGTATATGAAACATTTGAGTATTTTTTAATATTAGAAATGCCAAGTTCTCAGCAAAAAAACCCAACTGATCAGAGTCATCTCCAAACATTAGGGGGCCCTTTTGACTTCTCTGTGGTGTCCACAAATTTTATCAGTAAAAAGATGGGTGGCAATGAGGATAATGGACAGAAAGTAAGGGAAAAGATTAGAGAGTTCATGTGTCAAAGCCCTTAACAAAGCCCACCAGTAAAGCTACACAGCCAACTTTATGTCTGATACTTCCCAACTCACAAATGCTGAGTTAGACACTCTTGTGCATGGATTTTTACTTACATGTTGTATCTTCACAGTGACATTGTTTCCAGCAGCAGGGAACTCAAAAGGTACTGCACGCCGCAGTAAAAGCTGGGCGAGCTTTGCCTGAACATCTCCAATTTCTTGCTCCAGCCAGTTGTATGTGCTACGTGTCCCACCAGTAGTATTGACTATGAAATTGGACCCCTCCTACACATACATTACAGCTGCCCGATGGAGGGATGTCTTAAGATCCTTCAACATCCTAGCGCTTGCTGAGTTACTGCTCTGTCTGTGACTGTACTTGAGGAGGGTACAACTCTTGAGCCTACTTAATAACTCCAAAAGATACCGGGAGAGTGGGAGTCTTTCATCCTGGTCTTTGTAAAGAAGCGAGGTATGGCTTAGGCTGAAATTTGTCTCTGCTGCTCACCAACAATCCTCTCTGTGAAGGGGACTTCCACACAACCTGTCTCTCCCAGGATGGTTCCTGACTGCAAGCTAATGCTTCTATTCTAATTATACTATAAGTGGATTCTGCAGAGAAAAGCAAAAGTTCTCGCTGCTTCTCTCACCACAATTGCTGATTTCTTCCGTGACTAACATTTTGTTTAACTAGCGCGTCTCAGATTTATTTAAATGACTGATCTTAAAAGGCTAAAGGCAAAGGAGATCCTGTATCTTCCCTTTGGTGCTTTTTGATTTTCTTTTAAGCTACAGATAGTTCACAGTGGCTGTTCATTTGAATTCTTTGTATTTCTTTAGGAAATTAACACATGGGAGTCTTTCTTTTTTTCCTTGCTTTAGGAAAAAAACCCCAGTATTGTACAGGGGTTTGTATGTCAACATGACAATAAATACCATCCAGAAGATATAAACTGGTTTGTAATTTCTTTTCGTGGAAACTAATCTCATTAATTTCAGTAGAACTGTTCACAAGAGAGAGCTTACCAGAGTTATCTCACAGACATGCATGAGCAGAGAAGAGCCAGATTAAAAAAGTGTCACAAACAATTTACTTTTTCAAAACTAGACAAATAAAGCAAGGCCCCCCTGTGCACATTGTGCAATCCCCATCATCTCTTTTTTTCCTGGGCCAGCATCGTTAATTTGAGGATAAAGCCTATGTCTGAAAACCCTGCATTTTTCTCCCTCCTTGTACAACCCCCAGAAGGCAATGGGAAAAGGTCTTCAGTATTAATGTATTATTTCACAAGTGTTCAATAAAACAACTTATCAACTTTCTTTCAACTAAAGAACTTTAAAGTCGTTTAATTAAACAACTTTCTTTTAATCAGAGCGGGTGGCTTTTTCCCCATTCCAAAGTGACAAACAGCAGGAGGGCTGAAAGATTGCTCGAGCAGCATCTCCATTTCCCTTCCAGATGCAATGGGCTCGCCAGCGACTCACCGGACACCCCCAGGGTGCCGAGGGAGGGCGGCAGGGTGGCCCCCCCAGAGCCCCACAGCTCTGCCCATCACTTACTTATCAGCTGAATTCCGAAACCTGGTGAAGATCGGGAGGTGGACGCCAAGGGTGTCCGACTGCAGCTGGCTCAGGCCACAACCCAGGAGAGCACTAAAAGTGACGTTGTATAATTGAGAGCACTCTTTTGGTAAATTATTCATAAATCAGCCACGGTTTAAAGGCAGGGGAGGACAGAGCCTTAGCCGGTGCGCAGCAGCAAAGCTAGATTGGTTTCAATAGATATAAACGTGGAAAATGTTGAACACATCTTTTAAATATGCAAAGTCCTGTTGACATAAAGCAGAAGGCTGTTTAAGACTTTCAGATTCTTGACTCAGAGACTTAAATGTCTCTTTTGCAAGGAGTGTTGCAATGATAGACCATGAAATGCCTTTTGAAGAACTGCATATTAATGTCTGCCCAAGTGTGGTGACACGCCAGACTATAGTCCATCATTTCAATCATCTGTTCCCAGGTTAATGACCATGGCAGTCAGAACAGCCCTACTTCTAACAGAAGATGTGTAATGATTTAAATTATTACAGTGTGTTCCCAGGCAGCACTTCAAACTACATTTAAAAGGGGGGAAAAAAAATCCAAACCCTTAGTGAAATGAAAAGTCTATTCATTGTATAATCTTGGAAGACTTTTCTACAAGACTTAAATTAGGAACCTTAATGAATCTCTCAAAGGCTTTTAGCAACTTACGTGTGTTTATGTTTAATAAAAATGGTGGAGGGTTCCAGCTAAATTAAATTAAACTAGCTCTTAATTCCTATGTTTTGAAAAGGCATCATGTTAATACCGTGCTGACTTTCTTCATGGAAATATGATTCAATTCTTTGGCTCATGCACCACTGTTACCAACCCAGCACAAAGGAAAAAAAATCACAGCTGCAGTCTCTGAGCTCCTGGAGACAAATGTCTGAAAGCAAAGGGAAAAAAAAAAGAAACCTAAAGGGAGAGCTAAACCTTGGTAATCATTGTCTGGAAGGTTTGTGGCTGCCTCTGACTAACCCCGCGCTCCTATTTTTGAACATCTGAGTCATTGCCTAGGGTGCTGCACCTCCGTGCAAATAAATAAATAAATACAAACCCACGGAGTAACAGAAAATGTGAAAGGGTGGTGGGGAGGAGGATAGGTTTGGTCAGGACAGTGAAGAGGAAGAGAACAAACCTCAAGGATGAATACTTTCCAAACTCAAAAAGGATGAGAAATAAAACAGCAAACCAGCCAACAAACAATCTATATCATATTAGCAGAGACTAATTTTACGATCTCCACTCAAGATACGGTTTAATAATGGTGAAAAAGTGCAGCAGGATTCTCCTCTAAACAGTGAATAAAGGAACTTGTGTCTCTTAACCAAAACAGAAAAGCCCAAAATCTGGCCTGCAGTTACTAAGTTTGGCTGTAGTGCAACATAGTAAATTTTAAGAACCGCTCTGACCTACAGAGTAGGACCTGAGCAACCCTCCTCTCCCCTTCTCACAAGGCCCTGGGCCACAATAGGGTGATGGGGATTCTCTTTCTTTCTATATAGCAAGGGGGGATAAAAACATTATCTTTCAAAAAGACCATAAAGTCTACTTTTCCCTACCTAGAAACATAGTATTACACTACTGCATGAACAACAAGCAGCTCCAACCTGACTTGCAATCTGCCATCTGCAGAGCTTGCAAAGCAGCGCCTGCTTTTTGTGGTTGCCCTTAGCTGGCACCAGCGGCTGCCGTGCTTGTAAGCTGGAAACAGGGACCCCAAGGGCCTGGCTGTCCATCACCGTGCGCCTTGCACAGCCACTTACAGCACTTCTGCCGGTGGCTGTAAAATTGTTGCCCCTTTTGCACGCAGCCACTTGAGACTGGCTTTATTTTTATACAGACTTTGCATAGGTAAAAGCAGTTATACGAGATGCAAAGCAGCCAGCAGGCCATAGCTGGGGGACAGGTTGCTTTTCAGAAACAAAACTGACTGCAGTTGTCCCCATAACTGCTTGCTGAGCCTCACGGGGAACCATACTGGGGAACCAAGCCATTAGTTAAAACTTGCAGTGAAAAAATGTTTTTCTTCACTGCATGGCATAAATAGTTGTGCTAATGCAAAGGAGCGGACAGCACAGGTGAAAAGAGCTCCCAATGCAGGGTATTTTTTAAGCCAGCGCTGCCACCAAGACGGACATTGCAAACCCATACCCTCAGCTGATAGCTTTAACTTTTGTCTGCTATTTCTTACCCCAAATGGATCATGGGACCTTCTGGCCCACAGAAGAGCCCAGAGGCTACAGCCAGCACACATGAAACAAAAGTCCCTAAGAAGGTCTTGATGTTAAAAAGATGTTGAATAGAAGTGCCGTTCAAATACCCAATGATTTCTGGCAAGCCAAACGGTGACCCTGCTGGGCAAAAGAACTGCAAAGGAGGAAAAAAAAAAAAAAAAAAAAAAAGAGAGAAACAGAGTCGTCATTAGATGATTAGATGTTGATGTGTTAGATGCGTCTACGGACATGGTTTTTAAGTCCAGCTCTGTCCATGAACAAACTTTCCCAGAATTAACAGACGACATTGATACACATATAACTTCTGGCTACGCTCAAGCTCCCAGCAGTGTGGCTATACTCCTACTGGGGGTAATGAGAGAAGACAAGGACTGATGAGGGCCCCTGCCCCAGGCCCTGCCAACCCCCCGGATGCCTGAAGCCAACCAGCCTCTTGTCTTCGCACAGATTGTCTGCAGGGCAGGGTGTACATGTGAACCTGCGGGATTTGTCCAGTCAGTTCAGACTTTAGATAGCTTAAAACTGGTCAGTTATTACACATATAACAACAAACTCCCTTTTCCTACTGTTGCTGGATTTCAGGGTAAGTTCAGTAAAACATTCACTTTTTCTCTCACCTATGCTGTTAATTGCCTGTCTGTATTTAAATTGAACACAGCAGGACAGTAAATGACAGAAAGGCTCAATGTTTTAGCCTTGCTGCCTCGTAAAAGTACTGATCTGGGCTACAAGCGATACTCACATAGCACAGCTAAAAGATCAATCTAAAACCAACAGTAACTTTTATATGGACTGATGGTCTTTGGCTTAGGCCCCTTCCAAACACCAAGTTTTCACAAGTTACACCAGCTGCCACTTGTATTTATATTATAAACACCACATGCTAAGTGTAAATTGCATTGCCACCACCACTGATTTCACCCCAGACGCTTTTATGCAAGTTATGGGTGGTGGAATCCAGCTTTAGGCTGAAGGCCAAGAAAGACCTCTGCAGTTGGGTTGTATTTTAAATAAATAAGGGGGTTTTTTTAAATAAAACACTGAATTAACCAGTATTTGGAAGAGCAAGAGGTTTGGTTTGTCACAGCATTGTAGGCTTGTTGCATAGGAGATGGAACACTTACCAGCACGGAGCCTGAAGAGAGAACCACCATGGCCAGCCCAGACCCAAGCGCACACAGCCAGGTCATGTGGATGTTGCCATCCTGCCCGGATGACAAACAGATTACTACATCGGCACCCATAGACCACGTCCTGCTTTTCAATGATGTTTTGTCCCACAGATTTCTGCAGGCAGGTGTACCATGGGGAAAAACCAAAACAAGCAGTGCAGGCTCTTTAGAAGGACAGGAGTGAGAAACGGTAAGGTGAATGATGACTTTCAGAGTCAACTGATGTTTTTTTTCCAGGACTTCTTGCCCATCTCTAAAAACACTAAAGGATATGTTATTACTCATCAAGGCCCTTTTCAGGTCAGAAGCAGAGTTAAAGGACCTTAAGAACACACACAAGAAAACACTAAATGGTGTCTTCAGGAGACATTTTGCCTGAATGGAGGCTTCAAACTCTTACATCAGTAATTACCTTTACGAATTTGCAGCTATTATTAGTAGACAGAATATACGTGAGCAAGCTCTCTCCTGCTTTATTTTAACCAAAAGGACATCTCTCATACTAGGCCTTCTCACATTTAAAAAACACATTTCAGTCTCCCTGGGTTTTCGGTTTGTTTGTTTGTGCTTGGGCTGACCGCAGCCGTGCTGTCTCCAGAACGCCTCAGCTCCCATATACTTTGCCACCTTCCGCAGCGCTCAGCTGTGATTCATTGTGTGCGCAGGTCAGACACATCCCTTGCATTTCTGAGGTCACAGCGTTACAGCCAGGCACCGCAGCCTTCCCAGCAGCATGTCCCATCAAGGCTTTTGTAAGCGCATCGTGCAACACAGCCAAACAGCCAAGCAAAGTGCACAAAAATGAGTTTTGCTCATCCGCAGCTGAAGGAGGTATTTAGATGGGAGGGCCTTCCAGGGCAGGAATTACATGTTTGTACTGATGTCAGAGCTTGTGAGAGCTTACCTCCTGTCCCTCTGCATTACCTTAATACAATAGGACAAATTTTATAATACAACAGGACCAACCATGTGTGTAATGGTTGTTGTGATGCCCTGGGGTCAAACTGTGGTTTCTTTCTATATATTCTTTATTTATACTTTAGTGTGTATATATACACACATGCATGTATATACATACAAATGCATATATACATGTATGCATGTGTATTCATCCACTGTTTATATATTCTATAAACATACCCATAGTTTGTATATAAGAGACCCCAGGGAAATAATATTCCAAGAACATTATATATGCTTTCCTCATGGAAAACCTAAACTTGTTCATTTCTTGGATATTCCCTCTGATATACTCAGCCTCCATCTGTTCCACAGAGTAAGTCTTCCCTTGCACTTCTGTGAAGTGATTGAGATCTGTCCTTCAGCAGTTGGCACCATTATTCCACTGTCTTCATTTCACAGAACACTGGAGGACACATCCATGTCTCCCGTGTACTGGAGAGCCCAGAACTGGACACAGTACTCCAGATGTGGCCTCACCAGTGCTGAATAGGGGGGAAGGATCACCTCCCTCGACCTGCTGGCAACATTCCTCCTAATGCAGCCCAGGAGGCTGTTGGCTGAACGGCAACACAATCATCTGGTCTTATCAAGTATTGCTGCCTTCTAGTTTTGCTTTTGCCTGCAAGTTTGCTGAGGGTGCACTCTGTCCCATCATCCAGGTCGTTAGTGAAGATATCCAACAGTGTCTGGCCCCAGTATTGACCTCTGGGGTACACCTGCGGTGACCGCCCTCCAGCTGGACTTTGTGCCACCGATCATAATGCTTTGAGCCCAGCAGTTCTGCCAGTTAAATCCATCTCACTGTCCACTTATCTAACCCATACACCATCAGCTGGTCTATGAGGATGTTGTGGGAGACAGCGATGAAAGCCTTGCTAAAGTCAAAGTAAACAACATCCACTGCTCCAGTCATCTCATTGTAGAAGGTTGTAATCCACTGTCAATCCATGCTGACTACTCCCAATCACCTTCCTGTCCTTCATACAGTTAGAAATGGTTTCCAGGATTATTTGCTGTGTCACCTTCCCAGGGGTCAAGATGAGGCTGACTGGCCTGTAGTTCCCTGGATCCTTCTTGAAGATAGGAGTGACACTGGCTTCCTCCAGTCCTCAGGAATCTCTCCTCAACTGCCATGACCTTTCAAAGATAATTGAGAGTGGCCTTACAATGACATCAGCCAGCTCCCTCAGAGAAGGCACCGAGCACCTTGGCCTTTTCCAAGTCTTGTCACCAAGTCCCCTACCCAGTTCAACAACAAGCCCATGTTTTTCTTAGTCTTCTTTTTGCTACTGATGTACCTGTAGACACCTCCTTCCTTTCCTGTTGCCCTTCAACATCCCTTATCAGATTCAACTCCACGTGCACTTTGGCTTTCCTAACCCCGTCCCTGCACACTCAGACAGTGTCTCTGTATTCCTCCTGGGTCACCTGTTCCTGCTTTCCCTCTTTTGAGTTTTGTGAGGAGCTCCCTGCCACCTTTTGCTTGATATCCTGCTCATTGGAATGGACTGTTCTTCACCATGAAGGAGATAATCCCTGAAAACCAACTAGCCCTCTTGGACCCCTAGTCTCTCCAGAACGTTCTTCTTTGGGATTCTTCCAAGCAGATCCCTGAACAGACTAAAGTGGTCTCCTGAAGTCCAGAATTGTGATCCTGCTTTTTGCTTTTTCCCCCTCATCTCAGGTTCCTGCGTGCCGCCATCTCATGGTCGCTGCTGCCCCCAACCTTCACATCCCTGACCAGTCTTTCTTGTCCAAGTACTTCCTTGTCCGTAAGTACGAGGTCCAGCAGAGCATGTCCCCTCATGGGCTTCTCGATCATCCATCAGGAAGTTGTTATCAACGCACTCCAGAAACCTCGTGGATTGCTTGCGCCCTGATGTGTTGTCCTTCCAGCAGATACTGGGGTGGTTGGCTAAAGACCCCCATGAGGATCTGGGCCAGTGACCATGAGACTTCTTCCAATCGTCTGAAGACAGTCTTGTCTAATTCTTGATGAGCTGGCAGTCTATAGCAGACACCCATAACAACATCACACCAGATCCACAAGCTCTCAGCTGACTCTCATCTGTCCCAAGGCAGAGCTCCATCCATTCCCACTGCCTTCTCACAAAAAAGAGCAACTGCCCCTCCTAACCATCCCGGTCTCTCCTTCCTAAAGAGCCTGTATGCAGCCACTGCAGTGCTCCAGCAGTGTCAGCTATCCCACCATATCTGTGCAGGCAAGGAGCTCATCTGCTATGCTCCAGTCTCAGCGAGAGGCCCCAGGCACTGCCCACAGCCCCAGACCTGCGGAGCTGCCCCCTCCCTCGGGAGCTTGCTCTGGGCTGTGGCCTCTGCTGAGTCAGGGGTAATTCCTCCCCCAGGCGCTGGGGACCATCTCCGGCAGCTCCTTGCCACTGCTGCTGAGCACAAAAGCACTGTCAGCCCAGACCCTGGCCCCCTTCTGCATAAATTGCTGCGTATGCTGGCTGCACACCAGGCTTGATGGTTACACAGGCTCCCCCCGGCACCGGCTGACAGGATGCCTGACCCTCCCTGGTCAGGATTCAGCTGGAACAAAAGCTCAAAGCCCCTTTCTCACGAGAAGCTCTTCAGTAGTCATACTATCTACCATAGATATCACAAACCAGCTGAAAATTTTACCACCTGCTTCTCTCTACAGGTGAGAAAAACAAGCAGTCGGGGTCAGAGATGCCTTAACATTTACATGGGTTTTAGCCATTCAGTGATTTTTACCACCACCATCCCAATTATCACAGAGGCTATGATACCCATCAAAGACAAATTAATAATTCCACAATAATCTGTTACAGCATTAGCAAAAGATAGCTGCTCCAGACATAGAAAGAAATAACGTATCTGATAGCAGGTCCACATTCGCAAAGTACCTTAAGAGAAACCTAATCCCTTCCCTTGGACATCAACAATACCCAAAGCAGCACGAGACACTTATGTACAAGGAGCAAGAGGAAGGCCACAGTATTTTAAAGACTGCCTTCACCAATCTCATGACAAGAACACCATCAGATATTATACGGTACTATAGGCTAAGTTGTAGCAAAGGTCACCACAGCATGCCTACACAAAGCACCGCAGGACATCTGATGTCCACACCCACCTAGACAGGCAGCGCCTCTAGTCAGTTAAAACTTTACAATGTGGGTTTTCTAATAAACAAACACAGAAGAGGTCACTCTGACTTTCTCTTGCTCACCTGCAGGTAATTTTCCACCAGGTCCCATTTCAATTTGATGAAAGTGTCAATTATCTGATGAACCAAAAACCCCAGCATCCCAACTGCTGTTCCGATTAGCCCCATCAGCAGCCATCGATCCCACTCTTTTCTAGAAACAGGAAAACACAGTTACGTCTCAGCCTATAACACAGGCCTATTTCCCATGCTTCCTCTCACAAGCATGCAAGTTCCATTTTTAAAGCATTTTGATGATTAACCGTGACTGCATGAGCAAGAGGCTGGTTTTGCCAGTATCTCTTTAAAAAGTGTACATTCAACAAACCTTTACCTTCAGCCTTCAGTTCCTTACCCAAATTGAAAGCCATTTCCATCTGGTAAGGAACGTGGTTGGATCTTTTGGTTTTGTTTTTGATTTTGCTTTTTTAATGTGTAAGTAGCAGTGCAATTTCAGATGCTGATTGTTTGATGACATCTCAAAATTCAATTATGTGACTCAGTAATTAAGCATTCAGTAGAGCACTCAGAACTCATTTCAAAGTAATTCCCATTTTCTTCTACTGCAACTAATGCACCCAGCACCTATCATATAAATGTGCAAACCTTTACCTCTAGTTTCTGTCTTTCCTAAACTTATACTTCTAATAATAATTGTGCACCAATAATAATTTCTGATTTATTTCTAGTATCATCTAGGACTAGACACCCCTACTGAGATTCAAACACCACGTTTCCTGCAGATTACAGCAGTGAATGTCAAGAAAAGTCTCAGTAAGAGAACATTCCTCCAAACCTCTGCAAAGTCTCTTCCTTTTAAGTTGGAAACATTGAGTAGTTAATAATTTTTTTTTGCATATTCAATAATTTGTCAAGAACAAAGGCATAACCACTTTCAAAAAATACTTTTAATCAAACTTGCTTGCCACTTGGCCCCCTTCTACATTCTGTTAAAGTATTTTCCTATGTACAGAAACAATAAATAACATTTTCTTAATTCCTTCTGCTATCAGGCATCTCCCTGGATCGTCCAAATTCCCCATAGTTTAGAGGCAACTTAACAGTATTTAAGATAAGTTTACCTGTATGTTTTCTCTTGTAGCCATTTCTTATAAACTTTACTGTGTGAAGGCAAATAATCCAAACTCTCATGGGCTATCAGGTGTTCTCTCTCCTCCTCCTTGCAGTGATAATATGCTAAACTGCTTCTGCTGATGCTGCACTGCCTCCTAAAATCCTGAGAGTGAATCAAATCAGGCCCATGATCTTCTGCCATTAACATCTCCTCTTCACCATTTTCCACACGTGTCCTATGGGAAAAAAGTGATGACATTACAGCGGCCTCCAAGAATCTTCAGGATGCCAAGAAGAACAACATGAGCCCAAGATCAGTTTCCTCAAGACTGAAAGAGAGAGGAATGGAAAACCACATGAGGAGGGAGTAGCTGTGGCGCAGAGATTGGCTGGTTTGTGTTTGGCCTTGCTTTGCTGTGGCCATGTGTAGACCCAACACAGTTGAAGCAACGAAAACTTGTCTGAGCTGGAGCTGTCTGGTGAAGTCGTCACTTCAAGAACAGACCGACCACTGTAGCAAGATCATCTCACCGGCTCCTTGCTGACTGTTCAGAGGACAGGGATGTTTAAGCTGTAGGGGCTTTGTCTGTTTTAGAGATGATCACTTGCTGTGCTTTAGGCTGTCCAGAGTTCTTGATCCACTAATCTAATCACACAATTTAATTAAATGAAACAAAGTCTAGGTTGCAGTGACATTCAGTTAAACCCTGAATTCTCAGCATTATATAGGGACCCTAAAAAAGCCTATTCTCTAACACAATATCCTTTGAATTTACATGTCAAATTTCTTTTTAGATAGATAAAAAACATTTGCTAGACTACCAAACTCACTACAGCTTGGATATTTTACCCAAGGTAGTTTGCAAGTTGACAGTTCAATCAAAGCAGAAAAAGACTTAATGCATGTCAAATATTTACTGTAAAGAAAAATCGGTAACATGCTGTGTGTTTGCCACCTCCAAGGCATATTTTTGGTTACCAAAGAGAGAGTAGAGAAAGATTGCTGCTGCTCTCCACTTACTAGCATGTGGACCAATCTGGAAAGGTCTCATCAAATAATGAGGAAACACGAATAGTTCCTGGTTGTCAGTTAGCGAGTACTAAACGGCAAGAGAGAAAAAAAGATACTTACACAAACCACATGCAAATGTTCTGAAACCAAGCCTTTTGGACCTATGGTTTTTGCAATGCTGAAAGTTTCCTTGTGGCCCACTACTCACACTTCTCAAATGTAATAAAACACATCATCGAGACAATACTGCCCGGGGCAGGGGGGCACATCCAGATCGGGATATTGCAATGGCCTAAGTCCAATTTCTTATACCATGACTGTGGTTTTTTGCCAGCTCAATCAGGCATTTTGTTCTAGAGATTTCAAAAGTACTATGCAAATTCCAGACCTGGAAACTCTCAGTCTGAGAAAAAAAGAGAAAAAGTTAAAGAAGAGAAGAAAAGGGCTCTAGGTGGAAACCAAAGACTTTAGAAAACAATTGTTGCTGGAAACTGTGTGAATGGCTATGAGCAACAGCAAATGCATTAGAAAAGTTAATGTTACTTTCCTTACAGATGTAGGGAAATAAATTTATCTTTGCCACCAATACGTTCACAGAGAGGTTATCTGACAACACACACTTGTTGTGTGATCAATTAAATCACTCCAGTCAAAGGTGAACTGAGGAGGAATAGCCAGGTTCTGACTCTGATTTTGACCTGTTCTTATCTAAAAAGTGGTAAGTGCTTTATTAAACACAGCAGCTCAGACCTTAGATTTGGGTTTAAGCACAAAAATGTTTTGAGATTAGACTGCTAAATTGTGCTTGTACAAAAGTTCGGTTTAACTAGTCCTATTCCAAGCTTAAAACGGGGCAAAGGAAAGCAGAGCCCAGACAAGAAAAGCAGGCACCTGAGCAGAGCTCCTGGCTGGGACCCCGCCGCTGCTTCATTCAGGGACGCCCAGTCTGGCTACCACCAGGTCTCCATTCAGCCCATTTCTTTATTTCTGGAATGTGGGAATTTGTATGATGTCATTTCCTAGTTGTGCTAGATCAAACTGGTATATGTGAATAGATCTGGGTATTATAGAGATTGCACCATGAACAGAAGTACAAAATCCACTCAATACAGAAAGGGAGGGGGGGGAAACCCAACTGAAACTAAAGCTACCTTTCTAGGGGAAAGGGATGAGGCTAAGTCACACTGCTCACAGACAACACAGGTATACCTCATTCCATGTCACGATGATTAGTTATGTAAACAGGACGGCTGTTTTTCCTCAAACAGGAATACCATTACCACCCGTAAGAGCATACCTGAGCATTTGCCTTTGCTATCCCTCGTTGCCAGAAGACCAAAGCTGACAACTCTTCTATCAGACATGAATCCAACCCAGTTTCTGCAGCAGCGGCTCAGCTGTACTGCAAATTCTCGCAGGCACCCACTCGTGCATTCAAAATTTAAAAAAACAAAATGGAGTAAGAATGTGTTTTCAAACTTTGACGCCTAACTATTTTTTTTTTTTTCACAGACTACTCCATAGTTAACTTAAACCCACCAGTACGCTCGCTTATCTGAAATACATTTCATGAAACTCTGAGAAGCAGCGCACAAATGGCCAGGGTCCAAAAGCTAGAAGGCAAAAGGCAGAGAGGTATTTGAGATTGCAGGGGGGCACAGCTGCATCCCAAAGATGCAGGAGTTGAGACAATTCTTCAGAGGACAGACAAGGCCTTATGAAATATGTACACACACGGCCTTTGTTCATTATTTTACAATTAAACCTGAAAACAGTTTCCCTTCCTAACAGAAAAAGTTGTTTTCAGAACACTTAGATGAAAACAAATGCAGATTAGGGTTGGAAAAGCATTCTGTACCAGAAATTCCTCTGCTAGAAATACATACTGCTTAATTGCCCTGTCAGAATTTGACCCAAAACCTACGCATTTTGGCTGTTATTGTTAAATATGCTCCCCCACACACATACATACACACCTCCCAATGCTGAGCATGAGTTTTCATCTTCTACAAAGTATTTTGGAGGGTGTATTATTAGTCTTGTAAAGTCTCTGTAAGGATTGTCCTGCTTCCTGCAATAAGTTTTCATCTCCAAACATCACACGAGAATCTCTCTGCTTATTCAAGAGCTTCCATAACTCAAATTTTGCCATGGATAAAGGCAACCAGAGGCAATGATGAAAGAATACCTTCTCAATACTGGAAGATAAAATCCCCACCCCACCCCGAGGAGAGCAGAGAATCCAGGCTGTGACCAGTTCCCAGGTTTTCCACTCACTTCTGACTTCAATAACTGCTTCTGCAAGGCTTGCTACCTTACTCACTCTTGTTGTTCTTAGCTCAGAGGGATCACAGCCTAAATGGGAACTGCTGCTTTGGAGACAAGGAAAAGGAGTCATCTATATTCTGTGTTCATCACCACAGTGATGAAAGCTAGTAGCTACACACTTCTTTGAGTAAATGCTTTAAGGATTCGAGTTATAAATTGAATTTTACTTAGTTGGGGGAGAGTCATGAAATATCAATGTGGGGAAAAAGCGTGCTTTCAAGCTGGCAAGACCCCGTTTGGGAGCCACAGAGCTCCTTGTTCCACTCCCAAGCAGCTTCCATGCAGACCATGGGACCCCTTGCACAAGGGCGAGGGCAGAGTAAGGAGCGTGGGCAGACACCAGCACGGTGCTTTCCTCCTCGGTAAGCATAAGCAGGCTGAGCTAGGTGGCCTCCAGGACCTGGAAAGTAGCTCCCTTGAAATCAGAAAGATCAGCAAAGGATCGGATCATTGCTACTTGGTGATCTGGATTACAGGTGAGGTGTGGCGAACAGAAGAAATGCAGCTACCACACGATTATCACTAGCTGGCCATTCCAACACAAAGTTTTGAGCTACCCCATCTAACTCCTCTCCCAAGTAACTGGGGAGAAGGAGCAACACAATTTTATTTGCCTAAATGTTTTGTCAGTGTGAGAGTATGTGCATGCGTGCACACACATGTGTTCTTTATCCTTTAGAAAACGAGGGTGGAATAATCCCAACCTGTGAAAATTCAAAATAAGTATTGCTAAATCACAAGCCACAGCAAATAAGAACTATCCACCAAACAACATTGGCGATACAGCATGAGTTTAATACCAAAACATTTTGCCACTTGTCTTTAAATAGTACAGACATAAATCAGATTCAAGCTATTACACATAAAAGCACCTACGACAGAACTCTAATTCTCGCTATGGTTGTACTAAACCACTCCTACCGGGGCACAAATTACCAGTCACCCATATATCTAGATGGCTATATAATGTAATTTCGCTGTGCAGTAGCAGGCATGTAAAAACCAAGCAAATACTTAGTTTGCACCTCAGTTTTATGTAGCCAGAGAACAGCGTATTTTTTGAATGGTGTCAGGACTTGCATATACTTAAATTATATTAATTCCTTCCCTCCCCACTGCCCCCTTGTCTTCGGCTACAGGCTCCTTAGTGCAGCATATGCGATTTGTGCATCTGTCAAGCAAGTGAAGCAGTGCACCATTTTTGTTGGCTTCTGGTTTAATACTAATTATCATACAGATATTATAGAATCATAAAATCACAAAAATACAGTAAGGCATTAGAGACTGAGAGTTAAAATTGTTACACTGAATGAACAACACAACCGTTCCAAACAAATCTGAAGGTAAAAGTGAAGAGTATTTGAAATACCAGAAGAAATAGTTACTACTCTAGTTACTACTCTAACAAACATGAGCAGTTCAGATTTTTTTTTTTTTTTTTAACAGATTGAAAGCAGGGCGGTGGAATGAAGAGCTTCCAAAGCAGTACTCTCTTCACAGCACCCTACTCTGAAGATCAAAAGCATTACACTACTAATTGAGGTGCCACTCAAAGATTTTAAATAATGAGTGTTCAATGCGCCACCTGAATGACAGCTGAATGTCATTGCTGAATGAAGCAAGTAATTATCATAGCAATTGAATAGCAATATAAAACCATTGCTAAATAGAAACATGGCTACAAATTTTTGTTTCACATTATTTTAGTACTTCAAAGTTACAGCATTTAAGGAATGAAAGTACAGTACTACCTTAGCATGGGAATTTTGCTATAAATGCAATGACTTGTACATTTGATGCCAACTGCAAGGACAGAGATGTTTGAAATGTTTTCTGATAAGGCTGTCACAAATCTAGTACATTGTTACAGGTTAGTAGTACCTTACAAGATCGTAAATTTAATCTGTGAGTCTTCATACAGGAAAAAAAAAATGTACATACGACAGGAAACAGTGTCAGAAAACACAAACCAAGATGACTATGACTGTCTCCATGAATCCTGAAACTGTGATGTTGTGGCAAGGAGTTATTTTAGAGATTTCTCAGAAGCAGCTGGTCCCATAGTTCACAGTGCGACACACCACCCAGAGATGAGAAATAACGCTCTCTCCTGGATCTGCAGTCCAGCAAACAACAAACACTGGAAGGAACTGTCGGCCAGAAGAGGCAGGGGTCAGGGTTGCTGGCAATTCGCCTGATACCGTGACAAAAGCAAAGAGCTTTTAGTGTAGACTTTTCTCATTAATAGTATTGACTCTATTAACCACACGCATACATTTAAACTTAAAACTGCCAATCACCAGTCACTTAGATTAACCTAGGAACTAAAGAGCCAGCCACCAGCATCACGCACTTCCATGCTTTTGGTTTACACAGCTCCTCATGGTGGCAAGTTTTGCGTATCAAAACCTGAAAGAAACGGAGTCATCTCAACCTGCTGTACTTCACCACAATGTTTAACAATTCTAAATGCAGGAACATTTTTTTTGCTCTCTCAAAAAAGTGAAAGAGATGAATAGAACTGGGTTAACTCCTGTCAGGCTGAACTGAAGGAGTTCCAAGTGCTAGTTCCTCTCCCAAAGTCATTCTGCGAGGCTCAACCCTCTCAACCACATATTAACCCAATTTTCGTGACACTGGAAAGATCTGCTAGAAACGTTGTCTTCCACATCTTCATGATAACTTCACAGCTCTACTGTTTGAGCTGCTCTCATCCTAATTGTAACAGCTTTTATTCCTGTGACAATTGGAAAAAAATAGCCCTTTTTTCATGGTCTATTCTCAAGTCAAGTCAGTAACAGATGTGTTTACCAGGCTTCTTCTTTTCTTGATAATTTTTAATCAGTAGAAATTGCAGAGGGAAATCAAACCCTTCCCCCCTCCCTTTCTCACTCCTGCATGCTTAAAAATATAATAATAGTAACATAATAATAGTAATAATTCAAAATGCAAACAGCCAATGTGTTAAAGCAGCATACCTACACACCTATAACCATCACCAGGGAGCAGAGTGGGAATGAGCACAAAGCAGCTGATAAAAACCTTGTTTATGTCTGCATAGCCGTTCCTTCAGTATTTCTGAGTTAACAAATATACAGTATATTTTTTTTAACCCAAACTGCATAGTTAATACATTATAAAACCATGTTTACATTTTATCTATACTGCATATATTAAAAGCAGAAGGTTGGGATGGTTCACCTTAAGAAATGGTGAAAAGTCATAAATTAGTATAGAAAACATGCGTTATATCAAGAGAACCCATGCACTGGTTATTTGTGCATTTTCTCAACATCATCCATTAAGTTATCCATTTATATAGTTTGGCACTAGTATAAATCATAAAAGGCTTTTTATATTTATCGCTATTTTAAAATGGTAAAGACTGGAAAACTTCACGGAACTGTTTGAATATGGGAATGGTACTTGAGCGTGGGTATATGACATGTATTTTATAGAATGGAATTCACCGTACATTCATTTACAACTGTTTATCAATTGAGATTAAGTTATACATCCATTTAGCAAAAAACCCCCAACCAAACAAAACAAAAACACTACAAACTGCATTAACACTAAGGTCATGTAGAAAGCTGATATTTTAACCATTGAATGGAGTACTCATTCCTGTGGAAGTTGAGATCAGCTAGTGAAATGTGTTTTCGTACTTTTTTAAAGCAGCGCAAGTAAGTTATTGTCATACTTCCAGCATTACAGGCAATACGTCCTTCATATCATTTTAGCCCACGATCAGTTGGGTCTGCAACAGAAGTATAATACACCGTTTCAGGGAACGTTGCGATCACCAGAACAGGCAAAAGAAGAAAACCCTCTCCCACAATTATTTCATTATGTAGAGTTAACACAGACACATTAACAAGTTTTAAAGCTTTTTTTAATTATTATTGAAGAAAGACCACAGGCATTCATCACGTTCCCCCAATACCTCCCCACCTCAGAAATCTTCCTAGGCTTCACAAAAGAGTTCTGAACACATTATTTAGAAAAATTTATGAGAAACATATTTTGTCTCACTGCTTCACTTCCACCTGGAATTTTACTTGCATAAAAGAAAAACAAACAACGGTGGTTTTAAGACACCTTTTTTTGTTACAGTAACACATATTCAGACTTGCTTAATACCAGTTTATTCCTCCTTCTCTAGCAGTTGAGACTAGCCACACCAGGGGCAATCTGGCTGTTTTCAAAAACTAGAGGTCAGAACAAAAACAAGTAGTAGTCAGACATCTTGCCTCTGTCATAGGACAATTACCAGGTGGCCTGATAAATGAGCCCTCTGCATCAAAAGATAGTGTAAGAGAAGTGTAATAAATATTTTTAGGCCCTGAACTATTGTCCCGAAAGCTACTAAGTAGGACATACATTTCCACAACTCACCATATAAGGAATCATGTAAAACACAAATACTTGTCTAAATTACACAGTTTATTATGATTATTATTATAGTTGACCAATTGTCACAGGATGCACTAAAATTTCCTTTAGGGATCCCCTACACAATAACAAACATTTAGGAGGAGCGTAGATTATGCATTTATTTCATAATAGTTGAGGGATTCGTTCCCGACCGTCTTGCTGGGTGTCAAGTATTCTCAACTTGCTTTCAGGAAGATGAGTGCAATCAAGGCAGTTGGTAAGTGCACACTTTGCAACATTTTATATACTTTATTATAAATGAGTAAGGCACATTATTTGTAATGTGGATATTTCCATAGGCTTGCTCATTATATCTTAAGGTTTACGAAGCATGAATCATACCACCTTTAGGGTTTTGGTTTTTTCCTTTGCTTCATAGTAAACTTATCCCTCCCTCGAACAACTAAAACACAAGAACTTTGGCAATGCTTCAGAGCACAAAGCTAGTTTAAATCCCAGTTGATGGCCACCAACATGATATGAATTTTCAAATGCAATCTGAAAAAACATTCTATTTAGAATTTTTGCACTTTCCACCTCACACAACTGGCTTAAAATGGTGCTCTACTTTGCAAGATGCACAAATACAGTTTTAAGAAGAAAAAAATACACATTTGCTAACAACAGCAAATTCAAATCTTGCCAAAAGAACATAACATAAATTAAATACTTATAAGAGGAAAATTAAAATTCTGACCTCTAAGTAGGTCTAAGAAAAGGTCTAAGAGAAACCACAAGAACATGAGAAAACAAATTGCTAATTAAACACTGATCAGACATGGATACATGTAAAACAATGTAACCTTTCTGGAGGTGAGTAAGCAGCAGTGCTTCAAAATCTTCTTCAGGTAATAAAAGAGTTTCGGGGAGGCTCCCGACTTTATGCAGTAGTCAAAGACATTTTAAAATTTCATAATTAATTACACTTAGACTTCTTCCAGTGCGAGCAAAATGGAAAACCAACACACCTAAAATCACTGCAGGAATATTTTTACAGTCATCCTTTATATTACATACCCTGGTGTCAAAGATCAGATCCCTCCACCACTTTTTTTTCTTCTGCAAAATGTATCTGCTTACAGCTGGATATGCAGATTTTCACAGATACAAATGGTTAGAGTACAGCAAGGAGGAATAGCTGTTGTGGGATCAACTTGCACCACATCCAAGTGAACAACCAGCCCTTTTTCATGCTCTGTGAATAAGTCAGTGTCTTAAATTATGTTACCAACCATATCATAGTCTAGGAGTGTTTCTCATTCTCTCGTCTATGCTGAAATTGCCCCAAAAATTCACATCTCAGAACTGTACAGTTCCATTATTTTAATTGATTAAATATAGATTAGCAGTGTTAGTGTAAGAAAAAAGATTTAATGGCATCAAAATCATTCAAATTAAATCAACTAAGAAAATGTCGCAATGCACTTCAGCGAAACCATCACAAATGATATGTTATATAAATACAGACACGAGGTAGCTGGCAGCTACAAATCCACCAATTCTGGAAGTGCCCAATTTGTCTAAAAAGCATCAACTGTAAAATACTAATTAAACCTTTCCATAAAAAAAAAAAAAAAAAAAAGAACACCTAGTTTATTGCTTTTAAAGGTTCATTCTTTACATCAGAAATAGGCAAAGGCATATCAAAGGAAGTTACCTGGCTGTTGATGGCTTTTGATTATATTTACTTTTTCAAAAGAACCACTAAACAAAATTTTGAATGCAAATAGCTGACTTGCTCCCAATGTTACATGTTCTCACCAAAATGAACAAAGGCTTGCATTTTCCAAGGCGGGGGGGGGGGGGGGGGGGGGGGGGGGAAGGTATAATTTCCAAAAGGATAGCATTAATTACTTTCTTATGAGAAATCAGTAACAGAACTAAAACCACTGTTCCCACCAGACAGAATACATCGAAAAAAAACAGACCAAAAATTGCAGGAGAGGCAGAAAGCACTCTAGCTATGAAGACAGTGGTGTCATGGCATATGACACATGGAATGCAGATGGAAACATGATCATCTGTATTACAGGTGTAATTTTTATTAAAGCTTCCTGAAGTTTATTTTTTGTGTGTTTCAGAAAAGGCAAAAGTGGAACAGACAATAAAAAAAAGGCAAGAAACATAAAAGAGGAAAAGATACAAGAAAGTAAGAATCAAGGCAGCAACTGCAAAAGCAAGACAAAGGACTGAAAAGTAGGACAGACTTCAGCAATGCGGTCTGAAAACCACTCAGAGGTCAAGTAAGCAAAATGAAAGTTATGCTCATTTCTCAAAAGAATCTGGAGGGGAGGTGAAGGGGAGATGGGTAGGCGAAATTTTTTTGTTTTTATTTTGGAGTTGGTTTGGGGGTTTGTTTGGGTTTTTTTTTAAATATATATGTACACACACACAGCGCAAGCTTGGCTAAAGAAGTGGTACTGCAGATGACAGAACTTACTCCTCTGCAACAAACGGAATACCTTGACCTCTCAAGTAAACTAAGCATACAAAAGTGGTAAGAATAAAAGGTGCATGTAAAACCAGCAGCAATATTGTTTGGCTTTCCACTACTTCTGCAAGTTACTGTACATATATTACATCACTATTATAGAAATGGCACAGCCTCAGACACTTTCCACATTTTATTTACATTTTAAGACTAACTTTAATCTCAATCACATATCCATACATTTCCTTTGTTTCACTAAAACTTAAATGCATGGTTTATTAGAACAAAGACTGTAAACAAATATTTGCCATGTCCGATACATGTAACACACAGGAGCTGCTTAACAGAAATTAATCCCCCCATTTTATAAATACAGGTATCAAAACAATCCTGAACATACTTTGTGACACTACTAGTAGTCGGCACCCACACCCTTGCAAAATTAAACAAGATGAGCAACGGTATTCACTGTACCTGCTACTTTAAAACAAATTTAACTGCAGCTCTTTTACTAAGCAAGATGGATAAAGCATGCCATTTATATTTTGCCTTCTCAAGAGATTATTTTCAGAAACATATATTATTCCACAGCAATCTGACACTTTCTGTCATGCTTTCATCTTGTAAAACCTGAATTCCAATTTTAGGCTATTTCAGGCTTATGCTTAAATGACAGTGCCTTGATAAGAGAAAAAAATAATTGTGCTGCCTTTTTCTCCCATAGTGCCTGAAAACATATTGGGCATACATATAATATATATATTCTTACAAATGTCCAGGTCATGTATACCAGCTGAAATTCTTTTAATGTGTGGGTGTTTGCATTGTGAGACTTAATCAAGACATTAACATGAGTAGAAGGTTGTTGTTTTAAGACAGAAGTTTGAGAATCAGCTAAAATTAATTGTTGTAAGTTTGTCCCTCTGGAGGTTGTGGAAGCTTCATATTTTCTTTGGACATCATTAGACGTCTTAGCTCTTGAAGTACAACTTTAATGCTATAAGAATTTTGCCATTTTGCTAACACTGGTATGCTCCGTGCATCCACCTGGAAAAAGAAGAGGGAGTTATAAGTTATGATGAAATACAGTATCTCTACATAAATAACTGCTATTGACCTAATTGTTCTAAGAAAGAGTCTAAGCATTCCCTGACACTTTCTCTGGGGCATAAAGTCCCTGTGTTCATAAAATATTTTAAGGAAAACAATCATATACTTACACATGGATACAGATTCTGCAATAAAATCCATGCAGGTGGACCCTTCCATCTGTGCTGATACTAATATTAGTGAGAAGGAAAGGGGGGGAGGGGGGGGAGGAGGAGATCAGCAAACCATTCACTGCAAAACTGGAGCCATATCTTGTAAAATTTATCAATTTGTTTCGAATTACCCCCAAAAAACAAAAAAGTCATCACGTTCATTATGCCAATATATACACTCAGGGTTTCCCCAGTTCTTCAAAAGAACCTGCCACACAAGAGTCCGTAGAATACCTTTCTAAAGGAAAATTTCCCTTGTTTTTCCCTTGCTACAAGTATCATTAGTGATTTATTTCACATCAATATTACATGATGCTTCTGATACATCAAGAGTCACTACATATACTAAGAAATGGCTTGAAATATTGAAATAACTGATTCATAATGTTTGGACATCTCTTAGTTCTTTGCATCCTTCTTACAGTAAGTCATCTTATGGAGCTGTGAAGATTACTGTACATCACTTACCAATGTGAATATGAACTGAAAGGAAAGGACATGGGACTTCTCCTATGCGTTTATAAAACCTGTGGGACAATTTACACAATAATATTATAACAGGGAGGTTTCCATAGGAAAGTCAGCAAATGAAAGTCAGCTTGGGAATTGTTTTGGCAGCAGGTAAGTCCTGGCCACCCAGCCCCTGCAAGGAGGAACTTAAGAAGACAGAGGGGCCTACAGCTGTGTAATTGCAAAGCAGGCCCATGGGCAGGAATAGGGCTATTGCACGCTACTGAATTCCATTGGGAGAGCAGCACAGGCAGCCCACATGGCTATAAAAGTGCTAGAAACCACTGCTTTATGATTTATGCAGCATAAAACATCAAGAAGTTTCTTATCCCATCTTAATTAGGGCAGACTGAAAGAAAAAACAACGCTGGAATCAGAAATAGGAACGTTAACACAGATGTTTTATTTCTAGATTGTTCAAAGTGAAGCTGTCTCTTTTCAGAACACCAGATGAGACTAAGCCTTTTTGCAGGAGGAAACAGAGGCCAAGGTTTAACAACATGCTGGCTTGGGCAGCAATGCTAACCCAAGAAACTTCTGCTCCCTCTCACTAGGCACTTGTTCCTTTAACAGTGCTACTGCCTGTCAGCTCAGATGAACCATGAAATGTATGTGGAGCTACTTTCTGACCTGAACGGATAGAATCCACCCAGTTTAAAAAAACACCTTGTAAAGAAGTGCCTAAGCAGGATCCTTGATCCAATTCACAGCTCAGCACTGTAAGCATTTCTCTTCACACAAATAATGCTCTGCTCAGAGTCAGGAACCCCTTGAAGTCAGTAGAGCTGCCAAAGACAGCATATCATCAAACCACAGTACAGAAGGCAGTCAGATTACTTAATAATTACTGCAAACATTAATAAATTAGGAAGAAAAAGAGCATCAAAAGGAAAGATCCATTATGCAGCAAGATCATGCCAGTTTAAAATACACGAGTATACGAGCTGATACAGAAATGTTTTGAAAGTTACACTGGTCAGACCATCACTGTAATTCCTGGAGTACTACTACTACTTTTTTAAAGGGGCATTTGGTTTAACATGGTAGATAAAAGAAGCACTATCAGAGCAGGATAATCTTTGCAACTGGAAAACAGGTTCTCTTTTCTTAAAAAGCAGACAATTAGATAAAACCACCAGTGAGTAAAAGGGAAATTTGGATAAGAGATCACCTGTGCTATCAAGTAGCAGCTTAAGTAAGGCATCATTTAGCCTGTATCTTTGTTCTGAGGTACCAAGCTCTTACAGATCTCTTCCTCTCCAGTCCTTCTAGATAAGATTAAAGAAGGACACTCCAGAGTTTCTATCCAATGAGCCGAACCCAGCCAACTAGGAACAATATGAATTCATTTCAAAAGTTAGAATAGCAAATATCACACTACTCAAAAATGTTCTCCATATAAAAAATGCCATGAGAAATGCATGAGACTACCATTTTTCCTCATGGGGTCCTAGAGAAAGGAGAAAAACTTCATGGTGGTTAAGTATCATGGTAACAGAAGAAACAAGGGCTCAGATCTTATGTTTTCTTAGCATATAGCTGCAGATGTTTAAGAGCTTATTTCTCCTCTCACACACAGACACACTTATTAACATTTGTTAATACTTCTCTGCAGCTAACCTGACATCCTCTTCAACTTAGCAAAACGGAACAAAATGTGAGAGTACTCCCTGAATGCTTTGGTATAAGTCCTTTGGCAGACCAGTAGTTTAAAAAATGTCCATGTTAGTCTGAATCACAATACTTTCTACTAAAGTAGCTGAGGAGAGATCACATTATGTGTCACTGACTTGCCAAAAAAAAAAAAAAAAAAAAATCAATAATCTCCCTGAGAAAAATAGGGGGAAAAGAAGCCACAGTAAACAACTATGAAGGACCAGGTAACGGTTATAACAGAACATTCCCAACCAGGAAAGATGTGCACTTGGGGGTGGAAGCCCATGTGATAATGAACTGTTTTAGAAGACGACTTGTAAACCAACATGCATAAGAAGAAAAAGGTAGGTTTAGGTGTTGCTAGGTTTGAGAAAGAAAACTAATATAATTATCTGTTCAGATAAAGACTGGGTTAGCAAAAAATGGCTAGCAAGGCAGTTGCTCTGGGACTCCCCAAATGAATGCCTTCAGCCTGGCAATTCTGCTTTCATACCATCTTCCTTTTCCTTGCTTCTCTTCAACTGTGCCTTTGTAGGCTCTCTCAAGTCTGGAGATCTGCCTCAATTACAGCACGTAGCAGTCAGTCACCAGTGCTGTTCAAACAATGCAATTCTACATACACTGGCTGTACTGGAATATGAGACCTGATCACTTAGAAGTAAGCTCCTCCAGCTTTTCTTTCTTGGCTGGGAATTTGTGGCAACAAACTCACAGACTGTAAAGTCCATTTTAACCATGTTATGAATGTTTTCTGAGTAAAGATTGCTAAACATGACATTTTCATTGCTGTTTATCTCAAGTCTCTTTTCTGCAAGTCACCAACTTTTTTCATGACATCTTGCAGCCGTAAAGATTTTGGCTCAGGTTCTGTTTTCTGTGTCGCAGAATTTTTCCAAGTTAGTGCACAATAAATTCACTTTATGAAAAACAATGATAAGATATTTGGAAGAATGACACAAACTATGTTCAAATCACACAAAAGCGTAAGGTAATATTCAAGTACACATCCTGGGGCACAGAAGGAGAAATTTCAAGGTCACAAAAAAGCTAATAAAGCTGAAAACAGCCATCTGAAGTCTATTTTATTCTGGGGGCATACCATTGTAAATCTTTAAACAATAGCAAGAGAAGCAATATGTAAAATGCCTAATTTTTTCTAGACAATTGAAATTAAAACAAATAATTTTACACAATGTTGCAAAGTATTCAGTGTTTATAATGCTCCCAATATCTTAACTTTAAGAAGTAGCAAACTGCTTAGTCTACAATAAACATACTCAAAGCAATAACTGGACAACAGCTTACAGATTTATAGCTGACAGAGTCCCAAGTGAGTTTAAAGGAAACAAATATTTCCAGCTGTGAATGGTATTTAAATGAACAGAAGTGATTGCAAATCCTGCAAGACAGACTGCTGAAGAGCACTCTCAGAGATGCAAAAATCAGACATCCTCAAAAGACCATGGGAAAATAAATAGCACATCAGAATGTAACCTGTGTTTTATCAATACAGGATACACAAGTCTCCAAGAGAAAAGACCCCGCAGCATTAAGAATGATAATTTAAAAACAATTTTACAACAGTGATGCCATTAGCACATAAAAGCATTTTGTCCAGCCCTTCATAAGTACTTGGGCTAGCTTTTCTGAACTTAATACCCTAATTCTGTATACAAACACAGTAGCTCCACAGGCAAATTGAAAAGCAGAAAACCACAAAAACTAACTTGCAGATAAGAAAAGGAAGGCAATTTAACAGGGTGACTTAGAGTACTTAAGTTTAGTCTTTTGAGATAAAATACTCCTGAAGTACCCTTCTCCTTTCCTGCATGAAATTTATCGAACAGCAATCTCTGGGATCCCTGAAGATACGCTGCTGATGGAAAAGTTACTTACAAGCAAAACTCCTCTCTCAGAATAATCAAATAGTCAATAAACTTGTAACTGTCAGTATGGACAAATTATTACACATGTGCACTTTTCATGCAAAGCATAAAGGGACTTGTAAGTCAAGAAAGTTGAGAACCACTGCCAACAAGGCAGTTTGAGACTAGCTTCTTTGGACCACCATTAACACTAACATATAGCCATCTCCCCCCTCCACCATTCACACTCCAACTCAACAGAAATTTATCACCCTCTAAACTCATGCTGGGGGCTCTACTTTTCCTCAGGTGTTAACTGGCACACACCTCCTGTAAAGCATTACAAGTGTTTTGAGTAGTATGATAATACTGCTACAACATACAATTTCAGTTGCTGTTTACCTCAGGTCTCTTTTCTGCAAGTCACCAACTTTTTCAGCTTTAAGCAAATGTGATCAAAAGCTGGCCACATGTCAAAAAACAGGGTGCAGAAGCACATATAGTAGTAGAGCTTGTCTGAAGATGAAACCCTGTCATTCATTCAAAGAATGCAGCAAACGGCTTATGATCTATTATATGAAACACGATCAGAAAGTGAGAGAGCAGCTTGGAAGAAACACAAAGGAACTAAAATAGGAAGCAGCAACATCAACTGTTCCAGGGATGCTGAAGGTGCCTCCAGCTTATCTGACACATCTGGCACAACTCGAGTGAGCCAAATGGCAAAATAAGCTAAAATGCAAGATACTGGGACAATGGACACGTTAAAAATTTCATAATAAATGAGTTTTAAATTCATTAGTTATGAAAACTGTTTTCATTAAAAATACTACCTAGTCCTATTTAAATCCATTAAAAAATAAGTTACGCGTGTGCATAGCAAATCCTTCATAAGATATACCAGTTTATAGAACTGTTGGGGAAAAACTGAATTAAGGTTTTGTATAAGCTTATAAACTTATTAAAATCAAATTTTCCTGCAATGATGACTGGATTTTAACAGTGCTTTTAAAACCATCAGGCGGATTTCCTGTCACGGTATTCACCCCATTCCTCAGCAAGCTGAGGGAGTATAGACTTCTCCAAACAAAAGCTCAAGCCAACTGACTGGGTAAACATGAGCCTTCAGGCTCCGCAGGTCTGAGGCTCTGCTTCCGGAAACCAACACCTATACTCTCAGGCATGCACAGATGAAGCAACAAGGGCATACTTCTTTACTGATTCAGAATAATACATGTTACTAGGGAGAGGTATGAAAAGAATATTATAAACATACCAAAAGCTCTGCTGCATTCCAGATTGACAGCTGTTGCTAGTCACAACCTCTTAATAAACATATATACTTAGGCCACAAGCCACAGTTGTGATGAAGGGCAACAGCTGGTTTGTAGATAGCAATTTTAATAAAATCTTCAGGCAGAGTAAAGCTGTTGGCTATGCAAGAAGTACTTACAAATTAATTTTAGATTACTTCTGAAGTGTTAGTGCACTGGCTTTGGATGACCAAACAGTACATCATCCTACCACTTACAACAGCTCAAACAGCCTCCTAAGAACCTTTCCCTCTACAGTCCTTGAGACACTTAAGCTTCACATTTCAGTACTGTTAATTACACAAATGTGAGTCCATCTTTCTTTTAAATCTTGCAAATTATTTAAAATCCAAAGATGCTCTCTGACTCACCTCTAAGTATTACCTTAACCCAATTACTTTGCACTCACTAGAGACAAACAGACAACAGTGATATATTATTGTATTTGCTGCTATACACATATACCACTGTAAATGCAAGACAGCTCACATCTCTTTTCACTGAGCAATGGGGTACCTCAGAGTTATTCACAGGACTAAAGTACCTAGTGAATAATGGAATAACGAACTTGCTTGAGCTGCTGCCATTTCTCATGTACGTGAACTCATCCCACCCTAAGTGCGGCATCAGTGAAAGTAACTTATTGCAAATTGATCTTTAAAATGAAAGTGATTACCATCTATATCAAAAGAACTTAAGACAGAAGATCAGAATCACCTTGGATTTGAATAAACCATTATAAAGAAAATAAGAGTTTAAATACATTGGTTCATTATAGGTGAGTTACAACATCCAGAGTGAGACTCATCAGGAATAACCTCCATTTTTAATTAATGGAAACATCAGATAAAGTTTGCAGTACTCCTGTTACAGTATGAATCTAATCCCCTTTTATAAAAGTACTACAAGGGAAATACCTACACATGGCTTAAACACTTATTTTTTTCTGTTCAAAACTAAAATAGTCAGCTTCATTTAAAAGAAACAACTGTTTCAATACTATAAATAATGCTCATCTCAGTGATAAGCCACTAAGAACCACTAACATATTGTAAATACCTAAAGATTTGAAGTAGTAGGCAACCAAAATTTGATTTAAACCAAGTATTTATACTGTAAAATGTAAATGTGAAAGCTATGTCCAACATGCATATCCCTCACCTGGGTTTTTCACAGAAATAATTTATAGTACAGATTAACAACATGGTTGATCTTACCATTTCAACTTACCATTCCATTGGAATTATTTATTCCATTCATATTAATTTTAGTTACAAATCTAACTGTAGGAGGTGCTTCTGGATATTTAGGTCCACACTCTACTTTCAGACTGTATATTCTGTTTTCATAGTTTGTCTAGAAAGCAAAAAGACAGACTAATGCATCTTACAGAAAGCTGAATATTAATAAAAAAAACAAAGCAAAGGCAAGAGGAATAAAGATGAAGAAATATGAAATAATTATAAATCTGTTAATATTAAGTACCAGTTGATGGTCTTGGATTACTGATTGATATTCCACTGTTTTGGTTATATTGATTACTTGATGAATATGTATAAGTTACACTACTTATTGAGTGTACCATACAGAAGTTTTAAAAGAATACAGTTCTTTTTATAATTCACATTTATTCTTATCCCTCCTACCGACCTGCATTCCCAAAACAAGTTTGGCACAGTAGGGGGCTGTGCCAAACTTTAGGAAATAATCTTTAGGAAAATTACCGCTTTCCCCTGTAAAAAAAAAACCTAACACTGCAAAAAGATTGGAAATAGGGAAAGACAAAGATGCCAATAACCCAACAGTTAAGACACAACCAGAAACAAGATGAAAATAGTATTTGCAAAAAACATATTCTAGAAGTAATTAACACTCCAGAAGGTATCTAAGACTTCCGTAGCTGAGGATTGCTTGGTTTACTAGAGGATTAATAAGCTTTGGACAGTAAAGTGACAGCTAGTTTGCAGAAGACTACTCCAAAGTGACCACGGAATGGATCATTCTAAGTGCAAATGTATTTTGAGAAAGTCCAATTAGAAATGAATATGGTTCTATCTTTTTTTTTAATCTTGTCAAGTAGGTCATGCATAATAAAAAGTGTCAGTGGCTCTGCTGGTTACTGATGCACATGCCTCTGTGCTCCAAAACAAAGATAAACCCAGTTTCTACACCTGTCTTTCCATTGGCACAACAGATACAGCTAACACGAACCCTAAGCAGTAACATGCTTCTGAACTTTCCAGAGCTACCATCTTAAGCTGTTCTGCATCAGCCAGCTGTCACTCTCTCCAAGTGGAAGTATCAACCATGCAGTCAAGTTATCAATGACAGTCCACTCTGTGGTCAATTAAAAGGCAGAGTGGAAATCGCACTACTGAAGCACCCTAACTGTGTCCTATAATTTCGAGAAGCCACAGAGACTGAGCAGCAAGTGGGTCAGAAAGAAACAAGGCAAAGCAGGACACCCTTTATTAGAAAAAAGGTTTTCTATTATTCTTTCCCATTACAAGCTAAAGGCCCAATAAAAGTAATCTTGTCCTGCTACAGGTAACATAGCTGCTACCACAGCAAGAAAACACAGTAACAAAAATTCTCATTATTCACTCAGGTAAAACAATTTACTTCCCCAGAGAGGGATACTGTCCATTATAGTGGAAATAGGCCAAAATGTATATACACTGCTCACAACTCTGAAGAATCCTAAGAACGGCACTCATTCTCATTCCCTTATTTCTATCCAGGTGGCTTCTCAATTTTGCTCAGTTTTTCAAGCCACTGTTTTACTGCAAGCGAAGCATCCCTGGCTAGCTCCCCAAAAAGCCTTAAAAACAAACCCATTTTTTTCGGGGTCAGAAAAATGTTTCCTTTAATCCAAACAAATCTTCCCCTCCCCCCTCCATGTTGGTTCACCCTTCAAATGAAGCAAGAAGAAAAACCTAACTAGCAATTTTTGCACAGCTCTAGAGAAACCATATATGTGAAGAAATTCATGATGTGGACAGTATTAGCAACTTTCTCTGTGTTCTGCCTAACTGCACACTGTCTGTGTAACTCAACCAATTCCAAAAACACTCATCATCTACAAACTCTGGAACTGGATATGCAATTCTTCTCAAACTACCACCACTGGCTTGGGAGCTGATGGCTTTCACTTTCTACAGTCACCATGTACTGCAAGTCATTCTACCAGCAAGACAGCATGTCCCTGAAATGGCCTAAAATATTACTCGCAAGCACTCTTTCATAAAGAAAATAAAATGACAGCAATATAAATTGACCAGAATTAAAAGTGCATCCCAGGTTGTTGTTTTTATTTTTTAAAACATATGGGCTCCCACGTAATAATCACTCCCTTCAAAGATGTCTTAGGAGTCTACCTTAGGTTGAACCAGAAACCAGTCACAGGCAGTTCTGGAGGCTGTTTGGAGAGTCAGGGAGACACTACTTTGGTTAGCTCCAATTTGCAAGTTCTTTTCAAAACCCGTAAGACTAAAAACTTTCTTCAAAATGTATTCAAACACTGTGATTCCACAGAAGCTAGTATCCAAGCATACCATCATTACGCTTATATTTTAAATTGGTTCTCTCTCAAATGCATCCAAATCTTAGGAGCTCAGCACAGTTATTCAGATGTTCAAAACAGTCTGCTGCAAGGTACAACTAACTCAGACTTCCAAAAGGAGCTTGAATTACACTGAATCTAACTCTGGAACTCTGTTACTCTGGAAGACATTATCTTCACCGAGGCCAATTTCTGATCTCAGTTCTTCTCTTAGATAGTTCTTCCAATAAGCCCTGCAGCACTGAAGGACACACAAGATAGTAATCTCATGTTAGCAGTGAAAGACATAGGCTAACTTAGAGCTACTTGAAGTATACTCATTTAAAGTTCTCATTTACACAGTGATCTTCTGTATCATATTGTAACTCATGAGAAAGTGTGCACAAAAGTTACGCGTTAAGTAAAGATGTGTCCACTCATATCTCATGAGGCTGATTCTCAGACACTAGAGATGATTACTTCTCTTGCAGGTTTTATCAGTCTATGACATTCTACAGAACTTAAAAGGTCAGAAGGATTTGAACTTTGTGTATATATTTTATCTTATTACAGGTAATTAAAACCTGCTAGGTCTTTAGGCATGATTCAACTGAATTGCATAAACCGCTATACTGAAAGACTTTGATAAAAGCTGTGAAAGTTGAAAATAAATTGTCAGTTTCCTACTGAATTGAAATTACTAGGCATATATGATAAACTGTAGAAAGACAGTTACCCTGTTTACTGTACTATCACTGTACACTTATGTGCAGTAATGATGGAAATACAGACTGAGTATATTCCTAACTCAGTATCACAACTGGCTTAGACAGCTGCAGAAACATGTACTAGGGGAGGCTAGACTGAAAACACTTACCAACATGCCAGGAAGTGATGAATTCTAACACGAATATACAGTGTTTCTACAACTTCATACATTCAATTTTAACTAATTCCCTTACACTGTAGCCAAGTAACCTTTTTTTTGCATTTTGTATTGCCTACAAATTTAAGAAAAATGTTCTAATTCATCACACTTACCCTCGGTGGCCCAATAATCATTCCTGTCCATCTGGTGAGCGTCATATCTTCATCATCTTCAAGGCCCCAGCTTACTGTACCATCACCTACTCCCTTCTGCCCTTCTTCAAGTTCTTCCAACAAGCGAAAATTACGAGGTACTTTAACTAGAGAAAAGGGAAGAATGTAATTAATACTGCCCACGTTAAGGAAAAGGTAAACAATTTCATTGCTTTTATATGTTATGCACTAGCAACTGCTGAATATACTTTCAAAGCTAAACAAGTATTTCCCGCGTGAATTTATTTAGCACTCAAATTGTTTTGAAGCAACTAACCACTTCACTGGAAGCTAGTTAATACCAAGTGATAGCAATACAAACCATAAAAGAGAAAATAAGAGACTTCTCTCTAGTTTGAGATGGCTTAATTCAGGTTCTCTTTCCCAAGCACAGTACTGTTTAGAGCCAGTACATTCCAAAATCAATTCACTGTCTGTCAAATTCTACTCAACTAGAATCCACATAAAATTGATACGGCAAATTCACTCCAAAAATAATTAAAGAATGCAACATTTAACACAAATTGTCTTAATAAATGTAAACTGTAAGAAAAAGATTGAAACATTTTCACTTGATTTGATTTTAAAAAAACTCAACACTTTAATATCTGAAAACAAATTAAACATCAAGTCTTTTTTAATTTAGTCATTATTATTCCCACTTAACAGAGGAGAAAAAAATAAGCAGCACAAAAACACTGATTAAGTTGTTAAAGAGAGATAATGACATATTCACAACAGAATATGAAGATGTACTGCCTCTAAAGAGAGCCAAGTAATATTCACTTACTGAACTATAATTACTGGATTTTGATTATTATACATGAAAACAGACAGATATTGACATGTTAAACAAGTGGATGTTTAATTATTTTACATTGCAGAAGCTAAAATGGTATTTCAGCATTGATGTAGGGAAGAAAGCTAATTAACACCTGTACATGCAATCATGGTATGCTTTTATTGTCAAATAAAATACGCACAATAAAGTAGTAGCAATATTAAAATACAATAAAACTTCAATTTCCTTATAGCTGCTTATAGCTATATATTTTTTCTTATAGCTAGTTACAGCTATAGTGTTTTCCATGATTTTTACTAGAGATCCTTTCTTTTACGGGAAGAATCCAGATACTCTGTAAAACTAAAACTCTAAGACTGGATGCATACAAAGATGTTAGCAAGGAATATATACTATGCAAATTTGAAAAAGACGAGGGTCAAAGAAAACTGTTTTTCGTATCAGTTATTTAGTCACTGCGATTTCAGGTTTTTCATTACCCTAGTCTGTATTCCATGCAGTCTCTATGCAAAAAATTAAGACCAAGAGTATACAATATGATTATTTAGTCAATATGCATGCATATGGACCAGTATAGATAAACATACCCTTCAGCAACTATTCAAATAGCTTATCATGCATAACTATGGTTTCTCCTAAACTGTGTTTAAAACAATTTTTTTTTTTTTTTAAATAACACAGACTAGGGAGAGGCTCCTAAAAATTGCAGAAACGATTCTCTCCAAGTTCTCCAAATTCCCAGGAAAAAGCATTAAAAGTATAGTATCAGGACAGTGGAAGGAAATTAAATCACTCATGTATGGCCTCACCTTCCTTCCTACTTTGGTATTATCACTCATCTGAGCCCATAATAAGCTACTTCAGCTTGCTAACTGAGCAGAAAATTATACATTTTGGCTAGTCTCCTGACAGCTTAACAAACCAGCCCAGCTCACAGAGAGGTCTGACAAGTACCAGCATGAAAGTGCAGCCACGGCAGCAAAAACTCAGATAACCTCAATGTAAAAACATGTTTTAATGGAGTTAAACTACTCTGGAAGCTTATTTTCACAGATAAGAGTTCACATACAATTACCTGAAAGTACTAGCATGGTACATCAAGGAGCAGAGCATTTCTCAATACTTTAGCATAAATCCTTTTAAAAAGCTTCATTGAAATTCATGTGCCCGTTCCTCTGGTCCCATCCTGACTTGTTATTAACATTAGGTCTGTACATTTACATATCTAATTCAGACTAGGGACGAGAACTGATAATCATGCTTCTATCACATTATAGAGCACAAGGTTTTTACTTTTGCTCCAGATTCATACATGCTCTGGAATAGAGTCTGCCAGTAAAAGGTTAACACTACCCTTAAAAAAAAAAAAAAAAATTAAAACCAGCAGGATAAACTTCTACTAAACTTCTTGTTTTGCATCACATGACTGAATAGCTTCTGATTGGTACATGAAGCCTCAAACGAAAAAAAAAAAACACGAACAACCCCCATCCCCAAACCCCATGTACTTTAGCATCCAATCATTATCGTAGACTCCTCCAGTGGCTTAAATCCACCATTTCTCAGAATTCTTGCTCTGACTGCAGAACTTCAGATTTATAGTTTACCTCTTCAAAAAGCACATAAAAGACAGTATCAAGCAGGCATTAAGTTTATTTCTGATCACCTGCTATCACCTTTCAGTGCGGCTGAGATGACCCAACTGCTCATTGCCAGAAGAGGTTCCACGCTTTCCCCCAAAACTCTGTTCCTCTTGCACTAACCAGGCTCCTCTATTAGCCAAAGCGGCACACTAATTTCACAAAAAGCTGTTTTTCCTTTAGGCAAAAATCAAATTCAACCAGTTAATCAACTGAATTGACTCAGGAAGAAAGATTAACAAATGCCAGAGCTGACTGCTGTTGTCTTTCAGTGCCTTCCTTTGCAAAACAATGGGTGTGGGGATGAGGGAGCTTTTTGTGGCAAAAAGTCATTGGACTGGCTCAGTTGTATCATAAAATTGTACTCGCCACACAAAACTGTAGGAGATGACAGTTACTGGAAAATAACAACCCCTTATGACTAACTGTCCTGCGTTCATCACATTTTTTCCACTACGTTGTCTGTGCTCACTAGTTCCCCTAACTGCCCAAGGGGAGCAGTGAAGGACTTGGGAAACCTCCGGAACATCTCCAGAAAATAATTTAGATCTGCTCTGAAGAGAGAAAAAAACATCTGACAGCAAGTGCCAGGCTCCCCACACTAACATTCCTATCAGTGCTAGAACTAGGTAGCAAAACACTGCTCTGAAGTTAAAAATAAGAGTCAAAACACCTAGTGTTTAAAAAACAAACAAAACCCCACACCACCCTACTGAGATTCCAACCCACTAAAAAACTCCCAGGGGAAAAAAAAAAAAAAAAAAAGACGTTTGTTCTCAACTAAAACTAGACCAAAGATAGGTTCAAACAGGTTCTCTTTCAGGAAGTTACACAGTCCTACAACATTTGGGTTGGGGTCACCAGAAATGATTGTATAAATTAAGAAAAAAATACTTTCATAAGAGCACTTCTATATTTAAGGCACTTAGTTCACTTCCGCAAACATATTCTATTCCTTTATTTATGAATTCATAGGAAATGCACAAGATCTTTCTTTTTATGCAATCTTATATTTAAGATTTGGACAACAATCTCTCCCACCTTATTTCCAAAGAGATACTCTGATTTTCTGCTGACATCAGAGGGGCAGAGCAACAAGCTGTGAACATCTTAATTATGAATGTCTATTACAGCTTTTTGCAACAAAGGATTAAACAGGTCACTATTTTGTAGCTTGCAAAAAAAAAAAAAACCACCAACCAACCAACAACAAAAAGAAAACCCCACTAAACTGCTTCTATGTCTGACATATATAATTAATGTTTTACCCTCAATATTTCAAACTTCAATTGAAGTCACTACTGAATGTTTTATTAGAAAAACATTGTTGATAGATTTCTCACAAGTGACATGGAACAATTTAAAAATTAACACAGTGGATAAAAAAAAACCCACACAAAACACCCGTACCATTATAATTAGAGTCTTAGAAACTACCAGCAAAATTAACTGGAATTAAATGCTAATGCTGTCCTGAATGTCCACTCATGCACTCACACACACTATTGCACTCTACATGTTTGCTTTGGTCATGCTATAACCTTTACATAATACAAATCCACCTAGCTTGAAGAACAGAATAAGTGTACAAGATTGTGCCTTCCTTCCAGAAAAACAACAGCAAGAACTTCCATCTAGAAGATCAGGTAGTGATGGTCTGGATCCTTTGGAAATTAAGTTTTCTCCTAGTATAAAGCAAAACAATCTTCTTGTTCTCACTATTTCACGTATTCCACAGGGCACAATCTAAATTATGTATTAATAATGCATACACAACTTGCAGTTTCGTCTCTAATCTAGACAATAAAATTCATCAAATATTTGCTAAAAACTTTGAAATATTCCTTGATGGAATTTGAATAAGAATCAGCATTTCATTTACAGAATTTGGACAGTGAAACAACATCCTTCTGTTCTAGTTTGCAGCTCATCAGCAACAGGAAATTACAGAAGCCACCCCCATTCTTCAGCTCACTACCAGACCTCAGGTGTACCTTCTGGAACAAGTAGTGGCAATTGAAGAGAAATGCCCCTAGCCTTTCACCACCGTGGGCCTGCCAAATATTCTCCCCAGTTCCACTTGCTGATGGAACCACTAACCAGCTTCAGACAAGTGCAGACAGGTTCTTTTTACTCCCTGTAACAGGCATCCCTCAGCTAAAACCTCTCACTTCCAAGTGAAAGGGATTAAAGCAGTCATGCCATTTCATCACTGGCAGAGCTGTAGAAGTGGTAAGGTCCACTCATTAGGCTGTGATTAACGGCTAGGTACAGCACTGCACCCAGCACAGCTATTTGCAATGATGGACTAAGGCTCTCCATGTGAAAATATAGCTGGGTTCATCAAGATTAAAAAACAAAACAAAAGCAACCTCCCCCCCCTTTTTTTGTTTATCTGCTTATCTTTTGTTTATAAGCTTATCTCACTATGGATTTTACTGACAAATACCTCCTGACCCCACAAAACTGTACATAGGAACTGTCAAACAGTATTTACCAAGTTTTCACAAAGAGTTGAAGTAAATGTATTTCACTTAAAAACAAAACGAACAAAAACCAACCAAACAAAAATCCCAACACCTACTCATGCTTACGTATCCCAGTTTTTAATTTAGAAGTTTAATCATGAAACTGGACTACAGAAAATGGTATCTATTAGAAATCTGTGTAATTAACAATGAATTTAATACCTTGGAACAATGAGAAAAAAATAAAAGCAGAATCAGTAAATAAAGACTGCAATTAAGCAGGAGGGTCTGCTTTCATAGATGTGGAGCTACTTCAGACATCCCGTTCTAAACCACCAGATTAGTAGAAGCAAGAAGTACACTATCCCACAGGACAAGTTAGAAAAGAAGTCACAGCTATGCTTTTATTCAGGATCTGCATAACCTGAAAAAACATCAGGAAAGAGAAAAAAGGAATCTTCAGTATCCTTTAGAAGGACTAACAACTTTCACTGGAGCAATAAAGGGGAATTGGCTGGATGGACCTGCTACTGCTAGTATGTCAAGACATAGTTCCACAGCTGGTAATGCCAGATCACCCACTAGTACAGAGATTTAATCAGCATCAAGACAGAACACACAATTGCACTCATGTCAAATTTGACAGAGCACAGTGGCTACACTAAATCACATTTTTAAACAATTCACATGGGCACACTCCTTCAAATACAGTTGGGAGTCCAAGCTCTCTGCACATCAAATGATTCTTTGCCGTGTAACAGGCAAGAGTGGGAAAACCTACACTCTACTCTTCTCCCTGCCGCTTACAAAAGGGAGCCATAACCCTAATTTTTCATAGATTGGCTCAGAGCCTAAAGTGTGAGGTTTTCTGTTATATCCAAAACTATTTTTTATAATAATTGTCTATTACAATATCCACATCAACATTCAGTTTCTCCTAAAATCTTCCCTAGCTCTTGGCTTCAGTCACTCCTGGAAGTTACATCCATACCAGGAGCCTTTTAGCATAGTTATACCAGCACGCCCCATACTGCCAGCATACTTCCCAACACAGCTACAAAAACAAATCTTAATATGGACCCAAGAACAAGTTATATCAGTAAATTATACATTAACACAGCTAGGATACTGTCAGGGATGCTATTCTTCCTGATTGAGATAGCTACGTCAGGAAAAGTCTGTAGTATAAACAATTTTGAATGTATGAGTTATCTTTTGCCCATTGACTTCCAGCTAACAGAAACTGAAAAAATATGTATAGCTTGGTAACAAAAACTCTCAAACCCCATTTAACAGCTTCAGGCTGGCAGAAAAATAAGTATTTTTCAATGACAGGGAAGGGGGGAGGGACGTCAGTTTTGCAAATTCTAAGCCATAATACAATTTCTCCTGGGGCAGGGAGGGGAAGAAATAAAAAATTCCAGAGAGAAACACATAGAAAACAACAGGTTCCTTTCAGCCTCAACAATTCAGAAGTCATCTTGCTCTGGACAAAATAAAGCAAGAAACTGAAATATTGTACTAACAACACCACCACACCACACACCCACAAAAAGAACATAAAACAACCAAAGCCTTAAATAGGCCCTGAAATGGGCAATACACAAAAAAGAGAGGAAAGAGGGCTAGGGCATGTGAAATGCTAACATATTCTATTCTGGCTGCAAAAAATGTTCCTGTGGAATTAAATTTTTGGAAGGCACTGTGCTCTGAAAAAAAATTTTTTTTAAAAAACATGATCTATATTTTTGTTTGCCAGTTACCCTGCTCACATCACATACTCTTTTGCCTCGTAAAATATTCTGTGAATACACACAAAAAACATGGCTGACTTACTATCAGGAACCTACTATCAAGAAGTATTACCAGGTTTACTGTATTACATTGTAATAATCTGAGGTTGATCACAGTAACCTGGCTCCAAAAACGGAAAGTATTTCTAGTAACTTGCCTATTAACGAAGTTGGACATTGGAGTTTTGTCTACAAAAGAACCCCATCACTACTGTTGGTAGTGGAATACAGCAGTTCAATAGTGAGGTTTTTTTGTTTTAAATCAAGAATGTTACTACACACATAGTAAAAGCACTGTTTCCAATGCCCAAGAAAACAACATGATTCTTGTTCAAGGCACATAAACATTTTCAGTGAAAAGCAACACATTTTTTTCCAGTAAGTACAAAAGCATGCAATTGCTGCTGCGGAACTCAATCTGTGAATGAACCCAACCATGCGCTAGCAAATGTACAGTGAGCCTGCACTGAAGAAACTGTACCTTCATTAAATGGCTTTGATACATCTATTTCTGTTAATTGAAACTTCTACTTTCTTAGAATTACGGGTACATCCCACTTTTTTGAACTGCTTTCCCACCAAGTTTTGATATACTTCAGTAAAATTCAAATTCATAATTCTGTATATCAGTAGTATTCATAAAGCTACATTTACTATACACTATTTTTCTCTATTTTCCTTCAGCAAGTATGTCCCAAAGCAATGACATTTGGGCCACAGAATATTCTGCATTAACAGTTTTGAGTTTAAATTGGGAAAGTACTACATTAACTTAAATAGTGGAATGAAGGTATTTAGCAGCAATATGTGGCCTGTACACATTGATCAGGATGGTGAATAAGGTACTAAGCAATTCAAGCACGTATGGGTGAAACATCCATATAATGCAAGTATAGTATTTTCCACAGGCACATTCCAGTCATCACCGATTTTGTCACATAAAACCAAACAGATGTATTTCTATCAATGATAACAGAATACAGAATGACTTTATTAAAGCCACTCAGCACAGATAGATGACATAAAAAGACAACAGATAACAGAGACCCCAGAGCACTGTGCTTCCAAAATTAATCATGGGGAACCCCTCAAAAACAACAGCAATCTTGAATGCTTTCTTCTCCATTTTGCTAGTGTCTAAAGCATGCATTGTGCCACATCAATTGAACGGTGTCGTGTCATTACTGCCTGCAGCTGGCAAAGCTGTAAGCAACAGCAGTTTAGATCTGCAGACTCACAAAGACTAACCTAACTAAGCTTACCTGTGGAAAATTTCTAGGAATAGAAGTTCAAGAAGAAAAATAAGTCTGACATAATGAGGAAAAAATCCATTTCCACATAAAATGAAATTATTCATCCCAAAAGAAACAAACAAACAAAACGACTAACTTTAGGAATTAATAAGAAAAGAGATGAGTACCAGGTAAGTTGTCACAGCTCAAGTAAAGAAATGTACATCAATGAACGCATAGAGCAAATGGGCATTTATTCAATGTGTTCAATGTTTATCATAATTTAGAGCCAGTTTTGCTATAATTCTAAACATTAGAAAATTGCTATCTCGCAAGAATTAAAGAAATCGCCTGTACTCAACAGAGCTGGTAAGAGCTGAATGGGCTATTCCACTTCTTTGCAGGACTAATATAAATATATATACATATAATTCAAAACATGATATATTTGACTATGTAGGAGCTCTGTAACTGGTTAAATTCTTTTGCCTTTTACAATATTTAAAAATTTTTTAAAAATTTGAAAGCACCCAGCTTGGAAGACTTCAAGGAAGAGGTGCAATTCTAGGAACTACATTGAAGTTAAAGTATGCGTTTCATCAGGTTTTGGGGTTTTTTTCTTATGAAGATACATCACTTGCCAAGGAACATTTCCAAGCACAAGCAAGAAACAGTCACAGCAGTGTAAAAGTTCTGAACCTTCATCTTAAAACCTACCTTTTGGTTAAAGCTAACTAAAGTAATATTCCTTTTCAGAATTACATCGGTGATAATTTCTACTTATTTCACTTAAGTGAAATCTTACATTTCTTGGTATCTTAACAGACACAGTTCAGAATTGCCGGGAATGCTTTCAGGCTGCATGAAAACAACTTCCATAGGAATTTCCTTTATATTTGAGTCTAGCCACAGACATAAACATTCTGTCTATAGATTATGTTAAGAAGGCAGCTAATGAGAAACTGTATTAATACAGCAGAAGCCTTGATCATTTATTGCAACCCAGCATACACATTTTGGCTGAGGGGAAAAGGTCTGGAGGGGCATAGGGGTATTTCTATCTATAGGGTAGGGCACAAACACTAGCGTTTAAAAAAAATAGTAATTTCATTGAAGACAGAACACAGATTTACAGAAGCAGACTTTTTTCCCCTTACTTTCAATTTCATTATGCATATTCATAACATTAAGACACTGTCAGTTACCCACTAGCAATAATAATTGAAAATGATAAATTCTAAACAGAATATTTGCATGTTGACCTGTTTTTTCAGTAGTAGTTCTAGTTGCACTGTGTTAAAATTTGCATTTAATACAACTTAAGCTGCTCTATCTCATACTTTGGGTTCAGCTGCCAAATACAGTACAACAGGTCTTCAAAGGAAAACAGAACTTACTTTATACTTGGCACATTTAGGAGCAGGCAGACTACTAACGCGGAAAGGAAAGGCCATAAGCACAAGTACGGTCCACTGCCTGTCAGCTCCCACTTTCAAGGCTGAGCCCACCTCAGAAGCATTTGCTGGTACCCAATTCTCTCATTTACCTTTCATATACATTTTACCAGCTGCATTCACAAAATAGAGAACGTAGTATATAGCGATGGACAGCCTCACAAGGAAGGAGAGGTGGTAATATCAGTTTGCCTTACAAGGCCCCAGCTTACATTTAATTTAAAAAAAAAAAAAGCGTATTTAGACACCAGAAAATCATAATAAATCTTTCAATATATGAACAATATTAAAGTTTATTTAGTTTGGGGGGTGGGAAGGGAAGAAATTAATTTCTACAGATCTAGGCATTAGTAGTTGGGACGTCATAAACACATATCCGATTTACAAACACATGTTAAAATGGCTTAAACCACAAATCTTGATGTTGGAGTAACAGATCTCAGCATATCAAAACTGCAAAAGCAACATCAGTTTATTCAATGTGTTTCAGTTGCTGTTGGTTTCACAGTAAGAATGACGAGACCTCGAACTTGATTTTTCCAGCAGAGTGAGCATTCCAAATGTATAACTTCACAGAAAAAAAGTCTGTGCAATTTTAGGTTCTATTAATTATGTTTTTAAGTGTGAGAAATTACTAGCAGAACAAATAGCTCCATTATCAAGGCATCTTCACCTAAGAAGTCCTCCCTTCTTTTCTCTTATCCTGCCTCTTAGGTAACCAGAAGGAAGTGAGCTAACTGCTCCTAGTAATTCTGAGTTCCACCAATTCTGTTGCATACTTCAACAGATTATTTACTGAAGGCAGCCTTGTGGACAGGACTCTTCCTGTAATGGTCAACGTCCTCCAGGAAAATATTATATCTGTTTAGTTTTTATTCACTTCTAACCATGCTCACGGCCACTCCTCTCTCCCCTCTTTCCCCACTCCCCACTGTCACCCCTCTCCCCTTACTCACCTTTCTCAGAAGAGCAGCAGACAGGGCGATGTGGCTGCCATTAACGATCTGATTCATCAAAGCTGCTCCACCCTCTGACCAGCATCCATGGAGAAGCCATTTCTCACAAATCCCAGCAAGTTCCTTCCATTCTGCACCATCTCTCCTTACCAACGTTCATGGCTCACCGAAAACCTCCATTCCCCATCCCCTGCAGTCCAACTTCCAAATGCCCTCGTCACTCTCCTGATTTTTTTTGTAGCAACAATACCCTAAACGTCCTAAAGTTGTACAAGGTACAACAGTAAAGAAGCATAAGAGCTATCATATGTATGTCAGTGAGCAGAAGCACACAGAGTAGGTAAGACTGGATACACGCACACAGAGAATATAGTCCAGACCTGGGAGAAACTCCAACTGGACTCAACTTTGTTAGCAAGGATGCAACAACAGTTACAGTTTGTTTCAGTCTACCTTTGCATTTTCATGCAAATACAATCATCTTGAGTACAGTTGCTGGCATGGAATTACTAATGGTGCTCATATAAATTGCACTAATGAAGAAGCTTGCTCCACTACAGATACAAACATTATTAGACTACAAAACAGCAAAGGCACAAGCAAGCTCTTAGTAAAAAAACCTCAAAAACCTTGAAAAGCTCTCATACAAGTTTTAAATAATTAAAACACCTCATCCAAAAAAACCTCAAAAAATAGTTATCACACTAATAGAAAACTACAGTATAAAAACCACTAAACTAGGTTGCAGTCCTAACAGAAAATTGGTGTATATTGCTTAAAACTAATTTTACAAATTTGCATCAATATTAATGGCATAAATTTATCAGTTTATATTATATCTAAGTGCAAGCTTTTTGTTATAAACAAGACCACTGTTAACCCAGAGTTTAGTTACGTCAGACACTGCACGTCCAGTTGTGCCTAACCGTAAAAAAAAATCATACAGGAATTAAACAGTTAAGTCACTAAATAGCTCATCAATTGACATCCAAGTTGTTTTGGTGAAGGGTGGAAAAGCATAGGCTGACTACGGTTTAAAAGTTAACTCTTTATAGGCAACCACTGAATGAAACACAGGTAAGATATTAAATGGTTCAACTATCTTCCCATATGTTTTAGTATATGAAGTGATAGATTATAAAAAATGACACATCGTGATGCTTATCAGATTCAGAATTTTATTACTATTTCAATCTTGTACAAAACAATGTAAGGCAGGAAGCCCGTAAAGAGGGTTTGGAAAAGTCACTTCGAAAACCACCAGCAATATTAATTGTGATTTAATTTTCTAAAGAACCAAGATTTTATCAGACAAATAAATCTTCCCAATTTCTCTCCTCAGAAGCTAAAAAAACCCCCCTTGTTTAGTACAAATTAAGCTCACTATTAAAAACAAAGCTATATAAAGGCATGAGAGGCTAAAGGAAAGGTATAATGGCAAATAGGCTTAATCTCTGAAAGTTTCATTTTTAACCCGAGATTGTGTTGGCAGAGAGGAAAAAGGATTTTGAATACATACTTTTTAAGTATGATGACATACTATCTTTTAAAGTATGATGACATAAAAAAAAATTTTTTTTCAGATAAAGGGACAGGAAAAGTGGGAGACTAGAGGAACCCAGCAAAGGCCAACTCCTCTTGTCACAAAATGGCTTTCACAGGGTCTGCCTTAATAGTGAAAATACAATGTGTGACCCAGATAACAAGAGTAGCATCAAGGATTTAGTTTAGCAAAGCTGTAAAGCTGTCTAAAACGGGTTACAAGTCATTGATTAGCAAACAGTTGTTCTAAGACTTGCATGAAGGTCCTTTCCAACATGACTCAGCACCCACCCACAGTCCAAAACATAAAGATCCTTTATCGATGTACAACAAATAATGTGATCCACTGTTATTCTTTCAGTTATACACATAAGCATACACTTAGGGATATAATCAGCAAATGTACCAATCACCACATATTTAGTAACAAGAACTGCCATTAAATTGTTTTGCTACATTGTTTTTGTGACAGTCATATTTCAGCCTGCGATTTTCTAGATGCTGTGTCTCAAAAGTTCAAATTACTTAATATTTACATGATCATATATTCCACTTCAGTGAGAAGAAAGCAAGCTTACAATTTCTTCCTTAAAAAAGTTCTAAGTTATATGAATAAAATGGGACACTTTACTAAGACTGTATTGGTATCCTGAGTAAAGGACACTATTTTTACCTGTATTGGGAAAAATGTTTTTGATTTACTTAAGCGAATTTCAAATGCACTTAACTATCCAGTTATGAATAGTCACAAATGCAATGAAAGGAAGTGATTTTCTTTGTACAGTTTAAATATATCTAATACAACAATTTTTTAAAAAGGGGATACTGAGTCCATCTAGATGTTAGAAATAATTTTTCTGACAATATTTTTTAATCTAGTTGAAGCTTCTGGTCCTTCTGAAATAAAGGATTAATTTAGAGCTCTGAAGTTCTAAGTGTTGAAGGTTCCATTTGTTTCAAAATGCTAACTAGAAATTATTTAGAGTCACGTACTTAAAGCACCACACATTTTTGAAAAGGCCGTAAAACAGAAGCTCATGTTATTCAGAACCAGTCTGACAGCTTCACAATCATAAGTTTTTGCACTGATGTACAGATTTTATTCAAAATATTGTTTGAATTGTATCTCATTAGTGTCTTCCAAATGACAAATATAAAGAAAAACACTCTTTTGGGCAGGATAGCATATAGCAAAACCCTTCTGAGTACTGCTTAAATAAAGACTATTTTGAACAGTTTCCCAATAGCACCTTCTTGTCTTCCCACAATCCACGCTGATGTTCCCACAGGCTAGTTGAGACACCAAGGCAACAAAACCTAAGTGACATGAGCAGCTGAAGCTGATCTAGTACTTTACATAAAGTTTCGGTCAGGATGAAGTACAAGCTATAGTCTAGGAAAAAACATGTAATAGTAGGGAGAGAGAGACTGAAGGGTCTGTCAACAATATGAGGCTGAAGAGTTTCACAGCATGTACTTAGCACTGCCTTTGCAAAAATCTTCCACAAGGCAAAAAACAAACACTAACAAATATGTATGTAATTCAACTCCACCAACTACTCATAAGACTTGGAAATCTAATTCTCACACATGAGAAGCCTTCTCATCTGTGCTTAGCTTTATAGTATGGACCATCTGCCTCCAACTGCTGAAAAGGCGTACCTTCCTGACACTGTGTGTGTTGTATCTTCATCCAGGCTAAAATTTTCCAGGATTGTACAGAAGAGTTTAGATAACAGGCTTTAATACTATGTCTGATAACATCCTTGTATTTCAAATAAACTCTTAAACAAATAGAAGACTACAAAGTAGGCCACTTTTTTTATCTCAGAAGTAAGGTGTTTAGCCTGGGAGCATACTCTTACAGAGCTATTGTGGCAGAAAGACATAGGTTGGGGCTTGTATTTAAAGACAGAGTTGTAACATGCCAGCAACAAAGACAGGAAAATGGTACAGGCAAAGCTCTGAGAAGAAATACAGTATCTTGCCTATATATGCCACAAAGTTGGAAAGAACTGATGGTCTATATATAGTTTAAAAGTCATTTGTAAGCTAGATTGTTCTCAACCCAGCTGAAGCACATCTAAATTATTTGTGGCTTGCCAAGATGTTTTTAAGCAGGCAGAACAATCACAGTTGCAATTCCTTGTGCATAGGATGGGATGGAAAAATGCCCCAACACAGAGTGCTTGCTGCCTCACAGAATACAGTATTTTAGTTCTTTTGTTTTGTCTGATTACTTGCAGCTTCAAGAAGTCTGTGCTTACAGAGCTAACATTCTAAATACACAGAACAAACTTCGAGGACTGTAAAATTCTAAACAGCTTTTAAACTGACTTCTTGGACAGGTTCTGGACAAGTGAACAATGTGATGGAGGCATAATAGAGAAAAGGGGAGGGGAGGGGTAATACATCCTTGAAGGTAAAACACACTAGATAAAAAATAGACAACTATTTCCTCCACAAGGAAAAAAAGAGGGAGGAAATGGACATCCAACAGGTCAGAGGAAAAGAGAACCCTACCTGTGCCAAGTTTAACACACAAGTTTTCTAGATACAAAGCTTAAATTATACCATCTCCTATATGGAAAATATAGTCTTTAAAACATTACTTCTACATCCCACTTAGGAATAAATTCCTTTATTACTCCTCTGAATGGCTCTTAATATCTAGGAGTCTACACAAGGTATGGTGATCCATCAATCTCTATTCCGTGAAGCACAGAACAGACTGACATCAGCTTGATTTGGAATGGAGAAGAGTTGCAAGGATTTAAGGGAAGGTATTACAAAACCCTATCTCACATTATGGAATCTTTTTCAATGGAGGATTTTAGGGGAAAAAAAAAAAAAAAAAAAAAAGAGCTTTAAAACCAAAACAAAAACAACAACAAAACCCCCAGTCACCAGGAAAGATACAGTCAGTCCTTGCTTCACAGCTCATGGAGTTAGACTGAATGCACTCATGACCAGTTCCAGCCCTTCATTTTTAATATCAGCTTCCTTACAGCTGCAGTCATGCACACTTAGAACTGCTTTCACCACCACTAGATGTTTGCTAATAGAAGTAAAAACCAAAGTTAAGAAAACAAGGCACTGACATTGAGCATTGTGCCATTTCTATTCAAAGAATTAATCATATATAAATTCAAAGGGAAAGGTATTTTTGCATGGGCAATATAAGTCACACAAAGAAGCCAATTCATCCTTGAAGATTAGAATATCTGGAAGTGAGAAGTATGGATTTTACAGAAAAAATACTTGTTTGGGATCTTGCTGTGCTCCTTCAAAGAAATTAAGCACACTTTCAAAAAAGGTTGCTTTGACTACATACTAGAAGTAAATCTGGAATCTCACATATAATTGCTGACTGTAGATCAGTTGATTTTTTGAAACTGTTTTGTGAAACAGTGCAGTTTCAGCAAACCAAGGGGAATTTCATTAACAGTCCTATGCACCCTCCCCCAAGCTACTGAAGCCCTCGGTTGAAGAGGAAGGAGACAAAAGCCTTTAACAGCCCATAGTGAGAATACAGCATTAGACACTGCTGCCTTAATTCTCACCTTTTCACATATAAGTTTCTAACCACTTAGTGACGTGATCATTGCTTTTAGGAAACATTCACGTTTTAGACAGATATATCTATACCCTATACATGTAAGGTAATCTGAAGTAAAACCCAAATTATGGAAATGCAGAAATTAACTCCTGAATTAACTCCTTTTAATGATGTTATTGATTGGTTTCTTTTTCTCAAGTTACATAAGAGATTTAAAATGGTATGCTTTGGTAAATTATTTCTTTTAACCTCAAACTATGTTTAATTACATCTTCTGCTCTGTATTTTTGAAGAGATTAACAGAATGAATCTCCAGCTAACCAATATGAAATTGGCTGATTATATCAACAGCAGCTGTCTCTTCTTTAAAAAATTGACTTGTTTTTCCCCAGACCTCCAGCAATACCCACACAAACAACCTGGGTCCAGCTTCAAGCAGGAGTTGCAGTATCGCCAGATTAATCAAACTGCAGCTTATGAATGTCCATTTCTAGGACATCCAATATCTACATGTAAAATTATTCAATATAGGTGATTTTAGAAAGCAGGTAAGATACTTATTCAACAGCAATATAACACTGACAAACACAGTTTCTTTAGCACACGTTAAAGAACAGCTATTTTCAAACTAAATTATCTGTTGTTAAAGGCATGTAATTTTTTAGGTGATTGTTCAAAGAACTAGTGAGCCCAGGAAAGGAATTTCTGGGATAAAACTAAGACAGTTGACCTGAGTAAAAGTTCTGCTGTTAACTTCCTTGGGGCTAGAATTTCATTCCTGGACTTCATGCAACCAAAACATTCATTTTTTCTGAAATAAATAAGGATTAAGTTGAAGTTTATAGCAAGAGCAGATTAAATTCACAGAGCTAGGCACAGTTAAATCTTATGTCTATAGCACATCATCCCCTTCACTCCTCCACAAATAAGTATAACACAGCTTCCTGGCAAGAGCAGTTCTTCTGGGTGAAGCCTTAAAAAAATCTAAATTTCTGCTTACTACACGGAAAGAACAAAATAAACATTCACTCTCCCCACCCCCCCAAATCCATGCATATACCAATAAAAAGCCAACAGTATTTTCTCCACAGGAATAAGTATTTTGCTTTAGAAGCCCTGACTAATTTTTCCAGCAGTTCTGTTAATGATTCAGTCTGCTCGCTTCATTTTACTAAAACAATTTCACTTCTTCAACAATGCAGTACTAGCACTTTACATTGACTGGAGCAGATACATGTATAAATAGTTTTCCACAACTCCACTTTTTTTAAACTAGCTCAGTTTATCATAGGCAATAATGTATCTTTTTGGACTGCTCTTTCACAGAGTTGCAAGAGCTGCTCTATGCCCCAATTTGTTGTAACCTCTCCGAATTCCACTCTGTAAATGCCACATCCCCAAGGTCACATTACCAAGTGGAGAGGACTCTCCTCCCCCAAAAAATCTGCCCAAGCTCTCCTCACAGAATCAGCAGTAAGGTACCAAGACCAGTTTCAACATACAGAAGTTTCTTCTGTTTTGTTATAATCTCAATCCCTCCATGATCCAGTGGATTGGGAACAGAAATAAATTAGTGGCCAATGTTCAGCCTGTACTGACTACTGAGGTCAATTAATCCCTCTGTCCTAAGCTCTGTCTATCCCACTTATAAAGTCTCAGGGGTGAGAGAAGGGGAAATGAGGCCCTGAAGACTTCAGCTTTTTGTACTGGGGAAAGGTCTTTTTATATTTCAAGCCTCTCATGAAATGAAACTGAGACAGTATGATTGTGCTTCTTAAACTTCTGCATTTAGTACTTGAAGCAATATTCTTGTCCCTTTCTTTGCCATCAGCTTCCACAATATTCTGCCATGCAAATGCTCAACACATGCTATACTGGTTACTGATATGGGATTCCTGGGATGACTTGCAGCTCTCTGCCCTTCCATTTGTCTATAAGAGAGACCCTTTGGCTCTAATGGCTGTCTAGTGAAAGACAGCAAGATGCTTCACTCCTTTTCCCTGCCATGCTGCAGTCACCACCAAACTGAAGTACTTTTGCCCCAAACCACAACACAGGCCTGACCCCTTTTCCCCTGCATCAAGAGGGGAAAGAGCCAATGCTTTACTTTAGATACTACTATACCACGACTTCTGTACTCACCAGATGGTACAGTGGCACAAACCTTTAGTACAAATCCTCTTCCTCCAGCATTTTTACCAGGCTAGTAACATCTCCTCCCTTCCCTACACGCACACGCATCTATCCATTCCTGCCTCTCAGCAGACAAAGTCTTCTCCAGCATCCCACTACGTTCATTACAGAAACCGGAGCCCTTTCTCCCACCACTCACGCCCTAGGCCAGGCTCTCACAGGGGTGTCGCTGCCCTACAGAGGGGAGGCATCGTGCCTGGAGCACAACCTGGCCCGGCGCTCCTGTGGCCTCCCTCTCCCCTGTCAGCAGACACCTCCTCCCCACTCCGGTCGCTCCCGTCAGAGGCGGCTCGCCCCCACCCCCCCGCTCCCCGAGAAAGGAGACCCCTCCGACCCGTACGGGGGCGCCTCCCGAGCATGAGCCCAACGCCCGCTCTCCCGCACCAGCCCCAGGCCCACCGAGCCCCCTCACAGACCTGTGGATCCAGCCATCTTGTCCAAACCCCCCCCACCGGTCCGGGCCTGCACGCGATGCGCGTCACTTCCACTTGACGCAGCGCGTCACTTCCCACAGGGCAACGGCGGCGCTGGAGCGCGGAAGCGCGCGCGGGAGAGGCACGGGGCGGGGGCGCGCGCGAGCGGCGGGGGCGGGGCAGAGGGGAGGGGGCGGGGTCCGAGCCCGAGTCCGGGTCCGAGGTCGAGCGGGCCCCGTTCGCGGGCGCCGCCGAGCCTGGGTCTGCCCGGGCCGGCCCCGCGGCGGCCTGGCCGCCCCCGGGAGCCAAGGCTGAGCTCTGCCGAAGGCGCCTCCTGCCCGGGAACCGCACCACAGGCCGGCGGCGCGTCTGGGTCTTGTCGGCGGATACGAGAAGGCAGCTTCCCTTGGAGACAGCCGGCGGAGCGAGGCCCGTGAGGGGCGCCCTGTCAGCCTTCACACGGATGCAAGGGCAACGCTGGCCCCAAAGCTACCTGAAGACGCGCGGAGGGCGAACGCACCTCAGCCAGGACAAGCTTTGAAAGCTGCGCCGGGGTTACAGGCGGGGGCAGGGGCCGCCGCTGCAGGTTCCGTGAGATCGTTCCGGCGAGGACGCGGGGTCCCGGCGCAGCCCGAGCACAGGATCGCGTGGAAGGATCTCATGGAACCTCGCTGAGCCGCTGCGAGCAGCCGTTTCTCACAAACATGACTGTCCCACGCATACCTCACTAACAAGTGACAACACCCCTATGCCCTTCTTAACATCCTATCCTATTTTAGAAATATGCTTAAGTCTTTGCTTTACAGTTTGTGAAGAGAGAGTATGACGTTCATCTACAGATCCTTCTGGCAGAGATCAAAAAGCAAGGTTGCACAATATTTTTCCTCCAGCTAAGCTGACACGCCTTCACCGACGAGGAGTTGCTACCATCCTTGCAGGTGCAACAGCCTGCCTCCCTCCCTTTCTCCTGGGTTAGCTCGTTAGAGAGCAAACACTGCAGCTGCCATCTGCACATACACAAAAATGATAAATCTACCATAGCTTTTAGTTCTTCCATTGATTTCTATTTCCTTTTTTAAAGTTACTAGTTTTGACCAGATTTCTGTAACAGGAATAAACAGGAGTTTCAATATTAACACCAACAGAATTAGAAGCAAGCTTTTCAAGTACAGTAAAACCATTTCTTAACCTGCATTTCAATAATCTGTGGGGCTTTCTGTTGTTGCAACAAGTTGATCATAGGGATTCTCCTCTGTATTTCTTTTAGTGGAAAGAGTAAGGATACTGAAAAAAAAGTCACAGTATCTAAAGATTTTTCTCCTCTAACTAACATCACATCACTGGAGAAAATATTGCAGCCTCAAACAGAAGGAAATGCCATGAGTTGCCCCCTTTTTACTATTCTTTGTGACCAAGAGCCAGCAAGGAGCACTACAGCCACCCAATGCCTGTGCACTTATTTTTTCAGAAGGATTCATCTGTCTTTTTTGGGTGATCCTATGCTAACGACGAATAGCACACCTGCCTATCGCCCGAGACACAATACAAATACAGCTGTAGGCTTACCAACCCAAAGCCAGCTTGTATTCCGTGAGTCTCTGAAAGCACACAGCGGACTCCATCTGTGTCTACACCCACCCACTAGATGTAGGTCCCATCTTATGGTTAGCAGCAACAAATTATTACAATATTAATTGCAACCACAGGAAATAAAAATAAAATGGGCCAAAAGGGAAAAAAAACTGTAAGGTCACTGGCCTAGGTGAGGAACCTTGTGCTGAATGACTAACAGCTATTTTGTTTCACTCTTCTGATGTTGTGGGAAATTTACTGGGATAAGATGTATTTTTTTGCAAAAAAATACCTGACAACTAGAAGCTGAACAAATTCAAAGGTGTGAGTTCCTTTTCTTCCAAGCTATCAACAGTTTACACATGGTCTCTTCAAAAAGAAAAGAGTTCTTTGAAATACAACTTCTGCTCTACAATTTGGTCAAAATAGGGTAATAGTAATCATTACAAACGAAAACCTTTTATAAACTTTATTGTCAAACATCACACAGCATCCCTTATGAGAAAACTTAGAACGGCAGTGTGCTCAGCTCAGAAAATCAATGTACTATAATCACGTTGTGGAATAAATTTATTTAAAAGAAGCATTTCACAGAGTTGAGATTTTTGAGCGCAGATTCTACAGACAGCCCTCTTGCTGTAAAACACTGTCTCCAGAGTTGCCAGAATGATGGTTCCCAAGCTCCATCCCACCCTAAGTAATATTTGGAACAAAAGACAAGTAAGGAATAATTATTCCCCTTTCTCAGACTAAAACAAACACAGACATAGGATAACAACATCTTCCAGCAAGTTTAGTACAAAGGAATTATTTTTCACAGAAGGAATAACTGACTTGTGTAACTCATTTAAGCATGATACTACAGAGGGCGTAAGTCTGTGTGAATGGCAATAATAATCAAAATCAAACAAAGCTGAATTCCCTCATGGTTCTTTACACAGGATATCTCTATGCAACTTCTGACTCAGAAAGCACAGACAGACCCAGAGTAGTTGCTCCCTTTGACATGGGGCTCTGGAAACTAATTACCCATCATCAGGTAATTTCCTCCCACAGGTAGTGCTTCTGGGGGCTAGGACCTTTGCCTCTTTCAATCCAGTAAAATCTTCACAAGATAGTCTACCTAAACAGCAGAGACATGAAGCACCACATGGGATGAGAAAAAGCTCTTACTTCTATTCATATCATGGTGTGTTTACAAGCCCTAACAGACAGAAGAGCCCCATTATAGGAAGCTGGGCATAAAGGTAACGAACAGTCATTAGTCTAGAGAGCTTACAGTCAGAAGCCGTAGTTCTGCAAGTGATTGCAGCCTGCACCTGTACAGAGCCCCACTGAATTATCTCATTTCAACAGTGCTCAACTGGCATCTGATTAGCTGAGGAGAGCAACATTACTCATCCTCTTTAAAAGCACAGGAAGTGACAGGTATTAAGCAATAACAGAAACACAGAAAACAGAGAAGCAATGATAATCACATAGAAAACTACTATAGAGTCTCATTCCAAGAAAATGGACACTTAAATCATTACCTGAGCCCAGAGAGGACTCCTGAAGACCAAAACACTTTTGTCTCCCAATAGGCTTCATTTTAACAACAAGCATCTAGCAGTCTTAAAGGTACAATACTTCTTCTCTCTCCAGTATGTGGAAAATACAAGAGAAATAAGCAAATTCTATTTCTATCCCATCCATCCAGAGGTTAGCTCCTTTCTTGTCATGTCATGGGAGGATCTCCAAGCTCCCTTATTTTCTCCACAGGTGCTACTTGCAGATCCATGCAGCACAGTATCTCCTCCTTCCTTCACTTGAAACCCAATTCATAATTTTTGTTTTCCGATTTCAATTTGTTTTAATATGTGTACTCCCAAGATCCTGATTGCACAAATTCACCGTGTGTATAGGAGGTCCATTTTGCTCATTTCCTCATGCTGCCTCAACCTGGAAGTACAAGCAGCTAAATACCTGAATGAGCTAGTAAGAAAATCAAATCAGAATAATTAAAAAAATCTCATGAAGACTTAAAACATGCAAGCATAGATTTACAGAGAAAATTTCCACGATTTTTCACATCTGTGAAAATTCACAAGCAAAGGACATAATCTTGCTACCAGGAGTAAGAGAGTTATAGAATATCCCAGCCAATATTATATTGTTTCTCATAAATAGCCTACACAACCAAAATAGAACAAAAATAATGAGTATTACTCACAGCAGAAACACAAAATTTTGTTCATTATAAACTAAACTATAATATCAAATATAAATGTAACTAATTAATGAAATCATAAACCAAATATTTAAGGGCACATTAAAAAAAATCCCTCATTTTTCTCTGTAAGTTGTTCATGTTGTTTATTGTGGTATTAAAATGTCACTAAGTTTTTTTATTTCATGCAAAGATTATATTCTTTCTCCCTGTATGCAAAAGAACAAACATATGATTCTGAAAAGAAAAAATGAAATGTTTAAAACAATGTGTTAATTTTTTTAGATTACAATTCTTTCAGGTTTCTTTACACCATTATACAAGAAAAATTAAGTGTATAAATAGGAAATATTTTTAAATGACGCTGTTCAGTTTATAATGAAATAAGTGTTGAAAACATACACTGGAGAATGCGGGCATCGATCCCGCTACCTCTCGCATGCTAAGCGAGCGCTCTACCATTTGAGCTAATTCCCCACCTGAAAAAAAAGCTTTGAAACTTAGAGTTACACACTCTAGACTTACCGAGTACTACAACACAATCACTTTCGATTATAAATTCATTGTTTCTTGCCGAGTCATTCCTTCCACTTGCCAATAACTGACTAACTCACAGCTGGAATCATGTGATACATCTTTCAGCATGTACACTACCAGAATACCCTTATTCATCTCTTTTGCAACACAAGTCTATTATTTAGCGTTTTCATACAAGAAGCTCTCCAAAAGATCAGGTTATTTACAAGAAACCAAATGTGTTACTGAAAAAAAACCCCAACTTTTATTGAACAACCGTTCCAAATTCAACAAGGAAACCCATGTTCTTCCCCATTTTCAAGGCATACACATGAAGAACCTGGTCCAGGAAATGTTTCATGAGTGAAAAATATTATATGCCTGATTGAAAGAGAGTTTTATAGTCAAAGCTTGTACATATATATGTGTGTATATATATACACACACATCCTTTTGGAAGGTGACTGACTTCTCTGGGGTGACAGAGTCAAGCAAAATGTAAACATACCTGTATTTTCCTTATTTGTGACCTTATTTTTCCTTATTGATTACCTCACCAAATGCACTTCCCTATAATTAATATGCTACTTTTAACAGCCTTAAAACATTGACTTCTTGGAAAATGAACACACAGAAGCATGACAAATGCTTGCATGACTTGACACAGAGCATAAAACCTACATCATAGACAAGGAACATAATGATGTATGGTAATAAGGCATCTTTTAACATTTTAATTTTCACCTGCACTTGCCTACAACAAGTATTCAACTCAAAATGCAGATCTAGAGAGATGATTATCTATTACTACTACTAGCTCAACTGGTATATTTGGAAAAAGCTTCCTATCGCACAAGTCCTCCTTCCGGTATCTGTCAGAAAGTTGGAAAAATTACAGCAACCGAACCAGCAGGGCTCCGGCCTGCCCCGTCACACCGGCCGTCTCCAGCCGCTACAGGCAGGACGGCTGGCGCATGCGCAGCGCGCTCGCCCCGGGAAGCGGCGCTGCCCCGCCGCGGCCACGTCGGCCGCTGCCGCCAGGGGGCGGCGAGGGCGAGGCCGTCCCGCCCGCCGCCAGCCCGGGGAGCAGCGGGGCTCGGCCGGGAGGCGGCCTCTCCGCCCCCCTCCCGCAGCTGGGCTCCCTCACGGCCCCGTCCCCGGGCCTCGTCTTCCACCACTCTCTGCCTTCACTGGCTTCCCCAATTCCTCCAACAGCCCACTCCTCTTCCACAAACCCTCGCCCTCCGTATTCCCAAATCTCCCTGCCATCCACCCCCTCTTCCATCCCCTCCTTCCCCCAGCCTCCTTGCTGATGCTTCTTCCCCTAATGAGCACACAACCTGAAGCATAGATGAGAGAAGTGTGATCAGGAGTCAGGAGAGGAATTGGAAAGCTCTCAGCAGACAGCCTCAAACTTGAGCTCAACCATGATGTGAAGGAGTTCATAACAACTTGCACACGCATGTAGGTTTTTCAGGCTCAACCAAACCCAGGCCGAGTTCCACTTTACATCTTCCCCCTACTTACTACTTTAACAACAGAAGTCTCTCAGGTATCTCTTTGAAACATAAGCTTGCTACCATGTATGAAGTGATGTGCCCAGCAAGAGAACTGGGACTCTGGTTCTCTGCAGGGTGAGAAGAGTTTACTAACTCCAATTTGACGCTGCAGCATGCACTCGTGCTCTTCTCTGTAGGCTCTACCTACTCTTGCGCATACAGCCAAACTACATAGCCCATAACCTACTGCATGGTGTCATTCTGACTGTTGCTTCAGCTTCTTCATTTATGGAGTAGTTTGTTCTTGTGCTGTGTCAGCACTACACCAGACTGACTCTTTCCCAAGTTAAGCCACATTTCTCACTCCACAGCAGAACAGGAGGTGTTACTCATCCATCAAGCCCACATCTGGTTTGATTTCCCCTTGGCCTGAGCATGAGTGGAGGCAAGATTGCCACCTGACTGGTTTCTAACTGGCCTGGCTTGTTTTCACATCATCTTACTGGCTTCTGGTGACACTGAATCTGCTGGTTTATGTACATCAGCCCTGACATGTAATGGATGGCTTGGAGCTACAGTACATAGACATTCAGTTGTTCCTGGAGCTGGCTGCTTTGGCAGGTGGCAACACAAGGTAGGAGTAACTGAAAGTAACCCACTGTCTTTACTCTGCATAGCAGTATTCACCCAGTGCTTGACACACTTAGTGTTGATTCGCTACAGATTTCCTAACCATGCCAGCCACAAGAAAATAGGAAGGAAGGGGAAGAAAGAATAATGGTATTCAGAAACAAACATAGTTAGTTGTCTGCTCTCTAAAAGCATGACCAGGGCAAGTAAGAGTAGTAATCAGAAATAAAGCTGCTGTGGATTTATGGCCATCTGTAAGTTTAAGCCATGTTAGATGCTTTTTTTTCTTTTATACTAAAGCTAGTCCTGCCAGTTAAAATAAAGAAATTGTTTTTAAGGGGAGTGAATTATTGTATACCATTTTCTAATGTTTGTAGAATGTTTTAAAGATTAAAACCAGCATGAAATTGAATTTGTTTATATGGCAAAGATCTTTCCTCACTTAAGTGTTACAAATGCATCAATTTCTATGGCAGCTACTAGAACACACAGAAGATTCAGCATGTTTTCTGTGTTGAAAACAGCATGGAGAACATTACAGCTTTCTGTATCTCAAAAACTCCTTTCAGAAGAAGTTAATTGAAACAACTGATCAACTACTGGCAACACAAAGTTTAAGCAGACCTTTGAAAGGTGTTGTCAGCTGCACATAACTGTCAAATCAGACTTAAATGAAAAAAATTCAATCCAGAAGCAAAGTCTTTGGATAGTTACAAGGAAAGCTACAAAAAGCTTCAACCATATTTCTCACTTGGGGAAGCTTTCTTATCTCAAGCATTCCATTTGTAGCAGAAACTGTGATACAAAATCCAACTAAGTAAGGTACATATGTTTTTCATGTGGTCTTGTTTATGCAGAATCAACCACCTTTGGACTCTCATTTGGGCCTAACAGCACCTGCTTACTTGATCATCTGTAGGAATTTGGAGTGAGGTAGCCAACAAACACTAATTATTCCACGGTAAATGTCATTGCTGCTAAAAGTGATTGACCAAGAGCATATTTAGACCAGGCATTCCTGAGTAACTTCCTGGTTGGGTATTGTTATTCTAAAATAAAGGGATTTAAAAAGTCACCTTATATTTGTCTTTATCTTCAGAAAAGATAAAGGTTTCCTCACATAAAGTTGTTTAGAGATGGCTACTATTAATTCAAATGCTACAATAATCTTAAGTGACTGGTAAACAATTCAAAGTCTGCACTGATCTTGTTTCAGGTTAATGCCATTAACATCTTTTCATAACCTTTTATTCAGTTGAGAAGTGTTGCACTAGCTGTAATTTTACTAACAACACTTAGCAAAAGGAGCAATCATGAGCTACAGAAAGGCATTAGCTTTGCCATCAAAAAACCAGCTCAGCTCTTGCTGAAAGAAATTTTTGAATTCCTGTTTTTCATTTTTTCACTTTTTTCAGGAAAAATATTTAGCAATATGCAAAGATAACAAACTTACAGATGTGCAGGAAATGAGCTATCCCCAAAGCGTTCAGAGACTCCAAGGTACTGACAAAGAAGGGAGCAGCCTGGAGCAGCTTATCCTACACAACTTCACCAAACCTGCCAGCAGGACAGATTAGAAGTGGGTTTTCTCATCCTCTAGTGAAACTGTCTTTTCTTGCTAGCAGTTAACCTGATGTTTGGTGTTGAAGGTTCAAAGTCCAAGATTTTTTTGTATGACAGGAGAAGCTTTTACAGTTACAAACCAGTCTGAAGTTTTTCTTTAAGAAAAAAGAAAATAACAGATTAGGATATATTGTATATTCAAGTTATTTAAGAGTCATACTCTGAAGTACTAGAGGATACCAGGAACATGGTTGCAAGGTAAGAATTCTGTCCTCCTTAAACACAGATCAATATACACATTTTTAATTACTTTTTCCAACCTCCACCCTCAAAGCAATACCTAGGAAAATGCATGAGCATAAACCTAATTATGAATCCACATTCTGAAAAAAACCCATTTAGATTCATTTAAAGGCATACACACTCAGCTGTTATTCCTGCAACTTACAGCCATTGCATCTGGGAAACCTAGGACAAAATCCACTCTTTCAACCTTGCCCTCTCCCCTCAATGATACAGAAGGTAATTTTAGCACCAGGTGGCTCAGGAGGGAACACCAGAGCTGGCCACCAGGCAGGCTCACCACACAGGCTTTTTTTTTTGAAGACTTACCTGCCATCCCAATGACAGCCTCAAGAACTAGGAGGGGACCGAGCTACAACATTTCCATACTCACACAACAGAAAACCGCCCAAGCCAGTCTCTTCACCGCGCCACATATATTTGAAGAAAAAAAGAGGCGGGGGGGGAGGTGGAAGCACGCGCCGCCGCAGAAGGTTCTAGCACTGGGCGGGGGGCGGGGCGGTGCCGCGCCCGGGAAGCGCAGAGCGAAGGCCAGGCTTGAGGGGGCGGGAAGGCGGGAACCTGCGGGCCGGGGGCAGCTGCTTGGAGGTTGCTGTCAACCTGAGCGAGTCCGGGCTGAGAGCATCGAAAGACAAAGCTGGCGGAGGAGGTTTGTTTGCAGCCTTTTACTCAGGGCTTTTCTGGTCGTGATGGTGGTCTTAGTGGGTCTCACGAAATCAAGTTTTGAGGTCATGGGGGTGCTTGCTTGAAGGAGGAGGTGCAGCAGGTGGTGCTGTTCCTCAGGAGAGGGAGTGGTTTTGTGGGTTCTTCTGGGGCACTTCCTACTACTGTACTGTGTTACCATGATTCAGGCTCTAGCTTTCCTTCGATCACTTTCAACACCTGCTACAACACCAATCTTACATTGTATTAGTAAAAATTTAATAGCTGCTGTTTTCTTTCTCTTCTGATGCTGTTAAGCCAGAGTTCACTCTGAGTGTATCATTCAGACCAAGAAGGAAGTGGAAGAATCAAATTGGAGCATAACATGGGTTGAAGAACTTGTTGAAGTGGCTGCTAACTTAAACTTTCTGTGTTTTTAATTCAGCTTGGTTGTGATGCCTTTGTGCTATACCTGTGTTTTGAGTACGCTGTAAGCAGGTAGCTTCATCAGTGAATGCAGTTCTTCTACTGATAGGTCTGGTTTCCCTGTTCTAATTCTAAAATGACTGTTGGGTATGGTGGTGTATGAATTAAAAAAAGACAAGTGCTCAGATTTTCATACAGACCTAAGTAATCAGGTGCTAAACATACACTGAATTTCAGTGAGTTCTGTGTACCTTAAACCGCTAGTTTTTGAACATTGCAGCCAAACATATTTTTCAGATCATTCTATATAACCAGTTCCTCAGGTCTTTTTCTGTTTTGTTTATTTGGATGAGATTATTGTTCTTAAAACTAGTGTATTACTCTGGAGAAATTCTCATTTAGTGAGTAGATAATTCTCTTCCTTAGTAAAATCCACACGATGTAGGAATCTTAATCTTCTTCAGTCTTCTTCTAAACTAGGGAAATATTTGTCACCAAAAGTGGAAGATGGATAAAAATCTGAAAGATAAATAAATGGTCCAGTGTTTTGTGGGAATCAATGGCTCTGCAGAGCCTCTAAAGGAACATGAGGAAAATACGGTATGTGCTGTTTAGTGATAGCTGATTAGCCAGCTGGCCTGCGCAGAGCTCTGAGTGTAACCAGCACACATTCGCTCCTTTCTGGAGTTACAGGGAATGTGGAGAAAATTTGGATTGTTACAGTGGTGATTTAGAAGACAAAGGTTGCAAATCCATTTGGATTCAGGCATAGTCACTCTCACTGCTTTTGTAACAACCTTTTTTTGACTATTATTAAACAGTTTGTTTGGAAGTGGTATCTGAAGCTAGATAGTATGTAAAATGAATAGTACAGGTTTTCTATATTGCCATCTTAGTTAGTTCAAGGAGGGCATTGTGCATGAGCCCTATGATGTTGAAACTTTTTTGAAACCCTCATGAAGTTGGTAGAGGTGTCAGGTCTTCCAAAAAAAATCAGAGAAGGAAGTTGTGATGTAAATATAGCCATTTTCCTAAAAAATAAACCAAAATGCATATTCGTCTTAATATATGACTTACTGTTTCCCCATCTGGAAAGAGAATGAAATCTTTGCCAATCTGGAAGCTTTATGATTATCTGGAGAGAAATTTAAAACCCATTGATGCTTTTAGAGAAAGAGAATGATAACTCAGATGTCTTGCTCAGTACTTCAACTTTCCTCTCAAGTTTGGGATGTTACGGGTTCAAATCATGATGGTGGTTTTTGTGTGGTCCAGGTAGAGATCCCAAAGAGTAGCGTAAAAGAGTAGTCTGATCTCCTTCTGAGCTGAAATCTGAGCTCACTGCCTCCTTAGCACTACGTTAACTTAAATGCCAATCTGGTAAATACACACAAAAAATATTAGGTTTTGTACTTCTTACAAAAGCAGCATATTTAATATAAATTATTCGGGCCTTTGCAAGCTTCTGTTATGGCTGCTAATGCTAACTGAAGTTACTTAGGTTGCCTGGCTAAGCTGTTTCCAACATTGATTCTCTGATCAATATTACAGCATTTTGTACTGATACGTTACCTCCCAGATGGACTGTAGTGATTTTCCTCAAACAAGGTAGTAGCAGTGGCAAATATTACTAAAAGCAGCAAATCTTTCTAGGGTTTTTTTTGTTGGTTTTTTTTTGGTTCGTTAGTTGTTTGGGGTTTTTTTAGCATGTTTTTGTCTTGTGGTTTGGGTACAAAATGATGAATGGTGGTAATATGGAGGCAAAATTTTGTGAGCAGTCAATAAAATCTTCATTAACAAATAAAGTTTTACTCTTATTGTGGCCATTAAGAACAGAAATAGTTGTGGGAGGAGGTTTTCTTCTGACTCATGACAGACCTGCTGTGTGGCTCTTTGTGTGATTTACAGTACCGTTTTTTGGTTTGGTTTGGTTTGGTTTGGTTTGGTTTTGCCCAAAGGAGGGTGTTGATTTTGTTGCCCAATTTGATACTGATTTTCCATGAAATTTTTTCTGAGGTCCAGAACACATTTCCTTCAATGCTTTAAATACAGGTCTGGATACAGAACTGGAGACATGTTTATTTGTTTCATTTTAATGATAAATCTATCAGCTTGAAGGTTAGGCTATTTAAAAGAATGAATTGAACATACTGTAGCTGTCCTTAGGTTATTTTGTCACTGTTTAATTTATAGTTAGTTCTGGGTTTTGTTTGATTTTAAGTACATTTTCCCCTATTTGCTGTGTTAAAGCCTTAAGACTACCAGCGCTTACCAACAAATTAAAAAGTTTCATAGGCAGCAGTACTTAAAAGTTTGTATGCAGTTGTAAGCCTGCCTGGGGCTTCCCTTAATTAAGCCCTGTAGATGTGCTTTACCATTCAAAACCTGGCATGATGAAACCCGGTTCCCGCCTGGGCTGTGTTCATACAAGCCTAATGCAAACACAATTAGAAGGGTTCTGTTTGTTTGTTTGTTTTACAACAGAGGTGTTTTTAAGACTTAGGTGTATTTTATTCTGCAAGAATTACTAGGAAAAAACCAACAACCAACCAAATACAAATGAAAATCTATAAGGGCTATAGTTGGTTTGGTTTTTTGGGTTTTTAATTGCTTTGAAATACAAAGCTTGGAGTTACGTATTCCTGTTTGGAGGAAAATCATGCTTTTTGTCTGTGAGTGATTTTAGATCACCTATTTTTGTCAATCGTCCAGAGAGCAGAAGGCATTCTGACTAAAACAAGGTAAAATATTGAGTGGAATTTTTAGTAATCAAGCCAGCTCATTTAAAGCTAGTTTGTTTCTGTAGTGTACTGAAATGTATAGTGCCATAACTGTAGCATAAGTCTGAGTCACTTTTGAAAGTGGGATTTAGTCACTCTGGTGCTCTGGAATGTTTTCATCATAACTAAGTGCTGTGTTTCTGGTTACTGTATGACTAAGCAAATGAACTTCTGGATGTTTCAAAGATCTTGGTGCAAAAATCCAACTGGTCATATGAAGACATCACAGAGTAGGAGTAGCAGCAAGCTTGCTTACTTTGCCAGACATATTGACTAGTGGGGCTTTCAGTCAGCCAGTTGCTGAAATGTCTATGGTATCTGCAGAATAATTCCTGCTGTAAGAACTTAATTATCTTCTGCAAATTAATTTCAGATGCTTCTTTCCACATTGACTAGGTTTTAATACGAGAGGGAGAAACATTTTTTCCCAAAGCCAGCTGTTTCAGAGTGAGGGAGCAGGTAACAAGATACTGGAGTTTGTTAATGGGAGAGTGCGTACAGCACTTTTGGTATGGGAATTTGGGATTAGACCAGTGGTCTTCATCAAGTAGTGAGGGAACTGGCATCTTGGGTGCTGAAGCAGCATTTGACAATTTCAGAAAGTGTGGTTAGCCTTAGTGATTTATAACTAATGGGATTGCTAGCTTGTGAATTGTATCTCTTCTTTCTCTGGTCAATGATAATTAGCGTCTTGCTTCTTCTCCTTCACCTCTTTGGTTCTCCTACCATCTCTGGAAGATTCTGTTCTCTGTTCCTTTTGTTATGATAATTGTTTTACTCTTCCTAAAATAATAACATTCCCAGAGTACCTTTGGATTAAAAAAAATGGACTTGTCTTAAACTGCTGCTGTTGTTTTATCTTAAAAGTGAATTTGCAACTGCAGGCCTAGTTGGGCTTCCCTTAGTTAAGCTGTTTAGGGGCTTCTGTGTTGTCTTTTGAAGCACTGCATATTCTGAGCCATGTCGTGCTGTGAGGTTCGTAAACTCTGGTGTCAACATTTAAGAGTTCTGTGCACATGGTGTTCAGAAATTACAGATACCATGATGGGCAAAGGAAAAAGAAGAAGGAAGGGACATGTATTGCTAAAGGATGATGTAGATCGCTTAGACAAGCAAGCCAAAGGTTCAGAAAAAAACACAAGTTCAGAAATTGTCTTATGCTTCACAGAGTATCCCCATCCTTTCTACAGTTAGAACTTTCTACAGTAGTAAAACCATTCATACGTGTACAAACGTAAACTTGAGATGTTCTGCTTTAAATGTTTTTCTGCTAACACCTTTTTTCCTCCCTTTTGGAGATTCTGCTAGCCCTAATGCCACAATACCATTCTCTCTGGGATCTTCCGGAGCCAAAAAAAAAAAAAGTTTGAGTAATGCATTTGAAAGTCAGATCTAAGTTGGAAGAGCAGAACAGCAAGAAGCTTAATTCTCAGGGTTGAACAGGTGAGAAAGTCTGGAGGAAATGCCATACAAATAGTTGTTTCTGTGTTAAAGTTAGGATGGTCAAGTATTTTTAAAGCATGATTACATACAGGTTGACTTCAAGGGATTTGGTACTGTGTAATAAACCTCCACTGTCTCTGAATCTGTAACTTTTGGTTATGGCTAAGTACTGAGTTGTTGACTGCAGAGGACTTCCAAAGGCATTCTTGTTGAATTATATATGGCACAGCAAAAACTGTATACAGAGGATTACTTTGGATGTATTTTTTCAGTATCTGGCTCAGCAAAATCTTCTAAAATTTGATACTCTGGTTTATTTCATGGACACAAATATAATCCCAGTTATAAAAAATCAAATATCTATTATTCAGATATTAACCTAGATGTCCTGCAAAGACTGGAATTCGGTTATTGTACTTCCTGAAATCACTGAGTCCTTGGAGAGGAGAGAATTGAAAGATCTTTATATGTCAGTGTGATTCGTGTGTCTTAAAGGATCTCAGGCAAATCAAGGAAGAAACTGCAAGAGAGTTGTTTTTAAAGTTATTTAATTTCAGATATTCTTTTTTCCAGAAAGGCAAAGATGTACTACATTTACAATATTAAATAAAAGTTCACAATTCTATCTTGCCTTTTTTTTTTTTTCAGAATCAAAGCAAAAGAATGTCCCAGACTATTACAAGATTTCTGAAGGGTTCACTCAAATTCCTCTTCCTCTTTTTACAGGGAAAAGAAACGATTCCCCATGGTTCCTTTTCTTAGGGTTTTAACAAAGTCAGTTGCGTGTCTTTCCATTACTGCCTGCCATTTCTTCTTTTTATCCATTTCAGCGTTATTTTCTGACTAATTAACAGTTAGTTGACCACTGATTAATAACACACACAAACTATGATTGTTTCCAGCACTTTGAATCAGCAGCTATTTGCACAAATCTAACTATGGCTGGGTATGGCCTCGATCCTCCAAGTTAAATGACAATATATAGAGATTGAGGAAGTAAGAAACTGAAACATGTGAAGCGTGTTGATACTTGATTGTTGTGATATGTCAGTCACATTAGGTCAACAAATCTGCATGTTCCAGTTCTAGCAAAGTAGATCTCTTTTGCTTGCTTTGTTTGTATTTTGTGATAGTGTGAAATCGTAAAGAGTTTTTTTTTTTTCTCTAAATGCGACTTTGAAAGGGAGAAGACTCTAGTACATGACTTCAGATAACAGGAAACATTGGAGATGCTACTTTCTTTGTGTTTTCTGACTCTGATCTTGCAGAGCTGAAACCAAACCACTGAACAGGATTTTCACTGCTATTTCATCATAGCCAGGATTTTTTAAAATATTTTAATTATGTATTCTTGATTTTTATATGTATGTATGAGTATGTGTGTCTATCTGGTGATATAGTCACACCTTAAAAATTCCTGAGATATATTGATAGATAATGTGAACTATCACTTTGTTTCCCATTGTTCCATTCGTCTGGGTGCCTTTTTTTTTTTTCCCCTTTGTATAACTTGGGCCCAGAACTCCATTGCCACAAGAGAAAGAACTGGAAGAAGTCTGCCTATTCAGTCACATCTATTACATTGTAAAATGTGGAAATGGGTAAAGACATTTAGCTGATGCTCTTCCACCTAGGGATTATAAATAGGAAAAATCTGTTTTAGAAAACCATAATCTTTAAATATATCCAGATTTCTCTAAACAGTCATAATTGTTTGGTTTGAACATAAATCTACAGTTGCTTGGAAACACAGACCTTCTGTTATCCAGATGCAACTCAGCTGAATAAAACATGCTGTTACATCAAGGAGTCCAGATTTCATGTTAAGCAAAATTCCCACTAAGGTTGTCAAAAGCAGTGTACTTTAAGAAAGACATAATTGTTTCTGTATTTCACTGGAAAGTTGTGTTCTGTTACTGCCTACCAGAAACTTCGGTAGGGGATTAGAACACAAGCAGTTGGCTCTGACTGCCCAGCTACCACTGTGATACTTGGGTAGAAAAACAATTCGATTTTTGGTAGAAAGTTTCGTTTGTGCTTGAAACAGCAGATCAAATTTCAATATAATTTGTAGAAAGCTGTTCTGTCAGTGAGAAATGCAAAAGTATGAAGGGACAGTAAACACAGGGCTTATTTCATAGGGGGAATTAGCTCAAATGGTAGAGCGCTCGCTTAGCATGCGAGAGGTAGCGGGATCGATGCCCGCATTCTCCATTTGCTACTTACAAGTATTGCCTTTTATCGCCACTGTGAACTTTTATTGCAACTTCATTTTTTCAGTTATCAGTTGTAATTTTTTTGCTGTTTTGGAAAAGAACGGCTTGTAAACTTCTATTTTGTCTAAAATCAGGGTAACTGCCTGCACAAAAAAGAAAGAAATTCCTGTTGATGGGTTTTAAAGAATGAAGCAAAAGCACACTGACAGATACCACTATTTCTTCTGACTTCTGGCTGTGATATGGTTTTAGTGCTCTGTATATACTACCTTATGTTGTGCGGCTTTTTTAAATGTAGATGCATTTTTCTGTAGCAGTTCTGTAAGGATTAAAATTAATCAATTTTAAGAAGCACATGCACAGTATGAATGATTTAAGTCGTTCATGTTGATCAAAGATGAGCATTTTTTTTAAAGTGCAAATTATTTTCTTATATTGGGTTGAGGAAGAAACTGAGTGAAATTGTGAGACTGAATGGCAGTTGAAGCTCAGGTTAGGAACATTTGGAACAACTACATACTTTTACATCTTCTTATAGACAGTTTCACTAACTTTTCATATAATTAAAAACTAAAAAAAAAAAAAAATGCTCACATTAAAATTCAGTGCACTTGTAAGGGACAGAAGTGAGTTTTATTTCCTGTATTAAAGAATAACAACATTAGTATTAGATGCTTTTGTGAAGAAATAATTTTTCAGAGAGTTCACAAGTGTAGTCTGCTAATTGATATTTTTTTCCTGTTTTATTTGCTGTAGGAAATGGCATATATTACTAGCTATATATTTTCTTTCACAAACCTGAACAATTTATGGAAGAAAATCTTATGCTACTATCGATACTCTGTCTCTCAAAACACTGGAGAATGCGGGCATCGATCCCGCTACCTCTCGCATGCTAAGCGAGCGCTCTACCATTTGAGCTAATTCCCCTTGCTTGATACCATGAAGGGCAGATTTACTTCTGCTGAATCATAGCTTGGCTGCTGTATTTATAACAATTTTGTTGAGTCAGTCTGCTTATTTAATAACACTGAATCATCACTGTATTTATGTGGAAGGCCTGTTAGCGGAAAGTCAGAATACTCACTTGACATGAGAAGCAGTAGTACTGATGCATTTTCTGCTGTGCTACTTTGATAAAACAATACTTACTTTCCTGAACAAAGCCTCCTCTAGTGTTTATTCAGAAAGGAAGGAGAACTATTTTTTTACCTCTCTTACAAGGCAGATACCAAAAGACTTGTAAATCTAGAAAATATACTGTTCGAAGTCACTGAAGGGCAATGAGATTTTTCTTTGCCTTGTTTTTCAAGTCTTTATTTTCTTTTCCAACTTTCTTTTCTAATTATCTGTATGTAAAGAAAGTATTCATTTACATTTTCCTAAGTTATATTCTAGGTACGTCTACCTTTTTATATTGACTTTGATGATTTAGTTAAAATAGTATTGCATCTTAAATATATGGGGTTACTAAAAACATTTCAGAAATATAAAAATTCAAGTGTAGTCATACTAACTGACTTTGCAGTGAGAAGCACATTGGCAAAGTTCTATTTGCAGGTTATTAAATCAAGGAATGCTTTCTGGATTTAAAGAACAAAAATTTAGTTTACAGTGAGAATGGTTGCACTGATACACTATGAAACACAAAGGCAATGAAAATGATATAATGAAAGATTTCTCACTTGTTTTTTAATTGCAGAAAAGTAAGTTCTGCTAGTAAGGTAAAACATGTGCAGTAATCCAAAAAGACACGTGCTAGTGGTTTTCTCTAATGGGTTTCACTGGATTAGAGCATCTAGTCAAAAGAAAACAGATTACAAAATTAAGCATCAGCTAGTTACAACTTGTCTAAAATAAGGTAGTACTTCAAATCTAGCACAATCCAGATTCAGGCCAAGATGTGAAACTAAAACTGCAGTATCGCTGCAAATATTCTCCTAGAATTTAAGTATTTCTCCTGCCTTACCTCAGTCTCTGCACAACATTAAATAAAGATTTGTCCATACTATTTCTTGCAATATACTGTAACCGACTTTATCTACCTCACTGGAGTAAACTGGAGGGGAAAAACAAATAAGCAAAAGTGACTTCAGTCCTCACAGGCACACATCTTAGGCTTAGTGATGGCCCACTACATGTCTGCAGCTGGGGTCTTTCCCATATTGTATTTCACAAGGTTCAGCTCTATGTACAGTTTTCTTTATTTACCCTGTGCAGTCCAAGTCAGTATGAAAATGGTGATTACCTCTCCCTATTTTTCACCCCCAAATCTCATTCTGCTGCCACTGAAAAGGCCTAAACCTTGGACAGTTCAGCTCACAGAAAAACAGTTTATTTGATGCTAAAGTCAGATAAAGGTGAGGAAAGACCTCTGCAATAGTACTGTTTTCAGTGATTAAAATGTGTATTTCATATAATTGACAGCCCATTATTTTGTGATCTTGAATTGGTTGTGATTGCTAAGTTTTCATGTAAGATAGTGAGTAAAACTTTCTAATTTCTCCACTTGATTGGGAGAACTTCCTTACCTACATAGCTGAAAATAACCTGACCTTCTTAATTGCATTTTTTCATTTGTCTAGGGTATTTCAGCTGTGAAGGCTTTGCGTGCACATCCTTGCATTTAACACAGATCACTTCGATGCATCTCTTTGGCAACACTAACGTAAACTGATATAAGCTAATTTAATCAGGTTTGACTTTTGCTTTCTGAGGTGGTCGTAGGGGACGTCAGGGCAAATGCGAGTTTTTGTATTATCTTCAAGCTGCTCCGCTCGTCTGGATGTGACTTCCTTCAACACAGAAGAAGCAGCTGCCCTCTTCAAAGAAGGATAAATCTAGTGCAAGTTGGGTGGCACTGAAAGGCTGCAGGTCGTGAGTTTGTCATTTAAGTTAGCATGAAGTGCCTTATCACATTGTTCGGGGAGTTTATCATCTTGGGCAAAAAAATAGACAAGCTGAAGGTCAAATGCTAGTAAGTGTTCTGAACAGCTGCCCTGGGGTTACTACCCATGATAGAAGAGCAGAGTGAGTACAGAGAAGGCAGTTTGCATTTGTGGTTATTAAAATCTATGGTTACAGGAAAAAACTGAGTATTGTGGGGGGAATTAGCTCAAATGGTAGAGCGCTCGCTTAGCATGCGAGAGGTAGCGGGATCGATGCCCGCATTCTCCACTGTCATGTTTTTTTGTGGTGGGAGAAAAAACAGCTAACTGTGAAAGATGCTTTCATGTACTGAAATGGAATTTTGAAGTGAAATAAGCTCTTATTTTTTAGATGTACATAGTTCATTTCTTAAGTGCTGCCATACGTTTGACTAGAATAAATTAAAATAAAAATACATAGAAACTGACTTTTCTGGGGAGAAAACCAAATGCTGGAAAGTACTTCCTCTCAGGAATTGCAAGTAATAAACTTTTTTTTTTTAAATTTTATACACCTAGAAAACATACTTTTTCTGGTTTGTTTTGTTTCTTACTACTTCATTTGGAAATGCTAAATGAAATATTACAAATTTATTATTTGACACCTGTTTTGGAATCGCAGTTGAATGTGTTTTCATTTGTGAGTAGATACACCAGTGCAAGAGAGAAAACTGTATTACATGTATGGAACTGCAGGTTTTAAATCCACCTTGAAGATCAGAGTTTTGTGATCCCTATTAACAATAAGAGGAGGGGGAATTAGCTCAAATGGTAGAGCGCTCGCTTAGCATGCGAGAGGTAGCGGGATCGATGCCCGCATTCTCCAGTGTTTTGTTAAACAAAGGAATTGTTATACCTAGAAGTAGAAACTACCAAAACAAAGTATGTAACTATTTTGGTAAAATGTTAATTTGTTTTAATCAGGGCAAAAATGATTTCCTCCCCACCCTCCTTCCTTCCTTCCTTCCCAAAGTCAGGCTTATATAACTGCATATGTCACTCCTCTGTCATAACCATTGACTCTGCCTGGCCACTTTCAGTCAAATTTGGCATAAAGAGAATCCTGCAATATGATGTTTTCCCAGGCTTTATGAAAAACAATGGACGAATGATGGTTAGAGCCCTGAATCAGCATGTCTTTTCTCCACTTGTCCAACTAGGATATAGTTTGATGAGACAGTGCAAAACAGTAGTTTAGGAATGCTTGTTCTTCCCCAACTGCCCATTCTGGTCCCTGTCGAGAAATACAGGATCTTCTTTTCATTTACGATCTTTGTGAAGCTGGTGTATGAACTGGATTGGTCAATTCAAGTTTAAGGATAAAAGTTGTCACCTCTGTCCCCCCAGGTCTGTATCCTAGAAGGCACGCTCCAGCTGCTGTGTCTTTTAGCTATGGCCTGTGTGCAGGTTATAACTGAAGTCCTTAGCCTTCTCTCCTACTTCTGTTTTTGCAGGACTGGTTTTAAGAGGCTAATGCCTGCCACACTTCTGTTAGAGCTTCAGAGATAACCTTGACCATCTAATTGATTCACTGACTTCCCCTAACACCTTATTAGTTTCTTCTGATCCTTCTCCAGATGTTGTGTGTTTCTTTATGGTGCACTTCCCCCTGGCCCTTCTAGAAGCAGCTGCACAGCAAGTGCAGCTTTTTAGATCTTAGTGACCAGTGCTGCTAAATCTGCTGTGTCTTGAGTGTTAACTAAGCACCTTACAGTGTGCAAAAAGGCCTACTGATTTCCTCACATCTTCTCTCTGTTCATGGCTGAGGAAGAAAATGTGCATGGAACTAGCAAAATGCTGGTATTATTCCACTTCTTGGTCTGTCTCCTTATACTTTGGAGCCTGAAAACTTAACCTTCCCCTTGAACTCTTAGGCATACCTAAAAAAGTTTGTACCAGTCTTAGTGACTACTTTCAGTGTGATTAGTAGACAGAAGATGCCTAGAACAGTCATACTAAGTGCCATCCTTCTGACAACAATCTGGCATGCTTACACCTACTGTGTACACACTTATTTTCAGCAGGGTTGTTCTCAGTGCACACTGTGTTGGCAGTGGCTTCTTGTCCCACCAATATCCTTTACTAAACCTGCCTCATAAAAATGATTCCTGATCATTATCTTTGAAGTGTGATTTTTTATCTCATCAACTGTTGTAAGAAGTGTGGACAAAGATAACTTACATATCTGTCTCCCGGGAATATCTAATGATGAGTCTTTTCAGAGAAAATACTTTTCTTTCTTTTAGGATGACCACTGAGTATTCCAAGATCCTTCAAATAAGTGAATAGATTGATATCTCTCCCCCACCCCCCATGAAGTGAAGGCAGGATACAGAGTTTGGAATATTTCTCAGTAACATCCATCCTCAAGTTTTGCCAAAAGGGTTATGCAAGGATTCTAACCTGCTTCTTGCACTCAGATAAAATAGACCATATAAAGCAGTTGTGCTGCTTTGTACACCTGAGGGAGGTATACATAGCATTGTATTTTGCTATTAAAAAAATCACCAGTGCCAGGCACTTGGGAGCATTATTGTTTATCCCAGGGGAAATAGCTTACCTATTGGGGTAATTCTCACATATGCAATTAAAACAGTGTTAAGCCTGCTTTAGCTTCCTGATCAGCGTGGGGCTGCTTTTTTCAATTATTGAGAGGAAGCTAAGAACAATAAGGAAGTACTTCGATGGATTTCTACAGCTAGCCCCTGTATGGCTGAGAAGCTGGATCAGCCCTATAATGATGTTTACTCATTATGTATGTGTACTAATGATGTACTCGTTTGTTTATATTTATTTCAGTTTGGTTGGAGTGTTTATATCATGTAGATTCCATGAGAGACTCTTCTAATAAGGGTTACAGAGGCAATTATTTTTTAAAAGTGACAGGAACTGTGTGATCCTGGTATGTAGCTGTTACACAGTGATGGAACATGAGTGGAACTGTCAACCAAGCAGATGTTGCCAAGACTATTTACCTAGAAAGATACTGTAAGGAGATGCCAACTTAATGAAAAAAATTCTGCCTATACAATGTTCTTAGAGCTTCGTTGTTACTGAGTACAAGCTTAAGAGCTTAATGGCTGTTCTTTGCATACTGAAAGATGGGCTGAGAACTAGCTGGGTGATGGAGGTGCCTCCCCTTTCTTCATCTTCCCACCCACACATACATGTATTGAAAAGCAAAGGTAACATACTACGTGACTAAAACTGAGATAAGGTCGTAAGTACCAATGCAGGTAGCCAGCCTAGCCTTACTGTATCGAGGTTGGAGGCTCAGCTCACTCAATTGACATTATACGCCTGGATACTTAGGCTCAATTCTCTCTTGGTTCTCTCTGGCTTTAAATTGTGGATGTAGTAATGTGCAGTTCTGTTCTGGAATGGTATATGCATTCTCCTGCTTCAAGTCTGGATCTGGTGCTGCTGGAGAAGATTGGCAACTGGAAAGTGCTCCTGACTAAGGACTAGAACCAGGAAGTAAATCTTCCCTGGCTCCCCACGCAGTAAGCTTGTGCCAACCATTTCTTCACTGGGTCAGAAATGCCAGACTCTGAGGGGTCTGTTGTGGTTACTTCTTTTGGGGACGAGGGAAGGAAATGACACTTGAGTACTACAGCTGTGGGCAGTATGAAAGACTATGACAAGAAAAAACAATTCTAAGAACAGCCAGTTTATCAGCTTTTTTTTTTTTTTGGTGTCTGAGGTGTACAGAACTATTGATGATTAATGCTTTAAGCTTTTTAGTATCTTCAACAATTAGACAGCTCACAAGTCACAAAAAGAACTTGCACCAGGACTGTAATAAAGTTAACCTCTTAAAATGGAGGAAGGGTGAAAAGCTCCCCTAGTTCCTAGCATTTCTTCTAGAGGTCATCAGAGAGACTCTCTGATATATCTTCCACACAAGAAAGTTTAGTAGCTTTCCTACACCTAGTTATTTGTATTTTTAAGAGTCTAGATATTATTGTACCTAGTAGTTTTCAATAAAACAAGACTAGGAAAGACTGTATTGCTCTTGCTTCAGAGCTAGGAAGGGTTTTAATTACTAAAGGAAACCTTCTTAATGATTTTTCTTATATTTTGTCAGAAGTATTTGATGTTTGGTCAAGACTAACAAAGGAGTCTTAACTAGATGCATAGCAAATCTGATCCAAGTTGGTCAGTAAGTTGCACTAGTAAACACCTGCTTCATACTAGAAAAAAACAATTTGTATGATAATGGTTAAGAGAGAGTTGGACCACAAAACCACATAAAAAATATGTGGGGTTTTTAATCGCATTTATAAAAGAAACAATTTAACCTGAAGATGTAGCAAGATCTTCAAAACAAATTATGCAGGCATTATCAGTGGTTCCTTGATAAGATTTCCACTCACAAAATATGGTAATTGGAAGCTTTACACTTCATTAGAAAAGGGGCTCAAATTTAGGCAAAAGCAATCCAAACCTACTCCTACCCTATCCAGTTGAGTGGTGGGACATGATCAGGAGTCACTGAACAAACCAAGCGACTGTTTTCTCTGCAATCAAAATATAGGGTAATCAGAGAAAATGCTTTAGGGATCTACAAAGTAATTATATAGTAATTAAATAAATATAATTAATAGGTCTTCTGCTCAGATTTTATGACTTCTAAAATATTTTTCATAATAGCAAATACAATGCTCGTTTTCTTTATCAATTTGGAGTCCAGAGATGCCAGTCACAAGGGGAGTCTAGTTGTGCTTAGTGTATAGACAAACTGTACTCTCAAAACCTTACAACCCACAATTAACTAGCTTTTTGGTTTTGAGCATTAAATAATATAAGCTGGTGCCAGGCTGTCTGTAAACATTATCATAAGGTGGCCATGCAAACTGAGAATTGGATGACAGCCTCCATATTGACTGTCAGTTTACCTCACAGATGAGGAATCCCATGCTTTTTAAGTAAACTGTACGTGTATTTTTACAAGACTACACGTGGTCTTGCCAAGTCAGAAAAAAATGCAAAATGCTTACTTTCTTCAGTCCATCTTGCTGTATCCAGACAGCAAGTTACATAGCAGCTCTAATTATGAAATTAGATAAATACACTGCAAAACTGGGATAGAATCACTTCCCTGACAAGCTGTTTGACATGCAGTCTTCAGTGCATTTTCTTCTTTTCCCGAGATAATCCTGGAAGTCCTAGGGCCTTCTAGGAAGATAAAACTGCAATTCCAGAGTGACTGCCAAAAGTAAGACTGAAGTTTGATGAACGTAGTCTTAAGGAGTACATTATCTCAGTTATGATGGACAGGGGCTAATCTTGACAGATGTTTCTCACTTGGGAGTTTATATCTGTTCCTACTGAAGCACCTACAAAACTTGGGATGGCTAGGATCGAGTTCACTTTCCAATCAAATCTGTGCTTGCAGAGAAATGACATACCAGCTTTGAAACCAGTGACAGTGGGAGCAAGTGACATTTTTTGGTCTACCTTGTATTGGTTCCCTGCCCACCCTGCATAACCAGTGACTGCATTCTGTGCTAGGAAAACAGAAGAGTACCATTCTATTTCACTTCAGCAGCAGCTTTTCTTTATAGTGCTAGACAAGATAGAAGATCACTTCAACTACTGTCTCTCAAAGTGACTTACTATAAGTAATTTCTGTCAGTAGGCTTATAACTTTTTTTTTTAATGTCTTTTGTAGAATGTATAGAAGACTTAATGCCTTTCTTCTATATAGTTTCTGATGCTAAGAATATCAGGCGTTGCATATAATAATCCCCTGGTTGCATATTCTGGTCTTTAAATGACTTGAGTTTTTTAAATGAGCTTAATTATAACTACTAACAGCATAGGGTGTATAGAGCAGTAAATTATGATACATAGTTTGAGACTATTACATAGAGTAAAGAAAATATTCTCAGTCTAAGTAAGTAAATTACTTTCATCTTCCTTTTGCTTTGTATACATTTCAAATTAATATGTGGATGGTTAAGCTCTTTTAATCAGGTTGTTTTTTCTTTTTAACCAAAAGACTGTTTACAAGCATTTCCATTCTATATCTACCTAATTACAGAGTGGCACTTGCAGTCCTTGCTTATTTAAAAAAACCAAATCATCTCTATCAACTACTACATACAGACTTTAAGAGCCACCTAGTGGGATTATTCTGCAAGTAACCCTGTACACACTAAATACAGTAATTCCTAATAGCATTTTACTTTAAAAAACAAACCCCTCCAAAAAACTAGAAGATGGTGAATTAAGAATCATCTTAAATTGAAAGGGAGCTGAAATCTGTTTTACATGCAAACAGTAGGAGTACTTATTTCAGCTTAAAAGGGCTAAGTGAGCAGTTGAGATCAGCCTGGTGCTGTCTATACTGAAGTGAATTAAGGAACTCTTCTACTAGCTTAGCTGTGAAAGTAATAGCAGCTGTTGACATGCAATGGCTGAGAGCATCTATCCTGCCTAGAATGAGGAAGACTCTCCAGTCATGCGCTACTGGACCTTGTTCTTTCAGGACCAATTATATGAGATTACACCAAAGGTGGGTAACTTAATTTATCCAGTCATGCTTAAATGTGTAGTAAGAAAATTTGGTTTCAAGTAGAATGTATCTGGCTTTTTTACATTGAGGATATTGCCAAAGTACACTCAAGTCAAAAAAAAGGGGGGGGGGGGCGCGGTACACAAAGTTCCTTCATGCTCTCACAGAGAGTTTCCCAAAAATTGCAGAATGCTAGATTGAAAAGTGCTCAGCACAGGATATGCTCATTTTCACTTGAAATGAATGCTAAAGAGACCTTTTAAGTCCAATAACTTTATTTCAGATTACAGCAGTACTAACAGTCAAATTGCATTTACTAAAAAGTCATTTAAGATGAATTTTTACAATTCAATTTGAAATACATACAACATTGTTAGCATGTTCTACAAAACCTCATAAAAATATGTAGCACTTAACATACTAGTAATTACATTTAGCTAAAAATGTAAATAGCATTATTCAGTTCAGGATTTTTTAGGTCCTTCATAATCTCTTGTGCTGACAGAAGTGCCACTTAATCATCGCTACACTTGTCATAGCAAATGATGGTCCCAAATCTTGAATATCTTGCAGACTGGCAATATAGTAAATAAGGCAAAGTAAAGCCATGACAGTTGGCTTGCAAGGAAAGGCTATGCTTGTCATAGCAAATGATAGTCCCAAGTCTCAAAGATCTTGCAGACTGACACTATCTTAAGTAAGGCAAAGTAAAGCTGTGACAGCTGGCTTCCAACGAAAGGCTAACTTACAGCAGTCTAACAGTCTTTCCAGTCACAGTCAAGAAGTCATCATCAGCCAAGGCACGAAGCGCTTCTTCAAACATTTCCTTAGTGACAGCCTTAAAGAAAAGTAGTAAATCAAGTAAAGATAGGCACAGGAGGGGGGAAATACTTAAAAGACTGAAAAAATGCCTTCCTTCCTACCAGTTTTTTTAACAGTTTTTTTTAAGCTTTAGTATGTTTTTTTCCCAATTCGAAATCTGGCCTGGAACCATGAAGCCCAGTTTGCCATTTCAGAATCCAGAATAAACTAAGATACAGCAAAGATTCAGGTCATTTATCCATAGAATTGGGGTTTCTGGTCATGCCAGCTGAAAGTTTTGTCTCCCTTTCAGTCCATAATGTGATTTGAGAACGCAGTAATGTTGATTTGGAAAAAACACCATGCTTTTAAATTTAATGAAAATGTAAAAACAAAGCAGGAAACTTACTGTATCAGACTGTGCTCGGAGATCATCGAAAAGCTGTTGGTATTTCAAAGCTGGTGTTTTACCCTTTGACTGGATAAGCTTCCTTAAGGCTTGAGCCAACTCCTCTTTCCGCTTACGAGCTGTTGCACTCATTCCTTTTAAAAAGAAATAAGACACCTTTTTAGAAATAAGGTAACGAGGACAGGTTAAGTTACATTTAAAAAAGCCCAATAGTATCCCAGCTGTATCACTATGAAAACACAAACCTGTAGTGAGAATGGATACATCGACAATTCCGGTCCTTGGATCAGTAGCAGACTGTTTCAGTGCTTCCCGATGGAGGCGTTTTGCTTCTTCTACATCAATTGTTTCAACTTTCTCAGAAAAGCGTACTTTAGCATGCGCTTCTGCCAGTCGGATCAGAGACTCAAGTTGTCGAGGATATGCAGAAACCATTCCCCTGCCACTGCCAATCTTCCTCATGTCCACATATGCCTGAAAAGAAGAGAGTCATTAAATATTTCAGTAAATCCTGCTATTTCTATTATTTTCAGAGTCCCCTTCATCCCCCACCTCTTATTTCAGAATACAAGCAATTCTGGCAAGCTATTCCAAACACTGTTTCTGCTCATATACCTTCACGATTCTTCTGCAGTGAAGGATAACCACATCACATATACACATTTCCCTTATAAAGCAATTAAGCCATGATAATGAGTCAAGTTTTGAATCACTTTAAAAACTTCAGGCTAGTCTTACATAATAGTGCTTGTGTCTGTACTGACACATTTCATTTCAGTAGAATTTTATGCTTTTATTAATGTGATAGAACCAAAACCAACACATCTGAAAGCTAAGGAATCAGAGCACAGAGTTACTTTTATACTGATCCCTCTTTCCTTTATAAATGCTGGTGGTTTTTAGAGATGTTTGAAGCATCTTATAGAAAAGTTACATATAAATAGGAAGCATACATACGAGGAGATTTTGCTATTTTTGACAAGTCAGTAAGGACTTGGAACATTATTAACAGCAACTCCTTTACCTCAATAAGGGCTTGGCTTGCTTCTTCACTTAACCTAGGATTTACGTAACTACGAGCATATGCAATGTAATCCCTCAATACTGCCATGTCCATGTATTCCTCCTCCAGCTTTTCTTCACTTTGGTAGTACAGTGAAACCAAATGGCGAGCAAGACGTCTGTCATAAGCTTCATCACGTGGATCCAACATTAAAAAGATCAAGTCAAATCTGAACAGGGTAAGAATCCAGTATTAGTGTGTATACTTTTCTGCCATTTAAAGTAGTTTGGTTTAGGGTTTTTGACTTAACAAGTAGAGGTAGGAGTTATTTGACTATTACTTCCTACTCTAAGTAGGAGTTGCTGTATTAAACTGAGAAGATAATTTTTCTAGAATTCTGAAAGTACAGAACAGCACAGTGGATTTGCTTTCATCCTATGGACTTGAGACTTTGAAAGTGAGATACACTCTGCAAAATTCAGATCCCATGTTTAAGGCTGACAGTTTTCATTTTCTTAATAAAACAACAACAAAAACCACACAAACAAAAAACCTCTACACACATACTAAATAGACAGAACAAAGTTGCTGCTAAAGAAACTGCCCTGAAAGGCAATAGCACATACCTATATAGTTATTTTATGCATATAAAAACCATGAGTAAATGTATGTATAAATAAAAAAGCACTTGTGGTTTAATCCTGAAAAAAATGGTGGGTTTTTTGTGTTTTGTTTTTGTTTTTTTTTTTTTTTTTTTTTTTTTTTTTTACACAAACAATATATTCAGCTATGCTCAACTATAGGCAGACACTTTTAGCCAGCCCATCATGTTATTTTCATAAGCTTAAATCCAATAAATGATGGAACTGAGGTGCTGCGCAAGCCTAGTTTCATTCAGTACACCCGTACTAAGGTACCATTTCTCACTAAATAGCTAAATTAAGCAGCTCTTAATTGAAATCTCAGCTGTAGGTGTCCTCAGAATATCCAGTATACCAGTGTACTTCAAATTTTCAGCTAGTGTGGGAATTCCTCACAAGATGCACCTGCAGCACATAGACAGTTTAATTTTAGATCAGCAGATGCTAACTGTTGCTCTAACAGCTATCACCCAAAAGGCTAGCACTGCCACCTCCCTGACTGAATTTTACAGAACAACAGAGATCTGTGCCTGCTTCATGGATTCTACCACCTCTGCTGCGAGTTCCCTAATCATCAGTTTCACTTTCAAAGTTTTATGGAGCTAAGAAAAGCATCCTGAGTTTTCGTTGAAGTTATCAATGCTATGTTTCAGAATAACTCTTTTCTAGGAGATGATCATGAAACAATAGAAAAAACCCAGTACAGAAGTAAATAAAGAGATCCTACAGATATCATCAGATCTTCTGTTCAAGGTCAATATGTAAATACTAAAAGGCAGTTCTCTGCTCACATAGGAGTAAGAGCAGCATTTAAAATAAATGCTACAAAAGTTTTCCACTACACTACAAAGAACACAATTGTTCTGTTCTACTATATTTAATCATTTTCACAAGAGGAAGAATAACATCTCAAACATGAGACATGCAAGTGGGATTTGAGTACCTTGACAACAGCGTATGAGGAAGCTGGATATTTTCAATAGTAGTCTTTTTCGGATTCCACTGTGATTCTATAGGGTTAGCTGCTGCTAGGATAGATGTACGAGCATTCAGTTGGCAAATAATTCCAGCCTGTCAAAGTGAAAAACATTTCTGAAACCAGCTGCAACTGTGCACCACCAAAATGTTTTCCTCCCCAACTTCACAAGACCACTGGTGTTATTAAATGGGTTCTGTGGTGAAAAACTGCATTGCAAAAACCTTTTAAAGCAAAGCAAGAACAAAAACATCCAGAAATACTACAGTTTGCTATGAAAGCTGTATTCGTTTGTAAATGAGTTGTTACATAATCTAGGATTGATCCACTGACAACAAAAAAAAAGTGTAATCCTTTGTTTTTCTGGTAACTTTTTGGTTTCATCTGCCTAGCAGATACTGTGCTTACTGCAGAGAACCCGAAATTTAAAAGAGACTTACCTTTGCAATGGAGAGAGTCTGTTGTTCCATTACTTCATGTAGTACTGATCTTGTGCTTTCATTCATTTTATCAAACTCATCAATGCAGCATATGCCATTGTCACTAAGTACTAGAGCACCTGTCTGAAGAACCAGTTGCCGTGTTTCTGGATCCTTCATCACATACGCAGTAAGACCAACGGCACTTGAGCCTTTGCCAGATGTATACTGGCCTCGAGGAACCAGGTTATACACATACTGGAGCAGCTGTGATTTACTAGTACCAGGATCACCACAGAGAAGAATGTTGATCTCAGCACGAAAATTGCCTCTTCCTGTGTGAGTAAAATCCTTTCTTGATCCCCCAAAAAGCTGAAGCAGAATACCCTACAAAAATATTCTCTTTAAAAATCAAAACATCACCTCTAGTATGGTTAACAGAGCAAATCCAACTGTTGAATTAAAACATATAATGACCTGAAGCACTGCTAAAGTTAACTCAGAAGAAAACACTTGAAACTGTTCTTAGAAGTCTTTAAAAGGGTTCATTCTTTATAGATATCCTCAATTCCAGTTAATTACAAACATATAGTTAAACTGGTAGGTCTTACAAACTCAGCTTATAATTAAAGTTTCAAATTAGATTTGTTCCAAATCTGTTCGAAAACTTATGTAATCAAAATTTTGCTAAGTTCTGCTGACAACAGGAAAGCCAGAATAGACTATTGTTTTCCCTAAGGCTATGTTTAATCTAGGACCAAAGTACTATTACCTCTTCTGTATCATTAAAAAAAGTGCCATTTTTATCAGCTTTTTAGACAAGACTAATCAAGTAAGTTATTTTCTTTTCAGGAAAACTGCTTTACCGTGTTACAACATTACTTCAATAAAAGTTCTTTACTTGCCCATAAAGATTAGAAGTGTTTAAGGTCTTTATTTCATTGGAATTTACCAACACTTCCACATTTATACTTCCTAAAAAAAGCATACGCTTGCAGTATTAGTAAAGAAATAAAAGTAACTAACTTCCAGTATTTTGAAAGTACTGGAATTATCAGTATAAACATATGCTTGTAATTTTATCAGTTAGCTAGAATTATCAGGGAGGATTTTTTTTCCTTTTCAAATTTACTAGTTTAAATATTCACCATTTCCCACTACTCTTCCCCCGTCCCCCGCAGCATATATATGCTAGATAGTCAGTAAAAAAAAGTGATAGTGACAGCTGGAAACAACAAGGAAAAGAGCAAGGAAGACTGTACACTACTTCACGTAAAGCCTCTGCACAATTTCTTACAGCACAGAAACCTTGCAGAGGCATGGAATGAGCTATTTGTATTAGTTCTTTTCTCATTCACTGCAGAGGTCAGTAAACTTGCAGAGGTCAGTAAAACCTGTTCAGTAGTTACAAGAAGCATGACCTGCCCGATTTTATTTTTCCTGAGGTCCCCAAGTATTGGTGCTCCAATACATGTGGGTTTCAAGCACTTTGAAGTATTAAAGATAGAAGTTTTGTATGGTGTGAACAGATTCTGGTCAGAACCTGAAGATCTCCCCTGATGAAGGCTCCCTAGCTTTCTTCAACACCCACTACACCTGACGTGCCTTAGTGTGGTGAGGAGGTAACAGCAAATGGACTTGTCATTATTGTATTTCCATTTCAGTGGGAAATCATTGTATAGTTTTGAACTCAACTTCTAGCCACTTCAGAAACCTGTGAACTATGACAATGTATAAATCTATAAGGAAAAAACAAAGGAATATATTTGAAGAGGATTGTTTGGTGTCTTGACATCACTTTGAGACCCACTACTGACTGTAGTTTTTGCAATGATAAAGTTGTAGTACCTTAGCTGAACATTTTATTGGAACAGTCCCTTCTTGGATATATCTAAGTAACTGTTTCAACATCCCATAAATCAGGGTCAACCACATGTCTTTATAAAGCTACTGTTCTCTTGTGGATGCCTCTTCAGCAATCATTTACTATGTTACAGCTACTTAACTTTTCTTTGATCACCAGTAATCTGAACTTTCAAGAAATGTCCAAGATGCATACTGCAACTAAATGCTCCCAGTTCTGCTGCTTTCCTGCCTTTTGAATATCTTCCCTCTAATTAACACTCCTTAATACCATGAAAAGAATTACAATACAGTTATAACCAACTCCATCCTGACAAAAGCATGGAGTTTTAAGACTGCTCAAGATACAGTTTTTTGAATTTTGAAGCCTCAAGTCATTTTAATAGCAAACAATAATTACAAATGTACTTGCATATAAATACATTTCTTACAAGACAAATATAGAATTTGATTCACCTTTTTGATATCTTCATGCTCATATATACTTGGGGCCAATGCTGAAGAAAGTCTCTCATATATGTCTGGTTTTTTTGAAAGCTCTCTTAGCATTTCCACACGTTCCTCTGTAAACATTTTTTGCTCCATTTCCTCATCAACACCATGCAGGCGTTTTGCATCTGTCTTGCGATAGTGTATGACATCAATGTGGGTCTTATAGACGGATTTTACATTGCTGACCCTTGGATTAACTCGAATTGGGACTGCCCTGTAGATACCTAAATACAATTTTTAATCACAGCATTAGATATGAAGAAACATAATTCCAAAACATGGAAGTTTTACATTTTCCCTTGACAAGCTTTTCAAAACAGCCTAAATACTTTAGTCAGTTTATCTCCTAGTACCAGTAAGTCATGTAGAAGTCAATGGAACATATTTAAGTCATCTAGACCCTATTTTTGCAGGTACATACACGTTTAACATTCCTATCACAAGTGTTCTCAACAAGGAAAATTTTCAAAAAAATTAAGGCTTGATGCTTTTGAAAGTCCTGCTCTGATGTCTAAAGTCAGCATTTCCCCCTTTTGTAAGTGCCAAGTTTAATAATAGTTTTCTAATGCATCTCTAACAGCTAGCAGTACAGTAGTTGGTTTAAAGCAAAGTGGTTTTTAAAATGTGGTTGTGGTATCACAAGCCTTACTCTATGTTACCACTCTCCTGACAGCAGATGCTGTTTAAGATACTGCTTCTTCCTCGCCTACATTCTCAGAATGACTGAATTGTCAAGGTCAGAAAGGATCTCTGGAGATTGTCTAGTTCTGAGGGGCCGACTCCAGTCCGAGGGGCTCAAAGTGGAGTCAACTAGAACAGGCTGCTAAAGGCCGTGTCCAGTCAGGTTTTGACTATCTCTAAGGATGGAGACTCCACACAGCCCCTCCGGGCAACATGTGCCAGGGCTTGACCACCCAAACACTAAAAGTTTTCTTATGTTTAACTGGAATTTCCTGTATTTCAGCTTGTGCCCACTGCCTCATATCCTGTCACTGGGCACCACTGAAAAGAGTGTGGGGCTTTGTCTTCTTGACACCACCCCACCCCGCAAATCAGGTATTTATAAACACAGTGGTAAAATCCCCCTGAGCATTCTCTTCTCCAGGCTGAGCAGTCCCAGCTTTCTCAGCCTTTCTATATATGACAGAGTATCCAGTTATCATCATGGCCCTTTGCTGAATCCACTCCAATATGCTCAGGTCTCCCTTGTACTGGAGAGCCCAGAACTGGACACAGTACTCCAGATGTGGCCTCACCAGTGCTGAATAGGGGGGAAGGATCACCTCCCTCGACCTGCTGGCAACATTCCTCCTAATGCAGCCCAGGAGGCTGTTGGCTGAACGGCAACACAATCATCTGGTCTTATCAAGTATTGCTGCCTTCTAGTTTTGCTTTTGCCTGCAAGTTTGCTGAGGGTGCACTCTGTCCCATCATCCAGGTCGTTAGTGAAGATATCCAACAGTGTCTGGCCCCAGTATTGACCTCTGGGGTACACCTGCGGTGACCGCCCTCCAGCTGGACTTTGTGCCACCGATCATAATGCTTTGAGCCCAGCAGTTCTGCCAGTTAAATCCATCTCACTGTCCACTTATCTAACCTATACACCATCAGCTGGTCTATGAGGATGTTGTGGGAGACAGCGATGAAAGCCTTGCTAAAGTCAAGGTAAACAACATCCACTGCTCCAGTCATCTCATTGTAGAAGGTTGTAATCCACTGTCAATCCATGCTGACTACTCCCAATCACCTTCCTGTGCTTCATACAGTTAGAAATGGTTTCCAGGATTATTTGCTGTGTCACCTTCCCAGGGGTCAAGAGGAGGTTGACTGGCCTGTAGTTCCCAGGTCTCCTCCTTGCCCTGGGAGTGACACTGGCTTTCTTCAAATACCTTAGCCAACCATGACTTTTCAAAGATGACTGAGTGGCCAGCTCCCTCAGCACTTGCAGGTGCATCCCATCAGGTCCCTTCATAGACGGTTAATATCAGTGAAAAAGGAGGATGCAAATACTCAAGCCAAATTTTACCTGTGACATTAACTCTATCACCTGGCTGAACTTTATCAACGAGGTCATTGTGAGCAAACAGCACAACCGTATGAGGGGTCTGTCCAGCTGGCATATCTTCAGGAGACTCCTGCAGTTTGATCTAGCAAAAAACACTCAAGTTTTAGTTTCAAAAAAAGCAAAGCTTTTCCAGAGAGCATACAACAGAATCTTGTATTATCAGTCTTCACCATTGTTTTGAATCAGGAACATTGCTCAAGAACAAATACCCCCAGCCAAACAGCAAAACTGATTACTAATAAAAAGATATGATGAAATTGAGAATTCTGCTGGTTGCTACTGGTATGGCTAAAATGCCGTTACAGACAAGGCTCATCTAGTCCGGATAGAAGCGAACATACTATATATAAAGGAGCTTCCATGTGGAAACAATAAGACGTGTACGTACTTTATTTCATCCTTTTAATGCATTTCTTCTCTCAAGGATGGACTTAGCCCTTTGCTAAGTTGTTTCACCCATTTTTGTGTTCCAAAACACGTTTCCCTTTTCAAAACATTCAGTCTCAAGATACATACATTAATGCTATTGATGATATTATGGGGGTGGGGGAGCAAAAAATAGAAACTGTTTCATTTTAGCCACTACCTAAGCACAACGTACCATCTGTTTGTCAGAGAACATGGATCGGTTGTGAATCAGCGCCATACTGTGTGTTGTGTTACAGTTCTTGCATACTGATGGTTCAGCAATCCTGCCACGGTCGATTTCTACTCTGGTGGTGAAAGCGCAAACCTGGCATTTAAAGAATGCTTCCTGCATCTCAGGAATTAACTGGGAGCTTCTGATGACCATACCGCTGATGGTGATAAGTTGATCAATATCTACAAAATAGAGACTCGTGTCATCACTTCATACTCTTACAATTTAAAATGACCTTCAAGTTTCATGTTATGTTAGTTTTTAGCTGGGAGGTAGACATTTGGTTAGGTACTAGTATTTTGTCTAAGACAAAGCAAAAAGAATCATAAATGCGTAGTACAAATACTCTAATTTACAGAAATATTTATACAAAAGAAAGAATCCTTTGCACTTGCAGAACTAAGAACGTGAGTAGCTGATGCCAGGAAAGATTTCCTTTACAGATAGATTATTCTGCATTTGGGCTCTAAAGCATTGGCTTCTGAAACAGACTTATATAAACAAAAGACATTGGTCTGGATGGACCACAAGTACACTTTTATACGGTCTTCATGTAATTCTATGCTGACATTCAGTAAGTTTATATAAATCCTTAAAATTCTTTTCTAACGTGGTAATCAAAAGTTTACCTTCAGGGTTTAGACTTCTCATATTCCTAGTCTTCAGTGCATTATATGGCCTTACTTGAATTTGATGTTCTAATATTGAATCAGGGTAACGATCAAAAAAGATCTCATTGGCAGCCATGTCAAATGTTGGGATAACTTCCTGTATAAAATTGTTAGAAACAGTTAAGTTTCAAAGTTAAGAAAAGAAAAAAAAATCATAAAATGAAATATTTTTGCATAAAGCATTTTATGTGCTGCTGATCAGCCAGGAATGACTAAGAGTTATGCCAGCTGAGCATCTGCCTATGTAACAGGAAACTTACTGGCAAAAAAACCCAAAGTCCAAGACTCCGGACATTGCAGTTTAGCAGCTAATTTTGCATGTATGAGGTACCCACTCTAATATCTACCATCAAGTTTTAACTACTATGAAACAAGACATTTTATAGTAAGTAAAATAAAGAAGCCAGAGATCACACTGGACATACAAAGTACACATTGCATTTAAACGAATGTATTGAAAGACAGAAATATGAAAGGGCCACTTGAAAGCCAGCAAACAAGTGCACTACTTCACCTGAGGATAGCAGATCAGTTGCCTGTAAAGATTTTCATCAAATGATCTTAGATGGTCACAATTTACGTTCAGGAATGGTTCCCCAACAATATTAATCTGCAAGATATTTGAAAAGAATACTTTAGCTCAATATCATGCAAGACAGAAAAAGAAAAGTTAGATTTCTCAGCGTTACAAGTACCTCTTCAAGTCGTTGCATATAGCGTGGCTCGTTAAGATCCAAGCCAATGTCTTCATCCTCTTTAGCCAGCGGATCAATGAAACGCTGAAGAAATCTCTGAATGTCAGAGGTAACAAAAGACAGAAGGGAAAGATGAATGGAATTTAGTAGTACAAACACCTACTGTGTATCAGATTCAACTAGTATTCGTTTAAATCAAACTAGCTTTTCATTTAGAAGAGGAAGAAATAAGTTGTCAACCTACCTGGAATTTTTCTTTGCATGAGGCTACATTAACATCTGTTCCCCAAATAACAAGCTTTTGTCCAAGAGATTGCTCGGTCGCTACTACATCCTCAGCTGGCTGCATGGAAACAAATTAAGCATACACAAATATGCATACAGTTGTTTAAAAATAAGCTGTCAGATACAAAATATGAGACATCTACCTACCCCATCTGAGTGTAAATCAACTTGTCTGGCTTTACGGACAGACCCAAGATCTGGCCTCTGCCTAACCGGAGTTCCTCGTACACCACTTCGTGGAGTACCCTCTACCCTGGAGCTGGGTGTGCCGTAAGTCAGAGGTGAACTGATATCGAAGTCAAGAGGAATAGCTATAAAAAAAAATGTTTTGTTATTATTATCAAGACATTTTACGTTTAGAGCAGACTAAAATTCAGCCTCTGCATTTGTCTCATTGTTCTTTTAACTCTACTGTCATGAGTCGCATCAATCAATTCCGGTGTTTTAACAAAACAGAAGCAACAAAGATGTTGCAAGTCTAGCTAGAACTTTCCTTTGCATTAACATCTCTTCCAAAAGATCCCGAGTTCTAGTAAAGCTTCGCTAGAGAACTTCAAAGCGGTACTGCATTTTAAAATGACATTGGTGTTCAAGCCTAAAAAGTCAAAACGCAGCATTTTAGATGAAACACATTTTTCAGTATTTTTGGGGCTGTAAAACAAGTGGCATGACAATCACCAGCTACTGCAATCAAAAACAATCCTATTCATAAAAGCAAGAAAGGCTTTTTATGGCAATCAATCTAATTCTTTCTGCATTAATAATTTTGTTGATTATTTTCTTCTTTCTAGAAATACGTAAAAGAATAAGGTAGAATCCTTGATACATACTCCCACGATAACTTGAAGCTACAACAGCAGACCTGCACCCCCGACACTGACTACGTTCCTGTACTGTCCACTACGCTAAACTCCAGTGAGAAACTGGAGACAAGACTCATTTTTTCCGAGTCTATTTTTCGGCCAGACCCCATCCCCAGGCTGCTCGCTGCACAGCGGCGCAGGCAGGCCCCCGGGACGCAGCGGAGCCGCCCGAGCCCCGGCGTACCGGAGTGGCGGAACTGCGGGGGGCTGGAGAAGAGAGCATCGGGGGCGCTGGGGCTCTGCGCGTCGGCGGGCGGGGAGGTGGGCATGGGCTGCAGGTCTCCGGTGGAGGTGGAGTCGTCTGTCCTCCGCTTCTGCGAAGGAGGAGAACGAGCGTCTTGTGCTGCAAGACACAAACAGACCCGGAGCCGGCGTTTGAATCGTCGCGCCACCGCACGAGGCGGACCGAGGCACAGGCGCGGCGGCCGGGACAACAGCCCCGGGGCAGAGAGACGGCGCCGCTGCCCCGGCGGCAGGCGGGCAGCGGAGCGAGGGCCCACCCGGCAGCCAACACCCGCCCGCTCCCCCCGCATGGTGGCCCCCACCCGCCGCTGCCGGGGAGCCGCGGGCTGGCTCCGGCCCCGGCCCCGGCCCCAACCGCCTCACCCCCGCCCCCGGGCCGGCCCCTTCCCACCAAAGCACTCACGAGTCGGGGGGTTGCTGCCCCGGCCGCGCTTGCCGCGGCGGCGGCTGGGGGTGGAGGCGGGCGACGACATGGCGCTGCTCCGGCTCCCGCGGCGGTCCTACTGCGGGGGGGCGGCGAGAAGAACGCGGGCTGTGGGCGCTTCGCCACCGGCCGAGCCCCGAGCCCAGACGGGCGGGTTGCCGGCCCTCTCCACGCACACGCCGAGCACGGAGCCGGCGGGAAGAGCGGGGCAGCCGCAGCAGCCCCAGCAAACTCCGCGCCAGGCGAGTCGCGTGCGCGCGCTCTCGCGGGCTTTCTGGCCAATGGGTAGGCGCGATCGCAACGGGAGCGCCCAACGGATGCAGGAAGGGGGGGGTGGGGAACGGAGAAGGAATGGAGGAAGAAGGTAAACCCTCCGGGCCCCCGAGGTGAGGGTCGCGCCCTGCTCGAGCTGCTGCCCTACGGGCAGAGGTATACTGCGGGGTGCTTTTTGTGCTACGAGACGGAGCCTGTCCTCAGCAATGGCACATTGCCCCCCTCCCAGCTCAGAGTGGAACCGCCCGCACCTGACCGAATTTCGCGGCAAAACTAGTCCTGCGGTCTGGCAGGGAGGCGTGGGGAGGTCGGAGCAGCCCATTCTCCGCGGGGGAGGGGGAGAGAAACAGTGCTTAGAGGTTATTGAATATGCGTGTACTGAGCCGATCCTGCGGCGAGAGACATAAAGGTGCCTCCAGACGCTCTTCCCTGCCACCGCCCGTTAGACGATGGTACCGCCCGTGTCGTATCCCCCCCCTGCTCGGAATGGTCTGGCCGAGGTCTACCCGCGTTTCTCCTTGCCTCGGAGTGCACCCATAGTGATGCCACAGCGTGTACACCACCACCCCCACCCCCCCCCCCCCCCCGGCTGGCTGTGTTGGATCCGGCCGGGGGCGGGCTCTTCGCGCCCGCTTCCGCCTCCCTCCGTGCCGCTGCCTGCGCGGCCGGCCTGGGGCAGCATGGCCGGCGTCCAGGAGTGCCTGCACCAGCTGCACCGCTGCCTGCAGTCCGGCCATGCCGCCAGCGATGCCCTGCACGGTTACAGCCTGCTCCGCAGACTGGGGGAGACCTGCCTCACCAGCCCGGCGGGCGGCGCGCAGGGTGCGCCCTCGGGCCCGGCCCGACCGGGGTGGGGGGGCCTCAGGGGCTCTGAGTGAGGCCTGGGGCGGCCCTTGCCTCGCTGGTGTCTTTAAAACAGCAACTGCTCAGCTTGGGGCGGGAGGGGGGCTCGTTGATGTTAGGGGGACACACACCCGATCGCTGGTCCTGCGGGGCGGCTCTGCCCTGCCCGAGGTCTTCACTCAACACGACACTTGGCTGCTGGCAGGACATGAAGGGTCGATTTAGGGGGAGGGGAGGTGTCGTGCCCCAAACAACCATTTACCTTGGTAAAAATGTTTCGGTGCGTGCCCGTCTCTGCCGCCCTGCCCTCAGGCTAGCTTTCCCTCGGCCCAGAGCAGGGGCAGGCCCCAGGGTGAGGTCAGAGGCATCGGCCTGGGCCCGAGTCCATGGGGAGGTCAGAAGCACCCACATTAAGTTGTTTATGTGGAGACAAGCATCAGTCCTGTCCAAGGCGTTAAGGCATCCTTCTGCACAAGGTGATGGGCTGTGTCCAGCCCTGCCTGCTCTAGAAGGGAAACCAACCACCTGATGGTTTGTTTGCTTCCCCGCAGCGCTGCACCTGTCCCTGGTGTTTTCCCAAGAGCATGGCTTACTCATCTTTATCCACAGATCCCTCGGCATGGAGGAGGTAAGTTGGTAAACTTTAAAGAAATATTGAGATAGTGCTATATGAACAGCATGTTCTATTATACACGTTAAAACTAAATATGTTTTTTTAACTTTTCAGTTTCGAGATTGCAGGGAAGAAGCATTGAAGTTTCTGTGTGTCTTTATGGAAAAAGTTGGTGACAAAGTTCATCCTTATGCCTGTAATATTAAGGTGGGTAAAGGTTTAATATTTCCTAAAGGTCTTTGCTGAATGGTTGAAACAACTCTGGTGGGTCTCGTACTGTAACAGATTCGTAATTCACCCTTCCCAGTCTGCCTTACCCATCTCTGATGTTCTTGTTAGAGCTGAAATAACTTGATTGACATGAAGTGTAATTAATACAACAGAGAAGCATGGACTTGTTTCTTCAGCTATAGACGTAATTTTATTAACTTCTTTTTGTAGAACATAATAGGTATTGATTTTGAAAATAAGTTACTGATATTGAAAATAATAGTTACAACTTTTAATGTATGCAGACTAAATTAATAGTTTAAGTGTAATATTTTAAATGTTTCTATAGGTGCTGGTTAATATTAAATACTGATTTTTTAAAAATTTTTCCTGCAAAGTTGTTACTTTTGCAATATATACAGAAATTGGTGGAAACTACAATACGTCTAAAAATGAGGTTCTTTGAGTCTAGATTGCTGGATAGTACTGCTTTGCATAGAAATACTTGACTGCACCACTGCACTTTCTGATCTCAGATTAGTAGCTACATATTGTAAGGAATGATAGTACAGATGCAGAAAATTTGCTGTGTGTGCCTTTTATTCCAGAAACTGCACTTTCTTTGCTTGAGCTGGAATTCATTATTATGTCACAGTGCTGCAGTGTTGTCAGTGAAGCCACTTTCAGGACTGACTATTTTTATTGTTTCAGTTTTTTTTAAAAGCCTTAAATTTGTTAGGAACAGATACTTTAAAGAGGTAGATGACTACATTGTTATCTTTGAATTCCCTTCTCTACTTACAAGTATTATAATCTCCATTTTCTTTCCTACGTAGCAAACTTGTATTCGTGTTTATACAAAAGACAGGGCAGCAAAATGTAAAATCGCAGCTCTGGAACTTCTGATTAAGGTAAAAAGCATTTTATAAATCTCTCTTGCTTCTAGAAAAAGTAGAAAATCTGTTGTATTACTATAGTTGTGCTATATCATGCAGAAAATCTGTAGTCTGCAGTAGCAAGAGAATAGTGGTAGTGTAATATTTCAATGCTAGTAAGAGATATGTCTTAACAACAGATTGTCTTCGATGTTCCTCCAGTGGGTTGCTTAGATGTGAGCATGTCATTCCTTCATCTGCTAGAGCAAGACGCGATTGTTTTGGGGGTAGTTGCAGATCTTCTCTCTCCTAGTTTATTATGGTTCTTTAAGGAAAAATTTTGCAGTTCATTTGCATTCTTAAAAATATTATGTATTAATATTTAATATTATAATATATTAGTATATGAAAGGTGTGGAGGAGGAGAAGGGATTTTTTCAGAAGTTTTGTTACTGTGTGAGACAGTAATTTCATAATGTGCTTCCTTAGAGTGCATTAGACCCTTGTTTTGCAAATGCTTTTGCACTTACTTAATTTTGTTTGTGAGAAACAAAACTCCCTTCGGAGTTATTCTGGGTCAGTTCTTCTGTGAATTGGATTTGCTTTATAGCAGCAGGGAAAGCAATACAATATGATAAAGGCTACTGCAGACCTGCTAAGCCTGTGCTCTTGTGGGGTTTTTATTTATTTATTTATTTATTTATTTATTTGTAATTATACTATCTATAATGTTCATGTAGATGATCTATATATAATATGTATAATATAAATTGAAAATCATAAGTTTTATATTTATACATATATAGGAAGGTAGTTTGTTGTTAAAGTAGATTTCATGCCAGTACTCTTTTCTGGACCAGTCACCTTATATCTCTTTCATTGAATAGCATAGTTAAGTTGAAGTTACACATATGAACTGTGTTTTTATTTAGACCAAGTAGTATTGTGGTAGTGATATTAATGATTTTCCTAAATTTTAATTTGTTTTAATCTGTCTTAGTTGCTCCAAAGTTTACGATGTTCCTGTCTGATGGAAGAAATGAAAGTTGGGGAGATATTTAATAAATTTTATGGGGAACTTGCTACAAAAAGTAAAGTCTCTGATACAGGTAGGCTTTAATTTCTCTGTCTGTGTCCTTTCTTTTATTTACACTCAGTTTTTGTTGGATCATGCCCCATGGAAATGCATAATTGTTATTCCCATGGCAAGTGTGTTTAAAAATGGTAGCTGTCATGTTTTAGAGCTAGTAAAATTTGTTCAGGTCTTCTGATCATGATCATGCAGTTAGCTGTTGCTTAGCAGACTTGTATATATGTATGAGCTAACATGCGGGAGAAATCATATAATTGAATTTAGTGGTGGCAGTTCATACTGAATTTAAGCATAGGTCTGGTTTAGATTTCTCAATATAGAAGAGTATTTGTATGTCTAATCTGTTATTTTTAGTCCCTGAATGCCTAAATCCTGAAAGTAATTTCAGCTTTCTTGTCGTTAACCAACTTAACTTTGCTAGACTCTTAGATTCCATCCCCCCCACCCCCCCGGTTCTGTGCTAATCTGGTGTAGCTGAACCTTTGCAGTTACTCTTATACCTGCTTTATAACTATATACACACATACCCCTTTAACTCTGAGCCTTAAGGGTAGTCCTGGTCCCTCTGGTGGGTGCTCTTCTCAAAAGCAGAGGCTGCTCATCGCTGTGAAAGCTCATGTAAACCCCAGCTCGGTTGCTAAAGCTCTTTGTAACCTTATTCCAACCCTGGTCAGTTTTGTCCTCGGAGCTGTGGTTTTAGTGTGATAGTTCCTGCATTGGTTGCCCCTAATGTGAGCTCATCAGTTCTTGCCTTGCCTAATTATGTTATTTATGATGTTAAGCATACTAATATGAGCTCTAGTTTGATCGTCTTGGCTAGTTACAGCTGAAATGTTCGCTTGGCATGTTTAGTCCTCACAGAGCTTGCTGTGCCTGCGTATAGAACCCTTTAGTCTGAACTCTCGCCTAGAAACTTCTGCTAGCTGTTGGCCTTAACCCTGATGGTACTTAAAAGACCCAGCATAACTTCAAGGCCAGCAGCAAACTTGGATTGGTGGTAAATGCTTCCTGAGTGGATATGGCCTTTATTAATGAGTTTTTGAAACCACATTTCAAAAGAGTAACTGTGTTTAACTTATTAATGTGAAAGGAGGGTGCATCTCACATTGTAGCATATAGAGAGATATATGTACATCTGTACGTACATCGTAAAGAGCCATCTTTCCCACATGCTAATCACCAATTAAACCATCAGGGATGGTTTTCTCATGGTTGCAAGTTACATAGGAATTGCAATGGAAATGTCAAAGTAATGATTTAAGTAATTAATATTTAATAATATTAAATTACTTTCTAGTACTGGAGAAGATTTATGAGCTTTTGGGAGTTTTGGGAGAGGTCCAGCCTAGTGACATGATTAACAACTCTGAAAAACTATTCCGAGCTTATTTGGGAGAGCTTAAAACACAGGTATGATTGGAATTTCTTTTCAGACTCTTGCATTGCTGTGTTTTTTTTCCTTTGATCTGTGTAGTGCTGTATGTTGGAATACTGTTGTACCTAGTACAATTGGTAGGGATCTAACCGGATAGTCATAAATGCTTCCTTAAGGACTGTTAAAGTGTGTTCCCTGGTTCTGAGAAGCTTTCAAAGTAAAAATTCAAAGCCATCAGTACAGTGACTTAACCAATTTACTATGAGAGAAGATGACATGTGATGATCATTGCAGTAGCACCCAAGAAAAGTTGTATTGCCGTGCACTGGTAGTTTCTGATTTGGTCTCTACTAGCTGCAGAATCCTTGCACTTCAGGTAAATGTCACGGTTCTGCTGAACTTTACTTTCCTGTATTCTGCACTTTTAAGACATTAGTGTGTGCTGTTTAAGTTTTGCTATGGTTGGTCTTGGTGGAGCATATTTCATGCTTTTCAAAGGATTTCTTATGCTTCTGTAGTTAAACTCCCTCCCAAATGATACGAAACTTCTGAGTAGGAGATGTTTCTGTGGACTTGTGTCCATAGAGGTGGGTGCCGACATAACTGTATTAAGTTGGAATATGTTATTTTATCTACACTTCTAGGAACTGGGAAGCCTTGGTGTAAATTTATCTTAGCTTGAAGATAATCTTTTTTTCAATTCTCACTTTTTTTAGATGACATCAGCTACAAGGGGACCCAAGCTACCTGTTGTAGCAGGATGTCTGAGGGGACTGGCTGCACTCATGTACAACTTTACCAAATCTGTGGACGAAGGTATGTTCTTTTTGTATGTGAAAGACAGTTATACAATTCGATGTATTTTAATCATTATACAGCCAGCAAGCAGCACCATTTCTCGCTGTGAACTCAGAATGAAAATTTCCCCACTGGTATATGTTTTATGCAAAAGCAAGGCCTGTCCAGCTACATGGTCCTTGTAGTCTGTCTCTGTGTGGAGTGGCTTCATCAGTGTGTTTCTGTATGTGTTTGAAGTGCTATTTTCTAACCAGAGAATGGGCAGCTGTGAGAGCCACATTGAAGCTGGAATGCGGTTTATACAGAGATATGTTTCCCTTAGAAGAGACATGTCTGTTAAAGCATGGGTATTCAGAAAAATCAATGAATATAGATGTGCAGTGTTTTTCAAATTTAAGAGTACTTCAGCAAAAACCATCTCTGCCTCTTAAAATGAGATATGTAAGGCTTTCCAATATTGTTTCTTCATACCAAGCTTTGGATAAAAATATCTTTGTCTTTATTCTGCCTCTTGTGTGTCAATAGTGAAATACTCATTATTGGGTTGTTTCACAGATCCTCAGATTGCAAAGGAGATTTTTGATTTTGCGATGAAGGCAATCAACCCACAGGTAAGTCTGCCACGTGTTAATCGTTCCGCATAAATGAATTAGCCCTGATGAAGAATAAATCGCATATGACAAACCTTTTCTGATATTACAGGTTGATCAGAAGCGATACGCAGTACATCTAGGTAAGATTGTAAATTATTGCAATTCATGCTGAGGTGGATACCGTACATACAATGGTGTCTTCTGTCTGGAGTTGTTTATTCTCTACTGGCTGTCTTCGGTCTTCTAAGCTGATTGGGGAGCAAAACTGGTGTACTTTAAGTTGGTATCTAAAGAGCTAAACATGTATTTGGTTAAACTAGGCAAGGTCTAATCAGCTTATGAACAGCAGCATTACACTTGGTGCCATTTGCCCCTCTGGAGTAGTACAAAACCCTGGTATAAGAAGGGAATCGTAGGAGTAGAAATAAGAGGAATGTAGCAAATTAGGAGAAAAGAGAAGATGGTGGATTAGGTTAAAGGAAAAAAGTAGAAAAAGAAGGGGAATTTCACTGGAAGAAGGAGAAGGAAATTGGGAACAAATGAAGTTCATGAAAAGAATGAGATATTGGCCTGTGAAATGTGAGTAGCTTATGCAGAAATTGCAAAATGCAAGGTTTGAGTACTAGGCCCGTAGCAACTGTGAAGGGTAAAACCCTCTTTAAAGATAGTCTGCCAAAAAAACATTAATTCATTAGCAATCTTGAAATTTCATTTATGCTTATATTTGGGATTGTGAAATTACCTATATTCTGAACTCTCTATTTGTCTGCGCATCACAGTTTGGTGGAGGAGGGGACTTGGGCATATGTTCTGACCACAGAAACCAAATCCTTGTGAATTGTGCGATCGAGTTTTATTATTTGTAACCAGTAGAGTCCCTTTCTTTTTCACGGTTAATATAAATTACTTCAGGACGCAGCTGTGCTTTCCATAATGGTGTACATTAAAAAAGAGGATTTTGGAGGGTTGTTTTTATGCTTAAGTTCTTAATGTTTGGATACTGATACTGTAATGGCTAGAAGAATACATTTTATACCCTCCAATCATGGTAGGTATACCTACCTAAAGTCCTGATGTGGACTTTTATAGACTGGTCTGGTTTTGGAAATTGGAATATAAGACTAGGTTTTAATGAGAATTGTTTTAAACTGCAGCTGGTTTACAGTTGTTCAGCTGGCATGCTGCTCAGTTTGGAACCTTACTCCTAGACAACTATGTCTCCCTCTTTGAAGCAATGTGTAAATGGTGTGGCCACACAAATCAGGAGCTGAAGAAAGCCAGTCATTCTGCACTAGATTCATTCCTTAAGCAGGTATTGTAACTTCACTGGGATCTCTGAGACTAAAGCAAAATCAAATTTCTTGAAATAGTGGGGATATTTGGTGCTTGGAAGTTCAGTGAATTTGTTTAATAAATAATTATTTTGTTTGAAGTGCTTCATATTACGAGCTAAGTATCTTCTAAGATTTACTGTAATTGTTTTGTGGCTTTTCTCATGTTTCTGGAAATCCTAAGATTTTTGTATCTGCTTTACAGATTTCTTTAATGGTAGCTAAGGATGCAGAGCTACACAAGAGCACATTGCAGTTCTTCATGGAGCAGTTCTATGGAATCATCAGAAGGATGGATTCGAGCAACAAAGAGTTGTCCATTGCCATTCGTGGATATGGGCTTTTTGCAGCAGTATGTGCAGGAAACTTATTCTGATAAAGGAGTGTACGGGATAGATTTAAAGCTAGGATTCATATACCATTCATTTTACAATTTTATGCAGCTTGTTATATAGGGAGTGCTACTGTTTCTGGATTAAGTGTTGAACTTAATTAGCTACACTGTAAAATACTTTGTGGTTGAAAATTATTAAAACACATACTGAATTTAGTAGGAGCACTTGCAGCACTGAGGGTTGTGGTTACTTCTGCTTGTGCATTAGTTCTGAAGTGGAAAAAACAGGGGCTTCATATACAGCTGTCACAAAACTTAAGGATGTGCTTAACCACTTAGGTGCAGTCAATATCTCGTTAGCTCTGTCTGCATTTCAGATGGTAGATCCAGGCCGGCTCTGCTCTGGAAGCAGTTCACATATGCTTGCTACAGAGCAGGAATTACATCAGAACACTCAAAATGCATTGCTAACTGCAAGACACTAGGAGGTAATCTGTGAAACAACTCCGAATTAAAAAAACAAAACCATGCTTATATATTTATGTGGAGGGCAGATATATTTGTCAGGAAGCACAATTAAGAACCAACTTCCAGTTTTTGTCAGTGGTCAATTAAAATAGGAATATAAAAGTAAAGTTAAGGTTCTATAAAGAAAGGATGCTGTTTATCTATCTGCAACCTATACGCTTGATGGTGGTACCCCAACTTTTATATAACAAAATTCTAGACATTCCTTTTTTTTCTTTCTCTCAAAGCAAAGATTAAGTTAAATAATCTCAAAGATTATTTAGAGAAGGTTAGGAAATGTGATAGAATAGCTGGTTACTAGCTGAATCCTTTCCCTTTTGCTACCTTTCGAGCAGAGTGCATTTGTTTTGTAGAATTTTCGATGTGCTTTGTTGAAACCTAGTCTTCCTCTTCCATGATATGAGCTAGAAAGGAATTGAGTTAAAGGTATTGTTCCCAGAAAAAATGAAGGATTTCAAATTACTGAATTGAAAGAAGCTTGTTAAAAGTATCTGTTATGGAACACAAGAAGTTAATTAAAGTTGCTTAAGGTAAATACAGACATAGGATAATACTGCACATTTTAACAGGAAAAAGGGATCTTAATGCTCCAATACCTATAAATCTTTAGTATGTTAAGACACAGTAATAGTTGTTAGCCTGTTTAGACTAAATCTTGGCCAAGGATCAGATGCTAGGTTATGAGGAAGAAGAGTCTTGCTGCTACTGCAAGTAGTGGCCTTAGCCTGAACACAAGTTCAGTGATTGATTCAGTTTCAAGGCAGAATATTTCTTTACTGTCTAATCACTAAAATAATTTTAAAGTAATACTTGCAGTTCTACAAATGATAAATGGATAGTCTTAATTTTGTCAGCATGTTTTTGGGCAGACTAGATTCAACCTTTAGCCTAACTCTCGTATTCTGTCATTGCCTAAATCAGTCCACTCTTTTTCCATGGTCAGTTCCCTACTACAATTCTTGCCTGTGATCTGGTTCCTGGTTCCTTTTCCACAAAGACTGCTTTTTGACCTAGCTCATGCTAAATACTGTGATTTACAAATCATTCTACAGAAATCTGTAAGCATTATTACATACCCTCTAGTACTGTTTGGGATGCTTTCCACATGTTCATTAGTTTAGGAGTAGTCTTTATCCTCTGTTCGTACAGATCCCAGCACAATAAAAGTTCAGAATTTGGGCTGCTAAGTTAAATGTTAAATAGTAGTAGCCTGTGAATTTTAATTGGTTAAGCCACATTAAGGTAAGCCACTTACTACTTTAATGCAGCTAGGTCAAAATATAAGTGAATATTAGCATCCATAATGCCATATTTAAGATATTTACAGCCAAACTCCATGCTTTTCAGGCTGGATTTGAAATCATGTCACTGAAAGTTCAAGTACTCTTATTGTAAATTACACTGCATCAGTGAACTATTGGTTTAGTTCATTGCAGGTGCCCTGTTTCTCATACATGTAGCAAGTAGAATACTTAGTTTATTCAGATGTATTGAGTTCCTGGAAAAATTTAAAAGATTATGATGATGATGATTATTATGGTTCAGTGAATACTTGGCTGGGTTTTAGTGCTACAGCATACGTTTGCTTGACTGTACAAAGTTGCTAAGTCAGTATTTTTTTTTCCCTCTGTAAGCCCTGTAAAGCTATACATTCTAAGGATGTTGACGACATGTATGTTGAGCTCCTTCAGCGTTGTAAGCAAATGTACCTCACAGAAGCAGAAACAATAGATGACCATCTGTATCAGCTACCAAGTTTCCTCCAGTCCATTGCAAGTGTGATATACTATATAGACGCAGTAAGTGAAGTATTTAAAGTACGAGTCAATTTTTTTTAATGCAGGTACGGATGTATGAGGAGGTAGTAGCTGTGAACTTACCTATGATAGAAGGTGTTTCTTTATCTGAAATACGATGATGTTTAGCTCATAGGGGATGGGAAGAATATCAGGAGAATACTTTATTGGATTTTATTTAAATAAAGAAAATGCACAGAATATACTCAATAAAACGCTACAGTGCATTGTGATGAAAACCATGGTAGCCAGATGTGAATAGGTTTTCATTTATTTTAGGCGAAGTTATTTATTTGGACCTAGCCTTACCCTTCTCTTTATGCATTTATACCACTCTATTGCTGCCTTTTCTTTTGGTACTGATACTTAGCGTGTTCTCTGAGGCTGGTACTTCGATTTTCCTCCGATGCTATGCTCTCTGTGTTCTGCTGAGGGCTTTCTGGATCCTAGCTGGAGCTGGGAAGTAAGGTTGGGGCAGAGAAGAGACTCATTTACATTCTGTATTCAGATTGTTAAGGATGAACAGATTATACTTCTGTGTTATTATGGTTTAATTAAATTGGTACTTTTCTAATAAGCTTTCTAATAAGCTGGTTCCACTGAAGCACTAATCTATTCAGGAGCTACTTTTCATAATGTGTTCCAGGAAACTTCCTTATTCTGTTTGTTTTGTTTGGTTTTGGGGTTTTTTGTATCTAAGTTGAATTCACTTGCTAGGTCTTTTATTGTTCTCAGAACAGGTGTTGTAAATTCTTGTAACAAAGTATCTTGCTGAAACAATTTAGCATAATTCTTCAAATTGATACTGAGTGATAACCATTGTCTTTGCATGATCGATGTTTTGCTTTTATTTATTCTAGATTCCTGAAGTATACACTCCGGTTCTTGAACATCTAGTTGTGCTGCAGATAAATAGCTTTCCACAATACAGTGAAAAAATGCAGTTAGTCTGTTGCAAGTCTATAATAAAGGTATTTCTAGCCCTCTCAGGAAAAGGTCCAGTTCTCTGGAGTTTTATTAGCACTGTGGGTGAGTCTGTGATATTAACTTTGTTGTGTTTTTGGGGGGCAGGGGTGGTTTTTTGGTTTGGATTTTTTTTTCCCTAAATTGATTAACTGGTTCTAAGAGAGATACGTGGAATAGCCATTTGGGGTCAAAAATGAAGCTTTTCCCGCCCTCTAATAATGGAGGTTTAGGGTTCTCATTGTAATTTTTCAATATCTATTGTTAAATCACTTAAGGAGTACATTTAACAACTGTTTCGCATGACAGAGTGGCTATCATCAAGGGCAGGAGAACATATTTTTGTGATAATCTGTTTAAGCATGGCTTATGTTCCTGCTCTGAAGGATTGTGGGGAGAAAGGAGTTTCACAGAAAAATGTAAAAAAACCTGTTCAATACCCTTTCAGTTATCCCTACAAAATATCACAGAAAGTAGTGTCATCTCTATTAGAAATGCAATCGTTTTATGCTCTGGAACTTGTACATAGTAAAAATGAAAATTCGAAATATGCGGTTAGTCAGATAAAGTCCTGTGAATGTAATAATGAATGTGTCAGCATTGGTAGCTGACAATTCTAGTAGTCTCCAGCATGCTGACAATTCATTATAATGATTTTCAGAAATTATTTTTAATTTCTTTCAATTATTTATGGTGGCTTTTCTCTATTGCTGTGGCATTTTCATTGTTTTCCGTGTTCTTGATTTGGGATGTGGTGCACCCAAGCACTGTGCCAGAAAGGAGATCCTAAGTCCATGTCTGTGAGAGTCATTGGGAGTTGTTGCCTTTTTCAATATGGGCATTATGGGCAGTGCCTTGGTCATCACTGCATTCAGACTCAGGAAAAAGTCAAAGCAGTATTGAGAAAAAGTAGTAAGAAGCAAGTTCAAAACTGGTTGCATGTGAAACATCCTAGAGTTATGGCTCTGGTTTTGGCAATATTTGTCCTTAAAGAAAAATCTGTGTTCTTAATGCCTCTCCCTCATCCTGACAGAATGTAGAAAATAGAAGACTGGTTTAATTCATTGCTAATGTAATGAGTGATATGTAATCTGTGCCTTTTTAAGTTTGTTCAGGCATTTTTGTTTGTTTGTTTCAGTGCATCAGGGATTAATCAGAATCTTCTCCAAGCCAATAACATTTTCAAAGGTAAAATAACTGTTTAAACATATTTATTTTATCTAGCTTCCTAGAGTATGCATTCCAGTTCTTGAAGATCTAGCCCAGTAAACAGGGGAAGGCCCAAAGAAGCGAAAACAGTACCACCCACTTTGAATTGTGGTTCAGTTGTTATTAGTCTCTGGTCCCTACGTCTGCTCAGCATAATGAGGATGCGCTTCTTGTACTGAATGAAAAAATTAACAGGAAATAGACTTTTGTTCTCTGCAGTTCTTGTTTGCTCAGATTGTCTATAACGAAGTAGGTTGTACTTAAGGTCATCTAGCTTTCTTCCAGGTTAACAAATTTTGGACACGTTGAAAGTTTTACTGAATGTTTGTGTTAAGGGAGGATTTTAAAGCTTTTTAATCCTGTGCAGCAGGATAACTACAGAGTTTCTCAAATAGCTACCACTGGAAGCAGAAGAGCTTTAGAGATTTTTTGAAAGGAGATGGTTGTTTTGTGCTCTTTTCAGGTTGGTTAAATGAGAAAGCTAAACATTTCATGTTTCTACCTGCATAAGTAATTTTACATTGTGTTTTGGCTTGAGTCAAGTAGTTACATATACAGTGTTTCTGAAAAATGTTGTGTGTCCTTTCAGGATTTTTTTGGAAAAGAAACTTCTGGATCGGAAGACTCAGTTGAAGCTGGAGAGGTTGGGACAGGGAGATCGAAAGTACCAACATATAAGGACTATCTGCATCTCTTTAGAAGTCTACTGAACTGTGACACAATGAAGGTAAAAGCGTAGTTAACATGGAAACACAAAAGGAAAAGTAATCCTGAGTCTTATCACTGCTTTTCTAGCCCTAGACTTTTTCCAAATGTCATGCTGTAGAAGAACTGTTTCCTGGATTTAGTTGGATTTTGTGGCTGATAAATGAATTAAACAGGGCTGAATTTTAGGCTTCCATAGCTGAGGAACGTCTAAAGCTGAATCCTCTGAATCATTCAAACCTTGGTTTGTAAATTCAAGAAATAATTCTCATTGGTGTTTTGAAACGTGAACTTTTTCCTCCTACAAAGGAATGTGTTTTTGAAGATGAAAACTTTCTTACTGCAAATTCAAGGCTGCAGTCCCTGAATCGCTTGCTATATGATGAACTTATAAAATCTATTTTGAAGATTATTGAGAAGTTGGACCTGACTGTTCAGAAACTGGATGTTAATGAACAGGTGAGACCTGATGATTTGTCCATTAGTTTCTGCCATTGTAGGGGAACCAAAATCACATTCCTTGGGTTTTTTATCATTATGCTTATGTACCTCCTCATAATGTCCTTGAAGTAATGTTCATACGAGTCAAAATGTTTTACTTCATATTTCTGGATATTGCATGCAGTGTTAGTTCTGATTGGAACATCAAAATCGGAAGAAGTTCACAGAATCTGTGATGCCTACCTTGGCATCTAGTGGTTTACATTTTTCTACTCACTTTTTGCTTATGAGCAAGCAACCCATATTATTTCTTTGAATTATTGATGTGTCAATTATTAGTAATTTGTCGGTGTCAGACTAGCTTGTAGCAGCTAGAAAAAGAGGAGGAGACTCTTTATCTGGAAAAAATGTGTAAATGCTTTCTGTGTTGTCACAGATCCAGTGTTCTTGCTTCAATATTTATTTTCAGGATGAAAATGAAACTGACAGTGCTTTGGTTGGGCCTACTTCTGACCCTGCTTCAAACCTTCAGCCAACAAAGCCAACAGACTTTATTGCCTTTATAAATCTAGTGGAATTCTGCAGGTATTAATATGTTTTTATGTTGTTTGGAAGTTACAAAGTGGTTGGAAGAAATTTAAAGTCAGATTTATTTAAGGTGCCTGTTTCTGACTTAAGATGATAGACTGTATTTCAAAATGCACAAGCTGATCAGCAGGGAGACAGTAAGTGTGTTTCAGACATCTGGGTCATAGGTAAAAACATCCTAGCTCATCAGCTCAGTTTTAAAGAGTACAGGAGACGAGTAATTAGCTTTCATTATTTGGGTGTAATTGTCTTTCAATATATGTTGTAACTTTTAGTATCATACTGACCATATGTACCAAGTACTCGAGAGACCAGAAATACAGTCTTCGTAAAGTAGTATGGGTCATTAAGCGAAAGGTACAGCATTGTTTGCCTGTGAAGGTCCAGTTGATTTCCCCTAGCAATACTGCAGTCATGGTAATGAAATGTGCTACGTGAGTATGCGTGTTTGTATAAATTTAATGACGAGATGTAATGAGGAGGAAATGGCTTTGCGCTGTAAAGTAAAATAAAAGTCTTCCTATGCTTGCCTCAGTAGGCAGCATGTAATTATTCCCTCATTGTCTTTGGAGCTGCTCTGTTACAACAATACTTCTCTTTCTTGTACTGACTTGAAAGTTTGAAAAAAACCCAAACAAATATTTTATTAAGTTTCTCCCCCCCCCATGTTTTCTGTGCATCTGTTTTAGAGAGATACTTCCAGAGAAGCATGTTGAATACTTTAACCCTTGGGTGTATTCCTTTGGTTATGAGCTCATTATACATTCAACGAGACTACCTCTTATTAGTGGATTCTACAAGCTGCTTTCTGTTACAATGAAAATTGCCAAGAAAATAAAATACTTTGAGGTGAGATCTCTTTTCCTAATGGAGGGGTAACATGTTGTATTAATGATGGTGCAGTTCTTTATATAAAGTGTTTTATGCGCTATGGAAAATAGTTTATTGAAGTTGTTTGAAATGTTTATAGCATCCTATGCCTCCATAGTTACAAGCACATAGAAAGTAAAAATTTAGACTAGAAGCCCAGTTTCTGAAGAGACACCATCCATGCGTAATGCTCTTTCCAAAATCCTGAGCTGGGTGAACAGAGGGATAGGAAATACCCTTGCAGCACAGATGGTACAGAAGATAGCTTGGATATCAGAAACAATATAGCCAGAACAGCAGAGACATATATGGGTTAATTAGTCAACTTCTGTGGTATACTTGTATTCCACTCGCTGATTTCCACAAGAAATACGATGCACCATTTGCGTTATGGAAGCTATTGTAGGGTGATGGTGCATCATCCCATTGTGTGTGTAGCCCACCACAGAGCCCAGAACTGTCCCTGCCACTGCTGGTGATGCCACCAAGTGAAGCAAATTTGCGAACTCATTGGTTTAGATGCTTGTACTGTAGATGATGTTGACAATTGCTGTTTTCTTATTCCACTTGCATTCTTGCCACCTGGGCATCGACTATTAGGGATTTTTTTTTCTTTTATGGTTTGTTAGATGGGAGGGCAAGGAGAAAATTAAGCCATTGAAAAGTTATTTTTCAGTCCTACATATCTTGCTTATTTTGGGTAATGTTAAGTGTATTCCAAAAAGTTGACTCTCAGTGCATGGTACTAGTGTTAGTTTCTAAGCACTGAGAGAACAAATGTACATTTCAAATTTTCATTGATGCCGATTTCATATTGGACAGTCATGTATTTATTTTGAGTCCAGCTTGTGCTTCATATTTGTACTGTGTACTACATTTTTTAATACTGTTAACTTGTGGTTTCTGTTTGGTAGGGTGTCAGTCCAAAGAGTCTCAGAAAATGTCCTGAAGACCCAGAAAAGAGGTCTTGCTTTGCACTGTTTGTAAAGTTTGGAAAAGAGGTAAGTTATTTTGCTGGCTAACTTTCTTAGTCTGAATGTAAGCATAAATGACTCAATCAAAATTACATATTCTGAGAAATCTTACATGTATGATAGAAGTATTACAGCTGCTTCAATTATGCAACATAGTGGGTTTTTTCTGTCTGTTTTTTATTTAATGTTGGAAGAGGCGTAGTGGTCACTTATTGATGTACAATTGAGAAATAACTGTATAATTGTGCATTAAATACTTACTGGTAACCATCTGCAGGTGAATGAGATTCCAGTATTGGTTTTGAGTTCCATATTTTCCCTTGGTATTGATATACCTAAATCAAGATCTTATAAGGTTTATGATTGTTCTTGACCTATTTATCTGAATTTTAGGTTACAGCAAAAATGAAACAGTATAAAGATGAGTTGTTGGCATCCTGTCTTAATTTTTTGCTCTCTTTACCACATGACATCATCATGCTTGATATCACAGCATATATTCCCGCACTGCAGGTGGGTCAAAGTGATGTACAGCTAAGACTTTTTTTTTTTCTAAAACACGTACAAAAATTCTGGAGCAAAGTTAGTATCCTGTTGAGTAAGTAAGATAACCCTTAAGCTTTGCACTGTCTTCAGTGAGATAGAATACTCGACTTTTTGGATAAACAAGTAAATTGTCAGAATTTGCTTTTGCACTAAACTGACTCTGTTAGTGCCTATGTTGCAATGTAACATATATCTCCTGTGCTGATGTTGAGTGAAATATTAAGCAGACAAAAGTTATTAAGAAGGAAGGTGTATTGTATGCTAAATGCTTTCAAATATGTATATATTTTTTACCTTTAAATAATAGTAGTCAATAAAAATGAAAGACTGATAGTTTTGCATTTGACACATAGAATGCATTTAAGCTGGGCCTTAGCTGTATCCCAATGGCTGATCTGGGACTGGATGCTTTGGAAGACTGGTCAGCTCACATTCCCAGACATATAATGCAACCTCACTACAAGGATGTTCTACCTCTTCTTGATTGTTATTTGAAAACCTCTACTTCTACAGGTACATACAGGCAATGAATTTTTACTCTTGAGGGAGAGGAAAATGATTTTTGCATAGTCACACCTAGAGATATGAATGTGACATACTTTTTGTGGTTTGTGTGTTTCCTGTGTTTGGAACAACATAATTTCACTCACACCCCAAAATTTACCTTTTTCTTAAACTAGGATTTATTTGCTACTGCCAAACAATCATTAATTGTAACCATTTTATATGATACTTCTCTGTGATTTGTCCTTTGTATCCTTAAATCAGCTTAGTTTTCACTAATAGAGAATTATTTTCCTTAATAACGATTTAAAATGAAAGATTATTCTTTCATTTTATTGTGACATCTTAAAAATAAAAATGTGCAAAACCAGGGTGGTTTTTTTAAAAGAAACTATGAGTAGGTGCATGAGGCGTAGCTACAATAAACTAATACTAATATGCTGGGTTTTTTGTTCATCAGTTGAATCCCAGAATAACTGGGAAGTGAGGAAACTTTCTCGAGCAGCCCAGAAGGGATTTAATAAAGTTGTGATACAGCATTTAAGAAAAGCAAAGACTCTTGCATTGGTAAGAACACTGTTTGTTTTTAGAGTTAAATGTGAGTTAATCAATTCCCTGTTTCTCTTCCTTTCCTGCATACATACTTTTTTTTCTGAGGGTTATTTCTACCTTAGATCAGTTCAATGAATCCCATTCTACAATGTGGCTCAAAAAGCTTGTTGCATCAGCACAGCTGGAAAGATGTCATATTGTAGGGTGAGAATGGGAATGAAGTAGGGGAAGGGAACTGAAGAAATCTTGTAAGTCAGCATTACTGCTCGACTAATATATTGTGGAAACAAAAATTTAACTGCTACACCTAAAATCAGGCCCCAGCTAGCAGTGGTGCAGTGTGCAAATGCCATTTTGTGAATGTGTAACCTTTTTTTTTTTTTTTTTTTTTAAGTTATCTTGTGGGTGGATTCATAGTCTTAGAAGTCAAACATACTATCATTTTGACCAGTGACTTCTCAAGTAGCTAAAAATAAGTATACTTTTATTCGTATGTTCCAGTGCACAAACTAGCTTGGAATAAACCTTTATTAGGTGTGAAACTAATAGTTATTCATATATATATAAATATATATATATATATATATAAAAAAAACCTCTTTCCATCCTCGTGGTCTTTAAACAAAATGAGTGAATTTTATATCCCATACAGGCTGGTTATGAAAATTATTTGGCTGCTTGCATAAAGATACAGGATCTAAACTTTAAGGTCTGGATTAAAGCAAATTAAAAGAGTAATTTTCACTTCAGATTTCTTTGCACTTTTTAGACTATTACATCATTCTGTAGGTATGTGTTATCTGTGATGATAAAATTTTAACGTTTACTTGAGAAATGGCAGTTCAAAGCCCACAAAATGTGATGAAAATGCTTTCCAGTCTTCCCCTCTTTTGCTTATTGAACAAAAACTGTTCTCTTGTTTGATGTGGTTCTCCTCCCCACAGGTTCTTCATTTTACCTTCTTCATCCATATGTTAATAAGAGTGATAAAACCTTAATGAACCTTAAAATAAGAGCCATAAAACTTTATTTACTTTACATAGTAAATGTAAACCAAGTTACTTATGTATAGAAGTAACTCCTCCTTCACTAATGTAAATCTGTTGAATTATGTAGGATGACAGTCCCTCCTTGGAAGCAGTAAGGACCAGAGTGGCACGCCTTCTTGGATCTTTGGGAGGGCAGATCAACCACAACTTAATTACAGGTGAGTGTCCTGTCAGTGTAAATAAAAATATTTACATCCCTCTGCTGTCTCTCTTGAAAGTTGATTTCAGTGAGATTTCAACATCACTTTATAAGAATGTATGAGCTTTTCAAGGAAAGCTGTTTTTTGTTGCTCTTGTGTAAACAAAATTGCTTTTATTCACTTCTGGAATTGCTTTTATTCACTTAGGAGAGCAAAGTATTCATTAACTTACTATGGAATGCAGAAAGTGTGTAGAAAACTTCAGTTAAAGGCAAAAAAATTATATGCATCTGAGTGTATGGTTTTATTTATTTCCCCCCCTTCACGCTCTGGCTGCAAAGCCATTTTAAAACTTTGACCCAGTTTGTAACTCCTCAGTACTTGCTTCCACCTTTTTACTGCAATTCTCACTTACTCCAGTTTTGCAGAACTGCAGCCTGTGAACTGTGTAAGTCTCAGCAAGCTTACTTCTTCACTTGTGAGTTTAAGGTGCACCATCCCTTTAGTATGTCCAGGTAGTAGAGCTCCCTTTGAGTGCCTCCTCAAAAAAAAAAAAGTTTTCTGCTCTTCTCTGTTCAGTCTGTGAATAAGGGTTATAATTTAATTATTAAATATCATAAAATCTAAGTAAAACAAAAATGGAAAAGTATAGCGTAAGTACCTGACCATGAGCTGTAAGGGATAAAAATTTAGTCGGTCTAAAACCTAATCTAGTTGTGTAGAAGTTTTGTTCCTTTCTTTTAGTGTTTACATTTGTTTTTTCTGCCTTTACAATCAATTCTCTTTTGGCCAAGTAATTCTCTGTTGCTTATTCAGAAATACTGTGGGAAAGTAGCATTATTCCCTGGAAATTAAATACAAAGTGTGGTCAGACTTTGTTAACCAAATTAACAAATATGGGAATATAAGGAAAGAAGGGAGTAAGTAGGACAGTTTTCTTTGGAGGACATAGCCATAAATGTAGTGATTTTCTGTGCAACTGCAGGAGTCTGTATGTTGGATCTTCCTGTCTGATTGTTTATAACAGTAAAAGACAGAAGTAGTACATTGGACATCTTAAAAAGGTATTTTAAATCAAGTGTGATTCAGTGTCTTCTGGGTTTGTAATTGACTCCAAACCTGCCTGTATTGAAATTGGAGGCTGCTGTGTCTGTCTCCGGAAACGTCGGCTGCAATTATTTTTTCTGTGTAGTGGCTAAACATCTGTTCGGATGTGCAAATAAAACCGGCCTTCTAACATACTTCTGGTACTTGTAATACCCAGTAATTTATAAAGCATTAACATTTTATGGCAATCTAACTGAAGTTGGAAGGCTACGGATTTTTTTGACTGAGCTACAGAAATACTTGTTCTGTGTATATTATATAAAGGAGGTTTTCTTGTTTTGGTGTTTTCAAATGCATTAGCTACCTCTGCAGAAGAGATGATGAAGAAATGTGTATCCTGGGACACTGAGAAGCGTCTGAGCTTTGCTGTACCATTTGCAGATATGAAGCCTGTCATCTACTTGGATTTATTCTTGCCTCGTGTGACTGAACTGGCTCTTTCTGCAAGTGACAGGCAAACAAAAGTATTAATGTTTTTTCGGCATCTTTTTTTATGCTAGCTGATAAATACTGCATAAAATGTTTTCCCTGTTAAGAAAGACCTGTTTTAATTAATTCATAGGTAGCAATGTGCTTCTTTGGTGCTCTTTCATGATGACATTATTCTGAGTGTTTAAAAACTAAAGAGCAGAAGTTGCTATAAGCTCTATCAGACACCATTGCGCTTTGAGAGTTAGACTTAACATAAAAATGAAAATTTTAAATTAGTTGATCTTCAGTGTTGCTTGGCCTCCTTCTCATGTCTAGCCTATGAGCTTGTGGGCACAGTCCAGCAGAGCATCTAAGCAATTTTGCTGCTGAACAAATTTTGCTGCTTTGCTGGATTGGGATGTTAATATCCAAAGAGAGTCCGGAACAGAGGTATCTTTGAACACATGATGATGGGTGACTTATGCAGTGATGAATTTTCTCCAGCTGAAAAGTGACAGAGGCTAAAACATTAGGAGAAGGGCCAGTTAGAATGTGTGTAAATTATTTCCATGGACATGATCTGTTCCTGGAATGGTGATTTAGCATAGATTGGAATGATTTCTCAAGTACATCCTTTCTTTTGACTCATTTTCTCCTGCCCACAATTTTGTCTTCTCTGTGAAAGTAATGGATGCATAACCAAAGGGATTTTTAAATTTCAGGTTGCAGCATGTGAGCTGCTGCACAGCATAGTCACGTATATGTTGGGGAAAGCATCTCAGATGCCAGAAAGACGTCAGGGTCCCCCACCTATGTATCAGTTACATAAGCGATTATTTCCAGTACTGCTTCGTCTTGCTTGTGACGTAGACCAGGTAAACAGCTTAATTTGTATGCATTTTATATTGTTTAAAATACCTCTAAATGTGGGAATTAATTTATAATTTTATTTAGAAGCTATCCTGTTAGAAGTTATCCTAACACATTGCCTTTTTTTTTCCCTTCCCCCAAATATAATGTATTTTGCAAGCTGAAATTCTATTTTAGGGATAGTTTTTCAGGATTTCAGGAGCGGCAAGGGGTGGAAGCCTTTTCTAAGACTTTAATAATAGAGTGTAATTCAGAGTAACTCAAAGGAGTGTACAAATACATGAGAGTTTCAAGATTCGAGTTTCAGGATTCAAGTTTCAAGGTTCATTCAAAGAGTTTGTGGTAGTAGTTCCTCTTTATTGCTGTATTTAATTTCCAAATTTTTCTTTTTCTGTAATAAGTTAATTTGAGGTGAAGTTGATTATTTCAATATTGGATGAGTGCAAAGCTACAATCCACAAGAAAAGCATTTGGGAGAGAATTTGAAGCTGCCTCTGATAGCTAAGGATGATATATTTAATTCAAACATCAGAACTTGGTATTTCTCCTCCTTTACACAAAACAGAATAGACCCATAGGTTCAGCTCCACTGAAATTACAGGTTTTGTGCCTTTTCAGACTGCTGTTTGGACCCTGGCATCCAGATTCTTTTTTTAGACCAAAGGGATCTGTGGTCTGTTAAAATATACAGGAAGTTATGTTACCAGTTTAGGTGAAACCCTTTTTGCTGGTATATGGCTGAACATAAACCATAGGTAAATAATGCCTGGTCCAAACCAATGCACGCAGGCATACACACTGTATTATAGGCATGTATGTATGTAAGCAAGTATATTTAATGGTTCTTTCCTTCATGTTATAGTATGAGAGTATTTGATCAGGTTGACTTACAGGTAGAATTGTTGAAATCCAGCAAGTTAGAATAATGTATATGGTAAAGATTAAGAGAGATTTTAGATCGAAATACAGCTTAAAACCAAACTTGCCTGTTTCCCTGGCTGTACATTGGCATATCAGTCCGTGGCATGCAATGTTTTTTGTCTGTCTCAGAGGATCTTACTGAAAGTAAGCTTGAAGGTCTTTTGAGACTAGTTGAATAGAAAGTAGCTAACCAGATTTTTTTTTTTTTTAAATCCTTGGTATGGGAATGTAATATCAAGCCGATTATTCATTTTATAGACCCTTTTTCAAATAAGTATTTTTTTTTAATTCTTACATATTTCAAATAGCAAAATAGCATAGAAATATATTAATCCTAGAAATGGATAATCCTAATCCTCTTTTCAGGTAACAAGACAGTTGTATGAGCCTTTAGTCATGCAACTCATTCACTGGTTTACGAACAACAAAAAATTTGAGAGTCAAGATACGGTGGTGTTCCTGGAAGCTATCTTGGTAGGTCATAAGTCTTCCTTCTCTTTTTTCTGTGCCATATGACTTTATTTTTAACTAGCATCATTTTACTACTGAAATAATCAGGAGCACATAAGCAGGTATAATGGCTCCTCATTTGTCTGAAAGAAGGAAACCAGTTTATCAATTCTGTGATCTTTTAATGTTTCTTAACCAAGATTTTGATGATGGATTTCTCTATTACTTTGACATTCTCAAAATGCAGGTAGAGTCTTTAGGGTGCTTATAGGATTAATGAAACACTATTTTTATAAGTGTATACAAGGAACTACTGAAATACATAACCTTTTTCCCCCACTCTGAATGAAAGTTGCATTTGATGTGTGCTTAATTTTCCTCTAAGGTTTTTTGCTTTCCCCAGCAGCAAAAGCTTTAAATTTAAAACTGGCTTTTGCACTGATCTGAAGTGGCTGGAGGCAAGATAAGTCAGGAGGTTTTGCACTACTTTTTGTAAATTAAAGCCAGTGTTGTCACACCACTTCTAAAACAGAGGAAACTGGCTTAGACAAGGCTTCTAAACTGTTCAGTAGCTGAGATGGGAATAGAAATCCAGATCTTTGAGGCCTAATCCAGTGCTGTGAGGGCTGGAAATGCTGCCCCTTCCCTTGGACAGTAGTAATTTTGAGGCTTTATTACTTCTGGGAAAGTGTGAGTACACTTTTTTAACTTACAAATAATACTGTGTAAATAAGATGCTCTAATAATTGCACTGAGACAACGCCTTTTTTTTTCATTCTTGTAATGAAGTAATGTTGTGTAATTTCAGAGTGGCATAGTGGATCCAGTTGACAGCACTTTGAGAGATTTCTGTGGTCAGTGCATACAAGAATTTTTGAAATGGTCTATTAAGCAGACAACACCAAGACAGCAGGAGGAAAGCCCAGCAAATACCAAGTCTCTTTTTAAACGGTTGTATAGTCTTGCTCTTCATCCCAGTGCTTTCAAGAGACTGGGTGCAGCACTTGCTTTTAACAGCATCTACAGAGAATTTAGGTGAGCAAACAGAGCTCGGAACAGTAGCTAACTTGGACTAAAAGTTCAAGGAGATAAAAAGAATTGAGTGTAGAACTCAAATAGTCATCTACTGGTACTCATTCTGTTAATGAATACAATAGCTGTAAAATCGAGTTAGATTATTAATTTTTAACTATAATTTTGTATTTCAGGCTTTCTGGAAGTGGGGAGTGCAGAAGTTTAAATTTTTATCACAAGTTTATGGGAAGTTACTTATGCCTTTTAAAGGTGGTCAGCGAATCTTCACGGCTGTTCTTTTAGAGTGGATTAGATGTACTTTTTCATCCAAAATCTTGTGCAGTTTATCTCTACAGTATCTTATTTTTTTTTTAATTAGAATTTCACACTTCGTGCTTCTTCTACTCATTTTTCTCATCATATTTATTCCTGCTTTTTAAAGGGAAGAAAATTCTCTGGTGGAGCAGTTTGTATTTGAAGCATTGGTTGTGTTTCTGGAAAGTCTGGCCTTAACCCATAAAGACGAGAAATCATTAGGTGAGCTGTAATTAATTAACTATGGAATGAAGAAAAAAGCCATCCTGTTGAAATATGGATTAAGAAAAGAAAAACTAAACCAAACCATGAATCTATAACTGGAGGAAAAGTAGATGTGCTTACTTTTGCAACAAAGGAAGGATTATTTTTCATTACTGATAGAGAGGTCGTTTGATATCTAGTTAGGAACTCTTTGAATCGACTCCTTGCAACATATAAAGGTGGAAGATTTTGTGCTCAAGAAAAAGAACCTTTTCACATTTACAATGATTTACAGTTTTGTAGTAATACTAAAAATGCTAGTGGTGCTTTTGATTTGAGTCCTAGTTTTGCAGTTACACATTGTAAAAATGTAGCTTGATGAAAATCTTGAAGTCTACTCTTTTATAACCAAAAAAATGCTTGAAAAATTGGCATTTCTCTATATTCTGTGGAAGATTTCCACCATTTTGTAATACACTTTCCTGTTTGCCTCGTCATTTTTCTCTACAACAGTATGTAGTTGTGTGAAGAATCTGTGACATCTTCCACAGTTCTAATGATTCTTCAGTAAACTTGCTTTTCTCTCTTTTTTTTCATGCTCTGACTTTCATCAATTAATAGTAATTAGAACATAAAACCAAAAATTGATGTTACGAAGATTTATTTCTTTCAGAGAAATGGTTCAGGGTATGATAGAAGTGGCCCCAGAAGAAATATTCATATGGGAAAATTTTACAGTTTCTCTAAGCATGAGCACAGAAAATAGAATACACAGTTTTATAGTAGAGGCCTCACGGTTAGCTCAGGCTGTGTTGACTTGTCTGCTATTTTATGATCTTGTTCTGCAGCCTTGAAAAATTTACTGTAGAAGCACAGAGCAGTGGAGGTGATAGACATTATCCTATGTGTCTTTTGCACCATTTCTATAGTGATAATACTTTGATTCATTTAACCACGTTACTAGCATTTATTTATACATGTCAATTCTCTCTAACAGGTACCACGCAACAATGTTGTGATGCTATTAACCACCTGAAGCGTATAATCAAGCATAAAGCGCCTTCTCTGAACAAGAAAGGAAAACGGCGAGTACCACGGTCAGCAGTTTGCCATTTTGTTGCTTTTTAAATACTACATTTTAGTTAACAATGTATGTAGTTCCATTAACACTTAGGACTGAATGCGGAATTCATCCTGTGAGTGTTGCTGATCTAGATCTCCTGCTATTTCTGTTGGACCACTGGTGAGAAATGCTGGACATGGTAAAAAAGGATCATGATGGTCATTCTTTAGTCCAGTGTGGTGAGCTAGGAACAGAGAGCTTGCTTTAGTTTGACAAGGACAAAAGGGAAAGAAAAGCATGTTTCCCCCAGCAGCGTTTATGATAATGTTAGCACTGGTGTTACAAAGCATTTAGAGGAAACTCCTCCCAAGTCTGTTTTTATTTTTTTTTTTTTAATTGCTGTAAGTATTAAAAGTAGGACAAGCAGCAGTAGGATGATCAGTGATTAAAGAGGGGTAGTGAAAAGGGTGGAAGAAGCAAGAATGGATTCCGTATCAGGCTGGATGGAGCCCTGAGTCACCTGGTCTGATCGCATAGCTGACCCTAGCAGGAGGTTGGACTAGAGACCTCCTGAGGTCCCTTTTTACCTGAATTATCCTGTGATCCTAAAAATACAGGCAAGTGGAATCTGGGAGTTAGCTCACTACTGTGGCATATGGTAAGTTAGGAGACTGGATAATTAGGGGTGGGATAAAACCATGCGGGCTTATTTAAGCTTTAATCTGCATTTTTGTCTCTTTGAGTGTTACAAAGAGAAGGAAGGAAACCTGATTCTGCTTTTCAAAATTTTGCCACAAAGACTATGCTCTGGGGATCCAAAGTAGAGTGGGGAGAAAGCAAAGCAGCGCAGGATGTGCTTGTAGAAGAGTTCTTCCTTGTAATATAGATGGGTTTTGGTTACATGGATCAAAGGACATTCATAATGCTCGTGGAACATTTTGATTTTTTTCAACTGGAAGACTATGGCTTCTTGGTAGATGTCATGAACACTGTTAATCTCTAATATTTTTGTGCAGAGGATTTCCAGCTACTGAGCCAGTGTGTCTTCAGGAAGTTGTCAAGTGGCTCTTAGTGCAGTGTGGACGACCTCAGACAGAGTGCCGACATAAAGCCATGGAGCTCTTCTATGAATTTGTTCCTTTATTACCAGGTATTGTAAGTCACAATGTAGTATTATCTTTGCTTTCTAAACACTGTGCATGCCTTCCCTCTACGTTTTCTGTGCAAAGTATTAATTACAAGAAAAATTATTTTTGAAGTAAATGTCTGTTCACTCACTGCTGTTAAACAGAAACTAAGTAGTTGCTCATACTGGAAGTCAAATATTATGAGAACCTCAGGGTCTGTGGACATAGAAGAGGGATTTATTGCGAACTTCCTTCTGGCCAGGAAGGCGAAATTACAGGCCCAGAACTGTTGCATCCAGCTATGAAGGCAGTATTTGCTGACTGGGAACTAGTGGGAGTGTCTCACAAATTGACATCCTCCTTGTGGGTAATTTAAATAGTATGACCAAGGCTAGACCAGAACCAATACCTTCTCTGCTAGAAGGTCCAGTTCAAGACACAAAGCTTGGACATGTCAGTCCATTTGCCTCTAATTCCTTGCTAGCTTGAAATGTGTTTTTCCTAGAGAATTTATATTTGTGTTTTTCTTTCTATCAGGAAACAAATCTCCATCTTCTTGGCTGGCTAATTTTCTAAAAGAACAAGGTGTTTCTTTCCTCATTAACACATTTGAAGGGGGTGGCAGCAATGCCAAAAGTCCATCTGGGATCCTTTCTCAGCCAACTCTCCGTGGTATGCAGGAGCCCTTCAGTTTACAGGCTGTCATGCGGTGGATGGATATGTTCTTAGCAGCACTGGACTGCTACAATACGTTCTTTGAGCTGCGAATGGTCAAACCTCATGAAATACTGGGTGAGCAATTACTGTTGTATTAGGTTCATTCATGTCTGTTACACAAAGCCCATCCTAGACAAGTTCCTAACTTGGACTTGAAGCTTGTTTTATTAAACATAGAGTTGATGAATTTTACCAATTCTCCCAAAGGTTTCAATGACAGTTGTTGTACTGGATGGTTTTTGATTACTTAGTACTTTGTTAATAGCGTATCTTAAAATGTTTCCTTTCAGTCCTAGAAAAACACCTTCACATTTCTGTCTCTCTATCATCCACTCACCAGTAACTTCTTTTTACTCTATCTCGTCTTAAAAAAATTATGCTGTACAGCCAATTTCCCTCTGCTGAGAACAGCAATAGATTTTTTTTCTTTTTCTTTTTCTTTTTCTTTTTTTTTTTTTAAATCCTTCCAACACTGTTTACCTGCTCTTTATTAATGTCTGGAGGGAGCTATCAGAAAGCAATGAATGAAGTCCCATTTTCACTTCAAGCCCTGTACGTATTACCTTTCTTCAGTTCCTAATGCTTCAACTGCATCAGATCCAGAAGCCTTGTATTTGAATTTTGATCTTGTGCATAGTAATACCTTGTGTAGCCATTATATCTCTATCAAAAAGTTTTTATTATTCATGCAGGTCTAAACAAAATGCTTTTTATCACTGACAGTACAGTTGCATAGTTACTTCATATATGAAGTCTTGTACAAGTTCTAGGTAGTCTGTCAGTGTCCTCTCTGTCTTGGTTTAAAACAACACTGTAAGATCATTGTTGGATGCAGTTAGCATAGGGCCAAATGATTCAAAACTAGGGATTTAAAATTTTCAACATTTTATTACAGATGCTTAAATCATTATCATTAATAAGGGCTTATAATGATCAATAAGTAGAAAGCTACCCTTCACTGCCCAGAATGTTAATATTTGGAACTGGCATAAGACATTCAGAAAATACTGGTGTGACATGTGATGGTTTTCTGTTTATCATCTCAGGATGACTATTTTCTTCCCAACGCAAAATAATATATTTAAAAGTTGAGAGCTGCATCATTTCAACTTAGTATGATTCTTCTTAGGTGTAAATGAAAGATCCTCATTCTTGGAGGCTGTGCAGTTCTTCCTTGAAACTATTGCTTTGCACGATATCTACGCAGCAGAGCAGTGCTTTGATTGCAGTTCAAAAGGCAGCATGTTCAGTCCACAAGAGAGAGACATGTATAATTACAGCAAGTGCACCATTATAGTCCGAATCATGGAGTTTGTCACCATGATCCTGGAAACGTGTCAGCAGGATTTCTGGAAGGTAGGCACTGAAATCTGTAGTGGATAAAATATACAAAATTTATATGTAGTTAAAGATTTGTGTTTTCATTGTGATGTTAGTTTGCTGGAGAATATCAGTTTCAGAGGTGTTTTAATTGAAATTGATGACTAAGCATCACAAACTGTTACAGTCTTTGCCTGTAAGTGAAAAGAATTATGTTGCACAGTTAATTTTAGTGATTGATGTAGTTTTGATTAGAGGAATTCATATTTTCTGTATATTCCAGTTGTATGTTGACTGTGAGACTCCTGTATATTGATTATGAGATTGTCGTTCTGTATGGAGTACTTGCAATGAGTATTTCCTACATGAGTCCTGATGGCCTTAAATGTGTGGAGGTGCTAGCTGCTTGAAAGGCAGATTGTGGCAATTCTTTCTTGAATTCAGTATAGATATTCAGGTCTCTCCATTTGCCTGGCTTTGATGCAATATAAGCTGTATTTAACTATATAAAGTATAGTACTTACGAGTCTCTTATGAAATTTACACTGTCAGGTTTAGTTCTGAGACTGTGACTGTCTCTTGTTTTAAGTAAATCTCTAATAATGTGCACAGAGGTGTACATCTGGATTTCAAAGTGATTGTAGGTGTATAATCAAGACTGAAACAGGCCTATGTGGACATAAAAGATCTTATGTGCAGTTTGATGAGATAACATATATCCTATGTATATTCCTATAGTTACTTAATTTCTGTGTATTAACACGATTGATTGAAAGTCAGACATTTCATAGAGAAAGAGAGTGTCACTTAGTGAGAACAGTTACTGTTCCATGTTTTGTTTCATTTTAGATATAAGCACTAATGATAAGTAATGAAGAATAAAATAGGGAAATCTAGATGGATTTTAAAATAAAGCTTTTATTTAATGTTTTATTCTTTCTAGCTACTTGAGAAGGAATTGCTTAATGCCAGCCTTATAGAGCTTCTGGTGATGACAGTGTGTGATCCATCACACGTAGGCTTTAACACTGCTGATGTGCAAGTCATGAAAAATCTCCCAGATATCTCAGTAAGACTCATGAAAGCTTTGATGAAATCTCCCTACAAGGAATCTTTGAAACTGTGCATAAAAAAAAGAATCACACCACAGAGGTAAGTAGGGGCTTTCTGGTAAGCCTGAATCCAGAACAAATGCCACTCACTGTGAGAAATAGAAAGTAAATAATGTTGTGTACAACCCACATAGAGCTCCCCACCAATGTAATGTTATTGCTTCTCTTTTCTCATTAGCCTTGAGGACCTTTGTTCTGTTGATCTGTTTGATTCAGATGCACGTTTTGATCAAGTTAGGTTTAGTGCTGTCCTTTCTGCCTGCAAGCAACTCCAGAAATCTGGCCTGCTGCATTCTGTTCTTCACAATCAGGTAATTGTTTATCCAGAAAATAATGGTCAATATTTTTATACAGTAAGGAGCTTTCCCTGTGTAAAAGGCCAGTATGAAAACAGAGAACAGATCTGATGAAGAAGTTGTGTAAAATGAGATCAACAGTGAAGAGCTGGTGTTGAATAGGATCAGAAATAAATGTTTTATATTTATTCTACAAATCTGAGTAGCACAATACTGGAGTTTGAACTATCTTCATTATTATGTCTGTCTTTCTCCAATTTCCAGGGCCTGGAGGGAACCAGAATCTATCTAAAACCTCCTTTTAGTGAGCTTCACAAGACTGAAAGCTCAAAAAAATCAGGATTTACTATCCTATAAAGGAGGCATTTTTCAACAATTTTTAAACAGAACATTCAAAGTGATGAGGGAAGTTAGAAAAGGAATACATTCTGGCTGATCATAAGCAATATAGTGGGTCTGAGTTGCAGGAAAACAGAATGGAGAGCAGCTGGGGAGTGGGGGTCTAGGCTGTATTACGCAAAAGAATTCTTTCTACTAAGTTTCTGATTGTAGTCAACCTGTTTTATTTGGGGCAATTGAAGGAAAACAGGCTATGCAACAGCCACAATGACTGAGAGAATTTGTCTACTGGTGAGCAAGACTATATTTAGCAAGTAACAAAATATTTAATTTCTCTGGCGTGTTTGCCATATATCCTCTATGTCTAAACAAAAGCTAGAGGTGTGATTGTAGGATGGTGATGTTCAAGGAGCTGCATGGTTTACCTTTTGTGGCCCACCCCTTCTGACTAAGCTGTTCATTTTGTTTCTGTAGTAGTGTTTTTGTCTGAAAAAAAATCTGCAGGAGGGTCAGAATCTTTGGAAGATTTTCAAATGACTATTAGTTTGTTCTGAACTTTGTACACAACAGGGTTGTCTGTTAAAAATCTTGTTCCTCAGTTAGAAAGGTGTCTTGTCATGGTATATTTGCTGGTATAGTTGCATCACTTTATAAGAAAATGACGTGGAGTTGAAGTGTTTTCATTAGCTATACAGGTGGATTGAAGGGCCTTTATGTTATTTTTTTCAGCTTATATTAATTTTCACTTGTTTGTTTATTTCCATAGGAAGAAGGGCCTCATTTCTCAGTTGGCTCTAAGCTTCTTTCAGTTGTTTATAAAGGTATTGCACCTGGGGGTGAAAGGATATCTCTTCCATCGTTAGACATCAGCAGTAAGCGATTAGCTGATAGACTCCTGCAGCTAGCCTTTGCTATTGATGACCAGGTAGGATACAGTTCTCTAGTTTTAATACCAAATCATCGTTTAATACTCCTCATCAATAGTCTTCTACCCATATTTTGGGTAGATGAAGCTGATGTTTTATTCATAATGCTACAGAGGAACTGTAAGGGTTCTTCAGTTTAATTGAGTGGCAATTGTAGATAACAAGCATTTCAGTATTCTGTTTGTGCTTTATTTTTGTGCTTTCTGGTAACATAAAAGAGTTTGGGATGGAAGCTTTAAAAAACTCATGTGCTTTTGTAAGAAATGAGTGGAACTTAATGTACTTCAGATAACTCTGTCTCTGTACCTTAATTTTCACAGTGTGAGGAGCTAGTAAGTCTGCTGTTGAACACAGTGGGGTTATCTGTGCCATTATCAGGAGCATCCCAGAAGAACCTGATAAATTTCTCACATGGACAGTATTTCTACAGCCTGTTCTCAGAAACCATCAATCAACAGCTGCTGAAAAACCTGGATGTGGTCATAGTCCAGCTTTTGGAATCATCTGTCAGCAATCCCCAAATGGTATTAGACTTCTTTAAAAGGACAAAGTCAAATGGCAATGTTAGAAGTAACACTTTCTTTGTTGTTACAGGTAGATGTAACTGAGTGTGTAGTAGTTGCACTTCAGACAGCACTGCATTGATAAGTTTTTTTATATTTTTTTTTGTCATGGCCTCCTGGTGCCTACTGGCACTGCCTTCATGATCTCTGGCAACCTGACATAACTTAGGCTGTCTGTTGTCTCAAATCAAACTGAGTGGAAAGTGCTTACCTATTACCTATCCTGAAATCTATGAAATTCAGGATTTTTTTGCATAGTACTTCAGATCAAGAAGGTCCTTTCAAAGCAAGTCTGATTGTTCCCATTTACTGTGCTTTGATTTTAATTGTAGAGTGGTCCCAGAGCATGCGGACTGGATTTGTTTTGGATGAAACTAAACTGGAAAATGAACTCCAACCATGAATGGCATTTAGTCTGCAGGACTAGAGTAGAGCTAGATCAAAGTATTAAAAAGAGAGACAAACACATACACATACACCCCCCGTGACCTGAAATAAATACAGCGTAGATGTCATGTACTCAGTTGCAGCACCACTTGTTTTGCTCAACAGATTTTCTTCTGTTGGTCCACACTACTTACTAACGTAGAGCTCACCTTCAGGTCCATGAAGGAAGCATGTTGTAATTGAGAAGCCTTCTTCCAGTGCTTCTAACAAATAGAAGGGTCAAAAAGAAAGATCTTTTGCTTAAAAAGATGCTCAGGAAAGTAGATCATCCTTTTAAAAATAATTGGATCGTTTTTTATCCAAGGTGTTATGCTTAAAGGTGTTGCTTCCAAGTAACATTTTAAAACACTGGGAACATAATTTTTTATTATACCAGAAATTGTTTAATTTGATTGTAGAGAGATGTATATATAATTTTTTAAAAGGCTGGTTCTTGTGATGACTTTGTAGTGTTTCCTGTGCAGAGCATGCCACAATAGATTTACTTTTAAAAGTATCTCTGATAAATGATAGACTACTAATTTACACTGGCTACATGTAGCACTAGTGTTAAAAGTCTTCACTTCATTAATTTAATTAAGGTAAATAGCCAAATTGGGTCAAACAACGCTTTTCTGTTATCTGCTGTCTGCTGTTCTTCTTTGCCTGACTTTAAAAAAAATATATTATGGATTACATTTGATAAGATATCTCTTCTTTAGTTTTATGCATTTGTGACATACAGGAAGAAAAAAATAAGGTTTATTTTACTGTACCCATCAAAATCTGCTGAAATCGCAGGGCTGATAACATTAATCCAGTTTATTAGGTGGTTGCCAATATTCAAGAGGAGAATGCAGAATTCATGTTTGGAAGTCAGTGACCATTAGTTTTAGTCAGGTCTTTCTTAGACTGTGAAGAAAAGAGATTGAAGCATACTTAGTTCATATCTGGTATGCCATGGTTTATGTTTCTTTTCAAAATGTATGCAAATAAGTTAGCATATGTGCTATTTCTCCTATTTCTCAGCTTCACACTAACTAAAATTTCCGAGTATTGATCTTTAGAGTCATTCTGGGTTATCACTTATTTCTCCATATTCACACAAAAGGTATGGGAAGGAATTGCTGCATTATACTCCGAATGAAACAGGAGTAAATTGGATAGAAGTCTCTTTTTTTGAAAAGTGTGTGCTTTTAATTTCCTGCAGAGAGACTTCTCCTGTATCCTTTTGACACTTAAATCTAGCATTGCTGTGTGATGCAATAAATTAAACTTAAGTTTGCTGATATGTCAGGGTAGGATTTTCAAATTTCCTTGATTAGGCATTTGCTTTCCATTAAATACAGTTATATTTAAGGATAGAATTAAGATCTTCTAATTTTAGGTCCTAATCTTAGCTTTCCAACAGAGTCAAAGAAGAGAAGAGAAAGATGCTTCTAATTTAGGTGCTTTTAGGACAGATAGTAAGTCAGACAGAAAGAGCCTAAGTTGAAGGAATTTTCTTCCTTTCAACAACAAACTTTTTAACTTTTCAGTCAGGTGCTCTGTTCTCCTGAATCTGTGATGCTCCTTTATGGTTGCCCATACCAATGAATACTATCATCCTTTCATCTGAGATGCAAGAATCTACCTGTTGCTTTTCCTTCCAGGTTGGTAGCATTTTGAATGGCATGTTAGATCAGAGTTTTAGGGAGCGTACCGTACGCAAGCAGCAAGGAGGGAAACTGGTCACAGCCCTCCTAAGAAACTGGAACAAACTTGACAGCTGGTGGGCCAAAGGTTCAGCTCCCGAGAGCAAAATGGCAGTCCTGACCCTGCTGGCAAAAGTTCTGCAGGTATGTGTTGCTTTATAAAATCCAGGTAACTTTTTTAATTCTGTAGGAATTGTATCTTGTTTTAAAGAAATGCTATTTCATTCTAATGTTTTATGTTTGGAAAAAAAGGTGGAGAATATCAGAATCTGATTTTTTTTAATTTGCAAAGTACAAAAAATATTTGGACAGGCAGCAATTACTAGATTTTGCTCTTCTCACCCCCCACCCCCACCCCTTTTTTTTTTTTTTAACTGCTCTCATGTTTTAGCTGCCTCCTTTCCTTGTGGAGGATTGGTACAAGTGCAGAGAGTAAACTTCGAAACTGAGCAGCCTCTGATAACATTCTTTGTCATGTTGGCATCCAGAAAGTCACAATGGAGGAGTTCTACCCATATCAACAGACTGCAGAAAGATCTTTATTTCAAAGACCTTTAATTTCTGTTACATTGGAATTTTGGTCTTTTTTTTCTTTCTCTATTTTGAAAACATAATTTATCTACTTATCCTGTTGAGGTTTTTTAGAAGCTTGTAAAAGTAACTGTACACAAATATACACAAAGATCAAGTATTGAGAATTTTTTTCTTTTTATAATTAATTATTTTAAACTTTAATTGTTTTAAAGGTATGTGTTAGGACAAGAATGTGAGCTATATTGCTGTATTAACTGGCAGTGAAATGACCAGTAGGAAATCTGGCTTTGAGAGGGAGCTTAATATATTTTTGAACTGGAAAATATCCAGCATTATGATTTTGTTTGTATTGTGTAGAAGCTTTTAGAATTCTTTTTGATAGTCCTTTTAAAACCAAAATCACTCTGTATGTGCTTTCGGTTAATTCAGTGTATTTTTGGAAAGAAACAATTCTGTAGCCCATGGGTGTTTTATTGTTCATTAATACAATGATCTCTTTGAGTAGTTTAAAAAAAAAAATCCTAATTTTTTTTGTTTCTTCTGTCATTCCAGATAGACTCTTCAGTTTCTTTCAATACCAATCATGAAGCATTTACAGCTGTTTTTAATACCTATACCAGTCTACTTACTGATCAGAATTTAGGCTTAAATCTTAAGGTAAATTGCTCACTTCAGTAGCTTCACTGGCCTCCCCAGATTAGAATGTTAGTTGTTCATGAAATTCCCTGTTATTGGGCTTAAATTTTACCTTAGTTTGCACAGTGACATGGACCTCACTTCCATTTTTTATCCTCCTGTTCAACATCCTAAAAATTGTAAATCCTGTTTTCTGTTCTTCAGGCAGAAGGCAGTATCACAGATGTTGTGTTTGGTTTTAGGTGCTCCTTTTTTTCTTGCCCTACTGAAAGGCATGTAATTTTTAGGAAAAAACTTACTGTCAGTTGCAAATAGTTTAGCACTCTAAAGTGTTCATTTGAGAAGTGACAGCTAATCATGCTTTTAGCAAGGACTGGCATTTCCTACATGTCAAATTACGAACGTCTGCCATGATTTTAATGTCCATGTCTGCAAGTACTAATGGATCAACTAGTATATGTGACTTGGTCAGGAGAGGGAGGTAAAGTACTGCATACTGAAAGTGAAAGTTAACAAAGACACTGGAGCATAACGTTTGGACTAGAAGATTAAAAATTTTCTGCTTATGAAACAGCTTTGCATAGTTGCTGCTCTGTCAGCCTACCTTTAGACAGAGTTTTGTACTTTCCTGTGCATTCAAAATAAAGTTTGGGATCTTGCTTTAGCTGCCAGGTAGTACATTAAATCAGTCACTTGTGTGGTACTACATGCTTGCTTAAAAGAACAATGAGGTCTTATTCATAGCCATGTCAGCCATGGGACATTAATTAGCTTTTGAGTCCCACTCAGTAGTGACCAAAGCTAGTTTTCTGAACTAGCACCTGAAAGATGAGCAGCTACATAATGTATCTTTATCAGTACACTGAGCCATTGAATCAGTAAGCACAGCCACTGCTGATTATTTTGTGGTTGTATTCAGCTTGCTTCATAGTTAGAGAATAATTTTTTTGGTGTGAAACTGCATTTCTTTTCTTCAGGGCCAAGCACTGATAATTCTTCCGTTCTTCACTAACTTGCCTGGAGAAAAACTTTATGACCTTAAGAATGCTCTTGATCAACTTGTAGCTTTCAATTTTCCCATGAGGTCAGATGAGTTTCCCAAAGGAACCTTGAAGCACAATAACTATGTAGACTGCATTAAAAAGGTTGGTATTTTTAATGAATGTGTAATTAGAAGCCTAAGAGAACTATGTCTAGAAACAATGTTTCACAGAGTCTGGAATTAAAGATAGGTACCTTCAGTTCATGTAAGGAAATCAGCTTTTCTGTTTCTGAGTTATGTCTTTATCCAGAAGTTTAACTTACAGGTATACATTAAATTATACATATTAAATACACATATCCTTCTGAGTATCTGCTTCTGATCAGTATTGAAAAATAATTACACAATTAGACGGAATTGATTTGATCCAGTGTAGCTCCTTATTTTATGCATTACTTCTTTTTTCAGTTTTTAGATGCATTAGAATTGTCTCAGAGTCCAATGTTGTTGCAGCTGATGACAGAAGTCCTCTGTAGGGACCACAGGCATATCATGGAGGACTTGTTTCAAGCCAGCTTCAAAAGAATTTCCACAAGGTGATTTTGGTCTATTGGATTTTGCTCTTGTTCTCATTGAATTTTTGCTGAAGCAAATGTGCTTCCTCTGTTATGTTGTCCTTGTAATACTGATGATTTACACCATAAAGTTTTACATAATAGTTTTAATTCAGATTTTGTTTTTGTCTTCACATTTCAAAAATATTTCTGAAGTGTGAACAAGTGGCACCAACTTCCAGATAACACTTCCAATGCCTGGGCAAATTTTGTAAAGCCTTCTGTAAACTAGCATGTTCTGGCAGAATTCAGTTGAAGATAGTAATTGTGTGTGATACCTATATTTGCTATCCCTGTGTAACTACATGATCACTTAAGTTGATAGCACTTAAACTGGCAGTGAATTATTTTGTTCAACCCCTTTCAAGACACAACAGCATGTTTATTTAATTGAATATTTCCAGGGTGGTAAACTGTAGAGACAAACATGCTCTGTCCACAGAAGAGGTGTTCAGTCTCTTCCAAACCAAATATTCCAATTCATGATGGGCTATTAAGTAGTGACTCTTTTGCAGCATGTAGTTTCCTGGACAAAGTCATTTGTCTTATGCCCAAATCTCATTTCTGAAGTTTTAGCTTTTATAAAATTACTCAGAACAACAGTTCATCTGGTAGTGGAACACTTGATAGCCCACAGAAGGGCCTGATAACAGTGAAGTCTCCTCCTTTTTTTTCCTTCTTTGCCCCCATCCTTCACATGTACCAGATAAATATTTTTTTTTAGGTTGTTCAGTGAAAAGGGACTGAGAAAGCTAATGACTGCTTTTGGATTAAACTAACAAAGATATACAAACAAGTTTACCATCTGTTGCAGAGTAAGAAGCTGAGTTTTTCTTTGGAGAGCTCCACAATAAGTGGCAATTCAACCTGATCTTGCATGTCTTGTAGTATGATAACCCAAGAGGGTATGAATGCAGACAATAAAAATTTTAAATGTCAGGGGGGTTGAAACATAAATGGAGTCTGGTAAAAGAGTTTTCATCTTGAGATTTCCATCTTGTTTAGGAGCACCACTGACAAACAAGTGATACTGTTGGACACTGTTCACAAAATGTTCCAGAGTGAAGACCTTCTTTCAAATGCTACCCGTCAAGAGTTTATGGATCGCTCCCTCCTCACCCTCTTGTGGCACTGCAGCTTGGAGGCACTGAGAGAATTCTTTAGCAAGATTATAGTACAGGCTATGGATGCACTTAATTCCAGGTTTACAAAGGTATGAATTACTTCTTTTTAGGATTGGAGAAGGTCTAATAAAATGCTGGTGTTGGTATGTACATTTTGCTTAACTTTGAGTGAGACGCTAATTGAAACCATTTGCTTTCCAGCTTTCTGTATCTTGAAGCAGAATTTTGTGCCAATTACATAGTTTGTTTATTAGTGAGAAACTTTTCTTTATTTCCTAATACAGTGTTGCTTTGAAGTTAATGCATATCTACTGTGTATAAAATTTGAAGTTGGAATGTTATCTGTATATATCTACAGGGGTCTGAATTTCTGTCAAAAGCAGAAACCCATTCTAACTTTGCAATATAAAAGCTGTATAAAATTGTAGCCTGTTACTACATTGTAAGAGAGAGATGTTCAACCCCTGTAATGAAAGCTCTTAAATTAGCTGCCTTACTTCTAGAGAAAGAAACACATCTTCTAACCATTGCAGAGATCCTTCAGCAAGGGATTAGGAGCACAGATCTTCCTTTCTCTATTTACAGCCTATCCTCCAATTTAGAGTGTAGTTACATGCAATGATTTTGTTGTCAGTGGAGGTCTCTTCTCTTGCTGTAGTTCTTCACTCCCATGGTTTTGCTGATGCAGCTGTTTAAAGGCAGCAGGACAAACAAGATGCTGAAATTTAGTAATAGTTATTAAAACCAAAATGCTAAACCCAAGACTTATGTAGTCACCCCCACCATGTTTCTGTTGATGTAAATGTTGGCACCAAAGTGAAGTGCATAAAGAAACTCATGAATAATACCCAGTATGGTGACAGGTATGTATGTTTTGTTTACAGGTGTCATGAGTCTGAGCTGTTACTCGGTATTCTGCTTATTTTACTCCAATATCACTGTAATGATTTAGGCCAATTGTAGTTAAGACAGCTGACCTGATAAAGAGCAGGTCAACATAGTTTTAATAACTGTATTACACAGGAACTCAGAATCTGTCAGTCTTTTATTATCAGCAGCTCTTTTCTCTGTTTTAGAAGGTAAAAGTAAGCTGAAGGCTGTTTAGTAGAAACTAGAGTAACTGGAGCTACTTAGGAAGGGCAGAATCGAGGAAATCTTTTTCTGAGGTTTTGCTTATTTGTTTCCAGTCCAATGAATATACTTTTGATACACAAGTCACCAAGAAAATGGGGTATTACAAGCTGCTAGAAGTGATGTATGTGCGTCTTTCAAAAGAGGATGTTTACTCCAAGGACTCTAAAATTAACCAAGCTTACCACAGCTCCATGAGTGTAGAAGGAAATGAACTTACCAAGAGACTAATAAAGTAAGACTATTATTTCTATTATTTCCTTTTAATTTCTAATTAGGTTTTGGGCAGATACACTTTTTAAGTATGCCATATAAAGCAGAAGATTGATTTGTTCAAGGGTAAGTGTAATCTGTGATGTAGCTTTTGATTTTAAACAGATTATACAGTATCGAATTTGCATTTATAGAATGATCTCTAGCGTAGACTACAATTGTATGTCAGGATAACTGTTGCCTCCTGGTTTTGCCATTTTTTTTCTATCTGTTAAGCTTGTGCTTTTATTTTTGCTTTTCAATATGATTCTTGGCCTTTAATTTGTGTTTTCACAATTTCAGTTTCAGTATACTTACACTTTTATGTAGAGTATGGTTCTGTGTTGTAAGATAGGTATTTATATGATGGATGAGGAGATGGGATGGATTTTCATGTACATTTCATAATATAGCAGCACACCCAGTAGGTGTAATTTGGTTTAATCACCACTGCAGACAGGGACAAAAGATTAATACTGACTATTATTTAGTTCGTTTCATATTCTGAAAAAATATAAGATGCCTGCATTGCTGTTCATTTTTTTTATTTTGTTTTAACTTTATTTTACAGTACTATGTCCTATGAGGACTTTAAAAAATTTCTTGGCTATGACTTGCAGAAGATCTATAAATGGCTATGGGCAAAAGACCTTAAAAATTGCATCTAAACTGGTTTTCTCTGGCTAATCTATAGCATAACTTAGCATGCCTGTCCATTCAGAATTTCTTGGGAAGGGACCATGAGAGGGATTTATGCATGTGTTGGAACATATTTCTGTCTTATCTGAAAATGGCCTGTCATCGTATTCCTGACATTAAGGACTGCTGTGTAAATACTTGAGGAAGTTGGCTTTGTCATTGCTGAATGGTTCCATTTTAGCGCAATATACCTGCAGAGAACTTGAACAAGTCTGAGGTGGTTTAATGCCGATACTGCTATAATAATAAAGATGTCTTGAAATTCTGTTGATTCACTGGTTTCTGACTGGGGCCTTTCCTCTGCTTCTTAAAAAAAGACTTCTGATGGTGTTTTCTTGTGTGTTTGTATTTTAAGGTCATGCTATGATGCATTTACAGAAAACATGGCAGGAGAGAGTCAGCTGTTGGAGAAGAGGAGGCAGTATCACTGTGCAGCGTATAATTGTGCTATTGCTGTTATCAGTTGTGTCTTCACTGAAAGTAAATTTTATAAAGGCTTTCTTTTTACAGAAAAATCAGAAAAGGTGAGAAGCTGTTGTTGCTGTTAGAAGGCTTCCAGAGCACGAGACACAAAGTGATTTTACCTGATTGCAATAAATCAAAGAATCAAACCTGAATGACATGCAATTATATTAACAAACTACCCGGTGAGGCAATGGAAGGAGTCATAGCTGGCTTTCTTGCATCCTTCATGTAATTTGAATTGCTGATGAAGGTTTCACTGTCTGTTTGGGAATGGGTGAAGTAATGATACATTTACCCTGTTTTCTCTCCACTCTCAATCAATTTTCTAAAATATGAGAAAAAACCTATTGTTTAAGTTCTCCAGTGCTTGGAATATACTTGAATAAGAGAGACCCTCTTTACAGAGCTCATTATCTGTGCTGTGAATTCTTGAGTGGTTGAATAGCAAAATTTTCTTGAAAGTATTGATCTAGAAGAGAAAACATGCCATATTTTCTATATTGTATGTTGATCTGTTGTTTTTTAAGAAGAAATAAAATACATTCAGAGCAGTTGTTATTGTGTGCAGCATTATAATTTTGATATCTCCAAACATGCTTTGGTTTGCAGAACTTGCTGATTTTTGAAAATTTGATAGACCTGAAGCGTCAGTATACATTTCCTGTAGAAATTGAGGTGAGTGGAATTTCTGGGCTTTAGCGTTCCTAAGTAAAAAATTAGTATGGCCTTAGCAGTGTAGTCACTATAGACCAGGTCAATTCTCACATACAGAGAAAAAGGATTCTGTAGTGAATAAAAAATGGAGTATTCCTCTAATGTTTTAAAATACATTTTAAACATAGTACACATCTGCAGTGCGTGTAACTTTAATATACTTTTTAGCACACTTACTCTGGTAGTGAATGGCTGTAGGAATAAGTAATTTAGCTGTTGTTCTGTAGCATGAATTATAATCATTTACAAGATGGGATTTCCATTCATGTTAAATGGTTTTGATCATTTTTTGGCAGTCCTGTAAATAAATAATTGTAAATTTGAAAAAATTCTTTAATTTTCAAACTTTATTTCTTGCTGTTTAGGTGCCTCTGGAAAGGAAGAAGCGGTACATTGCTATTAGAAAGGAGGCCAGGGATGCAGGGAATAGTGATCAGGGTAAGAAAGTCATTTATGACTATGAAAAAAATGCCTTCTTACCTTTTGTACAGTGTTCATTGATGTGTTGCTAATTGGCTTCTACAGTAGCAGAAACAAATAAAAACATTCAACGTACTTCATCTAACAACCAATTCCCACCTGTCGTGGTTTAGCCCCAGCCGGCAACTAAGCACCACGCAGCCGCTCGCTCACTCCCCCTCGGTGGGATGGGGAAGAGACTCGGAAGAGCAAAAGTAAGAAAACTTGAGGGTTGAGATAAAGACAGTTTAATAGGGAAAGCAAAAGCCGCGCACGCAAGCAAAGCAAAGCAAGGAATTAATTCACTACTTCCCATGGTCAGGCAGGTGTTCAGCCATCTCCAGGAAAGCAGGGCTCCATCACGCGTAATGGTTGCTTGGGAAGACAAACGCCATCACTCCAAATGTCCCCCCTTCCTTCTTCTTCCCCAGCTTTATATACTGAGCATGACGTCACGTGGTATGGAATAGCCCTTTGGTCAGTTTGGATCAACTATCCTGGCTGTGTCCCCTCCCAGCTTCTTCTGCCCCTGGCAGAGCACGGGAAGCTGAAAAGTCCTTGACTAGTGCAGCAACAACTAAAACATCTCTGTATTATCAACACTGGTTTTAGTACAAATCCAAAACAGCCCCATACCAGCCACTATAAAGAAAATTAACTCTATCTCAACTGAAACCAGGACACCACCCACCCTCAAGTTTTAGTGGCCAATAAAGGCTTGTTTCTTGTAATTACCTTGATTAATGGTCTATTCTTTTTCCTATTTAGATGAACCCAAGTATTTAGCTTCTGCATCGTACATGATGGATAGCAGTTTGAGTGAGGAAATGAGTCAGTTTGATTTTTCTACTGGAGTCCAAGGTTTTTCTTATAGCTCCCAAGATGTTACAGCTAGCAGCACTCGTTTCAGGAGAAAGGTAATTTAGTGACTTATGTGCTGTGAAGAAGAAAAGTTTTATGCTTTCTAGCAGTTGCATACGTTTATTGGGGTTGAGAGAGAGAAATTTCTAGTCTCCTATATTTGTTCTACTTGACTGAGAATGGATTCCTCCAGAAGATGAGGGAAGGGACTTGAGCTGTGTTCTGTCGGTCATTTTTCTCTTTCCCCTCTCTCCACTGTCTACAGCTGGAGAAAAGCAATGCCCTACCTGAGTTTCTGAAGCTGAGTAATGTGAGTGAAGTCCAGCCTGAGTTGTAAAAAGGTGGCTTGTGACTTTGTGCGCACTCAGGAGTATCCTGTGATGGTTGTGTTTTGCTGTTAGGCACCTGGTTTCCTCATTTCCCTCTTCTTTTGGTCTTTGAAGGCACTTGACCAAGTTGGTTGTATCAAATGCGTGGAATAAATGATCAAACACTTCATTATTTTTGTATCTCTGTTGTGGCACCTTGTATTTAACTGTTGCTCTTGGAAAAACAGCATTTAATGTCTTCCAAGACTTGAAGTTCCTTCTGCAGTCCTTCTGCAGTCAAGAGATGTCTCATCAATAGTAATACTGATAGGATAGATATTTGCTATAAAACTGAAAGAAAGCTTGTAAAAGTATCATAGACACTGAATTTGAAATCTGTCAAAATAACTGTTAACGTTGGTAAAGATAAACCGTTTCCACGTTTGGAGCAAGGAGGTTTTTAGCTGCAGTGAAGTTAACCAGAAATTTACTTTCTATCTGCTTTGTGTAGTAATGTTGTAATTTCTAACTATAAACAAGTTTCTTTTGTGATTTATTCTGTGTAGCAAAAGAGAAAGCTGCTGTGGTTGCTAGTCCGTGTGAAACAACACATCCATAAAAATAGGCCTTTCCCCCTGTAGAAGGTGTTAACACATTCTTTCAGCTACGAAATGAAATAATTTCTGTGCGGTTCAGCTAACTCTTCCTGCTTCCAGCAGTTGCCACACCTATCCTGGCAGGTAGTACTCAGTAACATGAAGCTGACATCTGTTAGTACAGAAAGTAAAAGATGTGCACAGCTAGTATGTATGTTTGGGAGGTGTTTGAACCACACATTTGATGTATTCCCTGTTGTGCATGCTGAGTGTATAGTCAAATCTGTAAACACAGATAAGAGCAGAATGGCTCATGGTATTATAATGATTTAAAAGAAAATACAGTGTTATTATTAATCATAGTAATACTTTTTTTTCAGGAGTCCACAGAATACATGGTTTTAAATGATGAAATGGAACTGGAAATGGATGAACTCAACCAACATGAATGTATGGCTTCTATGACCACTCTGATTAAACATATGCAGAGGAACCAGATCACACCCAAAGTGGAGGAGGTCAGTATTAACCAAAAAGTTGGCATTTTTTTACTGATTATACCAAGAAAAGGGAGTAATGATTGAATCCTTTCGTTTATTAATTTTCATGGCTGCATTATAATGAGACCTGTGTGGCTTGAGCTGGGGGCTTTGTGGCTTGGCAAGCCTGTTTGGTCCTAGAAGTGAGTTGATGTTTGCTCTTCTCTTTTAAATTTCAGGGGACAGTTCCAGTAGATCTTCCTCTTTGGATGAAATTTTTGCATGGCAAATTAGGAAACCCATCAGTACCATTAAATATTCGCCTCTTCATAGCAAAACTTATTGTTAATACTGAGGATGTGAGTAATTTTTTTTGTCATCTTTTTTCTGTTAACATAACAGGTTGTATTATAATATCAACTGTGTAACTCTTGTGGGGTAAAATATTTCATCAGCTGAGACTTTTGGGGCATTCAAATTGAGTAGTTTACCATGATAAAAGAGAGCGCGTTCATAGCCCAAAATTCCAGATAGTGCCAGTATTTTGAATGTAATATAAATACTTCTTCTCTCAAACTCTACTTCTGTAGGTAGAGGGTGTCCACAATATGTGTCTTCTGTAAACTATAAGTAATTGACTCATTGATACTGTGCAAGAGGTATGGCTGATTACGTTTGCCATCTTTGAAGGAGCAAATGTAATGGTTTTTTAATGGTCAGAGATGAGTCTTATGGAAACCCTTAGAGCTAAATGATGTTCTGGTTGCAGAAAGATATTAAGATAACATAATGTGTCTTTGCCTGAGAAGAAACATTTTCTAACTCTCATTCTTGGGTAAAACATTCTCATCCTATTTCATACAGTGATTTTAAAGTATAATGTTTCTGTCTGAAATACTCCAAATCCAAAATACAAAAAGGCTGAATTTCAGAATTAATTAAAGAAGCTTTAATACCCACTTAATGCTACTTTCTAAGTAAAGCCATCTGAAATAGAAGGGTAGATGAATGGCATACTCTTTCCTTTAGGGGCAGATTTTCTGCGTGAGAGCCATTTTATGTGGGCCCAGTAAAATAATTAACTTTATGTGAATACTTGGTTAAAGGTTTCTAAGCAGAAGTGAGGAATGTAGTTATGGATACTTTTTAAAGGTATTTTAAAGTTTTTGTGGTTGTTGCTTCAGAGATTAAGCAAAGTGGTAAGAGGCTGATTTAGCAGTCTTACCTGTAATTATTATTGGACAACAGGTTATTGAATAGTTGAATAATTTGTACTTGATCGCTGATTCTCCTGTTTTCCATAGGTTTTCCGACCTTATGCAAAGCATTGGCTTGGTCCATTGCTGCAGCTTGTTGTTTCTGGGAATAATGGAGGTGAAGGTATTCATTACATGGTAGTGGAAATCGTAGTTACTATCCTTTCCTGGACAAGTGTAACCACTCCCAAAGTAAGGAAATGTGAAATTCATTTTTATTATTATTGTGACTATTTGGTAAGGAATGAGTGAGTTTGTTATTAGCACTTATAATCATCTTCTACATCAGTCCACTGTTTCTTTTAGCTACTAACTTCAAAAATAGCTTATTTACTTGCTAGCTTTCATAAAACAATATATGTCTTCGTGTTGGAGTCACTATGTTTATTTTTGCTCTTGTTCATTGTAGGGGAATATTAAGGATGAGATTTTAGCTAACAGATTGCTTGAATTCTTGATGAAGAATGCCTTTCACCAAAAAAGAGGTGTGTTCAGACACAATCTGGAAATCATAAAGACAGTTATAGAGTGTTGGAAGAACTGTCTCTCCATACCTTACAGGTAAGCATTTAGACAATTGCTTTCTTTTATCAATATTTCAAGAATATAAGTGAACATTATCAAAGGAGATGAAAAGGTAAATTCAGCTGCAATAGTAAACTTTTTGTCCCTAGAGTTGACAGTAGAACTTCAGAACTGAACTCTGCAAAGGCTGTAACTTAATTTGCAAAACAACAGGGAGAGAGACAGGGAAAACATGTAGAGGATTACAACACCAACAACAAAAGCAGGAGTAATCTCTGCAAAGACATTTTATTTGAAATTTGGGGTCTTATCACTGAATATTGCTGCACTCTTAGTAAGACTTAGGCGATCTGCTGTGCTCCTGAACTTGTTGAAGGGAATTTGTGTGTTTACAAAGCTGGTTTACAATCTCTTTTTAGGGTTGTTTTTTTTTTTTTTTTTTTTTTTTGTGAAGACTTCTTCACTGAAGCTAAATACTTACTTCTTTCTGAATATATGCTTTCTACTGGTTTTGGTGGGAGTGTATATGCGTATATACATACTTTCTGCTGGTTTTGGTGGGGTTGTATGTGTATAGGTATCTGTATATACAGAGAGAGCAAGTGATTTATGGTGTGTATATTTTGGGTTTTTTCATCTGTATCACTACTTTTATGTTTTTATCCAACAGTTTAATATTTGAAAAGTTTTCTAGTGGAGATCCTGATACAAAGGACAACTCAGTGGGAATTCAGCTGCTGGGAATTGTTCTTGCTAACAATTTACCTCCCTTTGACCCAAAGTGTGAAATAGATCGTGTCAGGTGAGAAATGCAGCTTTTTGGAGAATGATTTTGATAAAAACTTAAGACAAAGAGAGCACATGTAACTTGTCAGCTTGAAGTCTGGGAGCTGGATTGCTCGTTTATCGGAATTGTTTGTCCCATTGTCCCTTTGCTATAGTCTGTCAGATGTAATGCTTTCCTAGCTGCAAACTGCAGACCACATTTATTTTGGAAAATATCTAGAAGAATGTAAGGTTTTTTACAGTGGGCCCTAGGGTTGCAGTTTCATGGGAATTAACAGACTCAGAAATTGCCAAAGCAGGGATTTGAGGCACTGCAGGTGGAAATCCATGTTGTGCTGTATTCAGCTCTTCTAAAAGCAGTCACTGTTTCCCTAGGCAGCTCGGGTGAGTTTTTTGTTTCACTTCAAAATTGGATGCTGGAGTAGTGGCTTAACAGCAGGTCTACCTTTTGTGTTAGGTATTTTCACGCTTTGACCAGCAACATGGGCTTATTAAAGTATAAAGAAGTTTATGCAGCTGCAGCAGAAGTGTTGGGACTTGCTCTTCGATACATTGCTGAGAGAAAAAATGTAAGTGAACTGTATTGTGTGTTTGACCATTCCTGACTTAATTCTATGTACAGCTTTTATAAGACTACTCAATTCAGATCCAAAAATTAATGTATTTAAAACTCAACAGTCTTTGCCCAACGGATCGAGTTAAAGGTTTAAACTATTAACTCAGGAGGAAAAGAATTTGAGAGCAGACTAAGTGCAGAGTTTTTCCCTGCTGTTTTGGAGCTGACAGTGGATGGTCTCTTTCTGAGGCTTTGTTCAGCTTTTGCCAACCAGCAACACTGGCATGGTACATTTAAAGTTTAGTTGGTTTTGGTTTTTTTCTTAAAGAAAAAAAAAAAATTGCAAGTTGGGAGGTTTGGGGCTACCTTTTGAATATCTGTATCTGAGGATGTTTAATAACTTGTAAGTTGTGATGTAAAATTTAAAGGTATTTTATTTAATTTGAATCCAGTTATTTTCTAGGTAGTGGATAAGGTGAATGCAAAACTGTTAATCACCAAATCCTACAGTACTAGAACTAGGGGATAGTGCTTGATGATCACAGAAATCATTTTGAGACAGATGCTAGAAGTACTTCTTTACACAAGAGTTAGTGAACTTCTGGAATTTGTTGCCAGAAGAGGTTCTAGTGGTAAGTAGCATCAGCAGATTCAAAGAGAAATTAGGCAAATTCATGCATAAAAAAAAATCCATGAACAGGTTCTAAAAACAATAGACAACAAGGTACACTCTAAGATCCGTAATCTAATGACAAATGCATGTTGGGTTGTATGAGAGAAAAGGAGGACAAAATGCAGCCAGGCTCATGTGCTCCCCCTAAATATCATTCTGCAGCTGCTGTTGGAGACAAAAATAACAAGATATTGGCTAGGTGGATTATTAGTCTGACCTTGTAGGTTATTCTTACTTCTCTCCCTACTATATTCTTACTTCTTTCCCTACTTAAATGCATTCTGGTTGTTCTTTCACAGTTTGTAGAGCATATTTCATAAATTGAATTCCTGCAGTCTTCTCTTTCACAGTCTTCCAAGTTCCATTATAAGCAGTGTTTTGAATAAATAACCAAAGATGGTGCAAATATTTTGTCCTATACAAAGCTTATTTCTTTGACATTAAGTGAAGGTTGCTGGTTATTTTTCACCTTTTCACTAAAAATGTCTATTTTTTTTACATTCATTAATTGGAAATGTGCCATACTGAATGAGAAGCTACTTATTATTTATGTAAGCATACTAAGCAACTTGTATTTCAAAATTCAGGCATTGGTTCCAAACCAATGAAAGGAAGCTCACAAATGTATTGTTTAAGCAGGCAATCATGTGTTTCAGCCAGGCATAGCTGTACAGCAGCCATGAAGCACCATAAACGTCAAGATGAGGCGGGTGGATCTTATCTAGCAAAATGCACTAGAATGAAACAGTACAGCAGAAGAACTATGTGTCGTTAAGGTGATTATGAGTTTCATGGCTATGCTTGTCTTACTGTCTTTCTCATTTTCAGGTACTTGAAGATCCAGTTTATGATTGTGTCGTAAGACAATTAAAACATCATCAGAACACCCAACAGGATAAGTTTATTCAATGCTTGAATAAAGTTGTTAAGAATTTTCCACCTCTTGCTGACAGGTATGTCATGATTTACATGATATGTTCATTGTAGATTGAGAGGAATGATAGAAAATAACTTGCTTTTCTTTGTGGGCTTCTGGTTATGTTAAGGTTTATGAACGCAGTGTTCTTTTTGATACCCAAACTTCATGGTGTGATGAAAACCTACTGTCTGGAAGTAATAATGTGCCAGGCAGAAGAAATACCTGATCTCCACTTGCAGTTAAAGAGTAAAGACTTTATCCAGATCATGAATCACAGGTGAGTGGTCATGTGATTACAAATGTGGATGCATAGTCTAAACTTTTTGATAACATTTTATGTGCTGGCCACAACATTTTTATGTTCAGAAGCGCTTATAATTCATGTTCACTTTTTTGTCACTGCTCTTCTAATTTGAGCTAATGGAATCTGGGGGTTAAGTATTAAGATGGTTAGCTGACTGTGAAAAACAAACAAAAAACCCTAAATAGCAGTAAGGTGAAGCACCACTGGGATGTGAATTTCTGTAGTATGTATTAGTTTAGTTATATTCTTACTCTTAGGTTGAACTCAAAAGTATTTACCTAAAGCCCTTCATGCAAAACCAAATATTATTGCTAAAACCTAAACTGATCTTCTGGTTCTGTGTGTAGCAGTGAAGAGAAAAGCAATATAACTATTCTTTTTTTTCCTCTCTTTTTAGGGATGATGAAAGGCAAAGGGTTTGTTTGGATATAGTGTACAAGATGCTGTCTAAACTAAAACCACTAGAACTCAAAGAACTTCTTCCTGGAGTGACAGGGTTCATTTCTCACCCTTCTGTAATATGTCGACAGCGCATGTATGATATTCTGATGTGGATTTATGATAATTACAGGTGTGTATTTACTTCAGGTGTTGTCTTTCAGTGGTTTGTCACAGGCAGAGTGAAAGTGCCTGTTACATTGTCTTCCAACTTCATGTCCCTTGGTGCGGGATTTTCTCAGTTCTCAGAAGAATAGAGCGTGCGGTTTGCCTAAGTAGCTCTGGCCTTTGGGGGCAATTTTATCACTTCCACTAAGGGATAAAGACTTAGACCTGAACTTTAGCCCAGAACTAGGATGTTGCATCACCACAGCACGATGGCGTAAGAGGTCTTAGCTCTGATGCTCCCACTTTTTTTCTTGTTGCCGGAATTTGTAACTAGTAAGAATTGTACACTAGAGAAATTTGCTTGTAGGTAGAAAGTGTGTTAAGGCACTTTGGCATGATCTGGATCCCTTCAGTCTGGTAGTGTAAAGATGTTCTTTCTGTTTGTCCTCTTAGAGTAGGGAACAGGCATGTACTCAGTGTGACAAGCGGGTTGCTGTTTAATTATCTGACTTAGTTGGGTTCTGTTATATGCTTTTTCCCAAGATAACTTAATTATTTGAATGGATAATAATTGTGAAGAATAAGTACAGGCAATTTTTACTCCAGTGTGACTTGGGAAAAGCTAATTCTCTGCCTTTTTCTCAGTTTTAACCTTGTAAACTCAGAATTACTTCTGTTCAGCCTTTATAATAAATACCTAACACGCATTGTTTAGCTTTCCGATTTTCACTTTTCTAAGTAGTGGAGAGACAAGGCATTTTTGGCAATGAAGACCTCATACTATGAAAAAAATGCAGTGTTGTCATGCCAAGTTGAGATTTTTATGTGCAGGGCATGTTCCTCCTTTTCTCCCACCATCCTCATCCTCTTATTTTATTACGGATTGTTTGAGAGAAGTCATTAAGAGACATTTTTATCTTCACATTCAGTGATCCAGAAAGCCAAGCAGATGGTGATTCTCAGGAAATACTCAAACTGGCAAAAGAAATCCTGCTTCAAGGACTGATTGATGAGAATGCCGAACTGCAGTGAGTAAACAGTGTTGTGATGACTGTCTGAAGTAAGGAATCCCTAAATTGCTCCATTTAGCACAGAAGAGTTGATCCTTAGAGGTTTTTTAAGTATTTTAATATCAAAGAGTAACAGTGAGATACCATTATTTCCTTTTCTTCCAATAAGTTAATTTACAAAATTGTGTCCCATAGTGTTACACCAAATTTAAGTGAAGCACAGAGCTTTTGAATAAACTTCTGAGCCACAGAGTAGTTGTTTCAGTATGTTAGACATAATTTGACATTAATGTTCTGGAGTTTTTTAACAAGTCAGCCTTCACTATTCACAGACACACAAAAATAGATTCAATGTTGGAGGATGTTGGATTTTTTAAATTTTTTCACAGAATCACAGAATCATATAGGTTGGAAAAGACCTTTAAGACCATCAAGTCCAACCATAAACCTAACACTACCAAGACCACCACTATACCATATCCCTAAGCACCTCATCCAAACGTCTTTTAAATACCTCCAGGGATGGTGACTCAACCCCTTTCCTGGGCAGCCTGTTCCAATGCTTGATAACCCTTTCAGTGAAGAAAAATTTTCTAATATCCAGTCTAAACCTCCCCTGGCGCAACTTGAGGCCATTTCCTCTTGTCCTATCACTTGTTACCTGGGAGAAGAGACCGACCCCCACCTCTCTACAACCTCCTGTCAGGTAGTTGTAGAGAGCGATAAGGTCTCCCCTCAGCCTCCTTTTCTCCAGGCTAAACAATCCCAGTTCCCTCAGCCGTTCCTCATAAGACTTGTGCTCCAGACCCTTCACCAACTTCGTTGCCCTTCTCTGGACACGTTCCAGCACCTCAATGTCCCTCTTGTAGTGAGGGGCCCAAAACTGAACACAGTATTTGAGGTGCAGCCTCACCACTGCCGAGTACAGGGGCACAATCACTTCCCTACTCCTGCTGGCCACACTATTTCTGATACAAGCCAGGATGCCATTGGCTTTCTTGGCCACCTGGGCACACTGCTGGCTCATATTCAGCCGGCTGTCAACCAACACCCCCAGGTCCTTCTCTGCCAGGCAGCTTTCCAGCCAGTCTTCCCCAAGCCTGTAGCGTTGCATGGGGTTGCTGTGGCCCAAGTGCAGGACCCAGCCTTGGCCTTGTTGAACCTCATACAATTGGCCCCAGCCCATCGATCCAGCCTGTCCAGGTCCCTCTGCAGAGCCTTCCTACCCTCAAGGAGACCAACAGTCCCGCACAACTTGGTGTCATCTGCAAACTTACTGAGGGTGCACTCGATCCCCTCATCCAGATCATTGATAAAGATGTTAAACAGAACTGGCCCCAGCACAGAGCCCTGGGGAACACCACTTGTGACCGGCCGCCAACTGGAGTAAACTCCATTCACCACCACTCTTTGGGCCCGGCCATGCAGCCAGTTCTTTACCCAGCGAAGAGTACACCCGTCCAAGCCATGAGCAGCCAGTTTCTCCAGGAGAATGCTGTGGGAAACCATGTCAAAGGCTTTACTGAAGTCTAGATAGACAACATCCGCAGCCTTCCCCTTATCTACTAGGCGGGTCACCTTGTCATAGAAGGAGATCAGGTTGGTCAAGCAGGACCTGCCTTTCCTGAACCCCTGCTGGCTGGGCTTGATCCCTTGGTTATTCTCTACATGCCGTGTGATAGCACGCAGGATGATCTGCTCCATCAGCTTCCCCGGCACCGAGGTCAGGCTGACAGGCCTGTAGTTGCCCGGGTCCTCCTTCCGGCCCTTCTTGAAGATGGGCGTCACATTAGCTAATCTCCAGTCAGCAGGGACCTCCCCAGTTAGCCAGGACTGCAGGTAAATGATGGAAAGGGGCTTGGTGAGCACATCTGCCAGTTCCTTCAGTACTCTCGGGTGGATCTCATCAGGCCCCATAGACTTGTGAATGTCTAAGTGGTGCAGCAGGTCACTCACCATTTCCCCCTGGATTATGGGGGCTCCATTCTGGTCCCCGTCCCTATCTTCCGACTCCAGGGGCTGGGTACCTGGAGAACAATTGGCCTTGCTATTAAAGACTGAGGCAAAGAAGGCATTAAGTACCTCAGCCTTTTCCTCATCCTTGGTCACTGTGTTCCCTCCCCCATCTACTAGGGGCTGGAGATTCTCCTTAGCTCTCCTTTTGCTGCTAATGTATTTGAAGAAGTATTTTTTGTTGTCTTTTACAGCAGCAGCCAGATTGAGCTCTGGCTCAGTTTGGCCCTTCTAATTTTCTCCCTGCACAGCCTCGCTACACCTTTGTAGTCCTCCTCAGTTGCCCGCCCCTTCTTCCAGAGGTCGTAGACTCTCCTCTTTTTCCTGAGTTGGAGCCAGAGCTCTCTAGTCAGCCAGGCCGGTCTTCTTCCCCACCGGCTCGTCTTTCGGCACCTGGGGACAGCCCGCTCTTGTGCCTTTAGGACTTCCTCCTTAAAGAACGTCCAGCCTTCCTGGACTCCTTTGCCCATTAGGGCTGCCTCCCAGGGGAGAAGCAAATACCTTTTGGTGAAGCAGAAGATAGAATAGGAGATCTCTGTGCTTATCCACCCCTAGCACTCCTCAAGAGGAAAACAACTTAATAGAAGTAATTTTTTCAGAGTAAACCTTTCATATCAGTCAAATGGCGTAGAGCATGGTAGGTGAATGGGGAATTTGGTATAATTCAGTGGAAGATCCATGGCATGAAAGGGTTAGTTGAATGTGTTACAATCTTATTGCGTTTTTTTTAAATTGACTTTTTTGATAGTGTTGTGTTTTCTGTTTGCACGTAACCAAGAATAACTTTATTCCTTGCCTTTACAGATTAATTGTTAGGAATTTTTGGAGTGATGAGACAAGGTTACCTGCAAGTATTCTTGATCGCATGCTGGCATTGTTAAATTCTTTCTATTCCCCCAAGATTGAAACACAGTACTTGAGTCTAATCACAAATTTTCTGCTTGAGATGACTAGCAAGAGCCCGGATTATTCCAGAAAAATATTTGAGCATCCACTGTCTGAATGCAAATTTCAGGTGAATTGTAATGTGTTATCCTGTGTGCAACCATGTGACAAATTCCATTCTTTAAGGTAGTTACCACCTGGACAAGAATGGCATAGTGAAGGAGATTTTTGAAGGTATTTTGTACTCCGTAGTTAACAGCTGCAACAGTCATGGGTTATGCACAGTATCAGAAGTTCGATGATTTTTGTGGGGGCAATAATTTTTTTTTTTTTTTTTTTCCCAAAAAAAGAAAGATTTAATTAAAATAATTATATATACCAAGTATAGCTGATGTGTAGAGTAATGAAATACTTAAAAAAGAGGGTAGTGGAGAGAAGCAGCATAAGGTGGAGAAAAATTGTGAAGAAACAGGAATGCTAGTACAAGAGCTGTAAATCAGTCCTCAGCTGACCTGTCCGAATTAGTGAGCTTTTTTGCTGAGCTATGGAGAACTTTTATGTGTTCATTTTTTTTCATAGTCCTGGGATGTCAGATGCCTTGATATAGTCAACAAGGGATGATGTTTAAATTCTGTACTTTAATTTCTGCTATCTTAAGGAGGACAAAAAGTCTCTGTTCTTATTGGTCTTATTAAAATCTTTTTGTGTTCCTAGGACTTTGTAATTGATTCCAGCTGGCGTTATCAAAGTACCATGCTCACACCTATGTTTGTGGAGACTCAAGTTTCTCAGAGTATTCACAGGAATTTATCACAAGAAAGATCCCTTTCTGCTTCTGGGTCAGTCAGTGGTCGAGTGAGGGCTACCCAACGGCAATATGAATTTACACCTACACAGCATGTCAGTAAGTCCAGACCAGTGTCTTCTGAAATGTTCTTGTTTAGCTATAGGGATGATATCGTTCTCTTCATTCCTGTTGCTTATGAATTTTTAATGTAAAAGTGTAAATGCATTTAATATTTTCGTTTGGGGGGGTTGGGGGGGTGGTATGAGAAAAAACATCCAGTCACATTCTTATTAGTCTCATATATATTTTATGTTCTGCCTAATGTAAAAGAAATTTGTTTCTTGCCTAACAGCTTGAAATCTGTTCTGCCCATAAACACTGGGAATTATATTTTTGGGGGAGGAAAATGACCTGCTTTCACCTGGTTGTATTCAGATCTGTTACAGCTTTTTTACAAATTTTTTTTACAGGTGGTAGAAGTTCTTTTAATTGGCTAACTGGAAGCAGCATTGATACATTGGCAGAGTATACAGTTCCTTCATCCTCTGAATCCTTGTCTTCATCCATGCTGTTAGTTAACAAACGGAGTGAAAAATTTAAACAAGCAACCTTTAAACCAGTGGGGCCAGATTTCGGGAAAAAAAAGTTGGGTTTGCCTGGAGATGAGGTGGACAGCAAAACTAAAGGTCTGTAAGCCTTATGATGCAATTTCTATATAAATATTACATTTTTATAGACCATCTTTGTCAGTTATTTGGCTGGCAGTGCATTATCTTTGAGACATTCTAATTGAGGTTCAACTTGAGAGATTTTGTTTCCAGGAATGTGTGGTGATACATAACATGTGGTAAAAAACTATAATTGTGCTAGGAATTGCAAAACTGTATGTTGCTAGATGAAAGAACTGACTGGATAAGAAACCAGCCAGTGTGATCTTTGCATTTCTACCTCTCCCTAAGATGATCATAGCATGTATGTCAGACAGTTCTCTCCCTTCTGTTTTAAATTTAACTGCTTATCTCTTTAAAGAAGAGATCTCTTTATATTTTTTCCATACCATTTCAGCTGTGCTGACACGGTCTGCAACATTGCAATCTGGCATTAGAACTACCTGCTATTTTCTGAGAATGCTCCTTCATCCACCAAGTTGATAACTGAAAAATATCAGTAGTGTTCTGGAATGGATTAAGCTCCTTCTCCCCATTTCCTCCCCATTTCACCTTTGCCTACCTTGTCATTCAAATTTTGGCTGGAAGGATGAGAGTAGGAGTTCAGGCAGAGAGCTATAAAGATTGACCTTTTCAATACCTGAGAGGTGTTTCAGGGCAGTTTTGAACGGACCATGCTGAACTACAGAAAGAGAGAGTTCAGTCTACCTTCCAGTCAGTCCCTGGTCTTCTACCAGGAAAATACCAGTTACAGTGGTATGGTTTTGTTTGCTCACTCTTCTTTCCTAGGAAATGGACTGAAGTGAACAGTCCGTAGAGTGGCCTTTCTCCGTGACTGTCCTGAGCAGGAGTTGATCCAGTGACAGTTCTGTAATAGTAACTTTAAAAATATATTGCTATATTATTATTACCCAATGTTTGAATATATTTAGCACCTCTTTTATGTAGGGAGTGATATACTTTATGGAATATGGTGCAAATGCCATACTTGCCTGTGAGAGCTTAAAATAAATCTGTCATATGGGCAAATTTGTTCATGAATTTTAGTGCTTTTCCCAGTACAATAGTTTGACCCTTATACCTCATCCATGTGCTTAAAGTTTTTATATAAATGCTTATTACCTCTTCTCCTAAGAACAACTTAATTTGTTTAATTTGCTATCTTGTTGAAAGGGCTTGCGTTGAGTTATGAGGTATGAAACCTAGGAGACTAGCTGGTAAGCTAGTAAATATAAAGATTATGTTTGTTATTATATGATGCTCTTGCCTTAAATCTGAAGTTTGCTTGAGAAAGGAAAAGCTGTGGACATGATTGTGTGTTCCCTAGGTACAGAAGAACGAGCAGAAATTCTAAGACTGCGGAGACGTTTCTTGAAGGACCAAGAGAAACTCAGTCTGATTTATGCTAGAAAAGGTGTGGCTGAACAGAAAAGAGAAAAGGTTTGTCAATCCAAATAAGTTTAAAACCTTAAGTCCCAGTGCCATTTGCAGTCTTGTACTTCATCTCTAGAAGTAACTTTGTGAAGAAAGGGTAGGTGTAAGATACTATTTTCTACTTTAAGAGCTTTAGAAGGTTTTGTTTGGAAATCATGCTATTTACGTGCTTAAAGCTAAATGATGTTACTTAGCATGAGTGAGAAAAGAGCTTGATGATAACACTTCCAGTCTACCACTTAGTGCGTATGAAGTGATTTTATGTGATGGAGTCTGTAACAGCTATGGGAAGCTCTTTACAGTTGTCATCCTGGAAACTAGGAGCCTTGAAGCTACAGTACTCTGCAGAAATAGTTGGAGAACATTATCCAGTGTCTGAAGGTGAACTCAAAAATGTGATACAGCTGATGGACTAACCAAAACTGTTGTGTACTTTTAACCTGAAGGAATGTCGGTCATAAGCATTTGCTGAGTGTTTATCAAGGCCAGAAACTTACTACTATGTGGGTTTCCTGGTTGTGTTGTGTATTTACAATAAGTTTAAGTATTTTTAAGCTCTGTAACAGTTTTTCAGAGGTTCATGTTACTAAAAATAACATACATTATTGTCCACAAATGATAGCAGTTAGACCAAGAGCAAAGGAACCCAGGATTGAGAGCTACCAGTTTGAGACACTCTTACAATTCTTTGCAGCTGCAGACAACTGTGTAAACAGAACTTATGTCTGGAAGAACCACACAAACACCTATTTTAGCCAATTTATATTTACTTGCAGGCTAAAGCTACCATTTCCTCCCACCCTGCAAGAGAGAACCTGTAAATGTATTCTGTATGACAGTCCAAATACAACCAACAAAAACCCCAGTGATATTCCACAATAAAAGACCAGAGGAGACTATGAATGCTATCAGGATCCCTTAAACTTTTCAAGAGATTTCTTCCACTTAAGTACACATGGAACTTGGTGGCTTGCGTTAATACCATACCTGATGGGGCAACCAGGAAAAAGTAGGTCCTGAGCAAGAACGTATTTGGAAATAGCTTTAGCAAAGTCCTCATTTCTCCCAGCATATTTCTCTTGAAAGTTTTTCGAAAATCATCCCTTTGAAGTTGTGTAGAAGAAAAATGGGCTCAAACAGCGAAATTACGAAGGGTTTACAGAAGAGAAAAAAATCTTCACGCTTTCTTCTGTTTCCCTCTTCCATTCTACCAATGTATATATCCAGCCATTGTCTGCTGGTTTAACTGGTAATGGCAGTAGTTCAAAATAAAATCCCAGCCTCTAAACTTACTGCTGATTTCCTTATAGGATATCAGTGCTGCGAAAAGGAAGAAAGGGAGAAGTAGGTTTTGTCTATATCTGGTAGTAGCTCTTGTTCAATTTAAATTTATTCCTTTAAGCCTCAGCAAAAGGCAGGGCAGCTATATAACAACTGCAGTTTACAACAGTTTTATTACGGTTTGGTTTTACTAGGAATCAGTTCTACCAGGTTCATCCTTCTTCTTTTCCCTCCCCATCCCACTGTGTGAAATAAAACACACTAGCTTTCACAGAATCACAGAATCGTATAGGTTGGAGAAGACCTTTAAGATGATCAAGTCCAACCATAAACCTAGCACTACCAAGACCACCACTACACCATGTCCCTAAGCACCTCATCCAAACGTCTTTTAAATACTTCCAGGGATGGCAACTCAACCGGTTCCCTGGGCAGCCTGTTCCAATGCTTGATAACCCATTCAGTGAAGTAAAATTTCCAAATATCCAGTCTAAAGCTCCCCTGGCGCAACTTGAGGCCATTTCCTCTCGTCCTTTAGCAACCTCATTTTACTTTTCACCTGGGCCAGGCTGAAAACCATCATATAATGAACTATTGTGGCTCAGCTAGCAGGCAGTAACTTATTAAACCATAGCAGCTCACTAACTGTCAGTCATAACCATTCTCTTTAAAAGTGACTTAAATACTACCTGTATGGAAGCAGGAACTACAAGGCATTAATATTAAAAGTTAGTGGCTGAAGTAAGTCTGTGAACAAGACTTTGGAGTTTTTAATTTACTAAGATAAATTTTGGGGTTTAACCATATTGCAGCGTTATAGAAAATGCATTTGTTTAATAAGCATGGCAAAAGTTTATAAAACACTTCAGAAATGCTCTTGCTTATTTTTTCTTATCTAGACACAGCTCTTTCTAAGTAATGTGATTATTATTTTTTTAACATGCATTTCAGGAGATGAAATCTGAGCTGAAGATGAAGTATGATGCCCAGGTTACTTTGTACAGAAGTTACCGAGTAGGAGACTTTCCTGATATCCAGATTGAATACTGCAGTCTCATTGCCCCCCTGCAGGGCCTTGCCCAGGTCTGTCTGCTTTTCAAGGGTCATTTGTGAAGTTTTCTGTTCTTCTAGGGAAAATGATGTGTAGTTGGGCAACTGCTTTCAAAATTGATTTGTTGTTTTGTAGTCAACCACTGTGACACACGTTTAAAGAGTCTGTTTTGAGGGAATGTTTCTCTTACCCCTGGGGTGGTGCAGTGATGTGAGAAGATGCTTTGTAGCTTCCCTCACCTGAGCAGTTGAGTTGAACACTGAGGACCTGACATGTCAGCTGTTGTCCATTGCCTCTGGGTTCCTCTGCTTGAGAAACAGATGGTGGTGATCTTTACAGACATTATTGCAAAGGACATCTCACTGTGCAGCAACAAAACAGCCATTTTTATACTTTTATATGTTGTTTATGAGTTGTAAAAATACAAATGAAGTTACTGTGACTCAGTAAAGCTGATCCAATATTCCTTTTCCTACCTGAGAGCGATAGAAACTGTAGGCTGAACCTATCCCATTTTACAGTGTTTGGGAAGTCACAGTGTTCCTGATTACCTTTGTATTTAATTTCTTTTGATGGTCCCTTATCTCTGTGTAAAGGGAGGAAGTAGCACAATCATGAGTTATCTGAATAGCATTAGATCAAGAGTTAGACCAAATTCCAGTCCCATGATAGACTGGGAAGCATTAGATTATGTTACACATACAAATGTGTTTCTGGGTTGAAAAAATGCCTTTAAATCTCATATGGAACTGTCTCTCTGTGTTGGCTCCTTCGATGTTAGCTCCGGGTCTCACACATTGATGTCTTCTGTTTTTTTCCCAAGACCCTCTTCACTGGCAGTGGTGTCCATAAGATGATATTGGATGTTTGGTTCTTGTAGTGGGAATTGTGAATATGTGAAAATTGTAAATTCCATCCTCTCCACCAACACTCTGGCCTGAAACCTATATTGTCTTGGAGTTTCTTTATGTAGGAGAAGTAAGATGGGATTTGAATGGGTAGTACAGTAATTCCCAGCATAGGTGTGATGCATGCCAGACTAATTATTCCACTCCCAAAGAGTGTACACATAGGGATTAGGTGCAGGGTGGGTCATATCTCTTAATTTTATTTATTAGTTTATTGTGTCACAGCAAAATTCAGTGGCCTTATTGCTTTTGTTATAATTTACAGAAAGATCCAACATTTGCCAAGCAGCTTTTCAGCAGTTTGTTTGGTGGAATTTTTCATGAGGTAGAAAAATCTAAAACTCCTTCTGCAAAAAAAGCCATCATCCAGAAGCTGCTGAACGACTTCAATAATTTCCTGAGTGTGAGCCTGTCTTATTTCCCACCATTCATTGCATGCATCCAGGTAAATCCTGCTATATGGCATGAAGGTAACTGAATATAGTGTCTTTGTCTGAATGTGTGATAAACCCAGTGTTAGTGAAGGTTAAAAACCGTTACTGAAATTTAGACAGAGATAGAATGAGAATTGTTAACCAAATGGATATTTCAGGTGACTCTTTTTAAGGTGAACAAGGTAATTCATGCCTCTGAACTGATTGTTCAAGGTTTCTACAATTTCTAATCTGTAGAGTTTGAGTCACCTTTTAATGTTTTAATTGCATCAGTAACAAGAAGAGTCTTGATTTTAAAAGCAAGCCACAAGAACAATTGAAAGGGTTACGTGTGCTTATCTTCCTGTTTCTGGGAAGTGCTTACTGAGGAATACTTTGATGTCTTGAGGATATCAGTAGCTGTCAGACTGTTTGTTGTTAGCTTCTCTTTATTTACTTTTTCAAATTAGTCCCCGAAGTAGTTGTCTGGGGATTTTCAGTAATGAAGGAAGGACTCACTTCCACGGAAAGGTGAGTGGGTGCACCGCAGCCATTTTGCTGGAAAGGAAACACAAGCCTTTCTGCTATGAGAATGTACTGACCTGGAATAGATTGTGAACTTCATCTTTTACCCCAGTTTTCAGGGAGATTAAAAAAACTTGTCCAAGCACCTGTTAAATACTCATTGTCACTGTATTTAATATTTCTTGTCAACTGTGTTGATCTTAATGTTGCGTCTGATTTGTAGCTCTCAAAGTAATCTTTTTTTGAGTAGCAGGTAATGGCTTCTTCTTTCTGTTATGGAAATTTAAATACTCTGTGACAGTAGATGTCATTCGTAATACAGGAGAAATGTCTAGTTTGGACTAGCTTTTTAAACAGTGACAAACTTTGCTTCTTAGTACTTGTATTTACACATCTGAAAAAATGTAATTTCTTGTTTACTTTTTTTCTGTGCAGCTGCATAAAAGGTCAAATGCTATGGGGATTTTTCTGGGCTGTCTTGGTATTTTTCGAGCCAGCATCTCACAATAGCTATCTGTTAATATTCCCTCTCGACGTTGCATTTGTTGGTTCTCTGTCTTGATATTATTATTTGTGTTGAATTATGCTGCCTGTTAGACCCTATTAATAACACTGTTGTGTTAGGCTACTTTTTTTCTGAATAGATGTAAAACGAAGACTTAAAAAATAGGTAAGTTAAAATTAGTCAAAAATACAGACTTTGTAAGAGCAGTAAGAGCATCTCATTGCCATCCCCACTCAATAACAAAAGAACAGCAGCACGAAGGCAAGCCTCAGCCTGTGTATTTGAGCATCCTGCATAACAGTGAGAAAAAGTCTTTTCCCCAACAGGTAAGAGAGTTCATATTGATCAGGAGAGGGAGCTGGGAGAGGGAGAGCAAGAGCACACAGTGCCGAGGCTGTCATTTGGCTCGCAAAGGCTGTCCTAATGGCTTGGCCATTTGGAAATACAGCTTCTGTTTCCTGTATACCAACAGTATAATAAATATTGGCTTGTTTCAGAAAGGCTTCCTACTTCACTGCCATTTCCTTCTGGTTGTTTGACTTCTTAGTCTTCTACAGGTTCAAGTCCCATCAGGAGAGTAACTTGGTGATAAAAAGGGCTGGTTTTGTCTACAGGTATAATCTTAAAATTGACTATGAGGCTCTGGGATTGGCTTTCAGGACAGATTAAAAACCAGATCAAGTACTAAGAAAGAAGTTAACACCATGACAAAAGTTTACATAGACTCCATAGAGATACCTGGCCTCTGAAGAACATGTAATTGCCTTATAAATATTTTAGCTGTCAGGCCAGCTTGGATGCCATTCATGCTAATCTTTGAACGTGTGGTGCAAGTAAAGACAGAATGCATTGCATGCAGAGCCAGGAACATTTGCTCTGCTTTCAAATAGTCACCAAAATGCACTAAATAGAAAGATATCTCCTTTGATGTGGGACAATGTCTGTAAATTGTGAGTTTGAGACGGTATTCATTCTCTGGATGTACTGTTATATTTGCACAGTTCTTACACTTTTTCCTAGGCATCCCTGAGAAAGGGCTTTTGGTCTTACTTCAGCACAGCTATTTTTAAGTTTTGAGATTGTGCAGTTGGCACTGCATCCCTGATGTAACCCCTAAAAGCTGGTAGTCAAGGAATGTGTGCCCATACATAAGAGTGTCTGGGGCACGTGTGCAACTTTGATAGAAACTGCTAGATGAAATTGCCTGAATAGCAGGTGAAGCATATGCTAACCCCTCATTGGGATCCACCTGGTCTATAACTCAGGAAGCCACAAGAAGCTGTTCTTTTTCTCTTTTTTTTATTGAGTACAAATTTATTGGTGTGAGAGTCTCAACTATACAAATTATATAATGAGTTTGCTTCTGCCAGATGCCTATTCTGCAGTTTTTGTGATGGTTGCCGTTGATCAAAGAAGTGCAGCTTGGTTGTTCTCACAGTCTCCTGTTACAGTTTCCAAAAAGTGATTTTTTTTTTTTCACTTAGTATTCTTGAACATACTGTGTTGCAAGAATCAAACATTAATTTTTGTCCTAAAACTCAGTGCTGTTTCTTGTAATGAAAGTTATATTAGCCCTCTTCCATGTTGTAGATTTTTTTTCTTCCTGGTTGGTTACGGTATTATTGCAACTTTCCTTTAGGTTCTTAAGTGAAAAAAAAAATTGCTTTAATAAACTTGTCTGCTACTTTCTTGATATATTTACCTGTATTTGGGGTAATGATTTAAGTATTTAAAGAAACCTTCAGGTAAACAAGAATGTTTATCTCTAAAAAAGAGGTTATTCTGTAGTTGGACTGATGTTAAATAGGATAAAGATCTGCCAGAAATATTGTTGTGTCTTTAAATCAGGCAGGACTACATGAGTACAGTACTAAATGAGTCTAACGGGAAGCTGTGGTACGCTAAAACTGGGTTAAGTGTGTGGATAGAAAGCCTCTGGCTCAGAGGAGGTGTCGTGGTTAATTGTGCCTTTGGCTTACAGCAGGAGTGCACCAGTCAATAGGTTAAGTGAAATACAGCTGTTGTGTAGCGGACACCATGCTGCCAACAAAAAAGAAGGGAAGATTGAAGCTGTGAATTGTGTCCATCTACCTCTCCCCTACTTCCCGTGTGTTTCTGTCGAGAGAGAGTTGTCCTGTGCCCTGGAGACAGATGAAGTAGAGAGGTTATTCTCTACTGTTCTCTCTCCGAAGAGCAACAGCACAGAAGGAAAATTCCAGTTTTCCCAGAGTTGGGAACTTCTGGAGATTTAATGGCTTATTTCCTAAGCTTGCACTGTAAGAAAAGGGGTACCAAATAGGTGATCTGTAAAAGGTAACTATCAGTATAGTTTTAGACCAAGTAGACACCTGTTGTTTTGTTTTGTTTTATAGGAAATGAGTTACCGGCACAAAGAGCTACTAGAACTGGATTCAGCTAATGTTAGCACCAGCTGCCTTGCAAGTTTACAGCAGCCAGTGGGCATCCTTCTTCTGGAGCACGCCCTGATGGCTCTGTCCCCGGCAGAGGAGCCCCCATCCAAGCGGATGCGTGGGAGAACAGAGCTTCCCCCAGATGTGATCAGATGGATTGAACTTGCTAAGTAAATTCTTGTTTGAGACAATTTACTCCCATTTAGGTTTGTCTTGTGAAGAACTCCACCTTTGTGGCTTATGAGATTTCTTTTTTAGTCTTTCCTTCTTTTAGAATTAGATGTGCTTTTAATTTCTTGTCAGTTAATTACTGTCTTTCAGTTAGAGCAGTTAGACTTAACAGCTGTGCACCCTGATGATGCTATTAGACTGCTGAAAAACATCTTGTTCATAGCTTTTCAACTGCAGGAGTTTCCACGGTTCAGGTATTACCCTACAAGATGAAGTTTATCTAGTTACATATATATTTATGATCTTCTTATATAAGAAGTATCAACATTTTTTTTTACTGTTACAAGCCAGTAGTATTACTGCTTATTAAATTATTATTTTTTTAACTAGCTTATGTTTGCATCGATATACCTCTGTTCAACTAATTAAAAGATTTCCCTTTTTAATTTTACTAGGCTCTACCGATCTCTTGGGGATTATGATGTCCTTCGTGGTATTTTCAGTGGTAAGATTGGGACTAAGGAAATTACACAGAAAGCGTTGCTGGCAGAAGCAAGGAGTGATTATGCTGAAGCAGCTAAATATTATTATGAGGTAAAATGACAGCAAGATTTTTTTGTTTCATAAATTTCTCATGGCTTAAAACTAATAAGCCAAAATTAAACATTTTGAGAAACAGCATATTGTTTAAAATGTCCTTGTGTTTTGTTTGATTGATGGCTCAGTCTGTAAAGACATGGGAACAGATGAGCAGTCACAACAGAGCAGTAAGCATGATGCTTTTTATGGTTTGCTACAAAGCTTCACATGTGTGATGACCTAGGCAGACAAGTAAAAAAACACCATGGGCACAGTACCACCCCAAGAGAGCAAACTGCATGTGTGTTCATGGCAAAGAAAGTTTGAGTTGTAGTGGGTGAAAATGAAGAAGGATCCTTTTAACCTTCTTTTAAAGTCTTAGCTGTTTAAAAATGCAGGTTTACTGAACATTTATCTGAAATTAATTTATATATAAATACTTACAAGCTTGAATTTTCTGCATTTAATGTTGCTGTCACATTCTGGTAAATGGATAGATATTTTTATGAGACAGTGAATTATTCTTAAGTTCCTGGTGACTTAGAATTGAAAGTAGTGTCCGATTCCAGCTGAGAACTTTCCTCCCCCTCCAATTCATTCCCTAGGCACTCTCTAAAGAAGACTGGCAAGATGGGGAGCCAACAAAAGCGGAGAAGGACTTCTGGGAACTTGCATCTCTGGAATGCTATGACCACCTCACAGAGTGGAAGTTACTGGAGTATTCTGCTACTGTTAATATTGATAGTGGAAAACCTCCAGACCTAAGCAAAATGTGGAATGATCCAATTTTTCAGGTTTTTAGAAATCACTTCATTGATACTATACTGTTTTTATCTCTGCAGGGATGTCCTACATAAATGTGATTGTGGGTGGAAATGAACTGTATTATTTGGGTCACTTTTATTATGAAAATTAGCAGAGTCTGATATATAAAATAATTGAAGCAATT